>NC_134690.1:260811249-262011249 GCF_050947455.1 Rhinoderma darwinii
CCGGCAATCCCCATTACTTTTATCGTAGGTGAGCCCCCTCACATTTGCTATTTTGCTTTAACAATGAGCCTTAGGGCTGATTCAGACGAACGTTGCGTTTTTGCGCGCGCAAAAACCACTTGACAGCTCCATGTGTCATCCGTGTATGATGCGCGGCTGCGTGATTTTCGCGCAGCCGCCATCATAGAGAACTTCCCTCCCGGCCATTGCCTTGGTGACGCGTCCTTGGTGACGCGCCTCTCGACATCGGGCCCCACCTCCCTGGATGACGCCGCAGTTCATGTGACCGCTGCAGCCTGTGCTTGGCCTGTGATTGGCTGGAGCTGTCACTTGGACTGAATTGTCATCCCGGGAGGTCAGACTGGAGGAAGAAGCCGGGAGTAATCGGTAAGTCGGAACTTTTTTTTTTTTTTACACGTTCATGTATATTGGGATCGGAAGTCACTGTCCAGGGTGCTGAAACAGTTTAACTCTTTCAGCACCCTGGACAGTGACTATCTCCTGACGTCGCGTACCGGAAATTTTTTTGCCGAGTTCGGCCGAACCCGGTGAAGTTCGGTTCGGTTGTCCGGGTTCGCTCATCTCAAAGACACTCCGTTTGGATGTTTGTAAACAGAAAACACGTGGTGCTTTTCCGTTTACATTGATCCTTTTGACAGCTGGTGCGCGAAACAGGCAGTTCGCACGGAAGTGCTTCCGTGCGACCTGCGTGGTTTTCACGCACCCATTGACTGCAATGGGTGCGTGATGCGCGCAATACGCGGAGATATTGAACATGTCGCGCTTTTTGCGCAGCGGACAAACGCGCAAAAAGCACGGACTGTCTGTACTGCCCCATAGACTTGTATTGGTCTGTGCGTGGCGCGTGAAAACCACGCGGCCCGCACGGACCCAATACACGTTCGTGTGAATTCCCCCCCCCCCCCCCCCCTCCGGCTAGGGCTACACGCAGTTAGCACTATCAGATTGCTGTATCGCAGGTAATGAAAGTCAATGTGGCTTAGGCTGTGTTCACACGACCTATTTTCAGACGTAAACCAGGCGTATTATGCCTCGTTTTACGCCTGAAAATAAGGCTACAATACGTCGGCAAACATCTGCCCATTCATTTGAATTGGTTTGCCGACATACTGTGGAGACGACCTGTCATTTACGCGTCGTCGTTTGACAGCTGTCAAACGACGACGCGTAAAACGACTGCCTCGGCAAAGAAGTGCAGGACACTTCTTTGCAACGTAATTTGAGCCGTTCTGCATTGAACTCAATGAAGAGCAGCTCAAGATTTACGAGCGTCACAGACGCCTCGCATAATACCAGGAGGAGCATTTACGTGTGAAACGAGGCAGCTGTTTTCTCTTGAAAACAGTGTCTTTTCACACGTAAATGCCTGCTATCGTGTGCACATACCCTTACCACGACAGTCGCAAAAAAAAAACAGCAGGTTCAGATTTCTTGCGACACTGGTGTTGCATCAACCTACGGGTTGTAACATGACCACATTGACTTTCATTACCTGCAATGCGGTCAGGGCGATGTTTGGTCGTGCAACCTCTGTTGTGGCCAAAGTCGCCGTGTAGTCCTAGCCTAAATATTTAGCATATTTAGGCTGGATTCACACGAGCGTGTGCTTTTGCGCACGCAAAAAACGCAGCGTTTTGCGTGTGCAAAAGGCACTTAACAGCTCCGTGTGGCCTCAGCATATGATGCACGGCTGCGTGCTTTTCGCGCAGCCGCCATCATTATGACACTCAGTTTGGATGTTTGTAAACAGAAAAGCACGTGGTGCTTTTCTGTTTTCATTCATCGATTTCACAGCTGATGCGCAAATCACGCTTATCCCACGGAAGTTCTTCCATCGGCATGCGTGATTTTCACGCACCCATTGACTTCAATGGGTGCGTGATGTGCGAAATACGCCCAAAGAACGGACATGTCCTGATTCTTTCGCAGCGGACTCATGCTGCGGAAAAATCACGCAACTGTTTGCACAGCCCCATAGACTAATATAGGTCTGTGCGACGTGCGTGAAAATCACGCGTGTTTCACGGACGTATATCCCGTTCGTCTGAATAAGCCCTAACTCACATATGGCAGTTTAAAGACTTGCAACTTATACTGAAGGAAAACTGAGGAATGTACATTCACACATATTGGAGTTTAACCCCCTACCCGAGTCAGTAACTATACGTCATCGCAGGAGGTTCCCCAGTGTTGGTTCCTCCAGGGCGTTGCAAACGCGACATGGCACTGAATCATTCCAGCAAAATCTCTGCTCCAAAAGGCGCTTCTTCCCTTCTGAGCGCTGCCGTGGGTCTAATCAGCAGTTTATTACCACATATGGGGCATTGCCGTAATTAGGAGAAATTGCTTTACAAATATTGGGGTGCTTTTTCTCCTTTATTCCTTGTAAAAATGAAAAAATTCTATGTTTTACCAGAAAAAAGGGGATTTTCATCTTTTACAGACTCCACTAAATTCTGCAAAAAACCTGTGGGGTCAAAATGCTAACTATACCCCTAGAAAAATGCCTTGAGGGGTGTAGTTTCCAAAATGGGGTCATTTTTGGGGAGTTTTGACTGTTTAGGTACCACAATACCACTTCAAACCTGACATGGTGCCTAAAATATATCCTAAAAAAAGGAGGCCCCAAAATCCTCTAGGTGCTCCTTTGCTTCAGTCCATTATCACACAAGAGCCACGTGTGGGATATTTCTAAAGACTGCAGAATTTGTGCAATAAATATTGAGTTGCGTTTCTCTGTTAAACCTTCTGTGTCACAGAAAAAAATGTATTCCAAATGAATTTCAGCAAAAAAAATTTGATTTGTAAACTTCACCTCTACTATTAATTTAATTCCTGTGAAACGGCCTATAGGGTTAAAATACTTTCTGAATGCTGTTTTGAATACTTTGAGGGGTACAGTTTTCAAAATGGGGTGATTTATGGGGACTTTCTAATATATAAGGCCCTCAAAGCCACTTCAGAACTGAACTGGTCCCTGAAAAAAATGGCCTTTTGAAAATATGAGAAATTGCTGCTAAAGTTCTAAGCCTTGTAACGTCCTAGAAAAATAATAGGATGTGGAAAAAAAACGATGCAAACATAAAGTAGACATATGGGGGATGTTAACTAGTAAATATTTTGTGCGGTATTACTATCTGTCTAACAAGTAGATACATTTAAATTAAAAAAAATATATATTTTTTTATATATAAATTCTCTTGTTGACATCGGCCTTAGGCCAGTAACTTGCATAACAAAAGTGCATAACATTACAATGAAATGCAGTATACCGCTCAGAATATTATCAAAAGAAAGGCAGGTATGCGCCCTGATCCCGCAGCGATGCATAATACTCCGTAGTTGAGCAGAGATAACAGTATGAGAAAGAAAGAAGAGAGAGGGAGAGGAACGCACCTGACATAATTGGACATATAGAAGAGGGTCAAGAGGCTATGATGGCCTTGTATTCCACAGAGGTTTGAAACTGGATCCATTCACGCCAGGTTCTGAGGAAGGCTGCATGGGACCCTTTCATTGAAGCCGTGAGGTTCTCCATTCTCATAATCTCCTGGATCTTGCCACACCACATGCCCACGGATGGGGGACAGGTTTGTCTCCACAACGCGGGAAAACATGCTCTAGCCGCGTTCACCAGGTGTCGCACAACCGAGTGCCTATACATGGACAACGGCATCTTACACAGATGGAGCAGGAAAAGGTCTGGCGATCTCGGGAGGGGGAAATCCGTGAATTTCGAGGAAATGCGCCACACCTCGGACCAGAAATCAGCCAGGAGGGGGCAGTCCCAAAAAATATGCAGGATTGTACCCACTTGGTCTCCACATCTCCAGCACAGAGGTGAAACCGCCGCAATCATTGCATGCAATCTGGAAGGCACCCTATACCAGCGAGACAGAATCTTGAACCCTGCCTCCTGATATCTACTGGCCATTGAGGACTTGTGTCATGGTAAACAAACGCTCTCGTTGTTCAGGGATGAATGATAGACCCAAATCCCTTTCCCAGCTGAGCAGATAAGGTGGGGAGGGCAGATTGGAGGGCGAGATCAGAAGACCGTAGAATTTAGACAGTGAATGGCGCACTGTGCCCGTGCCTGTGCATAAAAGTTCAAATGGGGAGCCCTCCTGCGAGTACGCCGCCGGATTAGCTATGGACGCCAGGTAATGTCGTAGCTGGGTGGCCTGCCATGCAGAAAAGGGGACAGGGTCTGACAGAGACTGTAACTGTGCCCCCGACATCCACCTCTCCTCCTGCAGAAAGTGTACTAATTTTCTCTAAAATTTGACGTTTTTCACAAATATTGAATTTCTTGACCAAATTTTTTTTCACTAACAAAGTACAATATGTCACGAGAAAACAATCTCAATCGCTTGGACAGGTGAAAGCATTATAAAGTTAATACCACATAAAGCGACACGTCAGATTTAAAAAAAATCCTCTGTGTCCACATGGCCAAAACATGGCCAAAACAGGCTGTCCTAAAGGGGTTAATAACTGCTTATCAACTCTGGTTTAAAACTGGCATTGTTGATATCTGAGGTAAGTAATAATGTGTTATTTATATATGGTATTTGAACTGTTCACCATATATATATATTTTTTTTTAGATTACTCCATTTGTGTCTAAGGGCCTGTTCACATCACCGTTCATTTCCGTTCCGGGGATCCGTCCGAGGTTTCCGTCGAGTGAACCCCGCAACGGAAAGAGAAACTGACAGCACAGCTTCCGTTTCAGTCACCATTGATCTCAATGGTGACGGAAACATCGCTAGCGCTTTCCGTTCGTCACCATTCTGGCTGGTTTGCGGTTTTCCGACGGAATCAATAGCGCAGTCGACTATGCATTTGGATGTTTTGGGGTGTATATGGGTATTGCAGCGGTCTGCTCTGTAAGGGTCTCTATGCCTTTGGCTGTTTTGGGGTGCATATGGCTATTGCAGCGGTCTGCTCTGTAAGGCTCTCTATGCATTTGGCTGTTTTGGGGTGTATATGGGTATTGCAGCGGTCTGCTCTGTAAGGCTCTCTATGCATTTGGCTGTTTTGGGGTGTATATGGGTATTGCAGCGGTCTGCTCTGTAAGGCTCTCTATGCATTTGGCTGTTTTGGGGTGTATATGGGTATTGCAGCGGTCTGCTCTGTAAGGCTCTCTATGCATTTGGCTGTTTTGGGGTGTATATGGGTATTGCAGCGGTCTGCTCTGTAAGGCTCTCTATGCATTTGGCTGTTTTGGGGTGTATATGGGTATTGCAGCGGTCTGCTCTGTAAGGCTCTCTATGCATTTGGCTGTTTTGGGGTGTATATGGGTATTGCAGCGGTCTGCTCTGTAAGGCTCTCTATGCATTTGGCTGTTTTGGGGTGTATATGGCTATTGCAGCGGTCTGCTCTGTAAGGGTCTCTATGCATTTGGCTGTTTTGGGGTGTATATGGGTATTGCAGCGGTCTGCTCTGTAAGGCTCTCTATGCATTTGGCTGTTTTGGGGTGTATATGGGTATTGCAGCGGTCTGCTCTGTAAGGCTCTCTATGCATTTGGCTGTTTTGGGGTGTATATGGGTATTGCAGCGGTCTGCTCTGTAAGGCTCTCTATGCATTTGGCTGTTTTGGGGTGTATATGGGTATTGCAGCGGTCTGCTCTGTAAGGCTCTCTATGCATTTGGCTGTTTTGGGGTGTATATGGCTATTGCAGCGGTCTGCTCTATAAGGGTCTCTATGCATTTGGCTGTTTTGGGGTGTATATGGCTATTGCAGCGGTCTGCTCTGTAAGGGTCTCTATGCATTTGGCTGTTTTGGGGTGTATATGGGTATTGCAGCGGTCTGCTCTGTAAGGCTCTCTATGCATTTGGCTGTTTTAGGGTGTATATGGCTATTGCAGCGGTCTGCTCTATAAGGGTCTCTATGCATTTGGCTGTTTTGGGGTGTATATGGCTATTGCAGCGGTCTGCTCTGTAAGGGTCTCTATGCATTTGGCTGTTTTGGGGTGTATATGGGTATTGCAGCGGTCTGCTCTGTAAGGCTCTCTATGCATTTGGCTGTTTTGGGGTGTATATGGGTATTGCAGCGGTCTGCTCTGTAAGGCTCTCTATGCATTTGGCTGTTTTGGGGTGTATATGGCTATTGTTTTGCTGTATTTCAAAAATAATGACTTTTTAAAGGACGGTGCCAAAAGTTTAATATGGTCTTTGCTCAGCTCTGCAAACACATAATTTTGCAGAGCTGAGCATGTGCAGAAAAATTGAAACAAAAACCAGTAGCATCAACACTAAGGGTATGTGCACACGCTAGCTGTCATTTACGTCTGAAAAGACAGACTGTTTTCAGGAGAAAACAGCTGCCTCGTTTCAGACGTAATTGCTCCTCCTCGCATTATGCGAGGCTTCTCTGACAGCCGTAAATTTTGAGCTGCTCTTTATTGAGTTCAATGAAGAACGGCTCAAATTACGTCTGAAAGAAGTGTCCTGCACTTCTTTTGACGAGGCTGTATTTTTACGCGTCGTCGTTTGACAGCTGTCAAACGACGACGCGTAAATGACAGGTCGTCTGCACAGTACGTCTGCAAACCCATTCAAATGAATGGGCAGATGTTTGCCGACGTATTGTAGCCTTATTTTCAGACGTAAAACGAGGCATAATACGCCTCGTTTATTTCTGAAAATAGGTCGTGTGAACCCAGCCTAAAGGATCCGTTGTAAATGGATACGAACGGACGCAAACGGAATGTAAAGGATCCGTTTTACTGACGGATCCGTCAAAACAGATCTGTCAAACACAAATGAGGGCTTCCGTTTGTTTCCGGTTTTAACAGGGTTTCCATTAAAGTTTAACGGTGATGTGAACAGGCCCTTATGGAACTTATGCCTTTTTGGGTATTTTAATTTAGTTTAATTTTCACATTCAAGAAAAAACGAGTCATCGTAGGGTTAAAAAAAAAAATCTATTCTCTAATGGTGTCACTCAAGATCTATCAAGATTATAAAATACCGTATTTTTCGGACTATAAGACGCACCTGACCATAAGATGCATTTTATTGGCACCGTTTTTTGGTACATACGATTTTTTTGATCATTTTTTATTTCATATTTTAAGCACTAAGGTGACCAAAAAACTATTTTGATTTAAATTTTTAATGTCATGACTAACTCACCGTGTGAGTTAAATAATGGTATATTGTAATAGATTGGACTTTTAGGGACACAGCAATAGCAAATTTATTTTATGTTTTACATTGTGCTTGGGGAAAGATGGGAAAAGGTTTTTTTTTTTTTTTTAACTTTTAATATTTATTTTTTTTACACTCCTGAAAATTTATATCTAAGGCCTCATGCACACGACCGTAGTTTTTTTCTGGTCCGCAAATTCCAGGACCGTGTTCCGTGAAATGTCCTCCGCAGTTCATCCGTATGTAATCCGCAAAAAAAAAAAAAGCCTAGGTACAACATGATGTCAAAAGCTTGTCCCAACCCCTTTAGAAGTCAACTAGTCAACTGTAAGATAAAATAAAAAAATCACAGATCAACATATTTGAAGTGTAACGTTACTCGAACTTCTGTAATGTAAGGGCACGACCATACGTGGTAGAGTTTTTCCACTGAAAATGTTGGTGCAGATTTGGGGCATTTACGCAACAAATCTGCACCAACATTTGCATATTTGACAGGTAATTCAGACGTTGCAGAAAAGACAGCGGACTTGCCACAGATTTCAGTTTTTGCATTGAATTCAACAGCAATTGCACCACGTCTGCCCGTGCCCTAATAGTGACATGTCACGTTTTGATTGGTGTTGGTCCGAACCATGAGACCCCCACCAATCGAACAAACTAAGCAATCACACGTGCACTTCTGCAGCTTCGTTTCAGCGATTGGTGGGGGTCTCAGTGATCCAACTCCCACCAATCAAAACTTCAGACATGTCATTATGACATGACAGGAGTACCCTTTAAAAAATAACAAACAGCATCAAGGTGTGACAATTACCCATGCGTTTCTTTTGCGCTTTTGTTGCCTTCTCCCACTCTGCCAGTTACAGTTCACCGCAGACCTCCTGCCAGGCAAGATCTTTGAGATTCCTGTCAGCATAGTCTTCCATGCGCTTATCCCATAGACAGGGCTTGTGCTGGACCAGGATGATTAACTTCTCCACGCTGATCATTGAAGCCATGCTGCTCTCTGCTGCTTTCCTGCACTTTCTCCAGCCTTCACGACGACAGAACTCATTCCCAGTCGTCGCCTAGCAACACTTCCGCAAATCCGCAAACTGCGGTTGATACACGGAGGTGTATCCGCATTTTCCACGGGACCATTGACTTCTATGGGCATGTCCGCATCGAATTTGCGGGCCGTAATAAGACATGTCCTGAGTTTATTCGTCACGGATTTGCGGACATGCGGGGACCAGTGAAAACACGGATAGTGTGTATGGGCCCATAGAAATGAATGGGTCCGCAATTCTCCCGTGGATTTTTGGGGGAATTGCGGATGCAAAAACACGTTGGTGTGAATGGGGCCTAACAGGTTTTTTTTCTTACACATTTTATTAGTTCCCCTAGGGGACTTGAACCAGCGGCCACTTGATTACATGTGGAGTAAGGCTGGGTTCACACGACCATGTTACGTCCGTAATGTACGGAACGTATTTCGGCCGGAAGACCCGGACCGAACACAGTGCAGGGAGCCGGGCTCCTAGCATCATAGTGATGTACGACGCTAGGAGTCCCTGCCTCTGCGTGGAACTACTGTCCCGTACTGTAATCATGATTACAGTACGGGACAGTTGTCCTGCAGCGAGGCAGGGACTCCTAGAATCGTACATCACTATGATGCTAGGAGCCGGGTTCCCTGCACTGTGTTCGGTCCGGGTCTTCCGGCCGAAATACGTTCCGTACATTACGGACGTAACATGGTCGTGTGAACCCAGCCTTATCGAAACAGCGCAACAGGCATTTTGTAACTGCCTTTCACTACTATGGGAGTTACAGAAACAGCGTAGCTCAGCGAGTTATGCTGTGTCCGTAACTCCACATGTAATCAAGTGGCCGGGAGTGCACAGAAAGCTAGAACGGGGGTTTAGGGGGCCCATGTGTGATCACTGGGGGTCTGACCGCTGGGAACCACAGCGATAAGGAGAACAGGGGACCGAAAGTCACCAAGAGCGCTACATGAGTTCTCCAATTAAAAAGTACTGTCACAAACAATAGTGTACACTCTTTAAAAAACGGTGAACGCATGTGATCACTGAATGAGGAACAGAAAATAGTTGTCTCCCTAGAAAAGCAGGAGAGTTCACAGCTCTGTTTCATCAACTTGATACATTACCTCTAACCTATATAGGTTTTTATCACACCTTATATGAAAAATAAATACTGTAAATACCTAGTTATTACGCAATTGTTAATCTTAACCCCTTAGTGACCAAGCTTGTTTGGACCTTAATGACCAAGCCAAATTTGTCAAATCTGGTATGTGTGACTTTATCAGAGAATAACTCTGTGAAAGTTTTGAATATCCAAGTAATTCTGACATTGTTTTTTCGTCACATGTTGTACTTTATTTTAGTGGTAAAAGTAGACTGATACGATTTGCGGAAATAACTTAAAAAATAGAAAAATGTAAGAAATTTTGTAAAAATTATCATTTTTCCCTATTTTTAACTGCAATATGTCACATATGTACATACATACATACTGTACAATTTTTTTTATTAAATATATTTCCATCTCTTTACTCTATTTTGGCAGCACTTTTGAAAAAAAAATTAATTTTTGAGCAATTTAGAAGACTTACAAGTTAAGTAATAATTTTATAAATTTTGTAGTACATTTTGTTTTCCTGCACCAAGCCAGGTTTTCATAGGCTCATAGGTGTCAGAATGGTGGAAACCCCCACAAGTGACCCCATTTTGAAAACTAGACCCCTTAAGGTATTTATTAAGGGGTGTTGCAAGTATTTTGACCCCACAGTTTTTTTGTAAGAATTCATGCAAAGCAGGCATAAAAAAATATAATTTAACTTTTTTCATAAAAGTATCACTTTGAAGACCGATTTCTTTGTAAAGCGACCATGAGAATGAAGAAACACACCCAAAAATCTATCACCCTGTTTCTCCTGTTTTCAAAAATGCCCCCATTGTGACCCTAATGCGTTGCCTGGACACACGACAGGGCCCGAAAGGGAGGCTTTCAGAACTCATATTTTGCTTGAAAATGTTTTAGGCCCCACTGTACATTTGCAGAGGCTTTGAGCTGCCAGAACGATAGAAACTCCCCATAAACGACCCCATTTAGAAAACTAGACCCCTTAAGGTATTTATCTAGGGGTGTAGTGAGTATTTTGACCCCACAGTTTTTTGCTAAATTTAATGCATAGCAGGTGAAAAAAAATAAAAAATCACTTTTTTCATAAAAGTATCACTTTGAAGACCGATTTCTGTGTAAAGCGACCATAAGAATGAAGAAACACACCCCAAAATCTATCACCCTGTTTCTCCTGTTTTCAAAAATGCCCCCATTGTGACCCTAATGTGTTGCCTGGACACACAGCAGGGCCCGAAAGAAAGGGAGCACCCGGAGGCTTTCAGGACTCCTATTTTGCTTGAAAATGTTTTAGGCCCCACTGTACATTTGGAGAGGTTTTGAACTACCAGAACGATAGAAACTCCCCATAAACGACCCCATTTAGAAAACTAGACCCCTTAAGGTATTTATCTAGGGGTGTAGTGAGTATTTTGACCCCACAGTTTTTTGCTAAATTTAATGCATAGCTGGTGAAATTTAAAAAAAACAAACACTTTTTATATAAAAGTATCACTTTGAAGACCGATTTCTTTGTAAAGCGAACATGAAAATGAAGAAACACACCCCAAAATCTATCACCCCGTTTCTCCTGTTTTCAAAAATACTCTCATTGTTGCCCCAATCTGCTTATTAGACGTGTGGCTGGGCCAAAAAAAAATGTTTTAAAGGAGGAAATAATGGGTATCATTTCAGACACTATGGGTATATAATGTTTTCTTCAAGCTTTTATTACGTTTCCACATGAAATAGAGGAGACGTGGTAAAAGGTTATTTTGTTAGAAATATGCCACATTAATAAATTTGTGCGGCATACAGAAGAGAAGTGAAGCCGTGTATTCATAACGGATAAATGTAGCTATAGACGTATTTGCATGTACTTATGACTATGTCTTGCTGAAGAAGCAGTTGGTGCCATTATGATGTCATTGTGGACAGAATTCTGTCCTAATATAAAATCAGTCAGAGAGGAAAAAATAAACTGTACTGGAGTGACGGGCAATATCTTCAAACAAATGGAGGAAAATGTATCCAACTATGTTGCAAACTCGAGTCTGTTCACTAGATAGAAGAACACCTGCAGGGCTGTCATGACAAGCTTTTTTTTTTCAGTGACTGGTTGTACAACGTCTCTTTAGCTCCATCAATCCTTATGAGGGACGAATGTGCCAAGTGACGCGGTACACCATAACAGACCCCTGCCCGGCAAGGTAGGAACCGCTATGTGCACAAAACAACCAATCACCTACAGAATATATAAAGGGACAGTGTCCAAAACCATCTATAGGAACAGTAAAGGATCACTAATCCCCAAAATGATGTCAGTATTTCCAGAAGAACCGTAACAAAGCCCATGGTGTATTGATAAGGAACAGGTCAATTATTAGAGATCCTCCAAATAAAAAAAAAGATCATGCCCGTATCACGGTACAGAATTAGGAATGTAACAGCCGTATGTGGCAGGACGTAGTCATAAGAACAGTCAAAATAAAAAAATTGTGGATGTGGGATTTTGTACTGGACAATTAATTCCAGCACTTGATCACCCACAAATAAATAAAAAAAATCAGAAGGGGTAAAATTAGTTTCACGGTCTGAAAAAATGTGCTCTACAACCTCTCCCACAAGAAATAATCCCTACTTGGAAAGCCCACGAACTAAAAAGAAAATATAAAGAAATTGACTCCCTAAAAAGGCCCCCAACCCATTTTTTTTTTTGTGTTAAATTCTAGTAATTTGCAACCGTGTGAAAGGTTTCGAAACAGGGGTAGTTACAAAGGGCTGGTTTTGATGGACACATGGGGCAATAAAAGCGGGTATCCCTCCTCCTGCCATGCTTGCTACATACCCGACACCTTTTTTGGGGATATTTTTGGGTCTCAGTGGAGGGAATAGGGTGTAAAAAGTGGCGCTCTGAAAGCCTGCGCACATCCTCAGATTCGCAGGATTGTGCCGGTATAGTGGACTCAAAAAGGAGATGCTCAATGACATTCTCCTGAAATTGAAGGAAAGTGAGCGTTCCTTGGGCTTTTTTGAAAATAACAAAACTGTTATAGGTAGCAACCTGGATGAGGTAGATTGCTACCTTTTTGTACCAGGCCTTATTTTTGCGCTTTACCAAGTAAGGCTGAAGCACCTGGTCGGAAAGGTCTACACCCCCCATAAATTTGTTGTAGTCTGTTACACAGACAGGTTTCTGCTTTGCAGTGGTAGCCCCCCTCTCCGTAATTGCCACAGTGGTGTCCGTGTGTACGGTGGACAGCATGTAGACATCCTTCTTGTCGGCCCACTTCACTGCAAGCAATTCCTGACTTGCAAGGGCCATGGATGTTCCTTTTCCCAAACGCCTGGACACCAACTGTTGTGGGAATCCCACTCTGTTCTTCCGTACTGTCCCACAGGCCCCTGTATTTGCAGCATGGAGGGCTTTATAAAGGGGAACACGAGTATAAAAATTGTCTGTATAGACGTGGTACCCCTTGTGCAGAAATGGCTCCATTAGGTTCCACACAATTTTGCCAGAGGTGCCAATAGTTTCTGGGCAGCCTGGGGTATAAATTTGGCAGCCCCTGCCTTCATAGATTTTGAAACCGCAGGTGTAACCCGTTGTGCTCTCGCACACTTTGTACAATTTCACCCCATATCTGGCTCGTTTGGAAGGGATGAATTGACGAAAGGAAAGACGCCCTTTGAAGCTCATGAGCGATTCATCTACTGACAAATTTTTGTCAGGGGTGTACAACTTTAGAAATAAATCACTTAGAAGGGTGATTAATGGCCTTAATTTATTAAGCCGATCATAAGCTGGGTCACTTCTTGGGGGGACTTGGGAATTATCAGTAAAATGCATGAATCGCATTAGGGCCTCATAGCGGTTTCTGGACATCACTGCTGCAAATACAGGGGTAGCGTGGACAGCATTACAAGTCCAGTAGGACCGGACAGAGGGTTTTTTAACCAAACCCATATTGAGGGTAATGCCTAAAATTTTTTTATTTCTGGGACACTTGTGGGGCTCCACATTCTGGAGTACATAGACGCAGGCTTTTGTAGAACAAACTGCCTAGCATACAGATTAGTCTGCTGGACTATCAAGTCTAGGACCATATCACATATAAATAAATTAAAAAAATTATAGGGGGTAAAATTTTGGACGTCGACACTAATTCCTGGGGTCGCTTCAAATTGGGGTACTTGGGGGGAAAATGATAGTGCAGGATCCCACATCACGGGAGGGACTGCAACACTCGGCCCTGCACTTGACACCTGACACCCTACAGCGACTGACGTATCCACCACCATAGGACTATGGGGTTCAGCGGTGGAATTAGAATCGTCACTGTCACGGTCTGGAACAAATTCTGAAGCGGTGTCTGTTTCGCTTTCAGAAGTGTCGGAACATAGCAAGGCGTAGGCTTGCTCCGCGCTGTACATACGCTGAGACATATTTATAGATGTGTATGTATATATATATATATATGCCCTATAAGTCCTAACCCTAAAGTAAACCTAAAATCCTAAAAACGACAAATTATTTTTTTTTTTTTTATATATATATTTTTTTTATATATATATTTTTTTATATAACAGACGTAAAATTAATTCTAAACGGCCCTAAACACGAACGCTAAACTAGCCCTAACCCTAAAGTAACGCTAAACTAACGCTAAACTAGAACTAACGGTAAACTAGCACTAACGCTAAACTAGCGCTGACGCTAATCTAGCGCTGACGCTAATATAGATTTGATATATTATATATATATGTGTGTATAAGAACTATGATTTTTTATCACTTTCTTTCTTCACAGCACAGGACTTAGACTGATTTCTCTCGCCTCTCAGAACAACTACAATGGGAGGAGAGAGAAACACAGCCCATGTCCTGGCTGTGTTTTGAAAATAACTGTCTGTGATAGGTTTTATCACAGAGATCACCTGATCAGGGACCAGTCACAACGGTCCCTGATTGTTGCTGTGCCAGATGACGACACAGGTAAGACATGCAAAGCGCACTCGGGCGCAATTTTGGGGGGGGGGAATCGGACCATGGGGGGGGATCGGACCGGGGGGGGGGGAATCGGACGTGGGAGGGGGGGGACGCACTATTTACCCGTTCTCTCTCCTCTCTAAGGAGTTATTCCATGAGAGGAGAGAGAAATGGCGATTATCTGCCGGTTTAGCGTGAACGCCGTGAAATAGCGATTCACGGCGATCACGTGACCAGAGACCACTCGTTATGGTCTCTGGTCGTTGCCCCGAACTCTCAGCTACCTCCGGTAGCTGAGAGAACGGAGCCCCGATCTTTAATTTCGGCGCTACTTTAGGCTAATGCGATCACGTTAAAAGGCGTCGCATTAGCCTAAAGCCCATTAGTGAGGAACGTAAAAAGGCGTACTGTTGGTCACTAAGGGGTTAAGCTACAGAGATCTGACAAGTGGCGTTCCTAAGCTAGTCACTCTATACCAACATATGGTATTATCACACGTATAGCGGTTTTCCCTGACAGAACAGATCTAAAGCTAGCTTCACAGGTAGGGCAGTATTTATAGCTCATGCTGCCCTAAGCACTGACACCAAAATACGCCCAATGTACACAATGGAGATATATGATCAACGCAGTTATACTAACTTTTGACACAAACCACATTTTTCTGGAATGTGGCTGAAAAAAAGAGAATAGTCTTCCTGTTGCTTGCAGATTTACTTAGAGAGAACCTTTCACCTCCCCATACATGTGCAGCTGAGTGCAGCATGTAATGGGGAGGGCTGCACTTAACCTGGGGGACTTTACATTTTTTTTTTCTACCTCCCTCCGTTATTTAGATATTGGTACCGTTATATTTGGCGCCCGATATTTAAATAACCCCCTGAAATATCAACGGGACGTGTAATTGGCAAGGGGGCGTTTTACTATGGCTGTGACACTGTCCAATCAGATATGGACAGTGTTACAGCAGGAGCGAGGAGTGTGTGCGCGCGTGCTCTCTCTCTCACTCTTCAGCTTTCAAGATCAGTCTTCTGCCGAACTGGCAAGGGGGCGTGTCACTGCTACGGACAATGTGAGGGTATGTTCACACGCACTGTTTTCAGACGTAATTCGGGCCTTTTTTTGCCTCAAATTACGCCTGAAAAAATGGCTCCATTACGCCTATAAACATCTGCCCATTGCTTTCACTGTGTTTTACGATATTCTGTTCCCACGAGGTGTTGTTTTACGCGTTGCTGTCAAAATACGGCACGTAAAAAGACGCCCCCGAAAATGAAGTGCATGTCACTTCTTGGGATGTTTTTAGAGCCGTTTTTCATTGACTCTATGGAAAACAGCTCTGAAACGGCCGTTAAAAACGCCATGAAAATCGCGAGTGGCTACAAAAACGTCTGAAAATCAGGTGCTGTTTTCACCTGAAAACAGCTCTGTATTTTCAGACGTTTTTGGTCAATACGTGTGAACATACCCTCAGAGCTGTGGAGAGCGCACATGCGCGCTCATCTCTTCAGCTCTTGTGAGAGATCAGTCTTGTACGTTGTCTACCGAACTGGCAAGGGGGCGTGTCACTGCTACGGACCGTGTAAGAGCTGGGGAGCGCTTGCACTGTCCGTAGCAGAGACACGCCCCCTTGCCTGTTCGGCAGACAATACAAGACTTATCTCTCGCAAGAGATGAGAGCGCGCATGTGTGCTCTCCTCTCCACAGCTCTTACACTCCGTAGCAGTGACACGCCCCCTTGCCGGTTCAGCAGAAGACTAATCTTGAAAGCTGAAGAGTGAGAGCGAGCACGCGCACTCTCTCCTCACTCTTGCTAGAACACTGTCTATATCTGATTGGACAGTGTCACAGCCATAGTAACACGCCCCCTTGCCACACGCCCCGTTGACAGTTCAGGGGGTTATTAAATATGGGGCGCCAAATATAATGGCACCGATATCTAAATAACGGAGGGAGGTAGAAAAAAATGTAAAGTGCCCCAGGGTTTGTGCAGCCCTCCCCATTACATGCTGCACTCAGCTACACATGTATGGGGAGGTGAAAGGTTCTCTTTAACATTCTTCTCAACTTTTCTTCATAGAAGAGTGGTGGTGAACAAGGTCAGGTGAGTCTTGGGGTTCAGTAGAGTAGGCTGTAGTTAGGTCTGGGCGATTATGACCTTAATTAAAATCACGGTTGATTGAACATGTAACCTCGATTACGATTAATGAACGATTATTTATGCCACACCCCTTTTTAATACCATGCCTCCTATTTGCATTCTACACCATTGAATTTATATTTATCGCCCGAGCCTGCTGTATACTACTGTATATAACATACCCCCTAACACTGCCCATAGTGCTCACCAGGCAGTATAATGCCCCCATAGCTGCCCCAACACAGTATAATGTCTCTGTAGATGCCCTCCACACAGTATAATGCCCCCCATAACTGCCCTCCAGACAGTATAATGCCCCCATAACTGCCCTCCAGACAGTATAATGCCCCCATAACTGCCCTCCAGACAGTATAATGCTCCCATAACTGCCCTCCAGTTTAATGCCCCCATACAACATACACTGACAAATAATACCACAATAATATGACCAATAATACTACCAAACAGTGACTAAATAATACCGCCATAGTGTCACTGATTAATAGTGCCATTTCATGACCAAATCTTGCCACCACTTAGTGAATGATTAATACAACTATACAGTAACTACTAAATAACACCGCCATACAGTGATTGATAGCACCATGATTATGATATTAATATTACCACCATACTGTAACTAAATAATTTAATAATACAGTGGCCATTGTCGCTGCAGAATTTAGTATGTCCGTTAACGTTGGACATTATCTGCATTTGTCTATGAGCTCCAAATTAGTGAATGCCCTCTCAATGGTGGATCTGAGAGAGGCCGGAGAGAGACCATGACACGCAGCTTCAGTGTTCAAACGATCTCTGCCCACAGGGGGCGATCCATCTTTATTTATAGGAAAATGAGAGTAGGTGGTAACCTTATACTTGCAAACATAAACATTCTATATATGGTAATATCCCAAAACTCCACATATGGTATAATGACAGGAAAGGTGTAGGCTTTGGTTTCAGCCAATAAGAATTATATCAATGCATTATAATAATTCTTCACCCTCCAAGCCCCAGGTGGCCTGAACCTTGTCCCATGGGAAGACACACATTTCAGAGACACAAGTTAATTTGTCTCTACTTCTTATCTCACTAGAGAATGGAGACTGCAGAGAAGTTTAAATTAATTAAACAGAGGCCTGAATCCAAGGCTGACTTATGGTAAACAGTCATTGTCCATTCGGCCAAGGCTATTTGATCTGCTCCTTAAAAGAGTAATAAAACATTAAATTCAAGAACACAACATAGAATTGCTTCAGGACATCTGCTGATATTTACTTTTTACTTATTAACCTCAAGATGGCTCCTTCAGGCCAAAAGATAGATTCCAATGATCCAAAATGGATGCCTACCATACAAGATGGAGTCCATGCAAAATGTTATCTTTGAAACCTATTCTAATCACTTTCACAAAAGCAATATATGTTCACACATAAAGATAATTAAAAATATTTTTGACACCATACAACAGTCCGACACCAGTTTTATGCAGGCCATACAAGTGAACGCAGCACTGATCAGACACAGTCCGAGGCAGAATAAGTGTCGGAACACAATAGGTGGAGGCGCTGCAGAAAACTACAGCAGGGAATTCTGCCCGAAAAAACACATCAAATAGTGGTGCAGTTTTTCAGGCAGTATGTCTGCTGCGGAAATCCTGCAGCAAAAAAAAAGTTTAAACTTACCGTGGCTGTAGTCATGGCGACGCGTCCCCCTCTTCTGAGCATAGCCCGGCTTCCTGGGATGATGCTGTAGTTCATGTGACCACTGCAGCCTTTGATTGGCTGCAAGAGTCACATGGGATGAAACGTTATCCCAGCAGGCCGGACTGCACTTAAGAGAGGATCGCTTCACTAGGACTACGGCCGGGTAAGTATGAAAGTTTTATTATTAATTTTAAATTGAAAAAAATCCTTTTTTTTTTTTTATTTGGTTTTTTTTTCCATCAGAATTGCAGTATTTCCACCCAAAAAGTCGTAACACACAGCTCTTTGTTGCAGGTTTTACCTCCCTATTGAATTCAATGGGGAAAACCCGCAACAGAAGAGCAGCGATTCCGCAGCATAAATTGACATGCGGTGGCTTAAAAAAAAAAACACACGGCAGGTCAATTTGTGAGTTTTTTTGGCTGATATTTTTGTTCATTGTGTGTGGATGAGATTTGTTCAACTCTCACCCACACTGCTGCTACTGTAATACGCTGCGGAGCGGCTTAACTGTTCGGGGTCCGGGTGTCGGACTCCCACAGATCATGTACTGATGGCCTATCCGATACATAAATTGGATGGTATGGTTGACTACCTCGATCAATAGCGCATGGAAGACACCCGTTTTTTTGCCTTTATTCCCTCATTTCCATATTGAGACTTCACACTCTAAGTTCTCAAATCGGGTCCTATGCTGCAAAATTGATCCTGACACCTGCATTGTGAAGCTGCCCACATCGTGGAGGTTATCGTTTTTTGGATTCTGCTACACTGGATGTTATGCTCCCAGCATAACCGCACCAGGTGAGCCAATTTCAGCTCTTGTTCACACGCTGCAATCCACAGTGTCATGCACTATTGTGCGCTTTTTCTATCTTCTTCTATCCGATGGATAGGCCATCAGTTGTCCTGTAGTGGACAACTCCTTTAAAGAAGCTCTGTCACCACATTATAAGTGCCCTATCTCCTACATAAGAAGATCGGCGCTGTAATGTAGGTGACAGTAATGCTTTTTATTTAGAAAAACCATCTATTTTAAACCACTTTATGAGCGATTTTTAGCTTTATGCTAATGAGTTTCTTAATGCCCAAGTGGGCGTTTTACTTTAGACCAAGTGGGCGTTGTACAGGAGTGTATGACGCTGACCAATCAGCGTCATACACTTCTCTCCATTCATTTACACTGCACTAGCGATATAGTTATATCTCTATGTGCAGCCACATACACAAACACTAACATTACTGCAGTGTCCTGATAATGAATACACATGACCATCCAGCCTGGACGTGATGTTTATTCAGAATCCTGACACTTCTGAATCTTTTCTGTGAGATTCCAGCAAGGCAAGCGTAATCTCACGAGATTACGATGTAACCTGTCATTTCAAACGAGATTACGCTTGCCTTGCTGGAATCTCACAGAAAAGATTCAGAAGTGTCAGGATTCTGAATACACATCTCGTCCAGGGTGGTAGTGATGTATATTCATTATCAGGACACTACAGTAATGTTAGTATTTGTGTATGTGGCTGCACATAACGATATAACTATATCGCTAGTGCAGTGTAAATAAATGGAGAGAAGTGTATGACGCTGATTGGTCACTGATTGGTCAGCGTCATACAGAGGTACAACGCCCACTTGGTCTAATGTAAAAACACGCCCACTTGGGCATTAAGAAACTCATTAGCATAAAGCTAGAAATCGCTCATAAAGTGGTTTAAAATAGATTTTTTTTAATAAAAAGCACTGCTGTCACCTACATTACAGCGCCCATCTCCTTATGTAGGAGATAGGGCACTTATAATGTGGTGACAGAGCTTCTTTAAGCCCCTCACTTCTGCAGCCTATCCCCAGTCTTTAAAGAGTAACTAGATTTAAAATAGTCATAGCTAAGAACTTCTGCACGTTTGTTTCAGCGACGGTGGGGGTCTCGGCACACGAAACCCATCGATCAAAACTTCTGAGATAGCAAAAGTTTTTTTTAATGCTGCCATCCTGCTGCTACCACCAATACTGTGCCTCCTGCAGCCACCCCAGGTTCCTAACTTGTTTTTCCAATGCCCCCAAATACGATACTATCAAAATAATAGTGCCTGAGGACAGGTATATAAATGAAACGAGGGATTTAACTAGAAAATGTTGAGCCCCATAGCAAACTTTCAGACCCCAGACCGCTAAATTAATTCAGAAATCAGACCAGAAGCCTAAATTAATCAGACCCCACACCAGACCCCCACAATTAAAAAAGCCCCTAAATTAATTCAGACCCCAGACAAGACAGAAAAAAAAAAGAATGCCTCCTTATACTCACCACTCCCCAGAACTCTAACTCCGGCTATACTCTATGTCCTGCAGCTGGACGGATCAATGAAAAATACTCTTAGGCCTAGTTCACACAGTTTTTTTGTAAGCAGAAAAATCTGTCCCACAATTCCTTCAGGAATTTTGAGGCAGATTTTGACCTGCATGCACTCTTTGCCGTGGATTTTGCGGCGTTTTTCGGCCACGGCCATTGAGCGCCACGGGCAAAAAACGCAGCGAAAAACACTTTCTCTGCCTCTTATTGACTTTAATAGGTCAGAGACAGAACCGCGGGAAGAAAGAGCATGTCGCTTCTTTTTCCCGCGAGCGTTTTTTTTCCGCCTCCGCCTTCCCTTGAAATCAATGGGAGTCGATTCTGGCCATTTTTTTGTGCGGTTTTCGACGTGGTTTCCGTAACAAAAACGGCGCCAAAAAACTGTGTGAACTAGGCCTTAGGCTGGGTTCACACAAGCACATTAACGTCCGTAATTGACGGACGTATTTCGGCCGGAAGTCCCGGACCGAACTCAGTGCAGGGAGCCGGGCTCCTAGCATCATAGTTATGTACGACGCTAGGAGTCCCTGCCTTGCTGCCGGACAACTGTCCCGTACTGAAAACATGTTTTCAGTACGGGACAGTTGTCCTGCAGCGAGGCAGGGACTCCTAGCATCGTACATAAGTATGATGCTAGGAGCCCGGCTCCCAGAACGGTGTTCGGTCCGGTACTTGCGGCCGAAATACGTCCCTCAATTACGGACGTAATTAGTGTGTGTGCACATACCCTTATTGTGCAAAATTAGTAAAGGGTAAAAAAAAAAAAAATATTTGGCATCACGGTATTCATGACGACCCATATAATAAAGTTAGAACGTTATTTATACTGCCCAACAAACTATGTAATAAAAAATAGCTGATTTTTTTTTCCATTAACCCCTAAAAAAAATAATAGTAAATCAATAAGTTACGTGTATACAAAAATGCTATAATTGAAATAGAATTCGTGCTAAAAAACAAGCCCTTACATGGCAGTCGACTGCGCTATTGATTCCGTCAAAACAACGGAACCCATTCACAAAGAGGACAAACGGAAACCGTTAGCAAAGTTTTCGTCACCATTGAGGTCAATAATGATGCAAAGGGAAGCTAAGGTTTCAGTTTGCCTTTCCGATGGAAACCCCTCAACGGAAGGGCAACGCTGATGTGAACATGGCCTTAGTCATATGTAGCATTAAAAAATACAATTCGTCCTGCAAAAAACATGTCATCCTACAGTTACGTCGGCAGAAAAATAAGTTATGGAATGTGATGAAAAAAAGAAATAAAAATTGTAGCGGGTGCAAGTACGAACGGAGAGGACCGTGTAAACGATGAAAAGGCGGGGGTCTGAATTAAAGGAGCTCTGTTCTGGGGTCTGTATTTCTTTAGGGGTCTTTATTCAATTTTGGATGTTTTGAAAGAGGTTATATGCCCGATTTGCGATGTTCTATATAAGGCTGTGTTCACACTGAGTTTTTTGCAGGAGGAAAATTCCTCCTGCAAAAACTGCTCCAAACGGTTATGCACAGTGGTTTGACAAAAACTCGTCAAAACACTCGAGGTTTTTTTTCCCTCTTTCTGACTGATTGAAATGGGGTTTTGGAGGCAGAAACCGCCTCAAGATGGGACATGATGCTTCTTTTTACCGCGACGCGTTTTTTTTACTCGCGATAAAAAAAACTTGTCCAACTCCCATTGAAATCAATGGGAGGCATTTTCGGGCGGTTTTTGAGGAGTTTTTTTGGCGCGGTTTCCTCGTCAAAAAACTCAGTGTGAACAGGGCCTAAATGGGCAGACAAGTTTTCAGACTCTCTGTGATGTCCCCTCTCAAAAGCTGTCAAACAAGCTATAGGGTGGCATCTTTAAGGGCGTTTTCCACCCATAACCCCCAAGTTTAACAAAAACCGTTGCTTGTGTGACCTGCGTTGTACTTTTTGGAGCAGTTTGGCCGTTTTTGGCGCACTTTTTGTCCCTCCAGCTTGGTCCAGAGCGTAGGAATGCTGTGGTACACGTGACCCGGGATCCCTACAAAGTAAGCTGCTATCCCCGCTCTGGTAACACAGAACACTAAGACGTGCAGTTTCCCTCCATTCCATTGTGTCACGAAAGAAATGCTGCAGTAGACACGCCCCACAACACAACTCCAGCCGCCGATTGGAAGGAGGAGAGGGTGCGCACATGAACGGGATTGGAGGCGGCTCTTAGGGAGCGTGCGGTGACGTCACAAAGGGAGGGGCCGCTGGTACGTGACGTCACAAGAGACAGGGAAAAATTGACAGAGGGGAGGAACCGAGCGCACGGAAAGCAGAATCAAAACAAGGAGACACGCCTTCTATCCCTGGCTGCAAACACGGCCACCCATGTCCCCGTGCTCTGGGCACACTGCGTGGTACCGAGTGGCGCTCCGTGCCTTCACTTAGAAGCTGCAGCGCTTGTTTCTAGTTATTCGGGCACCATGAAGGCCAGCGGCGCGGGCAGCTGAAGTCTCTGTAGTGTGCTGACTGCGGGCTCCGCAATGCCCAACATGAAGAATAGCAAGGGTAAGAAGAACAAGCGGGCGAACAGCAGCGGGGATGAGCAGGATAATGGAGCCACGGCAGCTGCAGCAGGAGGCATGGCAGCAGCAGCCACAGCGGGAGCCGCAGCTGCATCTTCATCAGCACTCGCTGCAGCCTCGGCGGTAACGCCGCTGGCATCGGCCGCACCTTCCAGTGACAGCAGGAATGGTAAGAGCGGTGCATGTGACCTTATCAGTGCCCGGCTCACCTGTCACTGCGGGCTGGGGGGCGCTTGTAGGTAGAAGTGCTGAGGGGATGAACACATAAGCCTGCTCCTCTGGGCCATGAAAGCTGATACCTCACAACTGAGGGATGGCAGCAGCTGAACACCCAATGCCATCTATTCTGGCACAGGCCCGTCCTGGGTGAGCTGCTGCCAGGAAAGTACCTGTACTGCCCAGCTCCCTGGCATGTAACATGACTTCCTTATTTTACAGCTTGCCCTATAATAAATGCACGACCCCCCCCCCCTCAGAACCAGCCCCAGTATAGACCTCTTTTGATGCCCACCACTTGCTGTGCCCCGTTTGCCGCCACTAAACAAGAGCCTGAGTATCTACAACAGGTCGTTTAGTGGCCGTAAAAAGAAAGTGGAACTATAAGTTTTTCATTCTATTGTGAGTTGTTCCTGGGAAATCTGGGTAACATGGAATATGACTGCCAATCCAGCTCCCACAGGGTTTGTTACTCTGCTTTTCTAGTCACCTGAATGGCAGATCAGCCTAGACATGCAGCAATGCATCCCCCGTATCATTGAAGGCAAGTCAGCAGATTGGTCATTCTGGAGTTTGGTTAACCCTGGTGGCAACCTGCATGAGAGTTCTGTGTAATTTCCGTCTTTTGCTGCAGAAAACGAAAGAAAGCGCTGAATAGAATTTATATTAACTAGGGGTTGTCTCAGGATAGACCTTGGTGGCATGTCACCCATATAATGTGCTGTGTGCCCGCTCCTGGCTTTTTTTTTAAATTTTATTTCAGATGGAATTGCTTTTAAGGCCAGATTTACACAGGGCAGTTTGGTGCAGTTTTTCATGCAGTGTTTGACCATAGCCAGGAGTGATTCTTTAAAGGGTTATTCCCAACTTAGACATTAAAAAAAAGGGCGTAAATAGACGCCCCGTAAAAAGAAGTGCATGTCACTTCTTTAGGCCTCATGCACACGACCGTATTTTTTCCCACCCGTAAATACTGGCGTAAATACGGGTCCGGTGTCACACGTATTCGACCCGTTTTGCACCAGTATTTACGGACCCGTGCCCGTAAATATGGGTCCGGTGTCACCCGTATTTACGGGCACGTTTTTGGCGGCAAAATAGCACTGCACTAATCGGCAGCCCCTTCTCTCTATCAGTGCAGGATAGAGAGAAGGGACAGCCCTTTCTGTAATAAAAGTTAAAGAAATTCATACTTACCCGGCCGTTGTCTTGGTGACGCGTCCCTCTCTTCACATCCAGCCCGACATCCCTGGATGACGCGGCAGTCCATGTGACCGTTGCAGCCTGTGATTGACCTGTGATTGGCTGCAGCGGTCACATGGGCTGAAACGTCATCCAGGGACGGCCAGGACGTCGGGCCGGATGTCGAGAGGGACGCGTCACCAAGGCAACGGCCGGGAGACGACTGGAGGAAGCAGGAAGTTCTCGGTAAGTATGAATGTCTTTTATTTTTATTTTTTACAGGTTGCTCTTTATTCTGATCGGTAGTCACTGTCCAGGGTGCTGAAAGAGTTACTGCCGATCAGTTAACTCTTTCAGCTCCCTGGACAGTGACTATTTACTGACGTCGCTTAGCAACGCTGCCGTAACACATGTAGCCACCCGTCATTACGGGAGCTCCATAGACTTCTATGGACTGTCCGTGCCGTTATTACGGCCTGAAATCGGACATGTTCTATCTTTTTTAACAGCACGGGCACCTTCCCGTGAGAAAACGGGAAGGCACCCGTCGCCAATAGAAGTCTATGAGCCCGTTATTACGGGTTGTAATTACGACCCGTAATAACGGGAGTTTTTACGGTCGTGTGCATGAGGCCTTAGATGTTTTTGGAGCCGTTTTTCATTGACTCTATAAAAAACCGCTCCAAAAAACGGGCGTAAAAACCGCCGCGAAAAACGTGAGTTTCTTAAAAAACGGCTGAAAATCAGGAGCTGTTTTCCCTTGAAAACCGCTCCGTATTTTCAGATGTTTTTTGCTAAGTGCTTGCTCCCATTGAACTCCCGTTCTCAATATAGAGCTGGGACCTATATCTGTCAGACATTTATGGCCTATCCGGTGGATAAGCCATAAATGTCTAATTTGGGAATAACCCTTTAAAAATATGTTCACATGAAGCAGATTTGTTGCAGAAATTTCTAAAATTGAAAATCCGTTCCATACATGTGAATGTGGTTGTTTCAGCAGTTGGATGGATTTCTGCAAACCCCATTCAGATAATTGGGATCGTCGTAGACATTCCTGCAGCACATCTGCTGCGTGTAAACATTCCTACCCTACCCTGTCATGCACATGGACCCACTCACATCTATTGACCACGGACACCTTCCTGTGTATTTACGGGAAAGTCTCTGTGCCGTAGAAAGGCTCCGCAAAACATAGGACATGTCCTTTTTTTTGCTTTACGGACTGTGCTCCCATACTTTATAATGGGATGACGGCCCGCAGGTGGCAATCGCTGGCCGTGCCCGGAATCATGGGCCGTGATTACGGGCACGGCCGTGTACATGGGGCCTTAAGCCTCATTCACACATTGCAGATTTGGCCAGTATTATGTATCTGTATTATAAGCCAAAATCAGGAGTGGATGCAAATAAGAGAAATAGTATTAATCTTTCCATTATATTTCCCCTCTGTTTTTGATCCAATCCTGTTTGTGCTTCAAAACACTGATGCAAAGTACTGCAATGTGTGAATGAAGCCTTAGGATATGTTCACGTCACAATTTTTGCAAAAGCTCACCAAAAATTCGATTTGATTACACCCTGTGCATAGACCCTAAGAGATGCAAAGTGTGAAGCAAACTTTGTTTTTTTGCATCCAGTTCTTGTTTGGCGTTAAAAAAATGCACCAACACCATAGTGTGTGAACAGGGCCTTAAACACAGGTTCAGTTGTTGTGTATCTATAAGAATATATTCGAGCATTGCGTAAACAGCACTTCCTAGTAGTTTTATGGCATGTTTGTTAGTATTGGAATCCTTTTCCTTCAGCAGTATAAACATTCACATTACAACAAACGAGGTTTCCACAAATCTGTCACATCGACTCCTGTATTCAGCAGCTCATAGGACGCTGATAGAAAAAGTCTCATGTAGACGCCACCTTGCACCTTGTTTCCATTGTTTCAACCTTTTCAAATATATTCCATTTGGCATCGCCCCATGGAAAGGTTATGGAATTGTTACAGTATACTTTTTCTGCTATATAGAGGTGTATATTATACGTAGGGGCCAAACATTGGCCAAAAATAGTTTCAACTTTGCTACCTAAAAATAAGTTTTTTTTGCTCGAAATTTCTGAACAGATATTTGTTGTCAGGTCTCGTTGTTTTCTACATGCAGTATGTCACACAATACCGGACACAAAGTCCCAAACGTCTTTTAAAGCATACAGTTCACCATATCCCACCACCAACACTTTTACACATAGGCCTCTGACATAAAACTGCCGGTAATCTGATAGCAGGCGGGTATGGATGGCAGACTGGTATGGATGCTGTTGGTAATTTTAATTCCCTCGGCTGTCCTGTATTGTAAGAATACTTGAGCAAAACTCGGCCATTTAAATAATAGCCACATGACAGGTGACATCTACGGTCTATGGCCCGTTAATGCCTATGGAGTTTTACATCTATAATTCATGTCTATAAGAAAACCTATTCCATGATAAGGCCCTCCAACAGTAATCTAGAGAAGAGGACAATGAGACCTAACAATCTATACGTTGTCTTTTCTCATGTGTATGTGAGTAGTTTACTTCTCCGGCATGTGAAGTTGCACTGGGTCTTATGGAGTTACTTGTGTTTCTTCTTTGAGACTTAAGTCACCGCTGATCCTTCTTAAGCAGTAAGCCAAGGTGTACAACTACAGTTGCTACAGTAATACCAATCTGGGAGGGACCGACATTGATTCTGTCAATGAAATGTGATTGATGGTCCTCAGAAAATACTGGTAGACATAAAGAAGTGAAAAGTCACCTACTGATCATGTATGATGCTGGTTGGATTTACCATGTGGAAGCAGGAGAGGTGATAAAAGTACGGGTCAGATAAAGTATTCCGGAACCCTAGTCAATGTTGGCAAAATGCATACTGACTGAGCTACAGCGATCAACGTCAAATGAGCGAATTCTCGCTGATCCGTGGCTAGCTGCCCATGTTTACACTGGGGAATCATTCAGAACGTCTGTTCGATCGATCGTCTATCTAGGGTAAGACTAGACGTGGCAGATATTTTCCGCGGCGGTGGAATCCACGGCATAATGTTACATACAGATTTGTTCTGTATTCCACCCTATGGCATGGTGTGGGATTTTAAAATCCACAGTATGCTCTCAATCCTGTGCAGACTTTTCAGACTACATGTACTGTAAGTTACATAACCTTATAAATTAATAGGTTCTGTTAGGATTTTTACAAAATTGATCAAAGTGATCATCATATCCTTCATGGCTCCTGTAAAAATGGAAGCCATGATTCCAGTGTGAACACAGCTTTCGGAATTTTTCTTACTGATCAACAGAGCGAGGCTCAAAGTGAAAACCAATCTCTGCAAAGCGGTTCATTATAATTGTTAGACGCAATAAACAAATACATATGTATTCCCCCCTCACTATGGATATGAGAGAAACTATGGATAAGTCAACTGTTTCCCAGGTGCTTCACCATTTACAGCTGAGAGTGGCAAACAGTAAGCCACTGATTAAAAAAAAAAACAGTGAAGTCTCCACTACATTGAGCCAAAAAGCATGTGAGAAAATGTTAAATAAAATGGAAAGGGGTTTTATGGGGTCTGTTGAGGCAAAAACGTAAACACTTAACACTTAAAACATACCATTCATACCAGTATACCAGTATAGCATGGTATGGTGAAAGCATCATGTTGGGGGATGCTTCTACGCGGCAGAACCTGAAAGGTTGGCCAGAAGAGAGTAAAATACAGAGAAATTCCTGAAGAAAACCTGCTGCAGTCTGCAAGAAAACTGATTGAAGATTTATTCTTCAACAAGAGAACAACCCAAATCATAAAAGCCACACATAAACAGGAACGTCTTTGGCTGTGTTCACACTGGGTTGATACGCTGTGTAAAAGCACGCAGCGTATCCGCCCTGTGCGCCGTAGGGAATTCCAAACGAAAAAGCGCACAAAACTGCGGTGCAGTTCTTCGTCCGGAATGCCCGCTGCGGAAAACTGCTGCATTACCCGGCCTGCTAGCAGGCGGGCCTCCTGGGATGACGTTTCCTGTGAGTGGCTGCAGCGTTGGTCACATGGGATGAAGCGTCATTCCAGGAGGCAGCGCTGGAGGCAGGAACATGGAATTCTGGGTAATTATGAGTGTTTTGTTTTTTTCTGAATTCAGTTTTTTGCGGCGGGGTTGCTTCAAGCCTGCTTCAAAAATGCAACTACTATTTGTTGTGGGATTTACTTCCCCATTGAATTCAATGGGGAAAACCTGCAACAAATAAGCAGCGTTTACGCAATTGACATGCGGAATAAAATTCCACACTGCAGGTCAATTTCTGAGCATTTTTTACGCTCCGTAAATACGCAGCGTGTGGATGAGATTTGTTTTAGCTCATCCACGAGCATGTTCAACCTCGAATGTGAAAAATGGACGGTTTTCATGTCCGAGGTGCACCTGTGCGGGATGTGATATCACGGATCCCTCATAGACTACACTCTATGGAGGGATGCGTGAAAACGCAAGAAAATAGGACATGTCCTATTTTTCTACAGACCCTTCACACGCTCCGTTGAAACAACGGCCGAGTGAACGGCCCCATTGCAATACATGTGTACGTGTGACGGCCGCTGTTTTAACGGACAAGTTACACGTTCGTCTGAATGAGCCCCTAAGGTGCTGCTAGTAAAGCTGCCTGGGGAGGAGGGAAAGTTAGGGTGCAGTCACATTTGCCATGTATTTATAAACTTTACAATGTAAGCCTATGGGTAAAAGTATTCTACAACACAAGGAATTGAGAAATCTGCATATTTTTATTTCTATTGTACAGTTTTACATAGCATATTTTTATGCTTCCGAAATACAAGTCTAATACGCCACGTGTGACTACTCCCTTTATTTATTAATTTATTTGATCTTTATTTATTTTATTGGATGTAGATCACTTCGTGGATTTTATGATCACATTAGTTTATTTTTTAAGCTGTTGATCAATATAAAAAGCCTAAAAAATAAAAAGGGTTGTCTATGAGTATCACATGAAAAATGTGGCACACTATAATAAATGAGGGGATACTTCTCCCAACATAACAGCACAAAACCCAAACTTCGCAATAGCAATGGCCCTTTATGAAAAAATGTACAGCTTATCTCTGTCTATAGACATTCACGGACAGCTTTATTGGGTATTAGACCGCATCCTTGCACATATACATATCTGAAGCAGCCACAAAGAGAAGAAATAATGCGGGGCTGGTAGACAATAGGGTACATTTTATGGGGCTGTCCAGTGAGATAAAATTGATGGCCCATCCTCAAGATCATTAATATCGGGTGGGGGTTCGACGCTCATCATGCTGTGGCTTCCTTTTCATTGCTTACGCTGCTCCATACTGTCAGTGATTTCCGAAACATATTTATTATAATATTGAAAGGCTCATCATAAGTGTGTCTACTGCTAAAGCAAAATCTGAATGAGAGATTTCCAAAATCTGGACACTGGTTTCCAAACTGTGGAAAAACGCAGCTTCAAAACTACTTGATAGTGTGAACTTCACTTCAGGCTACCAGACGTCTACTAAATGGAACAGATCACTATAGAACTCTATGGCGATCTAAGTTCAGATCAGTAGAACCAAAGGGACTTTGTCCAGTTTTACAGCCGTGACACATTGATAAATCTTCCCATTTGTACATTAATGTGTTTTCTATTCTTATGTTTGCTTTCCGGAAAGCCCCCTTAAAACCACATGGTGCACAAAAAACATGAAAAGTTCCAAGCAAGTGAAGAGGGCATGTGTGAATGATTACTATTGGTAATATGGCTGTGACACATTGATAAATCTTCCCATTTAGTCTGAGTTCACACGTTGTGGATTTGACGCAGCTCTCACTCTTTTGCATTGCAAAGTGTAAAATCTGCGTCAAATCTGCGACGTGTGAACTCAGCCTTAAACTTGGATTACTATAGAACTCTATGGTGATCTAAGTACAGATCCGTAGAACTAAAGGGGCTTCGTCCAGTTTTACAACCGTGACACATGAATAAATCTTCCCATTACAATAATTTATTATTTCATCTTCATGTTAGCGGTCTGGACAAGTCACATGTTGCACTAAAAAACATGAAAAATTTGAAGTGAGAAGGGAATAATTTGTATTGGCACTGTGGTAATTTTTACATAGTATACTGTATATAGTGTCAGATTTTTACTAGTGACTAGTATACTAGAATTTGCCTGGTATATAATACAACTTGGTATATAAATCACTGGGCTTATACACAGTCAAGTCACATTATTATGACCACCTCCTACCTTTGACGTCGGCAGAGCGTAGCCCTTGAAGGTAGTGATGAATCGTGGGCTGGCTTGGTGGTTATATAAGGTGTGTGATAGGCTGTCTGAACACAGATCACTCGTTGCTGCCATGGGTAAAAAGGGCGCTTTATCAGAGTTGCAAAAGGGATGATTATTGTCTTGAAGACCAAGGGTGGCAGTATTTCTCAAACAGCGCAGTTTGTGAACTGTTCGTGTGCTGCTGTGATGAAAGTTTATCGTGCGTGAACAAATGGCACCATTGGGAATAACCAACGCGGAAACTGCAGAGCACCACGTGCCATTGGTGTGAGACGTGAACGTCGGGTATGAAGCCGGAGGGCTGAACAACATGCTACAGTGGAGCAGCTCACTGTGAAAGTCAACCAGGGGGCTACCAGACATGTGTCAAAAACAACCGTTTAGCGAACCCTACTGGGTATGGGGCTCCGAAGCAGATGGATGGTCACTGCTCCTATGCTAACAAAGGTGCATCGGAAAAAAAGGCTTCAATTTGCACGGCGGTATTGGATTTGAAACACTGATGACTGGCAAAGGGTTGCCTTCTCTGATGAGTCACATTTTCTGCTTCATCGAATGGATGTTGGCGTGTCAGACGAGAAACATCAGAGAACAAACACCCTGCAACCATTGCTGGAAGAACACAAGCTGGTGGCGGCAGCTTTATGGTCTGGGGAATATTTTCATGGCATTCTCTGAGCCCACTCATCCATGTGGAAGGCACTCAACCGATTTAGATATGAATCCATCGTTGCAGATCACGTCCCCTCATACATGCTGTTTGCCTTCACAGGGGCAGATGGAATCTTCCAGCAAGACAATGTGACATGTCACACTGCTAGAAATGTCCGACAGTGGTTGGAAGAGCACGACCAAGACTTCCAAGTACTTTCCTGGCCCCCTAGTTCGCCAGACTTGAACCCAATTGAACATCTGTGCGACCACCCCCGATCGTCTTGTTCGTTCTATGGATCCTCCTCCACGCACCTTCCAGCAATTGTGGGATGCACAGCAGTCATCATGGCTCCAGATACCCGAGACAACCTACCACCTTATTGAGTCACTCCCAGCCCGTCTGGCTGCTGTCCGTGCTGCACACGGCGGTCACTCTGGATATTAGCTGGTGGTCATAATAATGTGACTTGACTGTGTATTATAGAACACCGATAACTAGTAATAGTTAGATTTCAGAGCTTGATCACATACAGCAGCACAGAGTAGTTTCAGCACTACCTACGCTAATGAACGAAGCGCATCTCTATAGTATAGTATAGTATGACAAAGTCAAACTACTTACAAGAAAAAAACTTGGCTTGGAGCATTGATTCATTGTCTTTTAGATGCCCAGCCTCCAGTACATTCCAAGTAGAATACAGAAATGTCAAGGCTATGAACTGCTGTCTGGTGAGTAGAATGAGCGTTACATCACATTATGCTTTGTGTGACATTAACTTGTATACCAGCAACATGACCATTCTCTGCTGGCCAGTATAAGATTCTAATGATCTACGCAGTGCCCAGGACCTGTGGTCAGTGTGATATTACATGGCCAGTTGTGTATGTATAGTGGCTTAGACGTGTGCGGAGACTTAAAGCAGGTTGTCTCATGAAGGAAACCACTGTCCATATGTCCTATTAGAGCATATGGACGTCATGGAGGGGTACCCCCATTTAAGACCTCCCATGAGCACGAGCAGAGAGCTACTATGGACGACTCAAGCTGTCCATGTATTACATGGACGGCCATGTAATCCTACATCTGTGGCTTCTCCCAGCTAAATTAGCTGTTTGCCGGGAGCAGCTCCAGTATCAAAGGAGTTACCTGCGGGTTGTAGTTGTATAGCATGGTAAGTTTAAATTACATCGGTACAATTACAGTTTTAAAGATGGCACCATTGTCTGGTATGTTGTTGTATGTCATTGTCCTAGGGGTGTTCACCTACACACATCAAATATGTACAAACTTTATATATCTTTATAGAAGTTCCTGTCCTTGACTGTGTACCCATCAAACCGGTAGTGTCGACTAGGAGTAAGCTAGACCGCTCCAGGAATCAGATACATTTTTTAGTCACCTCGCAATAAGTACTATAATTGACTAACATTGAGAAGAAAACAACACAAAAACGTAGGCACAAGTATACTTTTCAGAAGTGATCTAACCATTCCGTGCACCCGATAAAGCCATTGTTCAGGCTAGGGCTATGCACAGTGCTTTTGTAGCAACAGTTGCAGTCCGTTGCAATATATTGAGTTACATGCACATGCTGTCTTTGAGATTTTCATGCAAATGTGCAACAAATAATGCATGAATAAGAATTTGTATTGAGGCTGTAATGTGTATTTCACAATTGAAACTGAAGCTACAAGAAACCCTTTCCTAAATCTTACACCTACCTACATAAAAACCTGCCCCATTTTACTGGCCAACATCAGAATTGGATTTTCTTTTAAAAAAAAAAAAAAAGGCTATGGAGTCAATGGAAAACTGCTCCAATTACGTCCCAAGAAGTGACATGCACTTTGACGCAGGCATCTTTTTTACGCGCCGTCTTTTGACAGCGGCGCGTAAAAAAAATTACCATCTGCACAGAACATCATAAAGCCCATTCAAATGAATGGGCAGATGTTTGCCGACGCTTTCCAGGCGTAATTCCAGGCGTAAATAGTGCGTGTGAACATACCCTTATTCATTCAAAACGGGGCCATAATACTACAGTATAACAGCTTTGATAACGGAGACTGAATCATGACCTAGAAAGTAAGCGACATTCATTGTCTAACATCGACTGATCTTGATAATTGATGGTCATTCGCAAAGAGGTTTTGAAAATGAACATGTACGCTTTTTATTTTTCTTAGAAGTGCTGCCTGACTTTAGCAGACAGACTGTTATCAGTGGATATATGTTGCATAACATCCAGTTGTCCATGATGCCACCAACTAAACCTAAGGCCGGATTCACACGAGTGTGTGCGTTTGCGCGCGCAAAAAACACTGCGTTTTGCGCGCGCAAAAGGCACTTGACAGCTGCACGTGTCAGCCCCGTATGATGCGCGGCTGCGTGCTTTTCGCGCAGCCGCCATCATTATGACACTCCGTTTGAATGTTTGTAAACAGAAAGGCACGTGGTGCTTTTCTGTTTTCATTCATCATTTTCACAGCTGTTGCGCGAATCAAGCATGTCCCACGGAAGTACTTCCGTGTGACATGCGTGATTTTCACGCACCCATTGACTTCAATGGGTGCGTGATGCGCGAAATACGCCCAAAGAACGGACATGTCGTGACTTTTGCGCTGCGGACTCACGCAGCGTAAAAATCATGCACCTGTCTGCACGGCCCCATAGACTAATATAGTTCAGAGCGACGCGCATGAAAATCACGCTCGTTGCACGGACGTATATCCCGTTCATCTGAATAAGCCCTAAATGTCTATGACAAGCTTTTGTCACAGACTATCACCTGAGTTTCCCTCTGATCCCTAGAAAGCTACTACATTATTGACCAACTTGAGTGGTGTATGAAGTCCCCCTACTTTAACAGGTACATATTCTTGTCCATATACTACTATACTATAATAGTAATGGTGCAAAGATAATTTTGGGACAATGGCTGAGTGGTTTTGAAATGTGACAACCAGCTTAAAGGGGTTGTCCAGTTTGGGGGCTGTTTTTTTATACTGATGACCTATTCACAGGATAGGTCATCAGTATATGATCGCTGGGGTTGGTGCAGGAAGCAGAAGACTGTATAGCAGCCGTCCTGGATTACTGCATCTCTGCTCCTATTCACTTGAATAAGAGCAGAACTGCAGCACGGCCGCTATACTGTGGTCGGAACCTTCTGCTTCCGGCACCGATGCCTGCATAACTTCCGGCTGCCTCCAGGCGCCGGAACAGCTGATCGATGCGGGGTCTGGGTGTCGGACCCTCACCGATTTTATATACTGATGACCTATCCTGTGGATGGTCATTAGTATAAAAAACAACCCCCAGCCTGGACAACACCTTTAAGAACAGTTGTACAACTCCTTGTTCCTCTTGAGAAGGCCATACAAAATTTATTTATTCAATATATCTTGTCCATAAAGACCAACCTAATGGATGAGTAGCAACAATAGTATCTAATATTGACTTTTAGGGTGCAAAATTTAGCATTACAGTAAAAGGGCTACCAGAGTTTAATTTGAAAATATTGCACAGAGGTATGTGATTTGACAGTGTACAGGTCTTTAGAAAACTGGTCTGATCGCTTGTAGACTGGACGTTTTGTTTTGTGTAGAAAATGTTGCATACTTTATGAATTTAGAGCATGTTTGTAAGTGATGCGGCCACACTGCAAACCAAGAACATGCAAATAATGGTGGCAAGATAGCTCTAAAACACAGGCTATTCCTAATACCGATCACATCTTTCATTAGATGTGATTGGTATTGGGTTTAACCTGTGTGCTAGAGGCACACAGGAGCCACTGTCCGCCTAGCCATAGGTCCAGCGGACACACAGGTTCGGCTTACAGTGGCGCTATGCAGCTTCTATGTACAGTCCTTGCCAAAAAAAATAAACTTTGACACAAATTTTGTTATTCACAGTTTGCTGCTTTTAGTGTTTTTAGATCTTTTAGTCATGTTGTTCACTGATCCACTTAGTTATCACTTTTGCCTTATGACATGGTGCTCCATCATGCTGGAAAAAGCATTGTTCATTATCAAATTGCTCCTGGATCGTTGGAAGAAGTTGCTCTTGAAGGATGTTTCGATACCATTCTTTATTCATGGAAGTGTTCTAAGCAAAATAGAGAGTGAGCCCACTCCCTTGGATAATAAGGAACCCCACACATGAATGGTCTCAGGATGCTTTAGCGCTCACCTTTTTCTTCTCCGGATAATTATTCTTCTAGATGTCCCAAACAGTCTGAAGGGGGCTTCATCAGGGAAAATTAATTTTACCCCAGTCATCTGCAATCCCTGAACCTCCTGCTGAATGTCAGTCTGTCCTTGATGTTTTTCTTGGAGAGAAGTGGCTTATTTTCTGCGCTTCTTGACACCAGGCTAGCCTACAAGAGCCTTCGCCTCAGATGCTCTGACACCTGCCTGCTGCCATTCCTGAGCAAGCTGTGCACTGTAGTTGAACCGATCCCGTAGCTGAATCCTCTTTAGGAGAGGGTCCTGGCACTTGCTGGACTTTCTTGGGCACCCTGAAGCCTTCTTCACAGCAATTGAACCTCTCTCCTTGAAGTTCTTAAAGATTCGATAAATGGTAGATTTAGGGGCAATCTTAGAAGCAGCAATGTCCTTGCCTGTAAATCCCTTTTGATGCAAAGCAATAATGACTGCACATGTTTCCTTGGAGGTAACCAAGGTTAACAGAAGAAGACAGTGATTTCAAGCACCATTCCCGTTTTAAAACAACCAGTCTGCTCTTATAATTCAATCAGCATGACAGAGTGATATCGGCTGCCTTGTCCTCGTTATCACTTTTTCTCCTGAGATAACCAGAAGATCACTGAAATAATGTTAGTAGGTCATTTTGTGGCAGGGCTGAAATGCAGTGGAAATTGAGTTTTTGTGATTAAGTTAATTATCATGGCAAGGAATGACTTTGCAGTTAACTGCAATTCATCTGATCACTCTTCATAACAACCCAGCATTAATGCAAATTTCCACTATAAAAACTGAAGCAGCAAACTTTGTGTAAACCAAATTTTGTGTCAGTCACAAAACTTTTGGCTAGGACTGTATAGTGCATACATAGCAGCTCCAGCACAAAAAGATAATAACATTTTTAACAAGCGTTAATTTGAAAAATGTATATAAAAAAAAGAAAAGGCTACAAAGGTTTATGTACTTAAGGAATTGCAAAAGTGGAAGACCCAGGGCAGTGTCATGTAGTTTTATGATCCCTGTAAAGCTTCAGTCAGAAACTCCAATAGTTACAGTGATAATTAATTTGTTTTATAAAATATCTGAATTTAAGTCAGTAAATAATGGGCATGTTTTAGATTTTTTGTTTAGTTGGTCGAGTAAGACCAGGATTCTCTATGGAAACAGACTAATCATAAATCTTCTTCTATTCGGTACAATGTAGACTATGGTGTCTTGGATAAGGAAACCACAATTCCTGACGAATTCGAATTTATAAAAAAAAAAAGTTCTTATATTGGTAAGTCAAACAAAAAATTTAGTATTAGGAACGTTTTTTGTGTTTTTTTTTCTAGAAATCTTTTATTTATAGCTTTAATCTTTTCAGTAACAAGACTGTTTGTTTTTTTTTAGATCTTAGTTAGTAGAAATGTTTGGGAAATGTCTTTCTTGTAAGCGAAGCTTAAATAGTGTTTTTATATTCCTCCTATACTTTTGTATTATTTATATGTCCTAATTTTTTTTCCAGCCAGTATTTCTTACCTGTTTGGATAGGCATGTGCTCCTGTTGCCTCCCTGTTACAGCCAATTCATATCCATTTCCAGTATTTTTAGATGTATTGAGACGTCCAGACTTTTTTTTTTTTTTTTTTTTACTTTTATTGGTTTCTTAACTCAACAGGATTAATTTATGAAGAGATCCAGAATAGAATAAGTGGAATTCTGCATTGCAGGATATTCATAGCTCAAGTATGGACAGTGAAATATAACTCTGTGGCCAAGGGATAACTAGAAAAGAGGTCTGGAATGGATCAGATTCTACATGACCTGGGTTATTTGACTTTTACTGGCTTATTTTATTGAATAGATTTGGTTCTTGACACTATCATAGTGATGTTTTGTGCACTCTATTGGTACATTCTCACGTGGCAGATTTGTTGCAGGTATTTTCGACTGTTGCATTCACCCGAATGGAACTTGCAGAAATCTATACGCCTGCTGCAGAAACAACCACATTCAGATGTATAGTACTGATTTTCAGTTGTAAAAATGTGTTCAACAAATCTGCCGCTTTTCAATTTGTAGAGTTGACAAAATCAATGTCGGTTTGGGCGGGAGAGCACATCTGGAGGTACGCTTTAATAATGCCTTATCGGCTAATTTGTAAAAACTGCACACCCGTCATTCTCTGCTGACGGGCATGCAGCCAGCTTTTATTTTCTGGTTTCCCTCTTAAAATTATGAAGGATATGACTTTAATTTATAAATCTGTATTTTGTGTCTCTCAAAACCGTTTTGAAGGCCATCCAATTCCATAAGTAGTGCTGTGATGCTGTCTGATCATATCTAATAATATCTTTATTAAAGATTGTGGTGGGAGATTTGGAATTCTCATAACATTGCTATAAATGGGAAATGAAATATATATGGAAAATGTTTGTATTCTATAATATAATAAAAATAGTTTAATAAGACTGGATTTAGTTAATAGAAAATATTCACATTCCCCTTTATAAAAACGCCTTTTGTTGAAAGTATTTTGGATTTGATCCTAATATAGATGATATATCTGGGGCTGTGGCTTTGGGAACCTATAGAATTTATAGAACAAGATGGCACTACTTAGAAATCCTTCCTTTTGGAATACCTTTTGAAACCTCATTGGGCAAAATGTATTAGAAGGAGGGGGCGTGGTCACTCACCGCCAGACACCTTTATTTTAATTTGCGCCAGAAACTGGCGGAAATCTACTACAGCTCATAGCTGGCGTAGATTTCCTTTTCTGGTGCATGAAAAGTCAGAGATCTGCCTAATTTATTAAAAAGTGGGCATAAGTGAAGCATAACCCTTATTTTTTAATTAGAATTCCTTCCTCTATTTAATACAGCGGGGAATCCATAGGTAATTTAAAGTAGATGTTCTTATGTTTACTTGTATAGTTTCAATATTGAAAGCCAAATGCATAACCCTTTATGGACCAGGCCATTTTTGGGCTTAACCCCTTCCCGACATTTGACGTATCCATACGCCAAAGTCGAGTAGGGGAGGTATGGAACGGGCTCACGGAGTGAACCCACTCCATACCATGCCGATGTCGGATGTTTGTTACAGCCGACACTTCAGAGTAATGAGCGGCATCGCGTTCGAGCGCGATCCCGCTCGTTTAACTCGTTAAATGCCGTGATCAATAGCGACTGCAGCATTTAAATCTTTAGAAAGAGCTAAACAGCTCATCACTAATGAAGACCCCCAGGTCCGCCATCTTTGTGCTCCTTTTAAAGAGGCTCTGTCACCAGGTTTTGCAACTCCTATCTCCTATTGCAGCAGATCGGCGCTGCAATGTAGATAAGAGTAACGTGTTTTTTTTTTTTTAAAAACAAGCATTTTTGGCCAAGTTATGACCATTTTTATATTTATGCAAATGAGGCTTTCTAAAGTACAACTGGGCGTGTTTAAAGTTATGTCCAAGTGGGCGTGTATTGTGTGTGTACATCTGGGCGTTTTTACTTCTTTTACTAGCTGGGCGTTGTGAATAGAAGTGTATGATGCTGACGAATCAGCATCATCCACTTCTCTTCGTTAACACCCAGCTTCTGGCAGCGCACAGGCACACAGCGTGTTCTCGAGAGATTACATTGCAGCGCCGATCTGCTGCAATAGGAGAAAGAGGTTGCAAAATCTGGTGACAGCCTCTTTAAGCGCTGCCTCTGGCAGGGCTTAATAGATGCCTGTCAGAATCACGATATACTGCAATACATTAGTATTACAGTACATCGCGCAAGTGATCTAACGTTTGCTGGTTGAAGTCCCCTCGAGGGACTAATAAAAAAAAATGTAAAAATGAGTAAAATAACAGGGTTTTTTTTTTTTATGTTAAAAATTTTTTTTTTTTAAATGAAAAGTTCAAAAAAAAAACTTTTTCCCAATTCCCCCCTAGAGTATAGTAAAAAAATAAATAAATAAACATAATTGTTATCACCGCATCCGTAAAAGTCTGAACTATTACAATATATCTTTATTTAAAAACCACGGTGAACGGCGTAAAAAAAATAAAAAAAAAAATTGTATACGCCAGAATCTCTATTTTTTGGTCACCTCATCTGCCACAAAAAATGAAATAAAAAGTGATCAAAACGTTGCATGTACCCCAAAATGGTATTATTAAAAACTACAGCTTATCCTGCAAAAAAATAAGCCCTCCTACCCCTTAATCGACAAAAAAAAAAAAAAAAGTTACTCCTCTCGGAATTTGGCGACACAAAATAAATTTTATTTTTTATACTTAGGTTTTTACTTGTAAAAGTAGAAACATATAGAAAAAACGATATACATTTGGTATCGCCATAATCATATTGACCCACAGAATAAAGTTAATATGTTGTTTTAATTGCACAGTGAATTCCGTAAAAACAATGCGCAAAAACAATGAAGGAATCGCTGTTTTTTATTTTTAGCTTCTTAATGACCAACTGGGCGTTTTTTACCTTTTTGCCAAGTGGGCGTTGTAAAGAGAAGTGTATGACGCTGATCAATCAGTGTCATACACTTCTCTCCATTCATTTTTCGCTGTAATCGCAGCACAGCGTGATATCGCTGTCACATACGCGATGTCTATACGCAATCCCGACACTTCGGTAACGTTTGTGTAAGACTTGCGAGATCTTGCTGTGGTGTCATTAAGTCCCACAGAAACTTTACCGAAGTGTCGGCAGTGTGAATAGACATCGCGTCCTGGCTGGAGGCGATGTCTATTCACTCTCCAGACACTTCAGTAAAGTTAATGTGTGAGTAAGGCCTCATTTACACGAGCGTATGCGTTTTGCGCGCGCAAAAAACGCTGCGTTTTGCGCGCGTATGCATGGCGTATGCACTGCGTATACGCAGCCTTGTTGCGTTTTAAACGCGCAAAAGGCATTTGACAGCTCCGTGTGTCATGATGTGCGGCTGCGTGATTTTCACGCAGCCGCCATCATAGAGATGAGGTAGTCGAGGCCCGTCACTGTCCAAGGTGCTGAAAGAGCTAACTGATCGGCAGTAACTCTTTCAGCACCCTCGACAGTGAATGCCGATCACAATATACACCAACCTGTGAAAATAAAAAGACTTTCATACTTACCAAGAACTTCCTGGTTCCCCCAGTCCGGGCTCCCGGCCGTTGCCTTGGTGACGCGTCCCTCTCTTGCCATCCGGCCCCACCTCCCAGGATGACGCCGCAGTCCATGAGACCGCTGCAGCCTGTGATTGGCTGCAGCCTGTGCTTGGCCTGTGATTGGCTGCAGCCTGTGCTTGGCCTGTGATTGGCTGCAGCCTGTGCTTGGCCTGTGATTGGCTGCAGCTGTCATTTGGACTGAACTGTCATCCCGGGAGGTCGGACCGGAGTTATCGGTAAGTCAGAACGTCTTTTTTTTTTTACAGGTTCATGGATTTTCGGAGCGGAAGTCACTGTCCATGGTGCTGAACCAGTTTAACGCTTTCAGCACCGTGGACAGTGACTGTCTCCTGACGTCGCGTACCCGAACATTTTTTACCGGTTTCGGTCAAAACGAGTTTGGCCGAACCCGGTGAAGTTCGGTGCGCTCATCTCGAATTTGACACTCCGTTTGGATGTTTGTAACCAGAAAAGCACGTGGTGCTTTTCTGTTTACATTCAGGAGTTTGACAGCTCTTGCGTGATTTTCGCGCATGCAACGCAGGACCGTCAGTGTGGCATGCGTTGTTTTCACGCACCCATTGAAGTCAATGGGTGCGTGTTGCGTGAAAAACGCAAGAATATAGAACATGTCGTGAGTTTTACGCAACGCACTCACGCAGCGCAAAATTCACGCATCGTCTAAACAGCCCCATAGACTATTATAGGTGCGTACGACACGCGTGAAAAGCACGCGCGTCGCACGCGCGTATAATACGCTCGTGTAAATGAGGCCTAAGTGACAGCAAGCGTTGCTGAGTACATGAGTGGAGAGAAGTGTATGACGCTAATTGGTCAGCGTCATAAACTTCTCTTTACAACGCCCAGTTGGTAAAAAGTAAAAACACACCCGATTGTCTATTAAGAAAGTAATTCGCATAAATCTAAAATTGCTCAAAAATGATTGTTTTTCAAAATAAAAACCACTGCTGTTATCTGCATTACAGCGCCGATCACATTATGTAGGAGATAGGGCACTTATAATCTGTGACAGAGCCTCTTTAACCCCTTCCCGCTTTTGGGCGTGACTGTACGTCCAGATACAAAGTGCGTTCCCGCAATAGGGCGTACAGTCACGCCCTGTAGATAAAGCGTACACAGGAGCTGTGCACGCTTTATCTTCAGCGGCTGTCAGCTGTCATACACAGCTGACATCCAGCTGCGATGGCTGTTACCGCCGATCGCAGCTATTTAACCCCTTCAATGCGGCTGTCAATGGCGTCCGCCGCATTGAAGTGGTTGACAGAGGGAGCTCCCTCTGTACCCCCCGGGCCCCCCCCGCGATGGATCGCGGGTGGCGATGTTTGCTATGGTAACCAGGAAGCAGTTGCTAGGGTTCCTGGTTTCCCAGGTACGGAAGCCTATTGGGTCCTGCCCGAGGCAGGACCTAATAGGCTAACTATCAGATGATGAATGACAGTTACAATACACTGCACTACATAAGTTGTGCAGTGTATTGTACCGGGGATCAGGAGACCAGATCCTCAAGTCCCCAGGTCAGTGTTAAAGAAAAAGTGAAAAAAGTAAAAAAAAAAAACTGTTAAAGAAAAAGAAATAAAAAAAAGTTTTAACTAATAAAAACAATAATCGCCCTGTTTCCCTGAAACTCCTTTATTATAAGAAAAAAAATGAAAATATGAAAAAAACCTATACATAATAGGTATTGCCGTGTTCGGAACGGCCTGATCTATAAAAATGTCACATTATTTTTACCGCAACGGTGAACACCGTAAATTTTTTTAATAAAAAACAATTACAGCATTTTATTTTTTGGTCATCTTGTCTCAAATTTTTTTATAAAAAGTGATCAAAAAGTTGCAAGTAACGCAAAATGGTACCAATAGAAACGACCGTTTGTCATGCATAAAACAAGTCCTTCCGCAGCGATATCAACGAAAAAATAAAAAAGTTATGGCTGTCAGAAAATGGCGACACTAAAACATGATTTTTTTTAGAAAAGAGTATTTTTATTGTGGGAACGTAGTGAAACGTAAAAAAACGATATAAATTTGGTGTCGCTGTAATCGTATCGCCCCGCAGAATAAAGTTAACATGTTGTTTATACTGCACGATGAAGACTAAAAAAAAAGTGCTAGAATGGCTGTTTTTTTGGTTTCCTCATCTCCCAAAAAATGGAATAAACAGTGATTTAAAAAAAAAAAAAAAAAATCGCAAATACTCCAAAATGTAACCAATAAAAATTACAACTCGTTCCACAAAAAACGCGCCCTCACACAGCTCCGTCAACGGAAAAATAACACATTATGACTCCCAAAATGCAATGATTCTAAATGACGGCCCAGACTAATTTTTTAGGTACAGTAGAATTTCACTAAATACCCCACATCATCATTTGCTGGACCCCACAGGTGGACCCTGTAGATGCAGCGGAGATGAGGAAACTTTAGGGCCTTGTGCGGCTTATAGGGCTAGTGAAGAAGTCCAATATAAGGCAATACTGGAGCACAGATATTTTGTATAATACCCAATAATCCGGGCCTGTGCATAAAGGATTGGTTCAAAGCGCAACACACCAATCCATGGATTATTCATTCACCCCATTATTACATCATCCTATTATGCCCTGATGCACTCCGCCCAGTTTACATATGCCCTGATGTACTCCGCCCAGCTTACATATACCCTGATGTACTCCGCCCAGCTTACATATAGCCTGATGTACCCGCACATATTACATATACCCTGATGTACTCCGCCCAGCTTACATATACCCTGATGTACCCGCACATATTACATATACCCTGATGTACTCCGCCCAGCTAACATATGCCCTGAGGTACTCCGCCCAGCTGACATATACCCTGATGTACTCCGCCCAGCTTACATATACCCTGATGTACTCCGCCCAGCTCACATATGCCCCCACATTATAAGCTGAAATACCAGTAAAACACCAAGCAAAATCTGTGCTTCAACAGCCAAATGTTGGTCCAACTGAGCCTGGCAGTGTGCCCAAACCGCAATTTATGACCACATATGGGGTATTACTGTATTCTGGGGAACCCGCTTAACAATTTATGGGATGTGTGTCTACGGTGGTACAAGCTGGGCACAACACATTGGGCACTGAAATGGCATATCTGTGGAAAACAGCAATTTTCAATCTGCAACATCTATTGTTTACTCATTTTTGCATAACACTTGTGCGGTCAAAATGCTCACTACACCCCTAGATAAATTCTTTGAGGGATCTAGTTTCCAAAATGGGGTAATTTTTCGGGGGTACCACCGTACTGATACTATAGCTCAATGCAACATGGTGTCAAAAAACTAATCTTGTAAAATCTCCACTCCAAATACTAAATGGCGCTCCTTCCCTTTAGAGCCTTGCTGTGTGTTCAAATTGCAGTTTATGACCACGAGTGGGGTATTTCCTACTCTGAAGAAGTTGCTTTACAAATGTTGCGGTGCATTTCTCCTTTATTTTTTGAGAAAATGAAACATTTTTAACTAATGCTGCGTCTTACTGGAAAATAATGTAATTTTTCATTTTCACTGCCCATTTCTAATAAAATATGACACACCTGTGGGGTCAAAATGCTCACTACCCCCCTAGATGAATTCCTCAATGGGTATAGTTTACCAAATGGATTCACTTTTGGGGAGTTTCCACTGTACTGCTACCTAAGGGGCTTTGCAAAAGTGACATGGTGCAGAAAAAACAATCCAGCAAAATCTGCTCGCCAAATGGTGCTCCTTCCCTTCTGAGCCCTGATGTGTATTCATACAGTGCTTTATTACCACATATGGGGTACTTCCGTACTCTGGAGAAGTTGCTTTGCAAATGTTGCGCTGCTTTTTCTCCTTTATTTGATGAGAAAATGAAACATTTTGACCTAAAGCTACATCTTAGTGGAAAAAAAAATGAAATTTTTACTGCACAATTCTAATGAAATTTATGAAACACCTGGGGGTTCAAAATGCTCACTACACCCCTAGTTGAATTCCTCTAGGGGTGTAGTTTCCCAAATGGAGTCACTTTTGGGGGGTTTCCACTGTACTGGTACCTTAGGAGCTTTACAAATGCGACATGGTGCCGAGAATTTAATCCAGCAAAATCAGCGCTCCAAAAGCTAAAAGGTGTGCCTTCCTTTCTGAGCCCTGATGTGTATTCATACAGTGGTTTATTACCACATATGGGGTATTTCCGTACTCTGGAGAAGTTGCTTTACAAATGTTGGGGTGCTTTTCCTCATTTATTTGTTGAAAAAATTTAAAATTCTGAGGTAAAGCCACATCTTATTGAAAAATAATGTAATTTTTTATTTTCACTGCCCAATTCTAATGAAATCTATGAAATACCTGTGTGGTCAGAATAATCACTACACCCCTAGATGAATTCCTCTAGGGTGTAGTTTCCCAAATGGAGTCACTTTTTGGAGGTTTCTTTTTGTTTTTGCACCACAAGACCTCTTCTAACCTGACATGGTGCCTGAAATATAATTTAAGAAAAGGTTCTGGGGCCACAACGCCCACTTGGTCATATCGTAAAACACGCCCAGTTGTCAATTGAGAAACTCATTAGCATAAAGCTAATATAGGTCATAACTCCGTCAAAAATGATAGTTTTTCTAAATAAAAAACACCGCTGTAATCTACATTACAGCGCCGATCACATCGTGTACAATATAGGCAACTTATAATGTGGTGACAGAGCCTCTTTAAGGACCAGACACGGTTTTTGTTTTTTCGTCTCGGTATTCCTGGACCGTACAACTTTTTTTTATATTTGCATCATTTTGGCGGAATGAGGCCCTTTTTTTTTTTTTTATACTTGTATTTTCTAATTTTACCATGTTAGGGTAATTAGCAATTCAATTCAGTTTTATTAATGGTACTACAGGCAACAAAAAATAACCTACTATTCCTTTTGTTTTTTTACCCTGTTCATTCTGACCTAAATTACATGTATAGATTGAAATTATAGTTTGTTAAGCATATAGGGACACCAAATATGTGGTTTTTTATTTTATGTCATATGAATTTCATGAAACGATGGCCGAGCATGCGCACCCCCACTTTATTCAAACTCTATGGAACTGATGTAAACCACATTTTAAAGTATTGTGCATTTTTTAATGTTAAAAAGTAAATGTGTAGCAATTGATGCAGGTAGCCCCTGGGCCGCTTTTTTGATTGTGTATTATGTGTACGTCAATATGATTTTAAAGCATTTCATCTATATGTAGCTACAACTGAACATAAATCAGAGCACTTCTCAAATGAATCACCGTCATCTAATCTACATTTACCAACCTCATGTAGCTAAATGATGGGGGGCTGTATTTTGCGTGTGCGTGTTTTAGACGCCATCCTCTACTATTGGTTACTATGGAAACAACCAGGAGGATGAATATGGGCCATATTCTCTACAGTGCTTTGTTAGTAAATGCAGCTTTTATTGAATATACTGTGATTTTATAGCATACACGGAGACCCTTTCTAATGATACAAAAATAGTAGAAATGTTCATAAAGATCTTTATAATAACGTGAACACGAAAGCTTTACAGATCTATTATCTGCAGGCATCAATCTACTGTTTTTATGCAGGTAAGGACTCATTCACAAGATTATTGAAATACGGTTAAAATACGTACATAAATATGGACCTCTAATTCCGATGTACATTGTCTGTATTTGTGTCTGAATTTACTTTTAAGGCTATCTTTTGTCAGTTATTTTTTTTAATAGTATCTGCATATAAAATACAAAGGTATATTTGGATGTAAATAAGATTTTTCAGTCTCTATTAAAGGGAATGTATCATCAGAAAATGACACATATTATTTAAATCAGGTTTTTATAATGCACTTTTTTGGTGGGTTTTAAAAAAAAATAATAAAAAAAAATGTATGCAACGGTCCACTATCCGTTATGATCTGTCATGATCAATTATGACCGATCTGTTTTTTTTTTTCCTCCATTGACTTCTAATGGATCCGTCATGTTTCCGTCATGTATCAGTTTTTGTTATTTTGCTGGATACAATACTGCAGCGTGCTACGCTATTCTGACCGTCAAAAAGCAACTAAAGTCTGACAGAAAATAACGGAGGTGTGGACCATGCCTAAGGCTCTGTATGCATCTACCTTGGTTTCTGCTGTACTTCATCACTTTCTAAAGACCGTAAAAGTCTGAGATTTCTCGGTCAATTGACCCCTATTTATTTCAGTTGCCATAAAGTGCACACCCGTCTGTACTGTCTATACAGGAAGGAAGTGTGTCTCCAATGTGGCCGCCCCCTACAAATAAAAAATAAATAAGTACAACATTTAAAAAAAAAAATACCTAACACCTCTAAATACCCCTTAATGACCAGCCTATTTTAGACCTTAATGACAAAGCTATTTTTTATGTTTTTGAATCGTCGCATTCCAAGAGCTATAACCTTTTTATTTTTGCGTCGACATAGCTGTATAAGGTTTTTGCGGGACAAGTTGTATTTTTTAATAGCACCATTTTGAGGTACATATTTATTGATTAACGTTTTTGGGGGGGGGGGAATAGAAAAAAATCAGAAATTTCACCACTCTTTTTTGCGTCCTAAATCTACGCCGTTTACCGTGTAGTATAAATAACACAATACGTTTATTCAGCGTGTTGTTACGATTGCAACTATACCAAATTTGCATAGATTTTGTATGTTTTACTACTTTTACACAGTAAAAATGCTTTTTTTTCAAAATTATTTGTTTTTGTGCCTCCATATTTGAAGAGCCGTAACATTTTTATTTTTTCGCCGATGCAGCTGTATGAGGGCTTTTTTTTTGCGGGAAGACTTGTCGTTTTTATTGGTACCATTTTGGAGTAGATGCGACTTTTTGATCACTTTTTAATCACATTTTTTTAAAGTCCGGATTCACAGAAAACAGCAATTTTTCAGTAGTTTTTTATTTCATTTTTACGACGTTCACCGTGCGGGTTAAGTAATGTAATAGATTTATAGTCGGGGTCGTTACGGACGCGGCGATACCAAATATGTGTAACTTTTTAACTGTATTTTGGTTTTTTAATAGTAAAGCAGTTTGTAAGGGGGAAAAGTGGGTTTTTCATTTTTTTTTTCAAATTTTATTTTTTTTAATTAACTTTATTAAACTTTTTTTTAAACTTTTTTTACTAGTCCCACTAGGGGACTTCACTATGCGATCCTCCGATCGCTATTATAATACACTGCAATACTTTTGTATTGCAGTGTATTATGCCTGTCCATTTAAAACGGACAGGCATCTGCTAGGTCATGCCTCTGGCATGATCTAGCAGGCATTCATTACTGGCAGACCTGGGGGCCTTTATTAGGCCCCCGGCTGCCATCGGAGACACTGACACTCGGCGATCTTATCGCCGGGTGTCAGTGGGATGAGAGGGAGCTCCCTCCCTCTCTCCAAAACCACTCAGATGCGGTGCTCGCTATTGAGCACCGCATCTGAGGGGTTAAACGGGTGAGATCGATACTGATATCGATCTCACCCGGCAGAGCAGGGACGCTCCCAGCCCTCAGCTGCCTCTGGCAGCTGAGAGCATGGAGATTTGACAGCTCCCTGCTCTGTTTACTTATTCCGATGCCGCGACGTAAAAAGTCTATGGCATCAGAATAAGGCCCGTTAGTGACCGACGTAAAAAGTCTATGGGCCGGTCACTAACGGGTTAAATCTCTGATTTTAAGGGGTTCTCCCACAAATCGGCTAAATAGTTGTTATGGCACCTTCCATTGTTTGATTCTTTCTTGGAACGTTCAACTAATGAGTCCGTGGTCACAAATGGCCAGTAGCTCGGTCCTTCCCCCGGGTTATCTTATATACGGGCGGCGCAGTGATTGTGCAGGCCAACCAATAAGAATCTGCACTAGAAGCGGCTTCTTCTCACCATCACTGAATACATTACAATTCCTAGACACAGAAGCATTTTATTTAATAATGTATTTCAATTGAGAAATTATGTTTTCCCTGATCTAACAGATGTAATATTTAATCGTGGGGCAATCCCTTTAATGAGACTAAAATTAAATACATGACACATTCTACTTAAAGGCTATGTAAACCTTTTACTTATGTTTGATGTCAAAATACATTGATCGATGACCTCCTGCCCTTCCATTGATCTTCCATTTTTCCCCACTACTGAGTGAACATTGTCACAATACTAAATGGCATATGGTATATAATTGTTACACACACACACACACACACGCACACAGTGACACTATATGAATTACAATGACTAGGGTGGCTGTAGGTAGTACAATAGGAGAGGGTTATCATTGGTAGCAAAGAAATAGCTACCTACCTATCAATATACAGCTCTGATTTCTTTCTAACCATGTTATCCTGTATGTACTTTCAGTGCGCGTGCGCACTTGTCCCTGACAGCGACACTCCGGCTCGGTATCTATGGATGCCGTCGGACGCTGCACACCACGTGACACGCATCACAGGCGTGAACGCGTGGGTCAGCGCCAGACGCGTGGGACGCTGATTCCGGAAATGCCGCTGGACAAACGAGTGCTGCATGACGCCAATAATAAGGTACACTTGAGTATATCGAAAAAAAATACTGTACAGCTGATGAGCTGGCTGCTGATAGGATGGGGGAAGTTTAAATAGTGACGGTTTAGTTTAAGACACCACCCACCCCGAGGCAAAAGTGTTCCTGCCGAAACGCACGTCGGTGTGGATGCCGTCCAGTAAAGTCTTACAATATGGGTTGATAATGTATTGCTACCTTTTTTATGATTTTTCCCTCATTTGATAAAGATGCGTTCTTATGTGCCACTTATGCACTTTATTACTTGCACATTGTGTAGATGAAGGACTGGTCTTAATGAATTTCTTGTGATAATGTAACGTGACCCCTAAATGATGTCCCTTTCTTATCCAAAATCTTATTAATAAAAATCTATCTGCTCTTTTTTGGAATGTTATAATGGTAATGTGAAGTGTTGCTTGCATGTTGCAGGGATTGATTCCTATTGCTAAATGACTGGTGTTGCTCTTTACACATGCCGCTCGCGGTGAGGGTATTTTCTGCCTCCAAACATCTGCCCATTGATTGCAATGGAAAAAACGGCGTTCTGTTCCAATGGGCCGTTTTTTTAAACGGCCGCGTAAAAAAACGTCTGCGAAAAAGAAGTGCAGGTAATAAAAAACGCCATGAAAATCACGAGTGGCTTAAAAAACGTCTGAAAATCAGGAGCTGTTTTCCCTTGAAAACCGCTTCGTATTTTTAGATGCTTTTAGTCTAGCGTGTGAACATAGTCTTAGGGTATGTTCACACGCTTAGCAAAAAACGTCTGAAAATACGAAGCTGTTTTCAAAGGAAAACAGCCTCTGATTTTCAGGCGTTTTTGAAGCTTCTTTTAATTTGGCGCTTCTTTTGAGGCTTTTTTTCATAGAGTTCAATGGAAAAATCAGCTCCAAAAGACGCCTCAAGAAGTGACATGCTGCTACTTTTTACGGGGCGTCTTTTTACGCTCCGTTTTTTTAAATCGAATTACGCCTGAAAACACTGCGTGTGAACATACCCTTATTGGGTTAATTAATATGTAAACTTTATTTTTTAGCTTTTTTTTTTTTCTTTTGTTATGAAATATGTGTGTTATGTGATTTAAAATATTTTTTAAAATTGATATTTATTAAAAATGTTCTTTACTTTTTGCAATGCCGCTTCTATGTATGCAGTATACATAAAAGCTGCATAGCGCCGCTGTAAACCAAATCTATACGTCTGCTGGACCGATAGCTCGGCTGACAGCGGCTCCTGTCTGCCTCATGAACTTAGATGTGATCGGTATTCGGCCCTGTTCACACTGAGTTTTTTTTACACGTTTTTTGACGCGGAAACAACGTTGGAAAACGTCCCCAAAAACTTCCGAAAATGCCTCCCATTGATTTCAATGGGAGGCGGAGGCGTTTTTTTTCCCGCAAACGGAAGAACAGCCTCGCGGCAACAAGAAGCGACATGACCTATCTTGAGGCGGTTTCCGCCTCCAAAACCCCATTTCAATCAATGGGAGACAGAAATAAAATGCCTCGACGCGTGTTTTGACGCGTTTTTGTCAAACCACTGTGCACAAAAGCGCCTGGAGCAGATTTTACAGGCGGAATTTTCCGCCTGCAAAAAACTCTGTGTGAACAGGGCCTAAGGGTATGTGCACACGATAACTGCATTTACGTCTGAAATTACAGAGCTGTTTTCAGGAGAAAACAGCTCCTGCATTTCAGACGTAATTGCATGTACTCGCGTTTTGCGGGGCGTCCCTTACGGACGTAATTTGGAGCTGTTCTTCATTGGATTCAATGAAAAACGGCTCCAATCACGTCCCAAGAAGTGTCCTGCACTTCTTTGATGAGGTTGTTATTTTACGCGCCGTCTTTTGACAGCGACGCGTAAAATGACAGGTTGTCGGCACAGTACATCGGCAAACCCATTGAAATGAATGGGCAGATGTTTGCCGACTTATTGGAGCCGTGTTTTCAGGCGTAATTCGAGGCGTAATACGCCTCCATTATGCCTGACAATAGGTCGTGTGAACCCAGCATTAGGGTATGTTCACGCGCAGTGTTTTCAGGCGTATTTTGGGGCGTTTACACCTCGAAAAATGCCTGAAAAAACGGAAGCTGAACGCCTACAAACATCTGTCCATTGAAATCAATGGGAAAAACAGCATTTAGTTCTTACGGGGCATCTTTTTACGCTCCGTAAAAAGAAGTAGCATGTCACTTCTTGAGGCGTTTTTTGGAGCTGATTTTCCATTGAACACTATGAAAAACGCCTCAAAAAACGCCTGAAAAGAAGCTCCGAATTAAGGCCCTGTTCACACTGAGTTTTTTGCAGGAGAAAAATTCTGCCTCAAAATTCTGTTTGGGTTTTTGAAGCAGATTTTGACCTGCCTGTACGCCGTTTGCCACGATTTTCGCTGCTTTTTTCGCTCTGGCCCATTGAGTGCTACGGGCAAAAAACGCAGCGAAATACGCTTTCTCTGCCTCCCATTGATGTCAATGGGAGGTCAGAAGCGTAAACGCCCGAGGATAGGGCATGACGCTTCTTACCGCGAGACGGTTTTTCCGCTCGCGGTAAAAAAACTCCTCCGCCTCCCATTGAAATCAATGAGAGGCATTTTCAGCCCTTTTTTGGTGCGGTTTCCACTTCAAAAAAACTATGTGTGAACAGGGCCTAAAAGAAGCTTCATTTTCAGCTTCAAAAACGCCTGAAAATCGGAGGCGGTTTTCTCTGAAAACCGCTCCGTATTTTCAGACGTTTTTGTAACAACTCGCGTTTTTAGCGGCGTATTTTACGCCCGTTATTGGAGCTGTTTTTCTATGTAGTCAATGAAAAACGGCTCCAAAAACGTCCCAAGAAGTGTGCGGCACTTCTTTTTCGCGGGCGTCTTTTTACACGCCGTATTTTTACAGCGACGCGTAAGATTACACCTCGTGGGAACAGAACACCGTAAGACCTATTGCAAGCAATGGGCAGATGTTTGGAGGCGTAATGGAGCAGTTTTTTTCAGGAGTAATTCGAGGAGTAAAACGCCCGAATTACGTCTGAAACCACTGCGTGAACATACCCTCAGGGTTATCGTGTGAGAGGCACACAGGAGCCGCTGTCAGACGGGCTATCTGTCCAGCTGACTGACGGATTCGGCTTACAGTGGCTTTATACTGCTTCTATGTATAGTGCATGCATAGAAGCTGCATCGCAAAAAGTAAAGCATTTTTGTAGAAATCTCAAATACTTAACTTTTTAGTTGATATCTACAACCTGTAAGTTCCATTCTGATTCACAGTTCCAGGTTTTCTGTATAGGCTGTACAATGTAGAACATAATGACTTGTTTTGTACTTTATAATTCAATTTTTTTTCATTTTTTTCTCCTTTCACTTTTACAGAAGCAGCTTGTGCCACTCCACTTATTTGTAGTCTAGGTAGATCTGTTGACCTGGAAAAAGACGACTACCAGAAAGTCATTTGTAATAATGAACACTGCCCTTTTAGCACATGGATGCATCTGCAATGCTTTTATGAATGGGAGAGCAGCATTCTAGTTCAGTTCAATTGCATTGGCAGAGCACGCAGCTGGAATGAGAAACAGTGTCGCCAAAACATGTGGACTAAAAAGGGATATGACTTGGCTTTTCGTTTTTGCTCTTGTCGCTGTGGTCAGGGCCACTTGAAGAAAGATACGGACTGGTATCAGGTGAAACGAATGCAGGATGACAAAAAGAAAAAACCTGGTCTTGATAAGACCACAGGTAGATCCATGTCCGAGTCCTCAGATGATGTAAAGAAATGTCGTGGGACAAAACCTCAAAAAGGGATGAACTTTGACCTTCCACGTAGACATTCCATAGACAGGCAGAACTCCCAGGAAAAGGGCAGTGGTGGTTCACATGGGCTGCGTTCTCCATGTATTTCTCCGGGTCAATCGCCCCCTGCTGGCTATCCTATCCTCTCCCCTTCTCACTTTAATGTTCCCCGCAGTTCTAGATACTTAGGTGAATTTTTAAAGAATGCTATTCATTTGGAACCTCACAAGAAAAATATTGCCACCGGTGGTGGCCTGCTCAGGAATACTCACTTTGACTACAGTATTTCTGGATTACAGGCTCATAGGTCAGGGCGTTTAGATGCACCAGTACAATTTCTCCGGAGACTTGACCTTTCAGAATTATTAGCTCATATACCACGGCATAAACTGAATACTTTTCATGTACGTATGGAAGATGATGCGCAGGTTGGACAGGGGGAGGACCTACGAAAATTTATCCTGTCCGCTCTTAGTGCTAGTCACAGAAATGTAGTCAACTGTGCATTATGCCATCGGGTGCTTCCCGTGTTTGAGCAGTTCCCACTAGTGGATGGAACGTTATTTCTCAGCCCCTCAAGGCATGATGAGATTGACTACGATGTACCTTGCCATCTACAAGGTAAAGTATATATTTTATAATTTCCTGTCCCTTACCTATGTTATACTGTTTGTAATATGTGTGAGGTAGCGGTTGCACTAAATATTTTTCAGCACTGTAAAAATACCCCTCAAGCAAGTTTTTAAAGAGTATTTTAAACCAAGTAGGATTATATAATTTGCAATAACTCCATTTAATAGTAAATAGGTTAAAAAATATTTAATTCAACCTCTGTATGTGTATATATGCACAGGACTCCGTATGGGTCTTAAAATAAATACAAATGAAGAGGTTCTGAGTACCTCTTCGTATGCACTTGTTTTAACGCTCATGTTAAGAAGCCAACGCCGCCCGCCCAGAGTAAATTACTCAACGCATGAGACTGAATTCAAATCGTGCAGAAGCCTGTACAGGATACCTGTAGAGGTGTTTCTATGACCTCTGGTGTTGAACTATCATTGGCATGGCGTGCCCTTTTGCTTTTACAAATTATAATGGTCGTCGTTGGGCTTCATAAATATGGATTTCTTGTTTTCAACACAACTGAGCCAGATAGCTGGCATGACCACATTGATAAATCTAAATATGGCGTGTCTTTAATACCCCAAATTGTATGTTATAAAAACGGCATAAGGTTCACAGACAATCACTGATAATAAGCTCTTGTGTGGGTTTCTATAGGCAACAAGACCTGTCCTTTCCCCAGATTATATAAACATAGGGAGTCCTTCTTACTCCGTCTTGTTTCCTTATGAAGATTTCCAGTTCCCCCCCCACCCCCTTCTTTATAACATAAGGACTTTAACCCCGGGACTGAAATTACTGACTCTTGCAGGCCGATTGTAAATTCTGCTTTGAGCATCTTACGCCTTCTGCAAATGTTCCTTTACGACTAACTTTACTGTAGCAATACGGTCTTTCATTTGTGCAATGTCTCTAGCACTTTTGTATGGGGTAGACTCTGCCCCCCCATGTTTTCTTGTATATATCAGGTAAACTCCATGGGTGTCAGACAGAGACGAACTCCAAAAGAGAAAACCCTGTAGAAGTTTGTGGTAACTCCCAAATAGAAAACCTCTAATATGGCAAAGGGCAGTCCCAATCACGGCCATCTTTTTTCTCCTACCTTTTTCAACATATTCTTTTAAGGTTTTGTTAAACCGCTCTACTAATCCACCTGTTTGGGGGTGATACACAGATTACTTCTGTGTAACACCCCCAAACAGGTGGATTAGTGTGGTTTTAAACAGCTTGCATAGCTCTTTCATATTCTTTGACATAAACTGGGTGCCGTGGTCAGTGAGGATTTCTTTCGGAATCCCAGTTCAGCAAAATAATTCCTGTGCAATACTTTTTAGATTCTGTATTTCATAATGGCACGTGCTCAGGATAGCGAGAAGCACAATCCATATCGACCAAAATATATTGGTGTTCTCTGGCTGATTTGACTATGGGACCCACCAAATCTATAGCAGTCCTCTCAAATGGTACCTCAATAAATGGAAGCGGAAATAAAGGGCTATGAAAGTGTGATGTTTGGGCACTTATTTAAAATGTGGGACAGTGTTTCCTTCCTTATATACCCCTGGCCCGTCTGGGCACTCACTAAACGGCAGATTTCCTCACCTATTCTAAACCATGAGTACAATGTTCCTTGGATAAGGCTTTCCACACTATCCTTGTGTGAATTCCAAGACTCTGACCCTCTCTGCAATAACTTCAGAGCTTTTATAACTCAGTAATGGGCCCGGTAGCTTCACCTGAGATAACGGTGCTAGGGGTAACGCCTGTACTGGGGTGTTGAAGGGAATGACAGGTCCCACTACCAATCCTAATGGCTATTCCATAGAAATATAATCCTATTCACCCTCTTTAGTGCTTTTCCTACTGTGTGCTTATACTGTATATAGTTGTTTTTAGATATTATTATTATTATTATTATATAAGTCACAAAGTGTTCTCACTTGCCCAGTGTCACGGCACGGGGTGTAGACCCACTGGGCCATACCGCGTAGCGGGATAGCAGCTGGCCAACTAGGTACAAAACAATGTCTATGGTCCAGAAAGGGTACCTGAGGCAATGTAGACAGTAGCGGAGACACGACTTGACTTTCACCGTAGATGGCACAGTGGATGCAGTGGAAGACACCACTTGACTTTCACTGTAGATGGCTCAGTAGATACGATAGCATGGGATACAGGGTACCGGCAGTAGGAACGGGTAACACTGGGAACTGGAAAACACTGGGAGACCATTTGCAAGACAAACTTTAGGTATACAACAACGCTCCGGCAAGGATCAAGTGCGCAGAGCCCTTTTTATAGTCCAGCAGCATTCTGGGCTAATTATTGAATAATGACAGCTGGAAGCGTACTGGCCCTTTAAGGCCGTGCACGTGCGGGTGCGCGCGCCCTGCGAAAAACAGTCTCCGAACCCGGAAGTGAGTGTCGGCGTCTCCCTGGAGGAAGATGTCGCCGAGAACACAGATGTCCATGGCCGTCAGAGGGTAAGTCTGAATGACGGTCCTCGGCCATAGACGTTACAGTATCCCCCCCCTCTTCTTGGGTCCAGAGTGGGAGATAAATCTCTTCACGAGGACAGGGGCATCGATGTTCTCCCCTGGATCCCAAGACCTCTCCTCTGGACCAAACCCCCTCCAATCCACCAAATAAAACGACCTTCCTCCCACTTTCTTGGTGGCCAGGATCTCCCTCACTTCGAAAGTCCCAGACGAATCACCAGGAGCCACTGCGGAACTTGGAGTCCTGGTGTAGCGGTTCAAGGACCACGGGCTTCAGCAAGGAGACATGGAAGGAGTTAGGGATCTTGTGGGTAGGAGGCAGCCGAAGCTTGTACGACACAGGATTGATTTGTAGCAGAATCGCGAAGGGTCCGAGGAACCTGGGAGCAAACTTGCAAGACGGCACCCTCAGCCGGATACTCCTGGAAGACAGCCAGACCTTCTTACCTGGAAGAAACTGGGGAGGTTCTCGTCTTCTAGTGTCTGCCTTTCTCTTCATGCGGTCCACCGCCAGCAGAATATAAGATCGTGTCTGTTGCCATATCTGCAGAAAGTCCCTGCAGGCACCTGGAACATAGTAGAGACGAGGATGTTGGCCGTAGACCAGGGGTCTCAAGCACGCGGGCCGCTTGCGGCCCCTGGGGCTGTCATCTGCGGCCCGCGGGACACAGAGCCGCTAGTATCGGCTCTGCTCTGAGACTCTGGAATTCCCTGACATCGCTGTTCACATATGAACAGCGATGTCTGGGGCTTCCCCAGAGCCGGAGTCCCGAGCAGAGCGCTGGTGTCAGCTCTGCTCCGGGACTCTGTGGAATTCCCTGACATCGCTGTCCACATATGAACAGCGATGTCTGGGGCTTCCCCAGAGCCGGAGTCCCGAGAAGAGCGCTGGTGTCGGCTCTGCTCCGGGACTCTGTGGAATTCCCTGACATCGCTCTCCATATATGGACAGTGTGTCAGGGTCTTGCCCAGAGCGGAGCAGAGCGCTGGTGTCGGCTTTGCTCCTGGACTCTGTGGAATTCCCTGACATCGCTGTCCACATATGAACAGCGATGTCTGGGGCTTCCCCAGAGCCGGAGTCCCGAGCAGAGCGCTGGTGTCGGCTCTGCTCCGGGACTCTGTGGAATTCCCTGACATCGCTGCCCATATATGGACAGTGTGTCAGGGTCTTGCCCAGAGCGGAGCAGAGCGCTGGTGTCGGCTCTGCTCCTGGACTCTGGAATTCCCTGACATCGCTGTCCACATATGAACAGCGATGTCTGGGGCTTCCCCAGAGCCGGAGTCCCGAGCAGAGCGCTGGTGTCAGCTCTGCTCCGGGACTCTGTGGAATTCCCTGACATCGCTGTCCACATATGAACAGCGATGTCTGGGGCTTCCCCAGAGCCGGAGTCCCGAGCAGAGCGCTGGTGTCGGCTCTGCTCCGGGACTCTGTGGAATTCCCTGACATCGCTGCCCATATATGGACAGTGTGTCAGGGTCTTCCCCAGAGCGGAGTCCCGGGCAGAGCGCTATTATCGGCTCTGCTCCGGGACTCTGGGGAAGCCTCTGACATCGCTGTCCATACATCGACAATGATGTCAGGGGCTTCCCCAGAGCAGGAGTCCCAGTGATGTCAGGAGCACAGCTGGAGTCCCAGGAAGAGCCTACTAGCGCTCTGCCTGGGACTCCAGCTCTGGGCAAGCCCCTGAGATCACTGGGGCAGCCTCTACAGAGGGCACTGGGGCAGCCTCTACAGAGGGCTCTGGGGCAGCCTCTACAGAGGGCTCTGGGGCAGCCTCTACAGAGGGCACTGGGGCAGCCTCTACAGAGGGCACTGGGGCAGCCTCTACAGAGGGCACTGGGGCAGCCTCTACAGAGGGCACTGGGACAGCCTCTACAGAGGGCACTGGGGCAGCCTCTACAGAGGGCACTGGGGCAGCCTCTACAGAGGGCACTGTGGCAGCCTCTACAGAGGGCACTGTGGCGTTATCTACAAGTGGGTGTGTGACAGTATCTGAAGAGGACACTGGCATTATCTAGGGGTGTGTTGCATTATCTACAGAGGGCACTGTGGCCTTATCTACAGAGGGCACTGTGGCCTTATCTACAGAGGGCACTGTGGCCTTATCTACAGAAGGCACTGTGGACTTATCTAGGGGTGTGTTGCATTATCCACAGAGGGTACTGTGGCAGCATCCACAGAGGGCACTGCGGCAGCATCCACAGAGGGCACTGCGGCACTATCTAAAAAGGGGCTGCCCAATCTTGACATGTGTGCTAACTGAGCCGCCGGACTGCATTTAGCGACACTTAAACTGGAAAGCTGGATTGTTGAAATAAGCACGTGGAGAAATATCTCAAATTTTAAACCTAGCGCTATTATTATAGTAATGTAGTATTATTATTATAGTAATATAGTGTTATAGTAGTTCAAATAACTAATTAACTATAATTTAGTATTGTATCAAATTTGAAAGTAATGCGGCCCGTCAACTTCCCATTTTTTCTATATGCGGCCCACTTACCCGGCCGAGTTTGAGACCCCTGCCGTAGACGATGAAGAACGGACTGGAGGTGGTGGACTCACTAGTATGGTTATTATAGGAGAACTCAGCCCACGGGAGCAGCTGCACCCAGTCATCATGCCATCTGGAGACAAAGTGCCGCAGATAGTTCTCCATAATTTGGTTAACCCTTTCGACTTGCCCATTGGACTGAGGATGATAAGCCGAGGAGAAGTCAAACTTTACACCGAGTGCTCTCCAGAACTTCGAGGTGAACTGGACCCCTCGATCCGAGGCAGTATGCAGAGGCAAGCCGTGCAGACGGAAGATGTGTTGAACGAAGAGGTCGGCCAGTTGAGCAGCAGAAGGCAGACCAGTCGGGAACAAAATGAGCCATTTTAGAAAATCGATCCACCACCACCCAGATCACACTGCATCCCGCAGAGAGAGGCAACATACTGCCAGTGGGCATCAGGCACAGGCAGTGGTTGGAGCAGACCGGCTGGTCTGGAGTGGGCAACTTTGTTTGCTGCGCACACCGTACTTGAGGAGACAAAGTCTTTGGGCAGCGTGGGCCACCAGAACGGACGGGCAATTAGGTCTCGGGTCTTACGGGCACCCGCGTGACCTGCCAGCTTGGAACTGTGACCCCAGCGAAGGATTCTTCCTCTGTCTGTCAGATGTACAAAAGTCCTTCCCGGAGGAATGTCTCTAACTTGCAGATGGTTAACAGAATAGATGCAGGAAGGGTCGATAATATTCTGTGGGGACTCCACAGTGTCCTCTGTTTCAAATGACCTAGACAAGGCATTGGCCCTCACATTCTTGTCGGTAGTGGAGTTCGAACCGGAACCGAGCAAAGAACAACGACCACTTGGCTTGACGAGGATTCAACCGTTGAGCTGTCTGTGGGTAGGTCAGGTTCTTGTGGTCCGTGAAGACCAGGTTAGGATGAGCTGCGCCTTCCAGTAGCGGTCTCCACTCCTGCAGGGCCAGCTTGGTGTCCTTTGCGGGAGAAAACAGCTTAGAATAGTAGCCACATACCTTGCCTTTCCAACCTCTCTGGAACAAAAGCGCACCGGCACCAACAGAGGAAGCATCCACCTCTAATGAAAACGGTAGGGATACATCAGGGTGATGAAGAATAGAGGCTGACGTGAAGGCCTTTTTTAAGGTTTTAAATGCGACTTCAGCTTCTGGAGTCCATACCTTGGCATTCATACCCTTTTTAGTGAGGGTGGAGATGGGAGCTGTCAAAGAAGAGAAGTTGGGAATGAACAGCCGGTAGAAGTTGGCAAATCTCCGGAAGCGTTGTATGGCCCTTAAGCCTTGGGGGCGTGGCCATTCCAGGACAGCCTTTACCTTCTCCGGGTCCATTTTGAGACCCTGATCAGAGAGGATATAGCCCAGGAAGGGTAGAGACTTCTCTTCGAACACGCACTTCTTCATCTTGGCATAAAGATCATTCTCCCTTAATCGAAGCAACACCTGGTGGACATGACCCTGATGAGTCACAAGATCTGGGGAAAAAAATCAAAATGTCATCGAGATACACCACAACACGGACATAGAGGAGATCACGAAAAATGTCATTGACAAATTCTTGAAACACCGCGGGGGCGTTACACAGGCCGAAGGGCATGACTAGATATTCGTAGTCTCCATCACGTGTATTAAATACAGTCTTCCACTCGTCAGCCTGACGAATCCGGATTATATTGTAAGTCCTCCGCAGGTCTAGCTTGGAAAAAAATGTTGCCCCCCCCCGTAAGTGATCAAACAGTTCTGAAATCAAAGGCAATAGGTACCTGTTCTTCACCGTGATCTGGTTGAGGCCTCGGTAGTCAATTCAGGGTCGGAGGGATCCATCTTTCTTCTTGACAAAGAAAAACCTGGCTCCGGCTGGGGATGAGGATTTTCGTATGAAGCCCCTGTCCAGATTCTCCTTAATGTAGGCTAACGTAGACTGGGTCTCAGGCAAGGAGAGAGGGTATACTCTACCGCGAGGAGGGGACGAATCAGGAACCAAGTCGATAGGGCAATCATATGCTCGATGTGGTGGCAATGTCTCTGCTTCCTTCTTGTTGAAGACATCTACGAACTGAGAGTAACAAGAAAGCAGCCCTGCCAGTGACTGATGCGGAGGAGACTGAGGCAGATGGACATGCACCAGACAGCGGTCGAGACACTAGGGGCCCCACTGGAGAACCTTTTCAGAGTTCCAATCCAGGACTGCGGCGTGTAGACGGAGCCAAGGCAAACCCAGCAGCACAGGGTTGATGGCCTTGGGCAGGACAAACAGGGAGATTAGTTCAGAGTGAAGAACTCCCACTTAACGGCTTGGTCACAGACATAACTGGGTCAGGCAAAGGCAGTCCATCTACCGAGGCAACGACAAATGGCCTTTCCAGCAGAACAGTGGGCAACTGAAGAAGATCCACAAGGTCTTGGCAGATGAAATTGGCTGTAGAGTCAGTCCAGGTAGGCAGAGACTGGATGAGGGGTCTCGCCAGCGACGATGGTCACAGGAATGAACATTTTGGAGGAGAGTTAAATGCAGTATCACCCAGGGTTGTCTCTCCAACCAATCCTAGGCATTGGGTTTTTTTGGCTTCTGAGGACACAGACACACGACATGGCCAGCGAGGCCGCAATATAAACAGAGTCCAGAGGTGCACCTGCGCTGTTTCTCTTGAACGGACAGTTTAAGCCGATCTACCTGCATCGGAGCCTCGGGCTGGGCAGAAGAAGGCAAGAGGGGTTGCTGAAAGTTGGGCGCCAGTCTATGAAGCAGTCTCTCCTGTCGAACCTCTTGAGATCTCTCTCTGAGCCTTATGTCCACTTGAGTAGCAAGTAGAATCAGGTCGTCCAAGGCAGCTGGTAGATCTCGAGCAGCAAGTTCATCCTTGATCTCGGGCGATAGGCCATGCCAGAAGAATGCTACCAAGGCCTCATTGTTCCAGGACAATTCTCCTGCCAGGGTCCTGAACTGGATGGTGTATTCGCCCACGGAGGCGTCCCCCTGGCAAAGGTTAAAGATAGCAGTTGCTACCGATGAGACTCGTCCTGGCTCTTCGAATATGGTACAGAACAACCGCACGAACCCCTGGAAGTCTCGGGTCCCTGTCGTTTCCAGATAAAATTTGCCCACGCCAGGGCTTTGCCGGCAAGTAGAGACATAATGAAGGCGATCCTGGCTCCGTCCGAAGGAAATGCTCGGGCGTGCAGAGTGAAGTGGATATGGCATTGGTTCAGAAACCCCCTACACGAACTTGCGTCTCCATGGAACCGAGGTAGCAATGGCAGCGAGAACCGAGGATCCAAACCGGAGCTGCCAGGAGGTGTAGCAGGAGGGTCTATCGGAGGAGCTTGAATAGGAGCAGAGCAGGAAGTAGCCAGCGCCCCTAGCGGCTGTGCCATGGAGTCTACTGCCACAAGAAGTTAATCCTGTCGTGCTCGCATATCCTGCAGTTCCGACCTGCATGGCTTGGTAGGGTGACATGCCCTTGAATTGACCAGCGGGGTCCATTGCCTGAGCGTACTGTCAAGGCACAGGGTGTGGACTCACTGAGCTGTACCGAGCAGCGGGATAGCAGCTGGCCAACTAGGTACAAAACAATGTCTATAGTACAGAAAGGGTACCTGAGGCAATGTAGACAGTAGCAGAGACACGACTTGACTTTCACTGTAGACGGCACAGTGGATGCAGCGGAAGACACTCAGTAGATACGATGGCACGGGATACAGGGTACAGGCAGCAGGAACGGGTAACACTGGGAACTGGAAAACACTGGGAGACCATTTGCAAGACAAACTTTAGGTATGCAACAACGCTCAGGCAAGGATCAAGTGCGCAGAGCCCTTTTTATAGTCCAGCAGCATTCTGGGCTAATTATTGAATAATGACAGCTGGACGCGTACTGGCCGTTTAAGGCTGTGCGTGCGTGCGCGCCCAGCGGGAAACAGTCCCAGAACCAGGAAGTGAGTGCCGGCGTCTGCCTGTAGGGAGATGTCACCGAGAACACAGATGTCCATGGCCGGGGCCGTCAGATGGTAAGTCTGAACGACCGCCTTCGGCCATAGACTCTACACCCAGTTAAGGAATTCTCAATGAAATGTCATGAAGTGAAATAAAGAAAAGCCCCATTTTAAGGGGTTGTCATAGAAGCGGGTCCACCTGTGTGCCAAAACTTGTAAAGCTTTGTAAGAGCAGATCCCATTCTGGCAGATTAGAGCCGTCCATGTATTACATGGTTGGCCATTTATCAGGCTGGCTGTCATATATCTGGCTGGCTGCAACTTCCCCCGTTAACATCAGCGATGTGTGTGTGTACAGCTCCATTCTGATACCGGATGTCTCTAATGAGACAACCTTTTTTCAATCCTTGCATTCCGTTTCTGAGACCAGCAGCCATTTTTTTTTTCTTATGGTCTTTATCAAGACGTTTGTGCTCTTATTGCTTAGCATTGTGCTTTGCCGAGGGAGATAGCGGGTTAGTACTGTTTGTGCCTATGAACACATTACACTGTGAAACCTTAACACAGAGATGGTGGCCATCTTACTGTTACTTGGATATTGCTGCGTAACAGCCCACAGCCATTGTAAGTACATTTTTCTCATTTAAAAACTAGATATAATGCAAGGAAGACAATATTAGGTGCATGTGAAAGGGCCTGGACTGTAATATAGAGTAAAAAGAGTTAGTCTTTCAGTCCTTACAGTATGTCTGTATTGTGATTTACTCTCCAAAAATACGGATCCGCACATATGGATGCATATCTGTAGGAGTCCGCAATTGCGGAGCGCCCATAGACTTCTATGGGCAAGTCCGTGCCGCACGAATAGGACATGTTCTATATTTTGCGGATCATTTATCCGGAATGGACACTGAATGTAAAGATGTGTGGTATGTATGAACTCTTCACAGCTTTTCATTTTTTGCACATTGTGTTCATAATGGGTCTGCTTGAGCACGCACTTTAGTCGCAAGGTTTAATTTTTGTACAAACTTTTTTTTGCTTAGCATTGCTTGATGCAAAGTTATTTCTATTATTTTTCACATTTGTGGATGAAGGCTAAATATTGTATGGTCTCTGTTTCACCATTTTTGAGAGCACAAGCTCTTGTTGATGTAGATGATTGTGGTCCATATTGTATGAACTTTGCACGCCTTGATCTATTTTTTTTATACATTGTTTTTGTGTGTAAGCTTCTGCTTTTATGGGAGTTTTACACAATCTAAAAAATTCCTCTAAACAGACCTTAAGGGGCCCTTCATCTACATACATGAAAACCTACAATAGTATCCCAAAAACCGAAGGATAGCATGCCCAAGTAGTAATATGAATATGACTTTAATAGTAGAATGTCAAAAATACAATAAATAGCAAATACAATTAAAAACGAAAGAGCAAGATGTGAGACACAGAGAACAGGTGCCTATACAATATCCAGTATAAAGTAAATGAGTGCCTGAGCCAAAATAGAAAATGGATAATACCAGTAATAACATATCCATAATCAAGTAGAAAATGTATCATAAATGGAACAAAGCACTAATGCATGCCAATCCATGACCAAGGATGTCTAGCTGCATATAACATATGGGAAGGTGACCCCACAAAAAAAGTTATACCCAGATGGAAATACTTAGCCAAGGATATACAAATGCAAATGCAAACTGAAGCCAAAAAGCTGGACATAAATAAGATACGAAAAATACTAAGAGCTAAAAGGTTAATGCATACACTTGATCATGATGGATACAAAGAATAGAAATCGAAACCGGAAGAGAGGGACACCTCAAAGGAACGCCTCGACGAGCATTTTGCTTGTGGCTTATGGGAGTTTTAGGCACAAATGCATGACTTGTTTGTCACAAAGTCATGTGAAGGAGGACCTGACATAACAGCATGCCAAGACAATTGCAATAGTCAGGATGGCTGTTTTCAGGGAATATATAGATGTGGGGTGCACTAACTTTTCAAGGTGTGTATTTCCTGTTTTTACATTTTATTTTATTTTTACTTTTTTTAAATTCCAACATAAAACCAGATTTTGTTATGAGAAATTACACTTTGACACAAAATAGATTGACAGTGCTTGTATAAAGTGATGAGTAGCATTTTGACAATGTGACAGGTGTCTGCTTTTAGAAAATGTATGGGGGTTTAACTTGTTTTTTATTTTATTTTATCATTTAGGTTTTATTTGTACAAGCCAAAAGTGTGAAAATTGTTCTGGCTGCAAAATTTCCCCCCAAAACAAAATTTCAGCGAAACAGTTAAAATAAACAATAAGTACAAAGTAAATGAAATTGGACTGTATCCCAAAATGGTTCCTAAAAAAAATAATTCAAATGGAAAAAGAAGACCTCAAAATTAAAAAGATGACAATGAAAACGCTTTTGATCCTCAAGATTGGCTATGTCCTAAAGGCGATTAACATGCTTCTTGCTTTACTCTTATAGCCATGATGCTGGATATTTTATATAGTAAAAACTATCTTTAGAGAGTCATACGTGCTCATTTGGATAGTTTAAGTGTAGATGCTTGAAAAGTCGATTTGCGATTCTGTAGATTGGATAATTTAGTCTGAGCAATACGTAATATAATATAATGGCTTCTGTCACATGTCTGCATAAAGAGCAAATGATCTATGTAAGGGAGAGCGGTCACCCAGTTTCAGTGGTAAGTAACCATGAAATTACTGTACAGCCGATTATACAGCAAGTGAATCAGACTAAAGCTTCTAAATCTTCTTAGGTCTTTTGTAGACATAGATCACTAAGCCACAGAATCCCATGTGAAAATTGAATATTCAAGAGACCAACAAAAAGCAACGCTAGTTAGAAAATGTGCAAGTGAACTAAAAATATTAATACGGGACCGTTTTTAAATCTATAATAATGAAGTCATGACTGAAAAATATATAACAATATACTTAAGGTGACAATATTTAAAGAGAAAATCCAAATTTTTATAATTCGCAAAATTTAACTTCTAGGGTCATTTAATGTATCAGGCCTGTTAATTCCTTCATTCTGGTCCATCAAATGTAAGTTTCCAAGGTGCTCCAAGTTTCCAAGATTTAGAAAAATGTTTTGGATTGTGCCAAATAATTACAAATGCATAGAGACCGCATGAGAATATATGTCCTAGGTTTGATGGCATATTGTGCTTATTACTTTAATAAAAAAAAAGTATTAAGCAATAGCTAGGGGACACAATTGAACGTGCACAGACCACCAAACCCTCTATACCATCATCATCCTGCTTGGCAAAGATGCATTACCATAGTGCATGTTGTCCCTTATCCATGATATTATTCGTTGTCCACATCTGTCCTTATCTGCTCGTACATATAACTTAAAGTGGTTATGTGCAGACCAGAAAGTGTTAGCAGTGTACTCAATGCAGTATGTGAGAACACTCGGTAATATACATTCCGGTCCTCCGTTGCGCTGATTCTGAGATTTTCATAGATTTATATAGCGTTGCCGGGGAACCGGAAGTCCAGTTGCACAGCCTTCTTTGACGATATGACTCTTTGTTATGTGACTGTCCCCGCTGTACTCTATATATAGACGAAGTAGCAGCAGTAGATCGATTACATACAGTACAGGATTACAGGAGCTTCCCCGGGCACAGCACTTCAGGTAAAACTCTGACTGGGGGGTTCGGGCAACATATCTCACTGTAAGCCTATACAAAGGGATGCATTGCCACCGTCCATTGGTGATATACATCAGGGGTACTTCCAATGTATACCTCCAAAGGAAGGAAAAACATTATATGCATGGCGCTGAACAGAAATTGTTAAGGGGGTTATGTTGGGACCAAAAATTATTAGCAGTGTACTCCTTGCAGTATGTGAGTACACTCGCTAATATTCCTTCCTAGGTGGAAGTCTAGTTGCACAGTCTTCCTTCATGACGACATCACTCTTCGTCACGTGACCGACCCCACTGTACTCTATGTAATTGATGTACTACTGCTTGTATATAGAGTACAGCGGGGCTGGTCACATGACGAAGAGTCATATAGTCATCAAAGAAGACGATGCAACTAGACTTCCGGTCCCCCGGTAGCATTATAAAAGTCTATAAAAACCTCAGAATCAGCCCGACGGAGGACCAAATTGTATATTAGCAAGTATATTAACATACCTCAGTGAGTACACTGCTAATAATTTTTGGTCCCCACATTAATTCCTTTAACAATTTATGTTCAGCCTCATTCACATGGTGTTTTCCCTTCCTTTGGAGGTATAGGTCACGTTGGGTTCGTGGACCCATTGGGCCGTACCGCCTTGGCGGTATGGCAGCTGGTCAACAGGGTGCAGGTCACCGTTCGTATAAGGTACCTGTGGCAGCTCTGACAGTAGCAAGGCAGGCTCGGCTGGGACTAGGCAGCAGGTAGACGTCAGGCGTGAAGCAGCAGTACAGGCGTAGGTACAGCACAACACTGCACTGGAACAGGATAGCACGGGATACAGGACACAGGAACACTGGAACTGGAAAACACTAGGAGGCCATTTGCAAGACAAACTAGTATACGACAAACAACACTCAGGCATGGAAGCATGAGGCTGGGACCTTTTTATAGCCCAGGGAGCAATCAGCTCAATTACCTACATGTGTGCGCTTTGGCTTCTTAAAGAGGCTCTGTCACCAGATTTTGCAACCCCTATCTGCTATTGCAGCAGATAGGCGCTGCAATGTAGATTACAGTAACGTTTTTATTTTTTTAAAAACGAGCATTTTTGGCCAAGTTATGACCATTTTTGTATTTATGCAATTGAGGCTTGCAAAAGTCCAAGTGGGCGTGTTTAAAGTAAAAGTCCAACTGGGCGTGTATTATGTGTGTTACATCTGGGCGTGTTTACTTCTTTTACTAGCTGGGCGTTCTGACGAGAAGTATCATCCACTTCTCTTCAGAACGCCCAGCTTCTGGCAGTGCAGACACACAGCGTGTTCTCGAGAGATCACGCTGTGTCGTCCCTCACAGGTCCTGCATCGTGTCCGACGAGCTAGGACACATCGGCACCAGAGGCTACAGTTGATTCTGCAGCAGCATCGGCGTTTGCAGGTAAGTCGATGTAGCTACTTACCTGCAAACGCTGATGCTGCTGCAGAATCAAATGTAGCCTCTGGTGCCGACACGTTGCAGGACCTGGGGCAGGAAGTGAGTGACGTCACAGCGTGATCTCTCGAACACGCTGTGTGTCTGCACTGCCAGAAGCTGGGCGTTCTGAAGAGAAGTGGATGATACTTCTCGTCAGAACGCCCAGCTAGTAAAAGTAGTAAAAACGCCCCGATGTACGCACATAATACACGCCCACTTGGAATTTTGCAAGCCTCATTTGCATAAATACAAAAATGGTCATAACTTGGCCAAAAATGCTCATTTTTTAAAAATAAAAACGTTACTGTAATCTACATTGCAGCGCCTATCTGCTGCAATAGCAGATAGGGGTTGCAAAATCTGGTGACAGAGCCTCTTTAAGTCTGTACTGAGTTCGCGAGCGCACTCTGGGGGTCACTGCTGAACAAGACGGCCGCATGTGCAGACATCTCTGGAGAGAAGGGCGTCGACTGGATGGAAGGAGTTCGCGACCACGGACGTTACAGTATAAATCGGGAGTACCCCTGATGTATGCCTCCAATGGAAGGTTGCAATGTATCCCTTTGTATAGGCATACAGTGAGATATGTCACTCGAACCCCCCCCCCCCCCAGTCAGAGCTCTACCCGAAGTGCTGTGTCCGGGTAAGCTTCTGATGTCTCTATCCATATATGGACAGTGATACAAGTAGCTTTGCCATGCAGGAGTTTCTGACAAGTCCGATCTCTGGCCGGGGACTTCATAGTTAAAATCTGACGTCACTGTCCATATAGGAACGGGGATGTCAGCGGCTTCTCCAGTCCCGAAGTCCGTGGCCAGATTGCTTCCAACGCCCTAGATAGGGACTTCGTAGTTAAAAAGCTCCTGACATTACTGTTCATATATGACGCCAGGAGCTTCCCCAGGGCTATCATCCCCGGGCCGAGTGCTACCTGATGCTATTTCCCTGGACCCCGACCCTGGGGTAGCTCCCTGATGTATATGTTTAATGTATACCTGTGATGGAGCCTTACAGCAGCATCCATCACACATAGGCTTCCATGTTAAAAAAAATTATATTGCGCGGTATATGTTTTTTTTTTGTGGGATTCCTCAGCATGGAATAGAGTAGTCTGCTACACTATTCCATTCTTTGAAAAAAAAAAGTAAATTGACGTATACTAGCGCGATCGAGGCTGAAAGGACACACTTTTGGTGTCCGTCAGGCTAATGGAACCCTATGGACACGTTTAGCATGTATGACGGCAGCTTTTCCGGCTTACACGCTAAACGTAGGGCATAAACGCGATATGAATGTGGCCTTCACGGGTTCACCCGTGTTGCAGATGCTGAGTATAGAAGTAAGAGATCGTCCAGAACTAGAAACACCTCTGTTGGTAAGGTACTGTATATGCCAAGCAGCATCTGTGGAGACTCCTACTTATGTGATATTCCAGTAAGGCAGTAATATTCCACATATGGGCTCTAAATATGAGGTGCTTATAATCCATTGGTTTTGGAACACTGGTATAGAGTATAGTATAATGTAGATACTTCAGGGGTGGAGTTGGGGATTATGACCTTTCCATAACAATATTATTACCTGCCATGCTGGCTATGATAAAGTGTTTTAGATTATATCATTAGAAATACATTAGAGAGTATTTACAAGTGTAGGAATAGGAAAGTACTGTCTCACATTACACATGTATGCGTGGTATCCATACGGTGGAGCCACAAGACATATTTCGGATTATACAATTTCTTGCCTTGTGATCTGATTTTGTTCCAGTATCTAGAATTGATCTATCTTCTGAGCATTCTTATGTTTTCCATCACAGGAAGACTTATGCACTTGTATGCTGTCTGTGTGGACTGCTTAGAAGGTGTTCATAAAATCATCTGCATCAAATGCAAGTCTCGATGGGATGGAAGCTGGCATCAACTGGGAACAATGTATACTTACGATATTTTGGCAGCATCCCCATGTTGTCAGGTCTGTAAAGCAAATTATATTTTAATATATTCTGGTACAGATGAGAGAGAAAATCACAGTAATCGGAATATGATGTAATACATTTTTTTCATCTCAATTATCGGCATAACTAGCGTAAAAAAGTTAAAATAATAAAAACACAGAGGCTTGTACTAAAACATTTTTATTTTGGTGTATATGTAGTAGAAAAAAACATAGTATCACCATGATGAATTCTGCATCTCGAGAGAATATATGATAACAATTATACTATATGCACTGGAAGCAATATGTATTAATGTCTAAAGTTAAACAACCGCAATGGTAAAAAATGCATAGAGTATGACAACGAAAGAAAACCGTTTTACCAACCTGGGGCGGACGTAGCAAGTGAACACAAAGTACAAGCCTCCACCTCAGACCCCCACATGATTTTCACCTAAGAAGCTCTCTTCACAAATCACCCGCCATATATTCCAAACATTATGCCATACAGTAGAATCTGGCACTGACTCTCACATAAAAAAAATATTTACCCCATGATACACTGTTCTTTTTTTTTTTTTTTGCGGGACGCCTTTGTATTGGAAGTTGACTACGCTTTCTAATACAGTTTATAAAAAAAGCATACCACCTAGACGTATGACAAAAGTAACACTCTTTCGCCGTTCGGTCCATGGAAACCTATAGATGCGTTCGGATATACGCCAAATGTGCACTGTGAACATAGCCTAAAGTTCTATTTTATTTAGGGTTGTGTTTTTCCTTTTGACCTTTTTTAATTTTATGTTTACAGTATGCTAAATCTTCCTGTGGTCATAGTTCACAGTCTTGTTATAGGAGTTGTTAATACTCTGTTACTACAGGTTAATTTTCTATACTTCATATATGCTGTAATAATGCCTCCTGGTTAACATTTTTCTCTTGGTTATTTTAGGCCCGGCTGAACTGCAAGCATTGTGGCAAGCCCGTCATCGATGTACGCATTGGGATGCAGTATTTTTCCGAATACAGCAATGTTCAACAGTGCCCTCACTGTGGGAATTTAGACTACCACTTTGTGAAGCCATTTTCCTCATTCAAAGTACTAGAGGCCTATTGACGAAAGCTTTGTTTTAGTAATAGCCATTTTATAGGTATTACTACTTTGTTACATATCTTTTATAGGAAATATTCTGTGCGAAAACTAATTTTTCTTTTCTAATTTTAAAACGATTGCAGCATTTTTCCTTTGAATTATGTTACTAAATCTTGTACATAGTATTTACAATTTCCCGTTTTTAAGTGGGAAATGTAACATGAAAATGTGACGGGTGAATGTAAGTCTACGCCAGCAAAGTGTATTTTTTCTGTCTTGTTTAAGTATTTGGGGATAATACTGTAATTTCTATTTAAAATTTGCCCCAGTGACTTAGCACTTAAATGAAAAGAAATTCCCTTTCCACCAAAGTAAATTTAGATATTTTTAAAAATAAATTTGATATTTGAAGCCATTTGCTTTTTTTTTTAGTAGGATTTTTTTTCTGGTTGGATAAAAGGGGTCATTCTTGAAGCAGATTTAAAAAAAAAAAAGGGAAATACCTAATAATAAAAAAAAAAAGACAGTTATTATAGTTAACCCCCTTTGATCTAAAGAACACAAAAAGTAAAAAATTCCTAAACCAAGGTCTTAGTTATCCTTTCTCCATCTATGGCAAGCTATATCGTTTCACTTATTAAGTTGACAGGCTATTTGCAGTCTTGCAACCATTTTTTTGTTATTTCCCCAATGAATCTACAATAAAACAAAAATTAGATCTTTTTCAAATACTTGATTAAACATGTCATAGAGTTTTGTGTATTCAGCTCCTATGCAAACCTAGGTGTAACCATGGCTTCAGACTACAAACAAACCTTGTGTGCAGTCTGATCCTGCGCGTGTTACACTTTCATCGGTACCCTTTCTTCCTAACATAAACACTGTATGAGAAAAGGCAGAGGGAGCGGAGTAACACATGTAATAAATAGGGCTGCATAGGTGTTGTATTCACAAAACGAAATATTTGTAATTTTTTGTATTATAGATGCATTTGAAGCAATACAAAAAATGCTGCCACAATGGAGGGATAACCCACTGTTTCTTTGTGCTATGCTGTATTGCATCTCGAGCCAATAGGTGATGAAATTAGTTTCCATTAGCTGGCAGTGGATGTGCTCCTAGAGAGGCATAACAGAGTTAGAAGTCATACATACAAGCATATTTGGGATCCTAAAAATAGTTGAGAGAGCAGGTCCCAGGAAATGTAAACAATTGTCACCTGTCATATAAGAATATAGATATTATACTGTAATGTGACATGGACTGAACAGTCAGTGTGCATGAGTGCCAGGCCCTTGCCACGTGAGCGCGCACTGGGCACTTAATTTGCCTATGTGTTATAATTCTTTTAGAAAGAATGAGCGTCGCCTGTTTAGTCTTTATAAATGCTTTAGGAACCCACCAAATTTCAGCATTTATTCAGCCCTGGTAAGTAACATTTTGTATGATCAATAACTTACCTTTGGGTGGACTTGGCCAATTAAAGAGGACCTGTCACCTAAATATTAGTATTCCCCATGAAATAAGAATTCTTTACGTTGTGCCATTCCTCTGTTATACCTCATGCAAATTTATTAAAAAATTGACAACTGGATGTTACCAGTAGGGGTGTGTCCCTTCAGTCTGAAAATGTCCAATCAGTGCTCACAGATTCTGACTGTGTAGGGACACACCCCTTTAACAAGGGGAATGGTAACACCGAGTTGTCAATTTATTCATAAATTTCTAGGAGGAATTAGAGAGGAATTGCATAACACAGAGTTTTAAGAAAATTTGTCTCACAGGTCCTCTTCAACACCTTTTAATTTTTAGCCAATCCATACTTTTTCATACTTTACTATTTTCTATTTTAATTCTGGAAAGCACAAATTATTTTTTATTCAGGTGCTCTACTTGTTTTTATATCAGAATTAAGTGCCACAAAATCTGGAAAGTGTTTGATGTAATAGTATTTCCCTAGAACTCTCGGGTTTGAAAGAAAGAGCAAGCAAAATGCTGATTGAATAGATTGCACAGATAAAGCTATGACAATCTCACTATTATAATAATAGATCTATACTATTGATAGTAAATGTATGCTGTAAACATTTCTAGAAAACTGGAATCATCAAAATTAAGCCTGTAAGGCTTTGTTCACATATGCGCCAGGGTCCCGTTCCGTCGGAGCTTTCCATCGGAAAGGGACCCTGACTGACACAAACCGAAACCAAAGTTTTCCGTTTCCATCATCATTGATTTCAATGGTGACAGATCTGGTCCCAATGGTTTCCGTTTATCTCCGTTGTGCAAGGGTTCCGTAGTTTTGCCGGAATAAATAGCGTAGTCGACTACGTTATATGTACCAGCCATTCACAAACCGTATTATTGGGATATTTTCAAGCTATGTCCTCTCGTGAGCACAGTCTTAGGGTATTTTCAGCCGTTTTTCGGGCCATAAACCCCCCTGAAAAATGTCTGAATATACGCTGTACGCCTCCAAACATCTGACCATCGATTTCAATGGTCATAAAAGGCTTTCCGTTCCCACGGGGCGTCTTTTACGTGGCCGTTTTTAAGAACGGCGTGTAAAGAAATGCCCCGTAATAAAGAAGTGCATGTCACTTCTTGATCCATTTTTGGAGCCGTTTTTCATTGGGTCAATAGAACAACAGCAGCTCCAAAAACGCCTGTAAAAAACGATTGATGCATAAAAAACGTCTGAAAATCAGGGACTGTTTTCCCTTGAAAACAGCTCCATATTTTACAGCCGCTTTTAGTCTACCGTGTGAACATACCCTTACAGTTTATAAAAACATATATTCCATATAAAAAGTTGTGACTTTAAAAATGCATTGAAGTACTTACCCTTTACTGATCCTGAATGTCTGTGTTAGGCCCTGTTCACATGGCGCAAAAAAAAATTCTATTTTTTTTTTATTTTCCCGTTTTGTTTGCACTCTAGGCGAGTTTTTTTGCTCGTAATTTGGATTTCCATTGACTATGGGAATTAAGTGCGTTTTCAGCCCATTTTACGTGCCAAAGAATTGACCTGACGCTTTTTTTATGCAACGCGTTTTTTTTAACATGCTTGTGTATTATGCACTAATGGCACGCTTTTCTATTGTCAATGGGAAGCTTAAAACTTGTTTATCTTCACGTGTCACATACACGCTGTGTGAACAGGGCCTTAGGGTGGATTCACACGTAGTTTTCATAGCATTTTCCATTGGGACTACAAGACAAACGCATCAAATAAAAAATATATAAATTTTCAGCTTCAAAAACCCCTTGAAAACAGCCTCATCATTTTCGGACACTTCTTTTTGTACGTGTGAACATACCCTTACTGTTGTGGGTTTTGTGTTGTATTTTTACACCACATTTGAACCAACTCTTGCAGTGCGATGCTTCATTTTACAATTTTTCTTTCCGTTATTGGAAACCGTCATCAAACTTATCAGACACGTGTTTAAAATCTGAGCTATGCCCTCACAGTACAGTGTGGAAGGTTGTTGTTTTTGTTTTCCCCTATAACTGATTATAGTACACCGCTTAGGTGGAGTTCACACTGAGTTTTTTTTGTCACGTTTTTTTGATGCAGAAAACGCGCAAAAAAAGTCTGAAAATACCTCACAGGAAAAAGAAGCGACATGCCCTATCTTCGGGCGTTTACGTCTCTGACCTCCCATTGACATAAATGTGATGCAGAGAAAGCATTTTTCGCAGCGTTTTTTGCCCACGGCCAAAAAAATGCGACAAACGGTGTGGAGGCAGGTCAAAATCTGCCTCAAAATTCCAGCCAGAATTTTGAGGCAGATCTTTCTGCCTGCAAAAAAAACTCAGTGTGAACAGGGCCTTTGTGTAAATACTTCCCAAAATACAAATTCCCAGATTACAAATAATCTGAGCTAGGTCTCTGCAGATATTGTCCCTGTACTGAATGCTGGGAGATTTCAGCTCTGAAGCCTGCAGAATTGTGAATGTAATTCTGGCTGAAACTCAGGATCAATACAAGATAAGTAATTCAGTCTATTTCTAGTGATTCGACTCATGTGTAAACTGTAGAGTGGTGTTCGATGGTGATGCATAAAGCAGACTCTCCAAAATAGAATATGACAAAGGAAAGGAATTTATTAAAAAAACAAAAAACTAAACACCGCTGCAGTGTTTCTGTAAAGCATGTTCCAATGTATACTGTACAAAGCTTTGAGAAGAACAACCTTTCCTTAAGGTAAATAATTGTGCTAATAACTATTGGGCTTGGGATTCTTGGATGGAGGAGAGGTTATGAAATAACAATTGTAGTGAAGTGTCAATGGTTATCGTGGTATAAACCGTCTGACTTCAAGAATAAATAGCCATTGGCAGCAAATAATATAAAACTGCAGGATAGCCTGTAATATAGTATAGGCTCTCGAATTACTTTTTGTGGATAGGTCCGCTAAGATGGCAGCCGTAATACATGAAAAATTTGTGATGCCAGTCCAAAAGTAAAGTGAAGCTCCAGTCACAGCCGAAGTATATTACTGGTACATGTACATCTACTTTCATCCACTTCCATTTTATTGTTTCACAGAGTAGCATGAGCTCTCGTACTGCAGAGTAGTTCTGACCCATCTTTCATCAGTGCTGCTCCCTCCTACCTGCAGCTATAAGGCTGGGTTCACACAACCTATTTTACGCCTCGAATTACGCCTGAAAAGACGGCTTCAATACGTCGGCAAACATCTGCCCATCGCTTTCAATGGGTCTTACGACGTACTGTGCCGACGACCTTTAATTTTACGCGTCGCTGTCAAAAGACGACGCGTAAAATGACTGCCTCGGCAAAGAAGTGCAGGACACTTCTTGGGGCGTAATTTTAGCCTTTTTTCATTGAATCCAATGAAGAACAGCTCCAAATTACGCCCGTAATTGACGCCTCGCAAAACGCGAGTACGAGCAATTACGTCTGAAATGCAGGAGCTGTTTTCTCCTGAAAACAGCTCCGTAATTTCAGACGTAATGGTCGTTATCGTGTGCACATACTCTAATGCTATAAAGCCTTGTTTACACTGCATTTGAGGTCAAAACAAGACATGAATCCTAAGAGGAGTTTTCCAGTGAGATAAATCCTCAGGATAGACCATGAATATCTGATTGGTGGGGGAGGGGTCACCTATTTCCTTTCACTGCTCCATACTGTCAAGCGCCGTCACACTTGTAACAGTGGTTCACCGTTTTACGGCCTTCTCCCATTCCCTTGAATAGAAGGAAGCTGTAATACTGTGAACCTGCCGCTACAAGTGTGACGGCATTTTGCAGTATGGAGCAGTGGAAGCGATGAAGGTGGAAGGGGACAGTGCTCGTATGAGCACCGCGGCCCCTTCAAACAGCTGATTTGCAGGGTTGCCGATAGTCGGACCCCCACCAATCCGATATTGATAGCCTTTCCTGAGGATAGGCTATCAATTTTACCTCACAGGATAATCCTATTTAAACGCTTTCCTTTAACTAGTCCACCCCTTAGGATCATAAGGCTTTGTTCACACAGTAAGATTTTTATGCATGTTTGAACCAAAACTAGGAGTAGATCCAAAAGAAGGAATAATATAAAGGAAAGGAAAACTTACTGTTATAGCTAATAGTAAGTTGAAGAAATTAATCTGACTGCAGAAAACGTTACAAAAAAAACAAAACATCGCTCATCTGTTAAATCCTCTGCCACTCCAGCGCCGATGCTCCGATGATCCCCGCCAGTATTTATTTTCCTGCAGTTATGTGACTGCAGCAGCCAATCACTGGCCTCAGTGGTCACATGCCGTACATGCTAGCATCACCACTTAGGCCAGTGACTGAACAGCACCTCATCGCTGCTGAAAAATAAAAAGACTGGCAGGGCTCTCCGGAGCATCGGTGCTTTGGCAGAGGCAAATTTAAAAGGGGGGGTAATGTTTGATTTTTTTATTATATACTCCTGCAGCCAGTTTAATTTCTTAAATTTTCAGACAATGCCTTAAAGGGCCCTTCATATATGTCTGGCCCAATCGTCCTGATTACCAGCTTAGTGAAAAATTGGCAGAAGAAAACATGACAAAGTTGACCCTATAGTTTTTTATCCAGTTTTCTGTTTGGTGCCATTAGTTGTTACACCGGCCGTCTCCCTGTGCTGGCAAGACATTTTTTTTGGTCTGGCTGTGGACACCGCATCTGTGTACAACTTTGTCATCAGTTGTGTCTAGCTCAGGCATAAAACAACAGGCCCGACGCAACTGATATGTGAACTCGGCCTAGAATGTTTTGTCAGGTTTGCAGTAATTGAAATTTACCGGTCTAAGGGGTCTGAGTCTTCTAGAGTCCTTGTGTTCACCATTGTGATCTTCTCACATGAATGGTGACTGGGTTTCCTTTAAAGGTTTATCCCCTTTTTGTAGCATTTATGGCATATCCACAGGATATATCATAAATGTTGAAGATAGGGAAAACCCCTTAAAGGAATATTCCTATAATATGCTTTGGGGCTCAAAGTGTCAGGAATGTATAACCAAACGGGTCCTGGCTCTAGGAATACAGCTCGACAGTTGAAGACAGAGGCTGCTTGCTGATTGTCTCCAGGTAGCAAAAGTGTTTTATTGCTTTTAACTATACTGCTTTAAACGAAAATAAAACAAACAAGCAGAATGACAAAAAAAAATTAAAAAATATTTTTTTTTTATATCTGACTATACGTTTATAAAGGTGGTGCTTCAATTCAATGTTTTTGGCACTTAAATCGAGCTGGAGATCTTATTCGAAATATCCGTGTAAAGGCTGCCAAGGAAGATGTTATTGATCTGAATAAGGCAAGTGCTGAGCCTATTACCCATTGAGGGTGAGCCCAGATTTTGGGTGTCACATATTTAAGTTTTATGACTTGTGTGAGTTCTTTGCTGATCTACCCCTTGTACTGGCACTAGATGACCAGGGATAAACATCTGCTGAGCCATGCCCTCCTCCCTTCCTCTTCTTCAGATGCTTGCCTGCGGACTGCTATGTTTGCTCTGCAGAGATGATATGAGTGGATCATATTGCCAGGCAACTTTTTTATTTTTATTTTATTTGAAGAGGTATTATTTTTCAAGAGCTGCCAATAAGGTAGTTACATTTTTTTAATACAGGGTGATTCAAAAAGGATGGTGCAAAAGTAAAGGCCTGTAGTTAAAGTAACATCAGTGGTAAATTGGCAGTGTCTGAAAATCATAGCAACCAATCACCGCACAGCTTTCATTTTCAAGATCCAAATTTGAAATGTGTTTCCATAGTGTGACATAAGATGGCGACATCCAAGCAAGAAAAAACTTTTTGCATGTTGGAATTTGCAAAAACTGGGTCTGTTGTGACAGTACAGCGAAACTTTCAGAATAAATGTCGTAATTGTGCTCCGCATAGAACTGCATTTTTTCGCGTTAGGTGAAGCAGTTTGAAACCACTGGGTGTTTATGTCTTGAGAAAAGTCCGGGCCGCCCAAAAAATTCAAAAGAGACAGTGAACAGGATTCGAGCCGTGTACGAGTGTAGTGCTAGAAAGTTGACCAGGCTGACTAGTATGGAGCTACAGGTGCCACAATCCATAGTATGGCGTATCTTACGTAAGGCATATAGATTACAACTTCTTCAGGAGTTGAAACCAGACAACAAACCGAAACGCTGTGACCATTGCATTGACTTGCAGGGCTGATTGGAAGAGGATGAATTCGCCGACAGGCTGATATGAGGCGACCTTTCACCTCAGTGGGAAGGTCAATCGCCACAACGTTAGAATTTGGGGCTCATAAAAAACATGTGCCCTTATCGAGCACATGTGGGACTCACCCAAAGTAAATGTGTTCTGAGCAGGCCCAAAGTCTGAACATTTGTAGTGTAGAGATAAATCTTGGATAGATAGTGCGTCTTTTCATGTTAATAAATTTGTATTATGTTCTCTCGGTTATGAATACCGAGGCTATAATTTTTCACCATCCTTTTTAATTCACTCTGTATACAAGTTACACACTCCTTGGGGATTTGTATCATGACGTGAAGCTATATGTTAAACCTCAGACAAACACCCATAGATCTGTAGGCATGATGGGCATGATTTGGTTGCATGCATAAACCGTTTTGGGCTACTTTAGATGACTATACATACTGCTTCAAAGGTCTGTCTATATTGATGGGCTGCATGAAAAGAAATGGGTAATAAAACACCTCCTTGAAACTCTAACCATGCACAATATGTGTCAGTAATAATACTATATTTATACAAGTAGATGAAAACGTCCCCTAAATGCTGTATTCACGGTCTCAAGTGTGGTCCCTGTTTGGGTGCACGATGTAGTTTGATCTTCCATCAGGAAAAGAACCTTCTCTATATTGTGGAGGAGCGAAATGACAACCCTCCGGCACAAAACAATTTATGTCCAGCTCGCGGTGTTTTCCTTTTGTCGTAGCCCCCCCCCCCCCCCTTACTGGACTATCTCCAGACTCCTGCAGTAATGGCCAGACCCAGAGGTTTTCTGTAAAATGTGTGACTGTGTCCTGACCCGTGGTGACGAACACACAACCATGAACAAACTAGTGTTTGTAAAGCACTGAGAGGTTAATCCAATATTTCCCACATTCGGGTAGATTTCGGAAAAGCATGTAAGATTAGGTTACCCATAAACATTACGGATTTATTGCAAATTTTCTGCAGCAAATTCTGCATGTGTATCTGTAGAAGTAGGATGGCGCGTGTATGAAAATCTGCAGAATGCTCTGATTTCTGTGCGAAAAATGTTACACATTATTTGGATGAATTTGTTCAAATCTCCTCCACATGGCTTGTATTGGGATCTGCTGCGGATTTTCCGTGCCGAAATATGCAGAGAAAATCCCGAGCATTTCCGCCGTGTATGCAAACACAACAGCATGCGGTTTTACTGTGAGTTGGCAGAGTTTGTGCTATATGATTTTTTGATGTGCGATTTTGCAGATGTGTAACATGTTTTACCTGTAAAATTGTGCGGCCGAAAACAGGCATTACAAAACCGCACCAATTCACGTAGACTACATTTTATTGCAGTTATCGACTGCACCTCACCTAATGTAGACTAGCTTAAGTTTCATTTGGAGCATACATTTCCTCTGTATTGGAGATTCGGTTCCTATGGTTCTGGTAGAAGACAGCAAGGTGTCTACATATTTTTGGAACGGTTACATTACCTATTTAGTAGAACAATATACATATGTAGTGGGGTGGAATTTGTTATTTAACAGTCTCTATTGTGTACAGTGATTCACATGACCATATGCAGATACGGTCACAATACAGGGTTCAATCATATATACTCCTACAGAAGCCATATGGATGTTTTCTACGTATCCATTTATAAGGACGCAAATTTTGTGCCTCCTTTGACTTCTGTGGGAAACTTTTCTTTTTATAGAAATCCTTCCGTATAAATATACGTCCGTGTTTGTGAGCCCATAGATTAATATTAGCTGGACATTTAGGACCTTTTTCTTACAGGTCCTGCAAATGTGTTCATTCACCCTAAACAGGCTTACCTGCCAAGGAAAACCACAAATAAAACATTTTGGTATCACAATACTTTGTGGCAAATAACAAACTCGACTCTGCTACATCTGTATCTTTGTCCATTTAATAGAGACTAATGACAACTGCCCAAACCTCTTTGAGACAATCTTTTTCCAATGTGTGCTTGTTATAAAGTAATCATTTTCCACGAGTTCTATCATTTTTAGGAGCATTGTAACATACCTCTGCTGTTTAGTGTATCAATAGTCTATGCCATGGCTTATTTTATAGCCGTACATATACCGGCAATTCTGATCTTTTCTTCAGAGACTGAATGGAATGGTTTCTTGTTCTCTCAAGAACTATTTAATATGTAAGATGGTGTCCAAATGGGTTTTCTGGTTGTATGCAAATAAAGCTGTAACTTGGAAAGTTAAACCAAATTTCTAATATACTTTGAAAGAACTTTGCTTGTGGTCAATGAATGGAACAATTCCTGTTTACATCCAAAGGCTGACCGCCTTTTCTGATCCTGTCCGACTGACACAGGCGCAAGGCTCGTTACCCTCAATGAAGTACATGGTTTATTATGGGAAACAAGCCTTTCGAATATGTTACCAAAACGTGATCAGAACAGCCATTGAATGGGAACAATAAGGTTTCTATTCACTGACATCAAGCATAGATTTTGTGAGAACTTGAAATTAAAAGTATATTTGAAATGTATCATAGAACTGGAAAACCTATTTGATCTACAGCGGACTTGTCAATAGCTGCTATCAGAAGATAGACACTTACTGGAAACTCTGGTGCCATGGGACAGAATACATTGAATGGAGATATGGGATCAGATAATCCTTTGTTACTGGAATCATTGCTTCATACTCAATGGGCATCATATATAAGTGTAGACAGAGGAGGAGTTGCTCTGGATAACCAGACGTCAGTATTTTATTTTTGTTTATACTCCTATTGTAGACGTAAAATCCATGCTTCATTTTCAGCATCCAGTGACGGTGCTTAGCACATTCATTTTTTCTAAAATGTCAAGTACAAATGTGTCAAGGAATAAAACCGGATATTTTTACTGATTGAATTATTCATTTTCCCAAGGCTAAAGCTGAGAAGATGTCATTCTTTATATTTAAAGTAGGCGCACTGCTGTAAATCCACAGAAGGTCAAAGACAAACAGTTCTGAAAGCCATATATACCTAGAGCTGTTACTGAGATAGACAAAAAACAGCCAAGACCTAAACACCAACACAAATGTCCCTACGGTCCTGAAAGTTTGCACGGTGTGTCAGTGTAGGTAAAATGCATCGGCCTGGAGTCCGGCATGTGAAGCTCAGGATTGCCTAGACTGGATGCAGTTGTACCAAACTTTCAGTTGTGAGCACAACAACAACTATAAGGGTTTTACAGCCTCTGAATGAAAATAAGAATGCCCCCATTCACTGGCAGAAAACAGTGATGTGGAAGTTAATGAGGAATTTAAACACAAAGGATTTTATAATATTGCACAATAATTAAGGCCTCATTCATACCTGTGTTGGTGTTTCTGTTGTTCAGCTCCGTCAGTGGAACAGTACAACGAAAATATTGGAAGCGCTGGTTCCATTGGCGCCTGACCGAACCCATTGACTTTACATGGATTACATCAAGGGTGTCCAGGTATTTTCCAACAGATCTTTAACGGAGGCCCCTAACGGAACCTCCAACGCAGATGTGTCTGGGCCTACGTTTTACTTATGTTAAAGCCCTTCAACGTGGGCCTACAAGTAACCGGTTTTGATTCTTACAAGGCTGTGTTCACACACCATATTTTACAACAGTAGGAAATGGTTCCCATATTATAAGAGGGTAAATTGTGTTCTGTTTATGAGAGGTGTGCGTGAACCTGGCCTCATCCGTGACCTTAACTTTCTGTTTTAGGGCAATGTTCTAAAATCCCAGCCATATACTATTTTGTTTGTGAAATGACTAAATATGCAGTGTTTGATATGAATGCTCTTAAGCCGAAAGGAAATCTAGGCAACTAGCAATATAAATGCCTGTATTGATAGTTGTGTTCTATTCTAGAAGGGACTATATTAAATCATCGACAACCATTAAAAAGCACATTCTTTAATGACTTAAAGGGGTATTCCAATTTCAGCAAATAAAGTTTATTCATTGTGTAATAAAAAGTTATAACGGTTTCCAATATACTTTCTGTATTAATTCCTCACAGTTTTTTCAAGATCTCTGCTTGCAGTGAATAAATAGGAACCTTCCTTGTTTACTTCAAGTGGTTACAAGTCTATCCTGGTCATGTGATGGACACACAGGCGCACGGCTCTTACAAGACACAGCTCTGATAACTGTAACGAGCCGTGCACCTGTGTGTCCCATCACATGACCAGGACAGAATTGTATCCACTGGAAATAAACAATGGTGGTTACCAATGAATGGCTACAGGCAGAGATCTTGAAAACTGTGAGGAATTGATACAGAAAGTATATTGGAAAATTGTTCAACTTTTCATTATACAAAGAAACACATTTACGCTGAGACCGGACGACCCCTTTAAGTGTATTGATTATAAGCAGTATTGGTTCTGTTGATATCTTGACATCCTGTTCTTTTTGTCAGTGACTGTTAACAGAGAATCAGATTTGCTGGTTATTAATACGGTCTAAAATGATGTAATATTCACAAACACAATAATTTATCACTGATTTATCTTTCTGCACTTGTCAGAGTGAAAAATAAAAAGGCATTTTTAGTATGTTTGGCTATGAATTCTTTTGTATATATTTGTTCTTTGCTCTGTCATATGTTCTACAGTAAGTATATTTGGTGAATGATAAACCTCATAAGGGACTTTTGCCTTCCTCTGCATCAACACTGGCGGATAATATATTGAACACGATGGATTTTTTTTCAGTTACTATATTATGTATAATATAAGAGGTAGAGTTCAGTATGTTCATATAGTAAAAAGGCAAAGCAAGTCTTATTACTATGTGTCATGTTCCACCTCTACTATTTACCAATTAATATTATTATTGCATTCTTTCTTGTTTGTCTGGAAATAATAATTCACCCAAGAGACACCAAAACCAAGTGCATACAAGGAATCCAAGTGGTGAATTAATGCTTAAAGGGGCAAAGGCCCCTTTACACGGGCTAGTGAACACGGCAGCAAACAGCCGACGAACAAGCAAACGCTTGTTCGTCTGCTGATTTAATCTATGCTATGGGGACAGAACGATAGTACTAACGCTCATTCATCCCCATACATTTTACATTGGCCCGTGTAAAGAGCACCGATCGACCTGTAATTATTGGCACTCGGTATGGGCACATATCTTCTTCCCGTGTAAACCCAGCTTTATCCTATGAATCATTTTTATACCAAAAATCCAGAAATGCTGTTAATAGCTGTTTTAAAGCATTTTGCTGTTTTTATAGAATAAAAAAAATATATTTTTCATTATCTTCTGCTTCCATTTGTACTCCTTGATGCTGCTGCTAATCTGTGCTGCTAGAGGAGGTGCTCTGAGCTAAGTATCTCCCCCCCCCACTGGAAGCTGACAATATAGACCCTTCTTGCTTTTCCAATTTCCAAGCTTTTCAGCCTTCTCAGCTATACGGTCATGTTAAGCCTTATTTACACAAGCGTAGTTCACGTCCGTGAAACGCGCGTCAAAATCACGCACGTCGCATGAACCTATGTAACTCAATGGGGCCGTTCAGACAGTCCGTGATTTTCACGCAGCGTGTGTCTGCTGCGTAAAACTCACGATATGTCCTATGCTTGAGGGGTTTTCGTGCATCACGCAAACATTGAAGTCAATGGGTGTGTGAAAATCACATGCGGCACACGGACGCACTTCCGTGTGATGCGCGTGCTTTGCGCAACAGTTGTTCAAGAAATGAAGGCAAAAATAAAAGCACCTTCATTTCTGTTTTGAAACATAAAAACAGTGTCATAACGATGCCATATGCGCGAAAATCACGCAGGCACGCACCAAACACTTATGACACACGTAACTGCAACGCGCCAAAAACGCTGCGTTTTTTTCGCACGCAAATCGCACACGTTCGTGTAAATAAGGCCTTACTGCAGAGGCTCTGCTCCTTCCCTGACAAGCAGGACAGAAAGCTATTTATATTGACTGAATGGAAGATCACTATCCGAGAACTGGCTGTTGGGAGAAAGACAACATACGTGTCAGCTAGCAGCTTATTAGGTGGACAAGCACATTGCTTATAAATTTTGAACACCAGGTGGTGGGCATACTATGTAAGTTAGGGTATGTTCACACGCAGTGTTTTCAGACGTAATTCTGACGCCTCAATCTACGCCTGAAATAACGCCTGAAATAACGCCCCTAATACGCCTACAAACATCCGCCCATTGCTTTCAATGGGAAATACGATGTTCTGTTCCCACGAGCCTTTATTTTACGCGTCGCTGTCAAAATACGGCGCGTAAAATGAACGCTTGTCAAAAGAAGTGCAGGACACTTCTTGGGAGGTTTTTGGAGGCATTTTTCATTGACTCCATTGAAAAACGCCACGAAAAACGCGAGTTGTTAAAAAAACGTCTAAAAATCAGGAGCTGTTTTCGCCTGAAAACTGCTCCGTATTTTCAGACATATTTTGCCGTGTGAACATACCCTCAGGGACAAACTTCTATATTGGAACATCTTTTTTTTTTAATGAGTTTAAATACAAAATTTCTTTATAGTTTTCTGGTTTTTAAGAAAAATAAAAATTTTCTTCATGGAATTACCCCCTTTAATATAAGCAGTTACGTGAAGCTTTCCTCCTAATCAAACAATTGTATATCTAACAGTAAACATGTGCATGTAAGTTTCTTTTGCTGTAATCTGTACAATTTTCCTATGGAGAATTATTTGATCTGTAGAAAAAAATTGTTACGATCGAATTTTTTAAATGTCAATTTTCAGACTGCTGCTGTTAAAGGGAAAATTCACTCAAAAGTGACCTTGTAACATGTCAGAAAGATGGACAGAAGACCACATTACTGGTGTCCTTGAGCTGCGACCTCCACCAATATCCAAAACTATAAAGCACGTAAATGCCTTTGGCGCCACTTATACATTTCCACCTTTGGAACATTCTAAAAATGGGCACTGATCAACGAGACAGCTCGTTGATTTGGCGCTCGTTTGCTCAGAGCTCTGATCAGTAATGTATGGAGACAAACGATCGTTACTACGATCGCTCGTCCCCCATGCATTTCCAGGGGCATTTGCTGCCGATAACTATAATATTTTGTACTTCCTAAACTATACGATTAGCCGATTATCGAGCAGGGCAATGATCAAGAATGGCGTTCATATGAACGCTCATTTTCCCGATCGTTGGCATGTGTAAAAGGGCCTTTACTTAGGTTTGTCACAGATTTCAAGAAACTAAAAACTGAGCAGTTTAGAGAACTATAGAGCTCCACAGCTCCTTCATCCTGGAAACCTCTGGTTATCTGAGCTAATGACTCCACTAATATGATTTCCTGATAAGTGTTATTTACGTATTTGAAGACTATTTTGCTATGCTAATACCTAAAAAGAAATTGTGACAGTTGAGACCACATCAATTGTTACATTGTTTAGTTAGGGTATGTGCACACACACTAATTACGTCCGTAATTTACGGACGTATTTCGGCCGCAAGTTCCGGACCGAACTCAGTGCAGGGAGCCGGGCTCCTAGCATCATAGTTATGTACGACGCTAGGAGTCCCTGCCTCGCTGCCGGACAACTGTCCCGTACTGTAATCATGTTTTCAGTACAGGACAGTAGTTCCACGGAGAGGCAGGGACTCCTAGCATCGTACATAAGTATGATGCTTGGAGCCCGGCTCCCTGCACTGTGTTCGGTCCACTACTTGCGGCCGAAATACGTCCGTAAATTACGGACGTAATTAGTGTGTGTGCACATACCCTTAGGCTGGGTTCACACGACCTATTTTCAGATGTAAACGAGGCGTATTATGCCTCGTTTTACGTCTGAAAGTAGGGCTGCAATACGTCGGCAAACATCTGCCCATTCATCAGAATGGGTTTGCCGACGTACTGTGCAGACGACCTGTAATTTACGCATCGTCGTTTGACAGCTGTGAAACGACGACGCGTAAATTGACTGCCTCGGCAAAGAAGTGCAGGACACTTCTTTGCCACGTAATTTGAGCCGTTCTTCATTGAACTCAATGAAGAGCAGCTCAAGATATACGAGCGTCACAGACGCCTCGTATATTACGAGGAGGAGCATTTACGGCTGAAACGACGCAGCTGTATTCTTCTGAAAACAGGCTGTCATTTCAGCCGTAAATGACAGCTAGCGTGTGAACATACCCTTACAAATAACTGCTTTGTCATTATAGACGTTCAGAAGTTACCATTGATTCATTTGGCACTATACTATACAATAATACGCTTGTCAAAACACTAGAAGCAGAAAACATATTCTAGCATTCAATTTTCTTCACAAAAGTGTAAGGCTGGGTTCACACGAGCACATTAACGTCCGTATTGGACGGACGTATTTCGGCCGGAAGTCCCGGACCGAACTCAGTGCAGGGAGCCGGGCTCCTAGCATCATAGTTATGTGCGATGCTAGGAGTCCCTGCCTCTCCGTGGAACTACTGTCCCGTACTGAAAACATGATTACAGTACGGGACAGTTGTCCTGCAGAGAGGCAGGGACTCCTAGCATCGCACATAACTATGATGCTAGGAGCCCGGCTCCCTGCACTGAGTTCGGTCCGGGACTTCCGGCCGAAATACGTCCGTCCAATACGGACGTTAATGTGCTCGTGTGAACCCAGCCTAAGGGTATGTTCACATGCAAACTCAAAAACTTCTGAAAATATGGAGCTGTTTTCAAGGGAAAACAGCTACTAATTTTCAGAAGTTTTTTAAGCCACTCGTGTTTTTCGCTGCGTTTTTTACATCCGTTTTTTGGAGCTGTTTTTTTTATAGGCTCCAAAAATGGCTCACGACATGCACTTCTTTTTCGCAAGCGTTTTTTTTACACGGCTGTTTTTCAAAAGGGGCGCGTAAAAAAACGCCCCATCTGAACAGAACGCTGTTTTTCCCATTGAAATCAATGGGAAGATGTTTGGAGGCGTTCTGCTTCCCATGTTTCGGCCGTTTACGGCCCGAAAAACAGCCAAAAATAAGCCGTGTGAACATACCCTAATGGTCAGAGCTAATTGAGAACAGAAACGTTGCACAAAGCCTTAGGGTATGTTCACATGGCTTATTTTCGGCCGTTTTTCGGGGCGTAAACGGCCAAAAAATCGGAAGCAGAACGCCTCCAAACATCTGCCCATTGATTTCAATGGGAAAAACAGTGTTCTGTTCCAAAAAACGGGCGCGTTAAAAAATGCCCGCGAAAAGTAGTGCATGTCACTTTTTGAGCCGTTTTTTGGAGTCATTTTTCATCCAAAAATGGCCATAAAAAACGCAGCGAAAAACGCTAGTTAATTAAAAAACGCTTGAAAAACAGGAACTTTTTTCGCTTGAAAACAGCTACGTATTTTCTGCTGTATTTTGTTAAGCGTGTGAACATACCCTAAGGGTATGCTCACACAGAGTTTTTTGCAGGCAGAAAATTCTGCCTGGAAAAATCAGCTCTGGTTTTTTGAATGTGGTTTTGTACCACAGGCCTTTGTTGACACGTTTTTTTGTCACAATTTTCGTCACTTTTTTTATTTGTTTTTTCCCTATTTCTTCAACAGGCAAAGGGAAAACCGCAAGCTATTTTTGACAAAACGCGTCAAAAACCGCGTCATAAACCGTGTCGGCCGTTCTCAGCGTTATCCCATTGATTTCATTGGGCTTTTTGAAGCAGGAAACGCCTCAAGATAGGGAATGTCGCTTCTTTGGGTATGTTCACATAGGGATCGTTTTTTGGAGGCATAAAAAAAATCAGCTTCGGTTTGCACCACACAAGTTTTTTGATGCGTTTTTCTAAGTGGTTTTTTAATGATGGGGGTAAGGAAACAGACAAGTGAGCCCTAATCTACCCGCCACTCAGTCCCTGCCTACTTGCAACGACCCGCCCTAGGCGACGGGGTACAACTGGGCGACGGTCCCTACGCTCAATAAGTGCACGACAGACAAACAGACAAGGGTACACAGAAGCAAGGGAAAAGGGGCAGTTGCCCACGGCAACACCGTGAGCAGCAAGAGTGGTGAACGAGCCGAGTCAAACCAGGAGTGTACGAGGTACCAAACGCAGAGCAGGAGAGTAGTGAACAAGCCGAGTCAAACCAGGAGTGTACGAGGTACCAAACGCAGAGCAGGAGAGTAGTCAGTAAGCCAGGGTCAATATGAAGCAGGGTCAAATGGTACAAGAAGCTGCAGCAGGGCCAGGAAACAAAACGAGAAGAATCACAAGCAAGGAGGAACAGGAAAGGCAGGTATAAATAGACAGAGGGTGGGAGCTAGCTCCGACTGGCCAGGCTGTGATAGGCTCTCCCACTCCTAAGCCTGCCATCCTGAGTGGTGGAAGATGGAGTCAGTCTCACAGACATAGAAGCAGGTGCAGACTGATTACCTATGGGCGTGGATACAGAAGCTGTGCCTGGCAGATCCTTAACAGGTTTTTTTTTTCCTATTTCTAAAAACTCTGTGTGAACAGGGCCTTTTTCCACAAGAGCGTTTTTTTGTGTTCGTGGGAAAAAAAAACACCCACCTCCCATTGAAAACAATGAGAGGCAATTTCGGAAGTTTTTTTTCCACGGTTTTTCCACGTCGGGGATCCTCGGCGTGCGCTCCGGCGCTGGGGGCTGGAAGTGGGGCATGCCTCACTTCCGGTCTCTGCATGAGACGTGCGCCGTGATCTTTTTGAATTAACAAACATTCAACTCACCTGTGGTTTGTCCTATTTATATCTGTCACCTCTCTAGACACTATACACCCCTTGAGGAAGCACATCGCGAAACGCGCGTTGGGGTTCGCTTCACGCCAGTCAGACTCTCCTACCAACATTTATACATGGGTAAGTTTCCCCAGGAGTGGGGGGGATGAGTAGTTTACCTAGGTCTCAGATTTATAACTTGTTTTCAGTACTTGACTTTATGCATGTATATTAGGTCTCAGACTTATTATCCGTTTTTCATCAGCACTTGACTCTATGCCTGTATATTTATACGTACTGCTTGTACATACGCCATGGTATGGTCTCTAGTGCTTCTTACTACGTCTACCTCTTATACCCCTATCCATCTCCTTGATTACCCTATACCATCCCCCATATACCATAGGGAGTCTTTCTGCTGTGTTACACTGGAACTATATAGAGTCCTCCTGTCCTGTTTTGTACCTTTTTAATACCTTTTGTGTATGTATTTATGTGTTCAATAAAGTTATTCATTTTTACTCATGGCTTTTATGCTCCATTCTCTTCTCTAGTGTATAAAAGTATTTATAGGAGTTGCCTTTTCTTGTTACCTGGGTAGTATGCTATACCCTCAAAGCATCTAGCCCCATACCTGCTATAGGAGTCTTTTTGTGTATTTTAATAATATAATATATAATATAATTTTTTATATACTTTGAACGTGCCACAATCTGAAATTTAGACAAAGGTGACCCGTCCATGTGTAGGAAGAAAGAAGAACCTTCAGGCCTAAGCTGTCTATATTCTCGCACAGTGAATACAGGGCAAATTGCCAAACCCAGTACATTGACTGTCAACCATATGCCCCTGCCCAACACGTCGGTCTTAGATTTACGTATACTCACCTTCAAGCAATCTTCAGCTAGGACCATGTCTCCATTGAGAAGGCCACCAGGGCAGGACCAATGTATTAATGCACAATGCTCTAAGAAGGCAAGAACGGCAGACGCACGCAGCAGCAAGGCTTCAAAAGCTTAATCTGCAGCAGATGGCCAAACAAAAATTCTCCAAACTCCAAAGAAACTGGATGCCAACGTTCCAGCTGAGTATTCCTTTTTTTTCAGCCTTTTAGAGCCTGACCACGTCCTTCAAACCATGTAATTTAAGCATGAAAGCAATCCCTGACAGCCATTTTGTCCCTGACAGCCATTTTGACACTAGTGCATCTAACACATCCTCATTTCTTGAAACCACCAAATGTCTAAGACCACGCTGGCATGGACGACTACAGTTTATGGGCAATGACCGCAATCACCAGACAACCACTCAGCACAACTTTTACTATGCCCACTCCATGTGGACGGAGCCACCACGTCATAAGTTGGCTTTGATCAATTCTGTCAAGCTGGCTGGGCACGGATCCCTCACTTCCAGAGCGGGCGGCTGGAAGTCCCAAAAACTATGAACCTGAGAACAAGAAAAATCATTGGCAATATTGTTACTTATACCAGGTACATGTTTCGCCCTGAACCAAACATTCAAGTGCAAACAGCACAAAACCAACCGTCTAATCAATGCCAACACCGGTAATGAACCAGAAGATAAATTGTTTAAAACATGCTCTACCAACATATTGTCTATCCAGAAGGAAATCCCCTGATTGGCCATGTCCACACCCCACAATTCAACAGCCACAAGAATCAGGAACAGTTTGAGTAAGGGTATATTCACACGCTTACTAAAAAACTTCCGAAAACACTGTGTGAACATACCCTAAGTCAAGTTCCTGGTGATTCTGAGCTCATAACAATTTGCAGGCCAAGAACCACCACTTCACAGCACACCGAAAACTGCACCATAATCAAGTGCATCTGCAGCATTCGTAAACAATTCCAAGACAGTACTGGACCATTCCTCTCCCTGACACATCGTCCTACCATTGTATCCCTGAAGGAAACCCTGCCATACCAACAAATCATCTTTGAGGGATCGATCGTTGCGGCTGAAATGATAGGGAGAACTCATACCTTTTATAGCCAGTGGCCAGGGACCAGCAAAAAACACGTCCCATGGGCATTGTCCTACAATCGAATGCCAACAAACTAAAAAATGACTGGAATTGGCATAGAGTACATGTCTTTGATACAACATACTGACCATCCCAACGACATCAATTTCAAAACAAGACAAACAAGTAGTAGTGTAAAGTCCACGGCCGCGGACCATCATTCCTACTCACCCCTCGACGGCGGCGGCTTTGGACTTGTGAGTGCTGGCCAGCATCTCCTCCCTAGGAGACGCCAGCACTCACTCCCACTCCGCTCTGCAGCCTCCTGTAGTGTGTATGCGCTCGTGCCCGGCCTCACAGGGCCAGCGCGCGCACATGCAAAATATGGTAATTAGCTGTAATCACCTTAAGTGTAAAAAGAGCTCTGCCCTTTCACTCCTTGCCTGAGCGTTGTAGTTTTCCCATGTTCACATTGCAAGTGGTCCCTTAGGGTTATCCTGCTCCCAGTGTTCCCATGCCCTGCTACCTGTATTCTGTTCTTTGTTTTGTTCCTGAGCCTATTTAGTAATGGAGTCGTATTGTACCGCCTGCGGTTTTACGCTATGTCTGGTGTCATCTGCCACTCCTGGTATCATCCACCATGTCTGGCGCCACCTGCCACGCCTGCTGGTACACACCACGTCTGGTGTCATCTGCCACTCCTGGTACCATCCGCCACGTCTGGCGCAACCTGCCCCATCCGTGCCAGAGCCCATGCCACCGTCTGGATTATCTCAGGTACCCTTGTGTTACGAACTTGTATACACTTTGCATAAACTGACTTGGCCAGCTGCCTCTCTGCTATGGCAGAGTGGCCTAGTGGGTCCACATAACTTCCCATCGTGACAGTACGCTCAGGCCATGGAATCCGCTGGCCAACCTAAGACCGCGATTCAGGTAATATAATCGGATAGGCGTGACCTGCGTGCACGCCAGGATCAACTCCTCGTGGTAGTAAACTCCATCATCGCCCAACTGGATCAGCCCCGTGCTTCGCTTCATGTTGCTGCTGCTGTGCCACTGCCTGTTATTCCTCCTGTCTGTTCTGGATCCACAGTTCTGCTGCCTCTACCACCGCTTTGACGGTGATCCTAGAGCCTGTAGAGATTTCCTCAACCAATGTACCATCTATTTTAGACTATAACCAATAGTTTCCAGAGGCTAACAAGGTTATTGGGCTAGGTATTGTTCCAAGAAACATCCTCCCATTTTTAGTGTTAAGGCAACTCTATAGTATTTGTATTCCTTGAGGAAGCGAATAGTCGCGAAAAGCGCGTCGGGGCGCACACACCGATCGTCAGGGAACTCATCAAGACCTTATATGGGTAAGATTATCATGCCTACTCCTGGAGTTTCAGGGGATGGCTTACCTTTATCTCTTTAGTATATTCATGCTTCTTGTCAGGATCCTTTGGCCCTGTAGCAGCAATAATACTTGCACTGCACTCTCTAACTAATGATACTCTTGCCTGTAAATCTATATTGATTAATGGTTTACTACCTATAATCTGGGTTTCCCTGATATATCGCTGTGTTGATATTACATTGAGTTTCTCCTGTCATATACAGTTTTAAATGTTTGTTGTTATATATATTGAATAAAGAACCTTTTTTTGATACTCTTTGATATATATTGGCTCTAAGACTCTGTTCATCTATTTTAGACTGCGTGCTCACCTCTTCCCCTCTGATGAGGCCAAGGTAGCGTTCATCATATCCCTTCTCGCTGGTAAGGCCCTGGCATGGGCGAACCCCATCTTGGAACGAGGGGGCCCTGAATTCTCGGACCTGGCATTTTTCCTAGAGACTTTTCGTACTGTGTTCTAGGGATGTCACGATACCAGGATTTGGACTTCGATACTGATACTTTGTGTAGTATTGCGATTTCGATACCAAAACGATACTTTGCCAACAGTAATAATAATAAAAAAAAGTTCTTACATTTTCTGATGTGAGGCGCGAGGTATGATGAATTTTAAATGTGCCTCCCATTAATAGTAATTAACCCCATCATGTTTCTCAGTCATAATGGGTTAATGTGTAAGGTACATGATGGGGTTAATTACTATTAATGTGAGGCACATGGAGGTTAAATTCATCACACCTCGTGCCTCACAATAAGTGAAAGAAAGCTGTTTTTATTTAATTTTTTTACAGCGTACACATCATAAATGACGCAAAAAAAATGTTGTGCAGGTTATTACGGCAGCGCCAATACCGAGTGTATATTTTATGTATTGAGACTTATTTTAATGTTTATTGTAAAAAAGGTGTATGTGTATTTTTTTAAATTTAACATTACTTTGTTTTTACTTTATTTTTAAACTTTAATGTACTGGCATATATCTCTATTCCAGTACATTAGCCTGTGTACGGATAGTACACATGCAGTTGTTAGGACATACCTGTCATGAAGGGTCTGTGGACCCACTGGGCTGTACCCCTTGGCGGTAATGCAGCTGGCCAACAGGGCGCAGGTGAAAGTCTATAATTCGTATAGGTACCTTTTGGCAGCTCAGACAGCAGCAGGGCAGGCTCGGCTGGGACAAGGCAGCAGGCAAACGTCAGGCGAGGTGAAGCAGGTCAGACGTGGATACAGCATGACACGACTTTGGCACAGCACAGTGCTCGAGCAGGAAGGTATGGAATGCTAGGAACAGGAACTGGAACAGGTACAGGAAAAGGTACAGGAACAGGAAACACACTAGGAGGCCATCACATGGACAGACTAGGAATACACAACAAAGCTCAGGCATGGGAGGATGGGGCTGAGACCTTCTTATAGCACAGGGTGCTCTGAAGCAATCAGCTTCCCAAGTCTGGACTGAGCTCGTGAGTGCACCCTGGTGGTCACTGTGGAGCAGGACGGCCGTATGTGCAGACATCTCTTGAGAGAAGGGCGTCGACTGGATGGAAGGAGTTTGTGGACAGCGACCACGGACGTTACAGTATCCCCCCTCTTACGCCCCCTTCTCTTGGGACCAGAACGAGAGAGAAACCTCTTAATGAGAGTAGGAACGTTGAGATTATCCTCTGGCTCCCAGGACCTCTCTTCTGGACCAAACCCCTTCCAATCTACTAAATAAAAGGTTCTCCCTCTTACTTTTTTAATGTCCAAGATCTCCTCAACCTCGAAGGGCCGCTGGAGGTAACCACAGGGCTTGGAGTCTTGGTAAAGCAGTTCAGAACCACTGGCTTCTGGAGAGAAACATGGAAGGAGTTGGGGATCTTGAGGGTAGGAGGCAGCCGAAGCTTGTAGGCAACAGGGTTGATCTTCTGCAGGATCTCGAAGGGACCGAGGAACCTGGGAGCAAATTTGTACGACGGCACCCTCAGTCGAATATTCCTGGAGGACAGCCAGACCTTCGTGCCAGGAAGAAACTGAGGGGGTTCTCTTCTGCTTGTGTCTGCCTTCCGCTTCATGCGGGCGACCGCCAGCAGGATGGAGGATCGAGTCTGCTGCCAGATCTGCAGAAAGTCCCCAAAGACCGTGTCAGCAGCTGGCACCTCGGACGTAACAGGGACCAGGAGAGGAATTCGTGAATGCTGGCCATAGACAATAAGGAACGGTGCCCTTTGTGTGGACTCGCTGGTATGATTGTTGTAAGAGAACTCAGCCCACAGAAGCAACTGCACCCAGTCATCATGCTGCTTGGAGATGAAGTGGCGTAGGTACACTACCGTTCAAAAGTTTAAGGTCACTTAGAAATTTCCTTATTTTTGAAAGACAAGCACAGTTTTTTTCAATGAAGATAACATTAAATTAATCAGAAATACACTCTATACATTGTTAATGTGCTAAATGACTATTCTAGCTGCAAACGTCTGGTTTTTAATGCAATATCTACATAGATGTATAGAGGCCCATTTCCAGCAACCATCACTCCAGTGTTCTAATGGTACATTGTGTTTGCTAACTGTGTTAGAAGGCTAATGCATATTTAGAAAACACTTGAAAACCCTTTTGCAATTATGTTAGCACCGCTGTAAACAGTTTTGCTGTTTAGAGGAGCTATAAAACTGACCTTCCTTTGAGCTAGTTGAGAATCTGGAGCATTACATTTGTGGGTTCGATTAAACTCTCAAAATGGCTAGAAAAAGAGAGCTTTCATGTGAAACTCGACAGTCTATTCTTGTTCTTAGAAATGAAGGCTATTCCATGCGAGAAATTGCCAAGAAACTGAAGATTTCCTACAACGGTGTGTACTACTCCTTTCAGAGGACAGCACACACAGCTCTAACCAGAGTAGAAAGAGAAGTGGGAGGCCCCGCTGCACAACTGAGCAACAAGTCAAGTACATTAGAGTCTCTAGTTTGAGAAATAGACGCCTCACAGGTCCTCAACTGGCAGCTTCATTAAATAGTACCTGCAAAACGCCAGTGTCAACGTCTACAGTGAAGAGGCGACTCCGGGATGCTGGCCTTCAGGGCAGAGTGGCAAATAAAAAGCCCTATCTGAGACTGGCTAATAAAAGGAAAAGATTAATATGGGCAAAAGCACACAGACATTGGACAGAGGAAGATTGGAAAAAAGTGTTATGGACAGACGAATCGAAGTTTGAGGTGTTTGGATCACACAGAAGAACATTTGTGAGACGCAGAACAACTGAAAAGATGCTGGAAGAGTGCCTAACGCCATCTGTCAAGCATGGTGGAGGTAATGTAATGGTCTGGGGTTGCTTTGGTGCTGGTAAAGTGGGAGATTTGTACAAGGTAAAAGGGATTTTGAATAAGGAAGGCTATCACTCCATTTTGCAATGCCATGCCATACCCTGTGGACAGCGCTTGATTGGAGCCACTTTCATCCTACAACAGGACAATGACCCAAAGCACACCTCCAAATTATGCAAGAACTATTTAGGGAAGAAGCAGGCAGCTGGTATACTATCTGTAATGGAGTGGCCAGCACAGTCACTAGACCTCAACCCCATAGAGCTGTTGTGGGAGCAGCTTGACCGTATGGTACACAAGAAGTGCCCATCAAGCCAATCCAACTTGTGGGAGGGCCTTCTGGAAGCATGGGGTGAAATTTCTCCCGATTTCGTCAGCAAATTAACAGCTAGAATGCCAAAAGGTCTGCAATGCTGTAATTGCTGCAAATGGAGCATTCTTTGACGAAAGCAAAGTTTGAAGGAGAAAATTATTATTTCAAATAAAAATCATTATTTCTAACCTTGTCAATGTCTTGACTATATTTTCTAGTCATTTTGCAACTCATTTGTTAAATATAAGTGTGAGTTTTCATGGAAAACACAAAATTGTCTGGGTGACCCCAAACCTTTGAACGGTAGTGTAGTTCTCCAAGATCTGATTGATCCTCTTGACCTGACCATTAGACTGAGGATGGTAGGCCGAAGAAAAGTCCAACTTTATACCTAGGAGTCTGCAGAGGGCTCTCCAGAACTTCGAGGTGAACTGAACCCCCCGATCAGACACAATATGTTGCAGCAAGCCATGCAGGCGGAAGATGTGTTGGATGAACAGCTTGGCCAGCAGAGGAGCAGAAGGAAGACCGGTCAGAGGATTGAAGTGGGCCATCTTTGAAAATCGATCCACCACCACCCAGACAGTACTGCATCCGGCAGAGAGAGGCAGGTCCGTAATAAAGTCCATAGCTATATCCTGTCAGGGAGCATTGGGCACAGGCAATGGCTGGAGCATACCAGCAGGTCTGGAGTGAGCGACCTTGTTGGCTGCACATACAGAGCAGGAAGAAACAAAGTCCATAATGTCCTTGGGCAGCGTGGGCCACCAGAAATGACGAGCAATCAGATACCGAGTCTTACAGGTCCCCGCGTGACCTGCCAGTCTAGAGGAGTGTCCCCAGCGGAGGATTCTTCCATGGTCAGCCAGCCGCACAAAAGTCCTCCCTGGAGGAATGTCCCCAACTTGCAGGGGATTGACAGAGACAATGCAAGACGGATCAATGATGTTCTCTGAAATCTCCATGGTGTCTTCTGTCTCAAAAGACCTGGACAAGGCATCGGCCCTCACATTCTTGTCGGCCGGGCGAAAATGGAGCTCAAACTGGAACCTGGTAAAGAACAGCGACCACCTGGCCTGACGAGGGTGCAACCGTTGGGCTGTCTGGAGGTAGGACAGATTTTTGTGGTGGGAGGAACTGTGCCCTCTAGTAGATGTCTCCACTCCTCCAGAGCCAATTTGATGGCCAGTAACTCCCGATCCCCAATCGAGTAGTTGCGTTCTACGGAAGAGAAGAGCTTAGAAAAATATCCACATACCATTGACTTGCCCTTGGAGCCTCTCTGGAACAGGAGTGCACCTCCAACGAGAACTGTAGTGAGACGTTTGGATGATGGAGGATAGAGGCTGACGTAAAGGCACTCCTCAGGCTATTGAATACGGACTCTGCCTCAGGAGTCCACACCTTGGCGTTCATGCCCTTCTTAGTGAGGTTAGAGATAGGAGAAGTCAGTGAGGAGAAGTTTGGAATAAACTGTCGGTAAAAATTGGCAAATCCCAGAAAGCGCTTTATGGCCCTCCAGCCTTGAGGACGTGGCCATTCCAGGACAGACTTTACCTTTTCAGGATCCATCTTGAGACCTCGATTCGAGACGATATAGCCCAGGAAGGTTAGAGCATCTTTTTTCCAACTTAGCGTACAGACGATTCTCCCTTAACCGCAGCAAAACTTGACGGACATGTCTCTGATGCGTCATAGGGTTTGGATAAAAAAATCAAGATATCATCAAGGTAGACTACTACACAAACATAGAGGAGGTCACGGAAAATGTCATTAACAAACTCCTGGAAGACCGCGGGAGCATTACACAGGCCGAAGGGCATTACGGGTGTTAAATGCAGTCTTCCATTCATCACCCTGGTGAATTCGGACTAGGTTGTAAGCCCCACGCAAGTCTAGTTTGGAAAAAATCTTGGCATCACGTATATGATCAAACAGTTCTGAGATCAGTCGCAACGGATATTTATTTTTCACAGTGATCTAGTTGAGACCTCGGTAGTCAATACAAGGACAAAGAGAACCATCCTTCTTTTTGACGAAGAAGAACCCGGCTCCTGCCGGGGAGGGAGACTTCCGTATGAAGCCTCTCTCCAAGTTCTCTTTTACATAGGCGGACATGGACAGAGTCTCTGGCAAGGAAAGAGGATATACCCTACCACGAGGAAAGGATGCACCAGGATTCAGTTTGATAGGGCAGTCATACGCCCAATGTGGAGGCAATGTCTCTGCCTCCCTCTTGCTGAAGACGTCTGAAAATGCAGCATAATGACTCGGCAATCCTGCCAATGACCGAAGCAGCAAAGGCTGAGCCGAACTAATCTGCACCAGGCATCGGCTTTGACACTCAGGGCCCCACTGGAGAACCTCTCCAGAATTCCAGTCCTGTGGACTGGGGCATGTAGTCGGAGCCAAGGCAGGCCCAGCAACACAGGGTCAACGGCTTTGGACAGGACATAGAACGAAAAGAGTTCGGAGTGAAGAGCTCCCACTTGGAGCCTCAGCGGCTTGGTCACAGCTATAACTGGGTCTGGCAGAGGTAGTCCATTCACTGATGCAACCGTCAATGGCCTCTCCAGGGGGAGGGGTAATTGAAGAAGATCCACCAGGTCTCTACAGATGAAATTAGCAGCGGATCTAGAGTCCAGATACGTAGAGACCTGATGCGTTCTCTCGCCGGACACTATGGTCACTGGTATAGACAATTTAGACAGAAGTAATTTCTTACACAAGTTTGCCTCTCCTAGCAACCCTAGGCTTTGGGATCTTTGGGGACACAGGCGCACAAGATGGCCACCGAGGCTGCAATATAGACAGAGTCCCGAAGTGCGTCTGCGTTGTCTCTCCTGGGTGGATATCTTACACTGGTCCATCATTACAGACTCCTTAGGAGGATCGACATCTGAGGACAGCAGGGGTTGCTGCAAAGTAGGGACCAGACTAGGAAGGCCTCCCTCCCGACTAACCTCTTGGAGGCGTTCTCGGATCCGCATATCAACCCGGGTGGACAGAAGGATGAGGTCATCCAGGCTAGATGGCAGGTCTCGAGTGGCAAGTTCGGCCTTATTTTTAGGAGACAGTCCATGCCAGAATGCAGCCTCCAGGGCCTCATTGTTCCATAACAGTTCTCCCGCCAGGGTGCGGAAGTGGATTGCGTACTCGCTCACGTAGATGTCTCCTTGGCGTAGTTTAATCAAGGAGGCCGCTGCAGATAAGACCCGTCCAGGCTCCTCAAACACCATGCGAAAAGTCCAGAGGAAGCCTTGGAAATCACGGGTCTCTGGTCCTTGTCTCTCCCAGATAGAGTTCGCCCATGCAAGAGCCTTGCCGGTGAAGAGAGAGATGATGAAAGCGACCCTTGCACCGTCAGATGAAAATGTCCTAGTATACAGGCTGAAATGGATCTGGCACTGGTTCAAAAATGCACGACAGGTACCTGTGTCTCCATCGTAGCGGTCCGGAAGTGGCAAAGAAAAACGCGGGTCGACACTGTCAGTAGGTGTAGTCTGAGGATCAACACTGCCAGGGTGTGTAGTAGGAGGAACGGCAGCTCGTCCCTCTTGCTGACGTACGAGAATGTTCAAAGCCTGGAGGAGTTGGTCCTGTCGAGACCGGAGGTCCAGCATATCCGCCCCCATCTCCTGTGACATCGTCATGGTCTTGGATCGACCAGCGGGGTCCATGGCCTGAGCTTACTGTCACGAAGGGTCTGTGGACCCACTGGGCCGTACCGCCTTGGCGGTAAGGCAGCTGGCCAACAGGGCGCAGGTGAAAGTCTATATTTCGTATAGGTACCTGTGGCAGCTCAGACAGCAGCAGGACAGGCTCGGCTGGGACAAGGCAGCAGGCAGACGTCAGGCGTGGTGAAGCAGGTCAGACGTGGATACAGCACGACACGACTTTGGCACAGCACAGTGCTCGACTAGGAAGGTATGGAATGCTAGGAAGAGGAACTGGAACAGGTACAGGAACAGGTACAGGAACAGAAAACACACTAGAAGGCCATCACATAGACAGACTAGGAATACACAACAAAGCTCTGGCGTGGGAGGATGGGGCTGGGACCTTCTTATAGCCCAGTGTGCTCTGAAGCAATCATCTTAACTACTAACTTGCGTGCGCTCTGGCTTCTCAAGTCTGGACTGAGCTCGTGAGTGCACCCTGGTGGTCACTGTGGAGCAGGACAGCCGTATGTGCAGACATCTCTTGAGAGAAAGGCGTCGACTGGATGGAAGGAGTTCATGGACAGCGACCACGGACGTTACAATACCTAAGTATGCCCTAACAGGAAATATGGTAAGACAGCCCTGAGGTCCTTCAATGGACCCTGGGATGTCTGGCCACATATGTTATGTCCCTCAATCGCTTCACAGGGATTTCTGTGATGCGTTCCAAGGGGCATCCCCTCTTCTCATTTTCCACTGAATGCTGCAGTCAGCTTTGATCGCAGCATTCAGGGGAATAACGGCGGAGATAAGAGGTTTCTGATCTCCGCGGTTATAGAGCGGTGCTGCGGCTGTGTAATACAGCCATTGCCCTGCTCCTGACATTAGGTGCGCACGCGGTCAGCATGAGGTAATGCGGCCGTCGCTGCACTAATGAGTGGCTTTTCAGGCACTAAAGACAGAACATGGGGGTGTTTTGTAGTGTGCCCGCCATGTTCGGTTTTCAGTGCCGCCGCTCATTAGTGCAGCGCTGGCTGCATCGCATCATCCTGACGGCGCGGACTTGCCAGGACTCAGGAGCAGGGCAATGGCTTATCACACAGCCGCAGCCCTGCTCTCATACATTCATGTATTACTATACTTAGCTATGCGGACGCATAGCTTAGTATCAAAATAAATGAAATAATGGTATCGAACCGTTTGGGGATGCACAGTATCGAAACAGTATCGAAGTTTCGATGCATCGTGCATCCCTACTGTGTTCGAGGAGCCAGGTCGAACATCCTCTGTAGCAGCCACTTTGCTAACCCTCAAGCAAGGATAGTCCGCAGTAGGAGAGTATGCTATCTCCTATCTCTGGCAGCAGAGTTGGCTTGGAACAATGAGGCATTGGTGGTGACATTTTGGCAGGGACTGACCTCGCAAGGACGAGTTATCTTCCTTCTACCCTGGATGCCCTTATCCTGTTGGCTACCCAAGTCGACATGAGGATCCAGTAACGTGCTCAGGAGGTTTAGAGGGAGGGACGTTTCCACAGACAGGCACCCTTGTTCCAGAGACCACTATTGCCTCCTCCTGTAGCTCTACCTGAGGAACCTATGAAGGTAGACAGAATCAAATTGTCCAAGCAGGAGAAACAGCACAGACGCTCCTCAGGTCTGTGTCTGTATTGCGGCCTTAAAGGCCATTTAGTGGAATGGGGAAACTCCAGCACCTAGGTTTGGTTCGAGAAACAACTCTAGGTGGAATGACGCCAAACATGAAAGCCTCTCCCAAATTATCTATTCCTGTGACCATCATCTCTGGAGAGACATCACACTCCTCCACTGCCTATCTGGATTTCGGAGCAGCTGCAAATTTCATCCAGCAGGATTTAGTGGATCGCCTACATCTACCCACAGTTCTCTTAGAGAGACCCCTGGCTGTTGCCTCTGTAAATGGACTGCCATTGCCCGATCCTATTGTGGCTGTCACCAAACCACTGACACTAAAAATCGGGGTTCTCCACTCTGAACAGATCACCTTCCTCGTTCTGCCTAAAGCAATGAACCCTGTTCTGCTGGGCCTGACTTGGCTTCGTCTACTCGCTCCGGTTCTCAACTGGAGTTCTGGAGAGGTTCTCCAATGGGGACCCAGATGCTTTAGCCGTTGCCTGCCACAGGTTCGTCCTATTTTGCCTCAACTGCCTTAGTCACTCTCCGATCTACCGTCACATTATGCTAATTTTGCGGACGTCTTCAGTAAGAAGGAAGCAGAGACTCTTCCTCCCCATCGCATCTACGATTGCCCTGTTGAATTACTTCCTTACACCTGGCCACCTCAAGGTAGAGTTTATCCTCTCTCTTTGCCATAGACCCTTGCCATGTCTGCCTACGTTCATCCGGAAGTCATCCTCTCCGGCCGGAGCCGGATTCTTCTGACGGATGTCTTCGTGCTTGTATTGACTACCGGGGTCTGAACCAAACTACAGTTAAAGAGGCTCTGTCACCACATTATAAGTGCCCTATCTTCTACATAATGTGATCGGCGCTGTAATGTAGATTACAGCAGTGTTTTTTATTTAGAATAACGATCAAATTTGAGTTATGACCTATTTTAGATTTATGCTAACGACTTTCTTAATAGACAACTGGGCGTGTTTTTACTTTTTGACCAAGTGGGCGTTGTGGAGAGAAGTATATGACGCTGACCAATCAGCGCCATACACTTCTCTCCATTCATTTATTCAGCAATTTTTTGTGATCTTGCTAGATCATGATGTGCAGTCACATACTCACACATTAACGTTACTAAAGTGTCTTGAGCGTTAATAGACATCGCTCCCAGTCAGGACGCGATGTCTATTCACAATCCCGACACTTCGGTAACGTTTGTGTGGGACTTACAGCACAGCAAGCGTAATCTTGCGAGATCACGCTGTAAATGACAGCTTACAGCGTGATCTCGAATAGAGTTTGCATAGACTGTGACTTGGCCAGCTGCCTCTCCGCTACGGCGGAGAGGCCTAGTGGGTCCACATACCCTCAGATCATGACAAGTAGGACCTTTGGTCTTTTCAAAAGATAGTGGCACACCAATCGTATGCATGAAATAACTAAAGGAATTGAGCAACACATGACAAAACTGCGATACCGGAAGCGGTGACAAATAAGAATTCCTCTAGATAATGTAATGCACAGGCAAAACCCATCTTGTAACAAATCATCCATTCCAGGAATGTATTAAACAACTCAAAATAATAACAGGATATGGAACATCCCATAGGGAGGCATATATACACGTAATAAGATTTTCTTAGATACAACCTAACAAGTGAAAACAATCTGGGTGGACCAGCAGTAAATGAAACGCGGAATCTATGTCAGTCTTTGCCAACAACACTTCCTTATCAGCTCTCCGAATCAATAAAACAACTCTATCAAATGAAATATAGGATACTGTAGGCTCCTTATGTGAAATTTCATCATTCACCAAATCGCCCTTAGGTAAGAACAAATGGTGAATCAGACAGAATTTTCCTGCCTCCATTTTGGGTACTAAACCCAAAGGGGAAACTCTCAAATTGTGATATGGAAGTGTAGGAAAAGGAACAGTAATTCTACCTAAATCGACCTTTTTACATAACTTTTTCCTTGACACTTCAATATGCTCACTAACAGAATGTATATTCTCTGAGAACAAAAGACAGGTTCCTGACTGTAAAAAGACTGTAAAACTCACTGAGCACTATCTTGGGGTACCAATCAAACCACTGCTGCACCGCGGTGACGCTCACTGGCATTCTCAGTTCCACTGGAGGAATCCACTCAGTCGGGCTATTTTGCTTTTCCGAAACAACTATTCTATAAGTTTTTTACAGCAATTAGGAAGGACATTAAAATTGCAAAACTGAAGGTTTTGCGGTTTATTCTATGTGTTTTTCACAGCAATCAGGAAGGATCCCAGCCTAAAGCAAAACCTGCAAGGAAATACCTATCACCAGGCAGTGAGTGACCGCTCTGACTGCGACTTTTATAGCAGACCTGACGAACCCATCTAGGACAGCTGAATAACAGCAGAACGCATGAATCACTGCACTACTGCAGCTGAGCATGAAAAAAAAAATTATGTATGGATGTATGCAACAGTACCCTCCCTATTACGGCCCCCTCCCCAAATGGATCTAGGGAGGTTTGAGGGGATACTTTTAAAGGAGTCTCCTAAAGAGCAACGGAGCATTATTCTTCTTCTTAGGAATCTAAGACCTTTCCTTAAGACAGTATCCAATCAATCAAATAAAAAAGTTTCCCATGAACCTTCATGCTATCCAGGTTATGCTTCACCTCGTAGTCTGAAGAGGATTCAAAAACAGGAGCAGATAATGTCAGAATGTAACAGGGTTGATCTGCTTTAATATCAGGAATGGTCTGATGAAACATGCAACAAACTTGTAAGAAGGAACTCTTAAATTAATGTTTTTGGTAGATAACCAGACTTTATCCACTGGAGAAATCCTTGGACCCGTTTATCGATGCTCATCTGAATTCCTCTTAGCCTTAGCAACAGCTGATTTCAAATTCTTAGAAAAACCTCTTTCCAAAGGTCCAGAATATTTTGACAGATACTCTGAACCACAGGCATTAGAGATTGAGCAGAGGTAGGCAGAGGAATATTCAGGTTTTGTCCTTAGAGTGTCTCGAAGGGCGACTTCCCAGAGGACTCGGAGACATGGCTGCTGTGGGCAAATTCTGACAAAGGTAACAGTGTACATACAGAGGAATTGCTCTAAAACCTGACTAATCTTCTCACTTTGACAATTTTTGATAAGCTGATGAGAAGTTTAGAGACATTGTCAGAGCTTTACATAATGTTCCCCAGAATTTAGAGACAAACTTTAAATAGAAAGATGAATATAAGCAGCACTCACCAATCCTCTTAAAAATGCTTTATTTAATTCATACCAGCATATTGCACAGGAGGACAAGAGCTGCATGGTTTACCTAGTTAATCCTGTGTTGTGAGTGGAAATCTGCTGGAGTGGAGCGGTGCCGGTGCAGTGCTTCTTTGGAGCAGAGAATTTTTTTTTTTGAGACAAACTGCCCAACTTGATCAGAGACAATGTGAGTGGGAAAGCCATAGAGACGGAAGGTCTCCTTAAAGAAGTAGGCCATACCCTATGTATTGTAGAAAAAGAAAGAGTCTCTGTCACGTTAATGAACCGAAGTAATGGCAAAATAATTATTCCTCCTAAAACTTTATTAGGTGAGGTACATGTTGTCCAGAGTAGAGATATCGAAGAAATGATTGTCCCATTATACTTAACTGATGTAAAAACAGAAACAACGCCAGAACAAAAACAATAATGTAACTGGTTATGGCAACAATTACAATTAGAAAAGGTGGCACCCAACCCTGAATTAGAAGATGAACTAAAGATCTTGTTAGAGAGTCACTGACAAACTTTTGCCAAACACGAAGAAAACTATGCCATTGAACACCGGATACACATAAAGGAGGCTATCCCTATCCGAGAACGCTATGGAAACATACCGCCTGCCTCATATCAAGAAGTGAGGGAACTTCTAAATAAAATTATAGAGGGCAACGTGATTCGAGAAAGTAGTAGCCCATGGGCAGCTCCTATGGTATTGGTCCGAAAGAAAGATGAAAGTCTTCGATTTCGCGTAGATTATAGAAGGCTAACCGCTTGCACTTATAGAGATGTATATCTTCTACCAAGGGTGGAAGAATCATTGACCGCTTTGAGAAAAACTCAATATTTCACTACTTTAGAGCTTGCCAGTGGATAATGGCAGGTTCCGGTGCATGAATCAGACAAAGGAAAAACTGCTTTTATTACAATGGGCCTTTTTGAGTTTAACAGGATGCCGTTTGGATTAAACAATGCTCCAAGTACATTTCAGAGACTCATGGAAAACTGTCTCAGAGATCTTAACTTTGAATCTACTATGATTTATCTCGACGACATTATTATGTTCTCAAATAGATTTAAAGATTTTTCAAGTATACACTGATGCTCGTTTGCAAGGTCTAGGAGCTATATTGTCACAGATTCAAAATGGACAAGAACGTGTCATTGCTTATGGGAGCCGAAGCCTAAGACCCACAGAGCGAAATCACACAAATTACAGCTCTTTTAGGTTAGAGTTACTTGCAGTCGTTTGGGCTTGGGATTGTACACCTCTATTTGAGACAATATTTTCCGGAATACCATGTAGACGAACCACTTGATCAATAAATAATTTAGACAGAGTTTTGGAATCAGGGAGTTGCGGCAACGGAATGAAATGACACATTTTACTGAAACAGTGATAAAAAGCCATAGACAGATCAGACCAAGGTTTCTGTGGAACAGATAATTGTAGTAGTTCACCCATAGGACGAGTTCGAGGAGTCTTAGCGCGAGCGCAGACATCACAAGCAGTGACATAGAAACTCACATCACGAAACAAAGATGGCCACCAATAGAGCTGCAAGACAAATTTGTCAGTACCAGTTATCCCTGGATGGCCACACAAAACAGAATCATGTAACTCATTGAGCAAATGAAATCTAAACTGAGGAGGTACAAACAACTTCCCAGCAGTAATGGTTTGCGGAGCGAGTTGCTGATATTATTTATTTTCAGTTCCAAGGTCAGGTGATATTGCAGAAACCACTATCCCCTTAGATAAAATCGGTTCAGGATGAATGTCGGGGACCTGTGAGGAAAAAAACTTTGAGATAATGCATCGGCCCTGACATTTTTAGACCCGGGTCTGTAGGTTACAATAAAGTCAAACTTGGTAAAGAACAAGGCCCACCTAGCCGGTCTGGGATTGGGTCTTTTGGCGGATTCTAAAAAAGTCAGGTTTTTATGGTCAGTCAGTACAGTAATTTGATGTCTAGCTCCCTCTTGACAGTGGCACCATTCTACAAATGCCCACTTAATAGCAAGAAGCTCACGATTACCTATATCGTAATTCTTTTCAGGGGAAGAAAATTTGCGAGAAAAAAAGCACAGGGATGTAAATTAGTCAATACGGAAGACCCCTGAGAAAACACAGCCCCTACACCTATTTCTGAGGCATCAACCTCAACATTAAAGGGACTAGATAGGTCAGTTTGAACAAGTACAGGCACTTCCATAAAACACTGTCTTAAGGTTTCAAAGGCGGAGACCACACTAGGTTTCCAATTTACAAGATCAGAACCCACTATCGTAAGATCCGTCAAAGGTTTGGCAATGGAGGAAAATGATGAATAAATTTTTGGTAATAATTAGCAAAACCCAAGAACCTCTGCAGAGATATTAGTGAAGTAGATTGAACCCAATCTGCCTGAACCTTAGCGGAGTCCATACGAAAATCATGAGGAACAGCACATATCCCAAGAAGTTAACTTCCGGAACTCCGAAAATACATTTTTCATATTTCGCATAAAGACAATTTTCCCTCAGTACTTGAAGGACGGACCTTAAATGTTGAACAATCGGAAGAAAACACAAGAATATCGTCCATATACACCACCACAAAGCGTCCAATAAAATTTCTGAATATATCATTAACCAGGTTTTGAAAAACCGCTGGAGCATTACTTAAAGAGGCTCTGTCACCACATTATAAGTGTCCTATCTCCTACATAAGGAGATGGGCGCTATAATGTAGGTGACAGTAATGCTTTTTATTTAAAAAAATGATCTATTTTCACAACGTTAGGAGCGATTTTGGTTTATGCTAATGAGTTTCTTAATGCCCAAGTGGGCGTATTTTTACTTTCGACCAAGTGGGTGTTGTACAGAGGAGTGTATGACGCTGACCAATCAGCATCATGCACTCCTCTCCATTCATTTAGACAGCAGAATCGCGTTCTTACTAGAACATGATCTGCAGCCACATACACAGCGATTCTGCTTGATTAACATTAATCCAGTGTCCTGATAATGAATACACATGACCATCCAGCCTGGACGTCATGTGTATTCAGAATCCTGATACTTCTGAATCTTTTCTGTGAGATTCCAGCAACGGATATGAAATCTCGCGAGATTACGGAGGTAAACTGCCCATTGATTTCAATGGGAAAACGGCGTTGTGTTCCAACGAAGTGTTTTTCGCTGCATTTTTTTACGCGTAAAAAAACGGCCACGAAAAAGAAGTGCAGGACACTTCTTGGGACGTTTTTGGAGCCGTTTTCCATAGACTCTAGTGAAAAAATCTCCAAAAATTCCTGTAAAAAAAGCAGCGAAAAACGCTGCGAAAATCGCGAGTGTCACAAAAAACTTCTGAAAATCAGGAGCTGTTTTCTCTTGAAAACAGCTCTGTATGTTGAGACGTTTTTGACTATGCGTGTGAACATACCCTTATGGAGACTGTCTTTAATATAATCATTCATGACCTGTCTTTCCGGAGCAGAAATATTATAAATCCGCCCCTTGGGCAGCTTAGCATTAGGGAGAAGTATAATGGGACAGTTGTTCGGCCTATGAGGAGGGAGAGATTCACAACCGATTTAAAAAAAGACATTCTCAAAATCTTGAATACACTCAGGCAACGATGGTGCTTTGCAAAATACGTTAGTAGTAGACAAAGATATGCAAGAATCATAACATTTCGAATTCCACTTAATTAAATCTGCTTTTACCCAATCAATAACCGGATTATGTGTCTGCAACCATGGAATACCCAATATTACTTCAGAGGGAACATTTTCTAGAATAAAGAAAATGATTTGTTCAGTATGCAATGTACCCACTTCCAATGTAACTGGCGGAGTAGAGAACTTGACCAACCCCTGAGCGAGAGGGGTATTATCAATAGCAGAGACTTTGACTGGGGTACTCAACTAAGCAAGGGGGATAGCCAATCTTTTTGCAACCTGAAAAGCTAAGAAATTAGCCGCGGAACCACAATCTACAAAAGCTTGACCAGAAATACAAACATTATTAAACCATACATTAACAGGCAAAAGTATTTTTTTTTTAGAAAATGTAGGAAAAACCTGACTGCCCAGATGGCATTCCCGGGGACCATCTAAGCTCTGAAGTTTTCTGGAGCTAGACATTCTGGACCCTTGTAAAATTTCTTGAGTATATGACCAGCGTCCCCGCAATAGAAACATAGTCCCTTGTGTTTTTGAAAAAGTCTCCATTCCTGGAAAGACATAGTGGAGCCCAACTGCATGTGCTCTTGTGCATCAGATGAAGGGCTCTCAGGGAAGGGGAGTGACTATCACTGATCTTTCATTTCTGCGCTCATGTAGTCGTCGGTCCAAACGCTCAACAAGGGTCATGGTATCTTCTAGATTCAAGGGCAGAGGGTAATTTATTAAGAGATCTTTCAACGTTTCAGAAAGGCCTCGGTAGAATTGGCATCGGAGTGTAGCAGCATTCCATTGTGAAGAAATAGACCATCGTCTAAATGCCGAACAATATTCTTTGACAGGACGCAGTCCTTGCTGGAGAGATAACAGATTGGCCTCAGCCACTGCCGTGATATCTGGTTCTCTGTAAATTAAACCAAAGCAAAGAAGGTCTCCACAGGAAAAAGTTCAGGCGCAACAGGTCCCAATGAAAAGGTCCAGGTTTGAGGATCACCCTGCAGAAGTGAAATGACGATTCCCACCCGCTGTTGCTCAGTACCCAAGGAGATAAGTCTTAGTCAAAAATATAATTTACAACTCTCCTGAAAATTAACAAATGACTTACGATCACCAGAGAAACTACCAGGTAAGTTCACCTTAGGTTCCACCGGAGTTGCGACTGGAACGACTGCTTTGGGCCTGCGTAGTTTCATGATGTTGAACCCCCTTGGCCAGACCTTGTACGAGCTGAGTCAAATTGTCTATCTGTTCCAACAGGGCTTGCATAGGTTCCATCGTGAAAGGATATAATATAAATGGGCTTGTGAATATGTTATGGAATTGCAAGTTGAGCAATTCTCCAAAGGTTGCTGGAGACTGCCGGGAGAAAGCGTGCAAATAAATCCGCAAACTCAAATCCATAACAACTCTGATACACAGAGTCTAAGGCTACTCTAAGGTCTTCACCAAAGCTGACCGCAAGGCAGAGTTCAGTGTTGGATAAGAGGTGCAATGCAGGCAAACCTGCACAGGAACCAGACAGCCAGAGCGTAAACAGAACGTCCAAAACATTAAGCAAGTGCATATCAGGTAAAGCAGAGGTCAGAACCAGCTGGGAGCAGATATTGAAAACCAGTAAACAAAGGGTTAATCAAATACACGCGGAGGTCAATTTCAAGAGATCCAGAAGTCAGAGATAAAGGGTGTAGGTAAGTAGCTTGATCAAAACACATGCAGACAGGAAATTAACAAGGAAAGAACAGGTGGAGGAAGCCAGGTATAAATAGTAACCCTACACCTGAAAGGCAGAAGGAAAGAGAAAATAGGCTCAAAGTAAAACCGGAACCGCCCAGAAACTAGAACAGTAGTCATGGTGATCTTAAAGGAACAGTGTCATCACAAATTATTTTTTTATATGTTAAAGATGTTAGTGCTTTATTAAAAACGTTTATATTCATTTGTGTGTTTGTGTTTTACTTTTTCTTATTTTTACACTTTTTCTTCCCTATGGGGGCTGCCATTTTTTGTTCCATTTCTGTCTGTGTCGATTAACGACACATACAGACATGGAATACGGCAGCCACAGTCCCATAGGGACTGTGAACGGCTCCCGTCCCATTGACTGCAGTGTACGGCGTCTGTGTGGGAGCTGCGCATGCGCCGCTCCCACACAGTCCAATTCGAAATTGGCGCCGTCCGGCGCCATTTTCCTGTGGACCGGAAGTCGCGGCCGGACAGTAATATTACTACTTCCGGTCGCGGCTTCCGGATTTGTGCACTTGGACCAGCGGCAGCAAACGGAGCGGACGGGCCAGAGGGAGCCGCGGCGGCAGGAGCAGGTAAGAGATTTCAATGTATGTTCGTGTTTGTGTGTGTTTACTACTGTATGTAAACCTACTACGCTGTGTGTTAGCTCAAAAAATGGCGACACACAGTGTAGGAGGTTACACCGTTCAAACCCCTCGTTTATCCCGGCACTAGCCAGGATAAAGGAGGGGGGATGCTGAGAGCTCACTAGAGCGAGGGCTTTTAACCCAATGTTGCAATGCTGCAATTTTGGGAACTAGCTCCATCTAGTGACCAAAAATGGGTAGTATTATAAATTAGAAATAATTTATAATATTTCCTGACTCGCGAAAAAAATAAAAAAAATTTGAACAATGTTTAATCACCCACACACTAAATGTTTAATTTTTTTAAAAAAAACATGTTTTTCTGGCAACACATTCCCTTTAAGGGAAAAGGCGTTTTCGTAACAGGAAGAGTGAAGGGATTTTGAATGAGCAATTGGTGTTGGTTGGTCTGAGGATAGGATGAGAAGCCATTTTCCCCTCAGGTAAGACAGAAAAAGCCCTGTATAATTCACAAAAAGAAGACTGAACGTTCACAGGTGTGAGGCCCTGATCTCTGGTGAGGGTAAACACATCAGTGAAACACCTGTTAGAGAAATCATATCAAGGAGCGATATAAGGAGTGAATGTAAAAGGACTGAGGTGAAGAGTATTTCAGAAGATTTATATATATATATATATATATATATATATATATATATATATATATATATATATATATATATATATATATATATAAATGGAGTGGACCGTGTTATACCACCAAAACCTAATTCTAAAGAAAAGTAATAGGATAGGAACTTTTGATGTGTTATTATATTAAATATGTTGCTAAAAAAGAAAAAACATTATTTGACTTACCTTCCTGGGTCTGTGACAGTAAACTAAGCTCTAAGCTGTCAATAGTTAGTTTACATCAAGTGGTCCCCGGTTACCTTAGGAAACTGACCATCACGTGATGTAAACTAACTAATGACAGCTTAGAGCTGTCATTGCTTAGTTATTGAGCCTTATAAGTGGTGCAGGATCACCCAAGATGAGGCAGAATTTTGGCGCATCTCTTGTGCGTGTGCCACTATAAACCTAGTGCGGGGACTCCTTCAGATACAAAGGAGTCCCCAAGCTAGGAGTTACTAGCATTGGCGGGGCTCAGCAATAAAGTTTCCATTGATGCAGGCCTGGTCTTTTCTGATCAGGCCTGCTCCAGCGGAACGATAGCAGGCGTCATGATTACGTCATCGCACAAGAAAGTGCCAAATGATGAGGAAGGGAACTAATAGTTCCCTTGCTTCACTGGCGCTTTCATTGTATGTGCTTCGTTAGGACGTGGGTACAATTGAAGACAATACATTACATTAGGGTTGTCACGATACCAGAATTTGGACTTTGATTCCGATACTTTGTGTAATATTTTCATTCTCAATACCAAAACGATACTTGCCAACAATAATAATAAAAAAAAAAGTTCTTCCTTTTTCTGATGTCAGGCACGTGGTAAGATAAATTTTGAACCTCTATGTGCCTCACATTAATAGTAATTAATCCCATAGTGTTTCTCACAGTCATAATGGACATTAGGTTAATGTGTGAGGTACATGATGGGGTTAATTACTTTTAATGTGAGGCAAATGGAGGTTCAAAATTCATAACACTAATAAGTGAAAGAAAGCAGTTTTGATATATTTTTCACATAAATGCTGCTATAAATTAGTTGTGCAGGTTATTACGGGCACGACGATACCGAATGTGTGTAGATTTTATGTATTGAGACTTATTTTAATGTTTATTGTAAAAAATGGGTGTTTTTTAAAATAATAAATAGGAGCACAAAGATGGTGAACCTGGGGGCCTTCATTAGGCCCCCAGGCAGCCATAGCAACCATCGCCCCCTCACAGCGCGATGAGCTGTTAGAGGGGGTCGCCCCCCTCTTTCTAACAATTTAAATGCTGCGGTCGCTATTGACCACGGCATTTAACGAGTTAAATGAGCAGGATCGCGCTTATTTTTTGAAGGATAAGCTGTAGTTTTTAATGATACCATTACTACATGCGACGTTTTGATCACTTTTTATTGAATTTTTTGTGGGAGATGAGGTGACCAAAAGTAGAGATTCTGGCGTTTACAATTTTTTTTTTACGGCGTTCACTGTGCGGGTTAAATAATGATATATTGTAATAGTTCAGATTTTTACGGACGCGGCGATACCAATTATGTTTATTTATTTATTTTTTTACTATGCTTTAATTTTGTTTTTGCATAAAAAACCCCTTTATTTTACTAATTTTTACTTTTTTTTTTATTAGTCCCCCTAGACGATTTCAACCAGCGATCATTAGATCGCTTGCACGATATACTGCAATACTGATGTATTGCAGTATATCGTGTTTCAGACAGGCTTCTATTAAGCCCTGCCAGAGGCAGGGCTTAATAGGAGCACAAAGATGGTGAACCTGGGGGCCTTCACTAGGCCCCCAGGCAGCCATAGCAACCATCGCCCCCTCACAGCGCGATGAGCTGTTTGAGGGGGTCGCTCCCCTCTTTCTAACAATTTAAATGCTGTGGTCGCTATTGACCACGGCATTTAACGAGTTAAATGAGCATGATGCCGCTCGTTACTCTGAAGTGTCGGCTGTAACATACAGCCGACACTGGCATCGTATGGAGCGGGTTCACTCCATAAGCCTGTTCCACACTTCCCCTATCCGACTTTGGCATATGGATACGTCAAATGTCGGGAAGGGGTTAATATGTAGCTGCCTGTTTTTCAAGGGACCAAAGGTAATTGGACAATTATCCCAAAAGCTATTAAATGGGCTGCATGGGCTATTTCCTCATTAATCCATCATCAATTAAGCAGGTACAAGGTCTGGAGTTGATTCCAGGTGTAGCATTTGCATTTGGAAGCGGTTGCTTTGAACCAACAACATGAGGTGAAAGGAGCTCTCAATGCAAGTGAAACAGACCATCATTAGACTGAAAAAAATGAAGAAATCCATCAGAGAGATAGCACAAATGTTAGGAGTGGCCAAATCAACAATTTGCTACATTCTTGAAGAAAAAGAGGGCACTGGTGATCTCCTGAACTCCAAAAGGCCTGGACGTCCATGGAAGACTACAGTGGTGGATGATCGCAGAATCCTTTCCATGGTGAAACCCCTTCACAACATCTACCCAAGTGAAGGACACTCTCCTGGAAGTAGCTGTATCAGAACCTAAGTCTACCGTAAAGAGAAGACTTCATGAGAGCAAATACAGAGGGTAATCAGCCTCAAAAATAGAAAGGATAGATTAGACTTTGCCAAACAACATGTAAAAAGCCAGCCCAGTTCTGGAACAGCATTCTTTGCACAGATGAAACTAAGATCAACCTGCACCAGAATGATGGGAGGAAGAAAGTATGGAGAAGGCTTGGAACGGCTCATGATCCAAAGCACATCACATCCTCTGTAAAATATGGTGGAGGCAGTGTGATGGCATGGGCATTCATGGCTGCAAAAGGCACTAGGTCACTAGTGTTTATTGATGATGTGACTGAAGACAGAAGCAGCCGGATGAATTCTGAAGTGTTCAGGGATTTACTTTCTGCTCAGATTTAACCAAATGCAGCAAGCTTGATTGGACGTCGCTTCATAGTACAGATGGACAATGACCCAAAACATACAGCGAAAGCAACCCAGGAGTTTTTTAAGGCAAAGAAGTGGAATATTCTGCAATGGCCAAGTCAATCTCCAGATCCCAACCCGATCGAGCATGCATTTCACTTGCTTAAGACAAAACTTAAGGCAGGAAGACCCACAAACAAGCAACAACTGAAGACAGCCGCAGTAAAGGCCTGCCAAAGCATCACAAAGGAGGAAACCCAGCGTTTGGTGAGGTCCATGGGTTTCAGACTTCAGGCAGTCATTGCCTGCAAAGGATTCTCTACAAAGTATTAAAAAAAAACATTTTATTTATGGTAATGTTAATTTGTCCAATTACTTTTGAACCCCTGAAATGAGGAGGCTGTGTAGAAAAATGGTTGCAATTCCTAAACGTTTAACATGATATTTTTGTTCAACCCCTTGAATTAAATCTGAAAGTCTACACTTCAATTGCATCTCAGTTGTTTCATTTCAAATCCAATGTGGTGGCATGCAGAGCCCAAATGATGAAGATTGTGTCACTGTCCAAATAATTCTGGACCTAACTGTATGGACAGTGACGTCGGCAGCAGTAGTGAAGTCCTCAAGCAGAGCATCAGCTGATGCTCTGCCTGGGGACTCCCGTACTGCTGCCAACATCAGTGTCCATATATGGACAGTGACGTTGCAGCAGAGCTGCAGTCTCCAGGCAGAGCATCAGCTGATGCTCTGCTCGGGGGCTCCAGTGATAAGAAACCCCTGAAGTCCCTGTCCATATATGGACAGTGATGTCGGCAACAGTACGGGAGTCCCCAGGCAGAGCATCAGCTGATGCTCTGCTCGGGGACTCCAGCAATAGGAAACCCCTGAAGTCACTGTCCATATATGGACAGTGACGTCGGCAGCAGTAGTGGAGTCCCTGAGCAGAGCATCAGCTGATGCTCTGCCTGGGGATTCCCATACTGCTGCCGACGTCACTGTCCAAATGTGGACAGTGACAGTGACGTTGGCAGCAATGCTGGAGTCCCCGGGTAAAGCATCAGCTGATGCTCTGCTCGGGGACTCCAGTGATAGGAAACCCCTGAAGTCACTGTCCATATATGGACAGTGACGTCGGCAGCAGTACTGGAGTCCCTGGGGAGAGCATGCAGTGATGCACTGCCTAGGGACTCCCGTACTGCTGTCACATAGACCCCCTGTAGATACCGCCACAGCTCCCCTGTAGATAGCGCCACACAGACCCCCTGTAGATACTGCCACACAGCCCCCTGTAGATAGTGCCACACAGACCCCCCCTGTAGATACTGACACACAGCCTCCCGGTAGATAGTGTCACATAGACCCCATGTAGATACCGTACCGCCACAGCTCCCCTGTAGATAGTGCCACACAGACTCCCTGTAGATACTGCCACACAGTCCCCTATAGACAGTGCCACACAGACCCCCCTGTAGATACTGCCACACAGCTCCCCTGTAGATAGTGCCACACAGCCCCCTGTAGATAGCATCACACATCTCCCTGTAGATAGTGCCATACAGCCCCCTGTAGATACTGCCACAAAGCCAACTGTAGATAGTACCACACAGCCCCCTGTAGATAGTGCCATACAGCCCCGCCTGTAGATAGCGCCATGCAGCCCCCTGTAGATAATGCCATACATCCCCCTGTAGATACTGCCACACAGCCCCTTGTAGATAGTGCAACACAGCCCCCCTGTAGATAGTACCATCAAGTTCCCCCTGTAGATAGTGCCATGCAGCCCCCTGTAGATAATGCCATACAGCCACCTTGCATATACTGCCACACAGCAATCTCCCAACCCCTTGTATATTCTTCCACACAGCAATACCCCCTCCCCTTGTATATACTGCCACACATCAATCCCCCTCCCCTTGTATATACTGCCACACAGCAATCCCTCTCCCCTTGTTTATACTGCCACACAGCAATCCCCCTCTCTCCTTGTATACACTGTCACTGCCCCCCTTCCCTCGTGTATGCCACATAGCAATCCCCCCTCTCAGCTTGTATATAGTGCCACACAGCAATCCCCCCTGTATATTACCACTTATCCCCCTCAAAAAAAAATAATTCTACTTACCTTGCCCTGCTCCCGCAACGGACGGAGCGCTACACCGCCTCTCAGGCAGACCAGCATGATAATGTGATGTCATCACGCCGGCCTGCGCAGAGATTCTTCCCAGCGCCTTATACGTTTTCACTGAGGACGCACATACAAGTGAATGTGGCTGTCGCTAGCACCGGGGGCCCCTCCAGTGCTAGCGACGCCACTGCATACGCCAGCCGCCCGTTACAGTGCACAGGCTTTAAACTTTAGTGAGCAGGCAGACCGTGGAAGGTGCGTGGCCGCGCACCTCATAGGGAACACTGGTCCCCGGATAACTTAAGTTTAGTGTGAGGGTATGTGCACACGCTTAGCTAAAAAGATCTGAAAATACGGAGCTGTTTTCAAGGGAAAACAGCTCCTGATTTTCAGACTTTTTTTTAGCAACTCGCCTTTTTTCGCTGCGTCTTTTTACGGACGTTTTTGGAGCTGTTTTTCTATAGAGTCAATGAAAAACGGCTCAAGAAGTGACATGCACTTCTTTTTCGCGAGCGTCTTTTAACGCGCCGTATAAAAATGCCCCGTCAGAACAGAATGCCGTATTTCTTATTGAAATCAATGGGCAGATGTTTGGAAGCATTCTGCTTCCGATTTTTCAGACTTTTTCGGGACGATTACGGGCCGAAAAACGGCAGAAAATAGGTCGTGTGCACATACCCTTAAAAGCAGATAACAGTAACCCAAGTATATTACGGTTGTGTGATTCTATTTCTCCAAAATCTGTTGTTACGATAATCAAATTCTTTTATAGCATGATGCAACTTGAAGAACCAAGTTGTTGCTACAGAGAATAACACGACTGGATATAGTGTATACACCGTGTTCCAAATTACTATGCACATTGGATTTAAGTGTCATAAACATTTAATTATTAGTTTTTCAATTAACCTCATGGATGGTATTGTGTCTTAGGCCTCTTTCGATCATTGTAATCAATCTCAGACACCTGTGATAATTAGTTTGCCAGGTGTGCCCAATCAAAGGAAAACTACTTAAAGGGAACCAGTCACCAGCATTTCACCTATTAAACCAGAAATACCAGGTGACAGTAGGTGAAAAATCATTTCTATATAACCTGTAATTGTCTGCTTTGTCAGCTCTGTAGCTTTAGTATTCAGTTTTTTTTGTGTTCCCACACCGTATGCTAATGAGCATAAAAGAGTCAAATCTTTACTTGAAAAGAGTCAAATCTTCATTTCTCAAGTCTTTCTGAGTTTACACCGCCTCCTTACTTTTGATTGTCAGCTCCTCGCTTTCCCCCAGCACACAATATCCTGCACTTGTGCATTTATGTCCTCTTCTGGTGTGTGCACACAAAGGGACACCGGACTATTACGTTAAAAGGCGCAAAATGTTTGCAGACCGTTATTTACAGTCGGAGGAGTTTAGGAGGGGAAATAACGGCAATGAACTTTTGATAGCAGCGGCCAGTGAGGGATAAGTAAAGTTCAATAGGTGAAATGCTGGTGACAGGTTCCCTTTAAGAAGGACGTTCCACATTATTAAGCAGGCCACAGGTTTCAAGCAATATGGGAAAGAAAAAGGATCTCTCTGCTGCTGAAAAGCGTGAAATAGTGCAATACCTTGGACAAGGTATGAAAACATTGGATATTTCAAGAAAACTTAGGCGTGATCATCGTACTGTGAAAAGATTTGTGGCTGATTCAGAGCACAGACGGGTTCGTTCAGATAAAGGCATAATGAGGAAGGTTTCTGCCAGACAAATTAATAGGATTAGGAGAGCAGCTGCTAAAATGCCATTGCAAAGCAGGAAGCAGGTATTTGAAGCTGCTGGTGCCTCTGGAGTCCCGCAAACCTCAAGGTGTAGGATCCTCCAGAGGTTTACAAGTGTGCATAAAGATATTATTCGCCAACCCTAAACAATGCTCACAAGCAGAAACAGTTGCAGTGGGCTCAGAAATACATGAAGACTAATTTTCAAACCGTGTTGTTTACTGATGAGTGCCGTGCAACCCTGGATGGTCCAGATGGAGGGAGTAGTGAATGGTTGGTGAATGGCCACCATGTCCCAACAAGGCTGCGCCATCAGCAAGGAGGTGGCGGAGTCATGTTTTGGGCTGGAATCATGGGGAGAGAGCTGGTAGGTCCCTTTAGGGTCTCTGACGGTGTGAAAAAGACCTTTGCAAAGTACGTAGAGTTTATGACTGACCACTTTCTTCCGTGGTACAAAAAGAACCGTGCCTTTCGTAGCAAAATTATCTTCATGCATGACAATGCACCATCTCATGCTGCAAAGAATACCTCTGTGTCATTGGCTGCTATGGGCATAAAAGGAGAGAAACTCATGGTGTGGCCCCCAAGTTCCCCTGACCTCAACCCTATTGAGAACCTTTGGAGCATACTCAAGCAAAATATCTATGAGGGTGGGAGGCAGTTCACATCAAAACAGAAGCTCTGGGAGGCTATTCTGACATCCTGCAAAGATATTCAAGCAGAAACTGTCCAAATACTCACAAATTCAATGGATGCAAGAATTGTGAAGGTGATATCAAAGAAGGGGTCCTATGTTAACATGTAACTTGGCCTGTTAAATTTTTTTTGATTGAAAGAGCTTTTGATTTCTGTAAATATCACCTCCTGATGCTGCAAATTCAACAAATTACCAATTTAGTTCTCTTTACAACCTTTAAAATATTTTGATCTCTGTTGTGCATAATAATTTGAAACAGTGCATTTTGCGTTTTTTACTTCTAAAAAAAAATCTGTTATCATTAGGAGATTTGTTCAATAAAATTTGCATTATACTCCAATGGTTGATGGCTTGAAGATTATACTGATTGTTATTTGCATCGACTATTTAGGAAAATCAGCGAAAAATAACATTTGCATAATAATTTGGAACGCGGTGTAATATTAGACTTTGCTAATGTCCACTACAATAAGAAACGAACAGCAGTGGTGCATCACCTAGCGACTAAATCCTCTACAGTTTACATGAGCAGAATAAACCCCTGAATCATAGTTTTAAAACATAATATACTCGGGTCTCTCTTATCTTTGTTGAACACTTAATGTAAGGGATAAAGCAACACACTCTTTTTGTTGCTGCTTATGCATTATTAATGCAATAGGGAACCTGTCACCAGCATTTCACCTATTGAACTCTACTCACCCCTTGTGCGCCATTATCTCCTCACCTAAACTCCTCCGAGAGTAAGTAACGGTCTGCAAACATGTCGCACCTTTTATAGTAATAATGCATCAGTATCGTTCGTTCCTCTTCTTATGCCCGTCGACCGCCGAAAACCGACCCACCATGAATGCCGAAATCTCATCTGAGATAACGCGCATGTGCCTGTCATGAATGGTCCGACACACTTCCCTGCTCCGTCCGGGCCTCAAATCTAGTTACTGCGCATACGCCGCTATGGTGTCCCGTTGTGTGCACGCATGAGAACAGGACATCGATATGAAAACGCTGAGTTTTCTCTGTGCTGGGGGAAGGCGAGGAGCTGTCAATCAAAAGTAGGGAGGCGGGGTTATCTCGGAAAGGCTTGAGGAATGAAGATATGACTCTTTGACTGAACATATAACTCTATTATGCTCATTAGCACAGGGGCGTAGCTATGGGGGGCAGGCGGGGCATTTCCTCTGGGCGCAACTTAGAGGGGGCACCAGCACCTTCCCCTCCTGCACTATAATAGTACCTGCGTCTATAGGTCACAGGTAAAATTAGAACCAATGAATTGCTGGGTACGTTCCGTACACGGCCATCAATGGCGAATTATCATATTATCATGACCGCCCAAAGTACATTGTAGTCTTGTCGCGATTTTGCCGCGGATCGCGGCAAAAAACAAGACGAAACTGCATTGTGTATGTCCGGCGAAAGGACCTTTAGACATAAGGTCACATGACCTCATCTCTGAAGTTCTTAGTATTGCTTAGAGACCTGCTGGTCACATGACCGCAGGACTTCGAGCAGCAGCAGCAAGACTCCACAGAGAAGACTGACTATGTAAGTATAAGGGGATTGATTTGTTTGATGGGTCTGTAGGAGGAGTTCCAGCCACCATGCTGTGGAAGGGGTCCCACTCCCCGCATATACCAGACCCTTGGGTGATAGTGGTATCAGCCCCCTCCGTACCCACGATATCGTAGGGGTCCCAGCCCCCTTGTTCGATAGGGGTAATAGCCCCCTTTCCAACGTCGGTTACAGGGGTCCCAGCCCCCTTCTGTTTCCCCACTTTTGTCAGCCCTTGGGTGTCTGTCTACTTCCCCCCTTCCTCCTATTTGTGTAGGAGGTTGAAGCATTGTTTGTTACTTATTTTTGTATAATGCCTGTTATATCGTTAGTGACCACTAGATGGTGGTAGAGCAGTTGTAGTAAGTTGCTGGACAGATTACACTGGTCATGAAAACGTGGGGTTAAAGGGGGAGGAGTTAAAAACGGAACAGGGGGGGGGGATGAGCAAGTGGAGAGGGGGCAGCCATGTTGAAGGAGAGAGAGAAGGAGCATGAGATATGAGCTCAGGGAAGAGATATTGAAAGTTAAAATAAACAGCAAGAAAGAGAGAGCAGCAGGATAAGGAGCTCCAGACTGGTGTGATGAAAAGAAGAACCTAGGAGTCATATCCAGCAGACTGCTATCTGGTACCCTGAGCGAGAGACTGGGAGCAAGGTGACCAGGCTGCTGCTATTACACGAGAGAAGCACCCTTGGCTCAAAGATCCAAAGAGTGGACTAACTGGACACCGCGCATACTGCCAAGGTGAGCCGTCAGCCAATTACAGAAGCCCTGCAAGGCCCGCCGATATTACCCCGTAGCGTCTGGAGATGCATAAAGGACAGAGACTAATATCAGGCGGAGCCATTGAAAGATAAATAGACTGTTGAACTTATACTGTTGCTGATTTCATCTGTTTATACGGTTATTGATTAAGTAAAGATTTATAAAGAAAACCGGAGTAGTGTTGTGGTGTCCACGTTTTAGTTCCATCTAACAGGTCTGTATTTAGGGGGACTGTATTTAGGGGTTCTGGTGTGGGGTCTGTATTTAGGGGGCCTGGTTTGGGGACTATATTTAGGAGGTTTGGTGTCTATTAGTTTAAGGGGTCTGTATATAGGAGGTCTGGTCTGGGGTCTGTATCAGTTTAAGGTGTTTAGGGTCTCTATATTTAGGGGTCTGTGTTAGTTTAAGTGGTCTGGGGTCGGTATTTAGGGGGTCTGTTTTAGTTTGAGGTCTGGGGTCTGTATTAGTTTATAGGGTCTATTTAGGGGGCCTGTTCTATGGTCTGTATCTGTTTAGAGGTCTTTATTTAGGGGTCTGTATTTAGGGGGTCTGATCTTGGGTCTGTATTAGTTTATAGGGTCTATGTAGGGGGCCTGTTCTAGGGTGTGTATTAGGCTAGGCGTCTGTATTTAGGGGTCTGGCCTAGGGTCTCTATTAGAATAGGGGGTCTAGTCTGGGGGTCTGTATTTAGGGGTCTGTATTAATTTGAGGTCTGGTGTCTGTATTTAGGGGGTCTGGTCTGGGGGTTTGTATTTGGGGGTGTGGTCTGGGGTCTGTATTAGTTTATGGGGTCGGTATTTAGGGGTCTGTATTAGTTTTGGGGTCTTTATTTAGGGGTCTGTATTAGTTTAGGGGGTCTGGTCTGAGGTCTGTATTAAGGGAGTCAGGTCTGGGGTCATTATTAGTGTAGGGGGTCAGGTCTGGGGTCTGTATTTATTCAGAGTGCTTGTTCTGGGGTCTGTATTTGTTTAGGGGGTCTGGTCTGGGGACTGCAATAGTTTAGACTGTCTGGGGTCTGTATGTATTCTATAATCTAGTCTGTGGTCCAAATTTATTAGTCTGAGTAAAAGGGGTTGTCCAGGACCATCAATAGGTCATCCGTATAAAAAACGGTCTGTGCCCACCCCACCCCTTTATTGTATGGTCCTGGGCCTTGGTGTCTAAATTTGTGTGTTTCTATAGGGGCTGGAAATGGCTGCAGACGTGATGGGCAAAGATGTCTCATCAGGAGAAGTCGCCATACCAGTCTGCGTCAGATGGAGAAGAAAAGAAAACGGCTTCCATCAAAGAAGACGTCACTGGATCTATAGGGGATCTCCTCTCCTGACATGTCTGTTGCAGGTAATCCTTGTATTCTACATATCTCTGTGTACCCAGGACTAATAGACAAATGCGTGTTACCATTCACATTGTCAGGAGGATGTGTCCCTACACAGTGTGATACTGTCAGCGATAGTTGGAGACTGTCGGTATGTAGGGACACAGCCCTTTGACAATGGGAATTGTAACAACCATTTGTCAAGGCTCACACAAAAACGTGGTGTTCACTATAGACATGGCATAGCAGCGGTGGGGAAGGGGGGTCCAAGTTTGTGGAACATCCCAGGTCCTATGGTTTACTTAATCCGCCACTGCCGGCCATTCAGCGCCTTTCTATGAGTGAAGCGGCGCGGTACTTTGCGCCGCTTGCGTCGTTGAAAGGTGCTGATTGACAGGGAATCGTTCAACCCCAGGAGACGTGCGCAGAAGAGAGCAGGTCTCCACTGCTGCTGGACGGCGTGGGAACGGGATTAAGGTGAGTTTGAATAGTTTATTTTATCGTAATAAAAAAGTGTGTGACATTATCTACAGGGGTGGCTTTATCTACAGGGGGGGCTTTATCTACAGGGAGGGCTTTATCTACAGGGGGGGCTTTACCTACCAGGGGGGGATTTTTCTATGGTGGGGCTCTATCTACAGGGGGAGGCTATATACTGGGGTGGGCTATGTGTGGGGCACTATATACAGGGGTGGGCTATATCTACAGGGGAGCTATATACAGGGGTGGGCTATCTGTGGAGCACTATATACAGGGGTGGGCTATATCTACAGGGGGCTATCTGTGGAGCACTATATACAGGGGTGGGCTATATCTACAGGGGGGCTATATACAGGGGTGGGCTATCTGTGGAGCACTATATACGGGGTGGGCTATATCTACAGGGGAGCTATATACAGGGGTGGGCTATCTGTGGAGCACTATATACAGGGGTGCACTATATGCACAGGGGGGCTATATACAGGGGTGGGCTATCTGTGGAGCACTATACAGGGGTGGGCTATATCTACAGGGGGGCTATATACAGTGTTGGGCTTTACGTGGAGCACTATATACAGGGGTGGGCTATATCTACAGGGGGCTATATACAGGGGTGGGCTATCTGTAGAGCACTATAGGGGGAGCTATATGTGGGACACTATACAGGGGTGGGCTATATGGGGGCACTATCTACAGGGGACTCTATGGGGGGCACTATATACACGGGGCACAGTGTGTGTGTTTGTTGGACACGGTGTATGGTGCTATTATAAATAGAGGTGCAGAGTATGGCTCTATTATATTTAGGGGCGTAGTGTGTGGTATAATGAGAACTTTATCTTTGTTTATAGGTAAAAAACTTTGAGAAAAAGAAGTCATTACGCCATAAATATAGTAAAAAATTAACAAATTTTATTAGGACATACAACATAAAAGATATTACATAAAATTCAAAGACAGATCCGAATAAAAATAGGAGCACAGTGTGGTGGCTTCAAAGGTTGTATAAATTTGGGATATTGAGCCCACCACGACACAAATTCCCGTAGCGCTACGTTGTCAGGCTGCAGTGCGGGGCCTTTACCACGTTCATCTCCATGGGTAAGCCCACCTTTACATTCCCTATGCAAGATACTCGACTCTCTCTCTGGCGAACTTGGTCATACTACTATATTCTGGTCTTGGTCTATTTTTATCTTATTCATGTAATGCCATAATTAACTATGGATATAAATCTCTTACAGTCTGAGTAATTTTCGGACATATATACATGACTCTTTGAGTGACTTCTTTTCGCTCCAAATTTGCAGATACTCAGTAGTCATTATATCTATAGTTATGCATGTATAATCTCACTTAGACTGTGTCACCTACCATTTACTTTGGATCGTGACTCATTGCCAGGGAATTTGTGTCGTGGTAGGCTCAATATCCCAAATTTATACAACCTTTGAAGCCACCACACTGTGCTCCTATTTTTATTCGGATCTGTCTTTGAATTTTATGTAATATCTTTTATGTTGTATGTCCTAATAAAATTTGTTAATTTTTTACTATATTTATGGCGTAATGACTTCTTTTTCTCAAAGTTTTTTATGATATAATGAAGTTTGCTACATTATCTATATATAAACGAGGCGTATTGGACACTTGTTAATGACGCCTAACTCTTTACCTAACCTGGTAAGCCCTTATATTTCATTTGTTTATAGGTGTAGAAATGTTGGAAAGTGAGAAGCTGAAGACATCTGAGCAGCAAACTGCAGAAATGGGCTGTGACCAGGAGAAGTCATAGAGGTCATTAGGACGATTACAAATCATTAGTGAGGCCTCATCTAGAATATGCAGTCCAGTTCTGGGCTCCAGTTCATAGAAAGGATGCCCTGGAGTTGGAAAAAATACAAAGAAGAGCAACGAAGCTAATAAGGGGCATGGAGAATCTAAGTTATGAGGAAAGATTAAAAGAACTAAACCTATTTAGCCTTGGAAAAAGACGACTAAGGGGGGACATGATTAACTTATATAAATATATGAATGGCACATACAAAAAATATGGTGAAATCCTGTTCCATGTAAAACCCCCTCAAAAAACAAGGAGGCACTCCCTCCGTCTGGAAAAAGAAAGGTTCAACCTGCAGAGGCGACAAGCCTTCTTTACTGTGAGAACTGTGAATCTATGGAATAGTCTACCGCAGGAGCTGGTCACAGCACGGCCAGTAGATGGCTTTAAAAAGGCTTAGATAATGTCCTAGAACAAAAAAATATTAGCTCCCATGTGTAGAAATTTTTTACTTCCCCTTTCCCATCCCTTGGTTGAACTTGATGGACATGTCTTTTTTCAACCGTACAAACTATGTAACTATGTAAGGTCTGGACCGGATGGAGAACAGAACTAGAATCTGAGACGTCACCGGTGAGTCACTTAATGTAAATGTTTATTCTGCCTCCAATCAGTACTGTAGTCTCTGTATGATTTGCAGCGAAATGATGGGTGGTATGATTAAGATATGATTTATTTTTTGTGAAACAGCAACTGCCAGCATATCATTACTATTGTTCAGGCGATACTGGGAGCTGGAAACAATTTAGTGTGAATCTATATGTCAGGGGTTGCACTAAATTGAGCTGTATTTGTGCTAGTGCTGTATATTTGTATTGAGATTGGTTCTGGGGCTGTATTTATGTACTGAGCTTAGTTCTGTTGTTGTGTATAGAACTTTATTGCCTGTAAAATGTACAAATGTTTTTATGCTCGAGTTACATAAAAAGAAATGTGGAAAATAAATGACACGTCGATTGGTAGAGAAAACAAACATGGCGAGGGGGAAGGAGATGTCGTGAAAGAGGTTGGGGGGGGGGGGGGCGCCAAACTGAATCTTTGCCCCGGGTGCTGGAGAACCTAGCTACGCCTCTGCATTAGCATACGGTGCAGGAACACTAAAAAAGTGAATACTAAAAGCACAGAGCCAACTAAGATGATAATTATAGTTTACATAAAAATAATTTTTCACCCACTTCCACCAGGTATTGCTGGTTTAATAGGTGAAATGCTGGTGACAGATTATTATAACTTCTAACAGTAAAGACAATGGACCTAATGTCTGCTGCAAGCAAATTAACAAAGTTTAATGGGAGGGAAAGCTGTACTGCTGCTTTGGACTAAAGAAAAGAGAATTTACGGTAAGTAAAAATTATACTTTCCTTGACGTCCTACGGCAGCAACACCAATGGGGATATAGCAGTAAACCATTTCTTATTGGTTATTTTGCATTACGGACTGTAGAACCACTCTGCCAAAGGCTGTTTGTACTGGTCCGCGGATGTCCAATCTATAATGCTTTACAAACATGTGAGAAGAAGTCCATGAGGCTGTCCTGCAGATCTGATCAATCATGACATAACTTTTTTCAGCCCATGAGGTTGACGTTGCTCTTGTTGAATGGGCTTGATAGGGCCTGGTGCCTGAAGACCAACTTGATCATAACAAAGGGTAATTACTTTCCTTATCCATCTGGACAGATATGGTTTTGAAACCTTCTGACCCTTGTTTTTCCCTGCAAAGGAAACAAATAGGTATTCTAACCTTCTCATTTGTTTTGTGCGTTCCACATAGATACTCAGGGCTCTCCCTAAGTCCAATAAGTGGAGTTTCATCTCCTCATTGGAGGAGGGATTTGAAAAAAACACAGGTAATTCAATCTGTACTTGGTTCATATTTTGAAACGATGAAGGATAGAAGAGTTCTCAAGAGGACCCGGTCTTGGAGGTAGATCAAATAGAGGTCAGAGGCTCCCAAAACCTGTATCTCACTAACGCATCTTGCCGATGTTATGGCCACCAAAATACAGACCTGGAGGGACTAATCTTTAAACCCCACTTCATGGTGAGGCTCAAATGGTGTTTTTAAAAAGTTGATTCAGTATTTCAGTATTACACCTAGGTCCCATCTGGGAACCGGATCAGTTATCATTGGTCTAATTCTCTGGACCGCTTTAACAAATCTTTGAATCAATGGTTGTTGAGAAAGCTCTGGCCCAATGCTGCTGATAAGGCTGAAATTTCTATCTGGACAGTGCCAGATTTCAGGCCCTTGTCAAATCCGTCCTTTAAAAAATCCAGAATATTCTGGATTGTCGGAGCTGAAATGATTAGCTGGTTAATATGACACCATGAGGAGAAGGCTTTCTTAATTCTCAGGTATATTCTATTAGTATTGGAGCTTCTTGATTGTAGGAGGGTATTTATTACCGCCTCCGATAATCCTAAACTGGCTAAAAGGAGGCGGCTAAAAGGGGATGGTCAACCTCCATGCTGTCAGGTGGAGGCAGTCTAGGTGAGGACAACATCGGCTGTCCTATGTCAGCAGACATGGAATCTGAGGAAGCCTCCAATAGATCCCCTTGCTAATGAGCATCAGGGAGGTAAACCAATCCCTCTTGGGCCAGTATGGACAGATTACAATTATTGAGACCTGGTCCCATTTGATCTTCTGTAAGACCTTTGAGATCATTGGAATGGGCGGAAATATGTAAGCCAATTGGAAGTTCCCAAGGCTTGTCCTTCTTAGGTCCACCTGAGGAAGACCCCACAGTTACACATTCTGAGCGAAGATATCTAGGTCCAGTGACAATTCTCCCGGGAGGGGTAGATCTCGACTTCCTCTGTCTGCAATGGTATTGCAGCTCCCTTTATATGCACAGCTGTCAGCTGCTGAAGACGAGTTTTCCCAAACAAATACCGGTTCCACTTTTATCAGAAGGGCTATGGATTTTGTTCAGGAGGAAAAGATCAGCACTTCTTGTGGAATGTACAAATAAATGTCCTTTATTTTGAATAGCCAGCGGAAAAACTGAGCAAACATGAAGTGGACAGATTACATAAAGCGTCCCTCCCCTCTGACGCGTTTCTAGCTCTCAAGAGCCATTACTTATAGATAGGAGAGGAAGTGAGAGTGTGTGGCTGAAATAGTAGCCAGAAAAGAAAACCACCCACTTTAATCAGATGTATACAATAATCAGAAAGTGGATGACATATAAAACAAATAAAAATATAAAAATATATATATAAGATCTCAGAAAAAGTACAAAAGTTGTATAAAGCATTAGTAATTCATAATAAGATCATTTCTCACATTAAGACAATTGGGGACTGTAGTGTTCAACATGAGAATCCAGTATCCCTCACAATTTAATAGTGCTCTCCTATGATCACCACCTCGCACTAGTTTATTAACCCTCTCAATTCCTGAAAACGGAAAGCTGCTGATGTTCCCTTGATGCATATGACTAAAGTGTTTAGATGCATTAGAAGGATTTCTAACTTCAGGATTAGTGGCTACATTAAGATGTTCTCTAATTCTGACCTTAAGGTAGGGTAAATCACAGAATGTGCAGTTTATTTGGTATACTACATGTCGTGTGTTGCAATTGATAAATTGTTTTATCTTATGTATAGTTCCATCAATGGCCGAACTAACTTGTTTAATTTGACGTACACTACCGTTCAAAAGTTTAGGGTCACTTAGAAATTTCCTTATTTTTGCAAGAAAAGCACAGTTTTTTTCAATGAAGATAACATTAAATTAATCAGAAATACACTCTATACATTGTTAATGTGCTAAATGACTATTCTAGCTGCAAACGTCTGGTTTTTAATGCAATATCTACATAGGTGTATAGAGGCCCATTTCCAGCAACCATCACTCCAGTGTTCTAATGGTACGTTGTGTTTGCTAACTGTGTTAGAAGGCTAATGGATGATTAGAAAACACTTGAAAACCCTTGTGCAATTATGTTAGCACCGCTGTAAACGGTTTTGCTGTTTAGAGGAGCTATAAAACTGACCTTCCTTTGAGCTATTTGAGAATCTGGAGCATTACATTTGTGGGTTCGATGAAACTCTCAAAATGGCTAGAAAAAGAGAGCTTTCATGTGAAACTCGACAGTCTATTCTTGTTCTTAGAAATGAAGGCTATTCTATGCGAGAAATTGCCAAGAAACTGAAGATTTCCTACAACGGTGTGTACTACTCCCTTCAGAGGACAGCACACACAGGCTCTAACCAGAGTAGAAAGAGAAGTGGGAGGCCCCGCTGCACATACTGAGCAACAAGACAAGTACATTAGAGTCTCTAGTTTGAGAAATAGACGCCTCACAGGTCCTCAACTGGCAGCTTCATTAAATAGTACCCGCAAAACGCCAGTGTCAACGTCTACAGTGAAGAGGCGACTCCGGGATGCTAGCCTTCAGGGCAGAGTGGCAAAGAAAAAGCCATATCTGAGACTGGCTAATAAAAGGAAAAGATTAATATGGGCAACAGCACACAGACATTGGACAGAGGAAGATTGGAAAAAAGTGTTATGGACAGACGAATCGAAGTTTGAGGTGTTTGGATCACACAGAAGAACATTTGTGAGACGCAGAATACCTGAAAAGATGCTGGAAGAGTGCCTGACGCCATCTGTCAAGCATGGTGGAGGTAATGTGATGGTCTGGGGTTGCTTTGGTGCTGGTAAAGTGGGAGATTTGTACAAGGTAAAAGGGATTTTGAATAAGGAAGGCTATCACTCCATTTTGCAACGCCATGTCATACCCTGTGGACAGAGCTTGATTGGAGCCAATTTCATCCTACAACAGGACAATGACCCAAAGCACACCTCCAAATTATGCAAGAACTATTTAGGGAAGAAGCAGGCAACTGTCAGTGAATAAAAAACATTCCCCTACCATGCTACATATAATGTGGCGAGCGAAGGGGAAAATTTGGCCCCCATGGCTGCGCCCGTTTTTTGTATATAGTAGCATTTATGAAACATGAAATAGTTGGAGGTGAGAAGATACTCTATTGCCATAAGGATGTTTTTAAGATCTGTGGAGTTTTGGAATATCTGTCTAGATGATATGAGGCTGCCTTTAATGCTAGTTTTGTATATCCTTTAATGCTATGGATTTTGTACCTCCTTGGTGATTTATAGAGGACACGGTTCTTACATTGTCTGATTTGATCTTCACTGCTCTCGCCTGTATGGATGGGTGAAAATGTGTCAGAAATCTAAAAACTGCCCTCATCTGTCTGTGGTCGGATGACAATAATCTCTCCGTTGGAGACCATGCCCCTTTCACCATCTGCCCAGTCATGTGGGCATCCCATCCCATTGAGGATGCATCAGTTGTTATCTCCATCCAGGCTGGGGGAGCTGTCAGGGAAGTCTTTGTCTCTCTGGAAATTATGACATAGTTGTCCAGAGTATTCAGGTCTCTGCTCCACCTCTGCAGGATCTTCTGCTGCATTGGATTGCCAACTCTATAACCTCGCTGGCTGATGTCAAGAGACCTAACACTTTCATCATGTAACGAACTGAAATAGGTCTGGGTCGTCTTAGACTTTTGGCAATTCCTAGGATATTGTGCAATCTCTTCATATGAAGAGAGACAGTCATGCATTTGGTGTCCAGAATGAATCCTAGAAATTGTTTCTCCTAGGCCGGAATGATATGGGACTTCTAAAAATTGATGATCCATCCTAGGGATTGGATGTGAGTGCATATCAGATCCAGATGTGTTCTGAGTGTCTCTGCTGAGCTAGCCTTTATTAGACAATCGTCTAAGTATGGAATTATCCTCATTCCCATTTTTCTCAGGCCGCAGTCACCTTGGCGAAAATATAAAGGGGCAGCAGAATCACAAATGGGAGGGAAGTAAACTGGAGATGATTAATGTTCCCTTCCAACCATACCGCTATGCGTAAGTACCTTCGATGGTCCATAGAAGTAGGGATATGTAAATACGCATCCTTCAAATATATTGTAAATAGGAAATAGGGCAGTGCAGATGGTCTCCATTCGGAATTTCTGTGTTTGATTAAATTTGTTGAAATATCTGAGGTCTATGATTGTCCTCTACCTGTTGTGATCCTTTGGAACAAGAAAGACCCTGGAGTAGACCTCTTGCTGCCTCTCCCTCGGAGGTACATCTTCTAGGACTTTCATGTGAATGAAATCGGTTTTGGATCTTTCTAAAGTAATCTATTTTCCTGACTAAATTTTTGGGGTAACTATAAATTTGTTTAGAGGAAGACCAAAGAGCTCTATACGATAGCCATGTTTTATTGTATTGAGCACCAATATGTCTCTGATTGATTTCTGCCTTGGGGAAAGAAATGCACCAATCTTCCTCCTACTGGCATATACCTGGCTTCAGAATTTCAGCCTTTTGCTAGAAGGGGGATAAAGCTCTCCCTCTGCCTCTTTGATGCTGATTAAAGGGTCTCCGTGAGCCCCTATCTGTTCCAGTTGAAAACCCCTATCCTGTCTAATACCCCGAACACCACTGTTTGAGGATCAAAAGGATCTCCACTTCCTCTTTGCTGGACGCGAAAGATAGATCTTCCATTAGGCTGGGTTCACACGACCTATTTTCAGGCGTAAAACGAGGCGTTCTACGCCTTGAATTACGCCTGAGAAAAACGGCTCAAATACGTCGGCAAACATCTGCCCATTCATTTCAATGGGTTTGCCGACGTACTGTGCCGACGATCTGTAATTGTACGTGTCGCTGTCAAAAGACGGCGCGTAAAATAACAGCGTCGTCAAAGAAGTGCAGGACACTTCTTGGGACGTAATTTGAGCCGTTTTTCATTGACTTCAATGAAGAACAGCTCCAAATTACGGCCGTAATTGACGCCTTCGCAAAACGCAAGTACGAGCAATTACGTCTGAAATGCAGGAGCTGTTTTCTCCTGAAAACAGCTCCTGCATTTCAGCCGTAATTGTTGTTATCGTGTGCACATACTCTTAGAGTGTCCAATTGATGGCCAAAAAGTCTAGCGGGCTGATACTCCATAGCGCAGACAGACATTCTTCGAGTGAATATCGACTGCCCATGGTTTTATCCTGTGGAATATTCTTCCAGCCACTGATAAAGCCATAGAATGGACTGCAATCCTGGCCTCCTGCACTGCAGCATCACAGAGAATGTCAGAGGCTAAGGCGATACGTTTGAAAGATTTTAACATGTCATCTCTGTGTACACCCTTGTCAATGTCATCCTCCATCTGGAGGAGCCATGACTTTACGTTTTTAGCAACCGTATAAGACGATAAAGTAGTCTTGGCTTGTGCTGAGGCAGACTGATAACTTCTGTGTAGGGCATTATCAACTCTGCGGTCCATGGGATCATTGAAACTAGCCCCATCCTCACTAGGAATGATAGTACGTTTATGTAATTTAGAGACCGCCACATCGACCTTAGGGGGTTCACCCCACAATGTCTCCTCTTCTTGATCCAACATAAGCATGGTTTTAAATCATTTATTGAATACCGGAGCCTTCCACTCATTAACCATTCATTTCTTAACCATAGTATTGACCTCCAACTTTTTTGGGGAGTCTTCTCCCAAAACCTCAGATTGAACGTAATCCTCAGTATTCATGGATTTGAGAAGTTTAGATATCTTTTCAGGAGGGAAGCGATTTATATCTTGATCATCCTCACTCTCAGAGGAATAGTTAATTTAATCAATAATTCTAAATTCATTCAAAAATCCCAAATATCTAGGAGAAAAAAAACATTTTAACATTTATTCAACTTCTATGTCCCGAGAATTGTATTCAATCATGCCGTCATACATGTAATCCTTCAATCATAGGAGCATCTCTTTATTAGAAATTGCTTGCTCTTCTACCGAAAAGTCATTTTCAATTTAGGCCCAGTTCAGAGTTTTTTACGCTGATTTTGACGAGGAAACCATGTTGGAATCAGCGGCAAAAACGGCCGAAATTAAGTTGCCTCCCATTAATTTCTGTGGGAGGCAGAAGCGTTTTTTTTTCCCCGGGTGGCTTTTAGCTGCTTGCGTGGAAAACAAAGCAGTATGTCCTTTCCTGCCGCGGTTCCGCCCCTGACCTCCCATTGAAATCAATGGGAGGCAGAAAAAGCGTTTTTTTGCTGCATTTTATGCTTAAAATTCCAGATTTTTTTCTGCCTGCAAAATACTCAGTGTGAACTAGGCCTTTGAAGTAATTGCCAGTTTTATTTATTTATTTATTTATCCTGTATCTTCACAGCAGAATGGTATAGTCCACAGAATAGTTCTGTATAATGCATTCATGGAATAACTGAATATGACTAAACATGGCACACATAATGTGACCCCTAGCATTTAGTTAGCAACAGGGTTATATGTTATACATGTGTTGGGGCAACATAGAGGACACATCCATGGGCTAAGCTAACAGGACTAGTAGTGGAATAGTGACAACTATATCACTGTGTGTGTGTATTTACTTGTATAAAATGGCTGCCTGTCCCTGGGTGATGTTGTCATGTTGTTAACCCCTTAACCTGTTAACGACGAGCGAAGGATATATCTGTCACAAGCAGGTGCTAGCTCCTGCATAGCAACGGATATATCCGTTGCTCTGATCTCGTGGGTACTGCCAGTGTACCCAGGCGATCAGCGGCAGGAGCACGGCTGTTATACACAGCCTGTCTCCTGCCCCAACTTCCGGAATCTAATCGCTCTCCGATTCCGTCAGTTTAACCTATTAGATGCCGCTGTCAATAGCGACTTCAGCATCTAATGTGTTTGACAGAGGGAGGGAGCTCACTGTGTTATATCAAGTCCAGAGTCAGTGCAGCCATCTACCAGGAAATTTTCCAGCACTTCATGCTTCCCTCTGCTGACAAGCTTTATGGAGATGCTGATTGCATTTTTCAGCAGGACTTGGCACCTGCCCACACTGCCAAAAGTACCAATACCTGGTTTAATAGCCATAGTATCGCTGTGCTTGATTGGCCAGCAAACTCGCTTGACCTAAACCCCATAGAGGATCTATAGGGTATTGTCAAGAGGAAGATGAGGGACACCGGACCCAACAATGCAGACGAGCTGAAGGCCACTATCAAAGCTTCCTGGGCTTCCATAACACCTCAGCCGTGCCACAGGCTAATCTCCTCCATGCCACGCCGCATTGATGCAGTAATTCATACAAAAGGAGCCCCGACCAAGTATTGAGGATATATACTGTACATACTTTTCAGTAGGCCAACATTTCGGTATTAAAAATCATTTTTGAAATTGGGTTTATATAATATTCTGAGAGACTAAATTTTGGGTTTTCATTAACTGTTAGCTATACTCATCAACATTAACAGAAAAAAATGCTGGAAATAGATCACTCCGTGTGTAATGAATATATATAATATATGAGTTTCACTTTTTGACTTGAATTACTGAAATAAATTAACTTACTCACATATCTAAAATACCCCTCTTTGGTAATTTAGCATTTGGACTACATAGGGTATAATTTTAAATAGCGTCAAAGCTGTCTTAATCCGGATTTTAAACAAGATTACAATAAGTCTTTGGCCTGTCAGTTGTTGCAAGTGTAGGACGATTAAGGTCTATTTTGGTCCTTTTGTCCATTGTGCCGTGAATCTCCATGATCCAGTTCAGAATAGAAAGGCAACACTCATACAAGAGTAGACATGTCATGTTGTATGTGTTGACATTATTATAAATAGCTCTATTCCCTGTAAACCAGCTCCCTCTCATTCTTTTTTCTACTGGTGCCTCACCAGCCGAACATGATGCCTGGCCTTTACCACGGATCATAATTCATGCCAAAGTTTGTAAATAAAGACTGCAACTTATCCTATAATTTTTCTCCTAAACCCAATAAAACATTATAATAAGCACTAAATGAATTTGTTATGTTACTAAGTCAGAGAGTACTATTTTTAAAGGGGAAAGCCAAATAAAATGATCTTCCAACATATCTTATAGATATTTTAGAAAATGAGATTGATTGAGACCTATGAGTTCAGACTCAATCATAATAATTTCAGACCCCTTTAACATATTTTGACATTTTCTACAGACAGAAATTTCAGAGTGGCAAATGGGTCCTGGTGATCTACAGGGTGCTCTATAGAGTGACTCCCTTTGTTTTGGAAATAGTGTAGGTTTTGAGTTCACAGACCCTCAGCAATCACAACCACTGATATGTCAATATAACACGTAAAGCTATGTTCATATCATGTTTGTGTTGTACATTCATCATATATAAGTCACGAGGACTTCTCAACCTATATGTTGATGTGTCCGTGCCTAGAGGCAATCATTAGTCCAATATATGCCAAAAGAGTGTCTTTTTGGCATATATCTGGACGGGATATGTCAGTATTCTTTTTTTTAACTGTATTGGAAAGTATAGTTAACAACACTTTTAAATACATAAAGGAGGTCTTAGAAAAAAACCAACATACTGCATGGTATAAGTTTTTTGTTTTTTTTACTATTGGAGTGTATAGCACATGTATGCAATTGAATAGGCATACAGTTGTATACCTGTGGGGCATATATTCGGCAGTGATCTTCAAATGCGCATGCTGAACTTACAGCGTTATAAAGGGGAGTTGGACAGTTGTTTTAACTGTATTTCCGCTTTGAAGTAAACTCATCACAACTTTATATATTCTGTAGGTGATAGGTTGTTGTACGCATAGCGGTTCCTACCTTGCCGGGCAGGTGTCTGTTATGGTGTACCGCGTCGCTTGGCACATTTGTCCCTTATATAGGGATTGATGAGGCTAAATAGACGCTGTATGACCAGTCACTATAAAAAATAAGATGTCATCATAGCCCTACAGGTGTTTTTTATCTCGTGAACAAACTCGAGTTTGCTACATAGTTGGATACGTTTTCCTCCATTATTTTAATAAATATATTGCCTTTCACTCCAGAACAGTTGATTTTTCCCATTATAATTTATTATATATCAGACTAGAATGCTGTTCACAACAGCATCAGAATGACACAAATGTGGGACAATTGCTTTGTTAACAAGACATAGTCAAACAGGCAAATGCATTTTTTAGGACATGCCTCCTTTATGAGAACATAGTGGTCAGCATGCTCACTACACTCCTGAATAGCTTAAGGTATGTAGTTTGGGTCATTTCTTGGGGGTTTCTAAGATTTTGTCAGTTCAAAGCCTTTCCAAATGTGCATTGGGACCTAAAACATTTTCAAGCAAAATTGGTGCCCTGAAAGCTACCAGGTGCTCTGTTCCTTTTGGGTCCTGCCGTGTGTCTAGGCAGCGCATTTGGGCCATAATGGGGGTATTTTTGAACACAGGAGAAACAGGGTGATAGATTTTGAGGTGTGTTTCTTCATTTTCATGTTCGCTTTACAAAGAAATCGGTCCTCAAAGTGATACTTTTATGAAAAAAGTGATTTATTTTTTATTTTTCACCTGCTATGCATTAAATTTATCAAAAAACTCTGGGCTCAAAATACTCAGTACACCCCTAGATAAATACCTTAAGGGGGTCTAGTTTTCTAAATGGGGTCATTTATGGGGAGTTTCTATCGTTCTGGCAGCTCAAAACCTCTCCAAATGTACAGTGGGGCCTAAAACATTTTCAAGCAAAATATGAGTCCTGAAAGCCTCCGGGTGCTCCCTTCGTTTTGGGCCCTGCCGTGTGTCCAGGCAACGCATTAGGGCCACAATGTGTGTATTTTTGAAAACAGGAGAAACAGGGTGATAGATTTTGTCGGTGATTCTTCATTTTCATGTTCACTTTACAAAGAAATCGGTCTTCAAACTGATACTTTTATTAAAAAAGTGAAATGTAATTTTTTTTCACCTGCTATGCATTAAATTTAGAAAAAAACGGTGAGGTCAAAATACTTACTATACCCCTAGATAAATCGGTCTTCAAACTGATATGTTTATGAAAAAAGTGTTTTTTTTTTGTTCACCTGCTATGTATTAAATTTAGCAAAAAACTGTGGGGTCAAAATAATTACTATACCCCTAGATAAATACCTTAAGGGGTCTATTTTTCTAAATGGGGTCATTTGTGGGGGTTTCCATCATTCTGAGACCTATGAACCTCTGAAAACCTGGCTTGGTGCAGGAAAACAAAATGTACTTCAAAATTTATAAAATTATTATTCAATTTGTAAGTCCTCTAAATTGCTGAAAATGAATTTTATTTTTTCGAAAGTGCTGCCAAAATAGAGTAAAGAGATGGAAATATATATTTAATTTTAAAAAATTGTACAGTATGAGTGTACATATGTGACATATTTCAGTTAAAAATAGGGAAAAATTAAAATTTTTACAAAATTTCTTAAATTGTTCTATTTTTTTATTAATTTCCGCAAACCGTATCAGTCTACTTTTACCACTAAAATAAAGTACAACATGTGATGAAAAAACAATGCCAGAATTACTTGGATATTCAAAACTTTCGCAGAGTTATTCTCTTATAAAGTCAGACATACCAGATTTGAGAAAACTGGCTTGGTCATTAACCCCTTCGCGCTCAGCGACGTACTATTCTGTTGCGCTAAGTGCATCGTTCGCGCTCAGCGACGGAATAGTACGTCCAGGGGAAAATGCATCACCATTTTCCCCCGGCGCTTCATCGAGCTGTGATACCTGCTGTTTCCGACAGCAGGCTATCACAGCTCAATACTCCGGGACCAATTGCAGTGGTCCCGCCCCGGCGATCGCTGCTATTGGTTAGTCAGTGACTACTAACCAATAACAGCGATCGCATACATCATTTCCTGCCCCAGATGTCATATCCTGCCGCACCCGCTCTGAACTTCTCTGTTGGCGTTGGAGAGTTGTTCAGAGCGGTTGTGTCGGAGAATTGTGTGCGGAAAACGTTAAAAAAACTTGAAAAAGTTACTTTTTGTACTTACCATCCACTTCCCACACCTGTCCTCCTCCTCCTCCTCCGTTACCTTTGTCACCCCTGGTTTTAGTCAGTGATCTCCTATCACTGACCACTTCTTAGTTTTCAGGGCCACATTTTCTTGGTCCCTGTGGATTTTTTTTTCTTTTTTTTTCTTTATAAAATACAAAAAAAACAAAAAAATATATAAAAAATTATTCAAATTTAAAAAAGTTAGTTTAGAAAGCTAGTTTAGTATTAGGGTTAGTTAGTGTCAGGGAACTGTCAAAAAGCGTAGTGAGGTTTAGTGTCAGGGAATTTAGTGTCAGGAATCCGTCACCGTAGTTAGGTTTAGCATTAGGGATCCATCACCGTAGTCAGGTTTAGCGTCAGGAATTCATCACCGTAGTCAGGTTTAGCGTTAGGGATCCATCACTGTAGTTAAGTTTAGCGTAAAATCAGTTGTTAGCATCAGCTCGGAATAATCTAGATAGGTTTAGTGTCAGGCACCCGTCACCGTAGTTAGGTTTAGCGTCAGGAAAGCTTAATCTAGTTAAGTTTAATGTCAGGGAATCGTCGCCGTAGATAGGTTTAGCGTCAGAGAAGTTCACATAAAATCTAGTTAGGTTTAGTGTTAGGAACCCTTGCCCTAGTTAGGTTTAGTGTCAGGGAAGTCCACTCGTTCTATAAAAACAAAAAAAAACAAAAAAAACAAAATATAAGGGTGTCTTTTTTTTTTTGTTTTTATGGAATGATTCCCTGAAACCCCAATATATATATAAAAAAGTTTAGAGATTTAGTTATCTGCAGCATCTCAGCTGGTATTGGAGTTTCAGGGAATCATTCCATAAAAACAAAAATAAAGAGTTTTAGGTAGCAGTCTATTGCATCTACTAGTACTAATAAAAGTACTAATAAAAGTACTGTGCAAGAGAATACATTTTGCGGTATACATAATACACGTGTCTAAGCACACAATTTACACGTGTGACACATAAATAATAAAATATGTCCCAAAGGTCATTTTCTCTGGAAGAGGCCTATGCGTTTCTTGCCTCTGACACGGACTCGTCAGATGGCGAGACTCTCTTTTATTTATCAACCTCCTCATCCAGTGATGAAGAGGAGGGACCCCCTAGGATACGCCCCAGGACCTCCACCACAGTTGAAACCCCTGGGAGAAGTGACCCCGCAACAGTTGAATCCTCCAAGTGAAGTGACACCATTTGGACCAGCACACTAGACAATTACGAGCCCTAAATCCCTGAGTACACAGACAGCCCAGGGATAATATTTAACATGGCGGGGCTCAGTGAGATGGACTTTTTCAAGTTCTTTTTCACGGATGAATTTATAGAGCTTATGGTGTACCAGACAAATTTATATGCCCAACAGTATATTACTAAGAACCCCACATCATTTTATGCCCAATCCCACAGGTGGACCCCTGTAGACGCAGCAGAGTTGGGCAAGTTCTGGGGACTTCACTTGAACATGGGGCTTCTGAAAAAGCCATCCATTAGGACCTACTGGAGTACAGACCTGTTATACCACACCCCGATGTACCGCATGGCCATGTCCAGGATGCGTTATGAGGCAATACTTTGCTTCTTACATTATGCTGATAATGAGCAGTGCCCACCCCGAGATGACCCCAGTTTTGACCGTTTGTATAAACTGAGACCCCTATTAGACCATTTCAGTGCCGGTTTGCCCAAGCATACACCCCCGAGAAGTGTATTTCTATTGAGCCCTTGGTACATTTTAAAGGGAGGCTTCAATTCCGCCAGTATCTGACGAGTAAGAGGGCAAGGTATGGCGTGAAAATGTATAAGCTGTGCGAGAGTGCATCAGGGTATACCTACAAATTTAGAATATATGAAGGGAAAGACAGAAGTATTCAGCCCCCAGAATGCCACCCTTTACTGGGAATTAACGCAAAAATTGTGTGGGATTTGGTGCACCCACTGCTGGACCAGGGTTACCACCTCTACCTGGATAATTTTTATCTCTTCACTCTTCAAGTGCCTCGCTTTCTGAAGTACTGTGGCATGTGGCACTGCTAGAAAAAACCTGAGAGGCTTCCCTAAGACTCTGCTTGGGCAAACACTCAGAAGGGGTGAGAGCAGGGCACAAACTAGCAGCAACATATTGTGTGTCAAGTACAAGGACAAGAGAGATGTCCTTGTATTGACAACAATACATGGCCACACCAGTACCCATGTACCTGTACGAGGTACCAGTACAGAGACCCCCAAACCAGATTGCATCCAGGACTATAATAGGTACATGGGAGGGGTGGACTTGTCAGATCAAGTCCTGGAACAGCCACATGTAGGGTATTGTCGTCATTGGTGAGAACCCATATTACAGTTAATGGGGTGTATATCTCCAGTGGCACATGCTGGGCACATATCTATAATGATTAGATATGAGCGGATCGATTCTAAGTGAATCTAATTAGTTATGAATTTCCCAATGTTTCTGATATTAGCGAATCCAAAACTTTCGGTATTTGTCCCATATGCCGCCATTTTACAGATCAGGAGAAGACAAGAAGACTGGGAGGAAGCATCACATGACCTCGGGTGGCTGCACGGCAGACTTTCCCATAATGCCTTGCAGGCCTCCCCTCCTCCAGCACAGCCAATCATGAGGGTTATAGGTGTAAGTCACTGATGATTTTGTAAATTACAGTCATATGACTGTAATTTTGCCACTATAAATAGCCCAACCAGAAAATACAGGTGCTTTGTCAGGATGCAGATAAGAGAGACAGGACGTCAGACAGAGAATGAGAGATAGTAAAACAAAGAATATAGATAGATAGTGGATTTGTGTCAGTGAGTGTGTTTAGTGAGAAAAAGAGAAATGGTAGATTTATAATTTGGTTAAAGGACATGTGTTGCCAGCAAAACATGTTTTTTTTTTTTAGTTAAACAGTTAGTGTATAGGTGATTAAACATTGTTCTAATTTTTTTTTTTTTTTCACGAGTCAGGAAATATTATAAATTGGATTCAATTTATAATATTTCCCAGCACTGGTCACTAGATGGAGCCATTCCCAAAATTGCAGCATTGCATGTGGTAAAGCAACCACATTGCTTTATGCTGCAAAATTGGGTAAAAATCCCTCGCTCTAGTGAGCTCTCAGAATCCCCCCCTCCTTTATCCTGTCTAGTGCCGGGATAAACGAGGGGTTTGAACGGTCTAACCTCCTACACTGTGTGTCGCCATTTTTTGAGCTAACACACAGTGTAGAAGGTTTACATACACTAGTAAAACACACTGAAGCACGAACATACATAGAAATCACTTACCTGCTCCAGTCGCCACCGCTCCCTCCGGTCCATCCGCTCCGTCTGCTGCCGCTGCTCCATGTGCACAAGTCCGGAAGCCGCGACCGGAAGTAGTAATCTTACTGTCCGGACGGTGCGCATTTCAAATTGAACTGTGTGGAAGCGGCGCATGCGCCGTTTCCACACAGCAGCGTACACGATAGTGGATGGAACGGGCACCGTTCGCAGTCCCTATGGGACTGGAGCTGCCGTATTCCATGTCTGTATGTGTCGTTAATCGACACATACAGAAATGGAAAAAAAAATGGCAGCCCCCATAGGGAAGAAAAAGTGTAAAAATAAAAAAAAGTAACACACAAACACACAAATTAATCCAAACGTTTTTAATAAAGCACTAACATCTTTAACATATTAAAAATTTTTTTTGGGTGACACTGTTCCTTTAAGTACAGGAGAATCAGTCAGCACTGCTGGGACTTCTGGACATTCGGCAGTTCACTGCCCACGGAGGCGCAACAGGGGCTGCTGTACAAATCTAGGGAGGTGCTGGACTTCGTAGGTAAGACCATATGTAACACAATGCAAGTAAAGAGAAAAAAAGCTGCACTCACCCGGTCTGACGTAGAAAATTCTTTAATGCTTGTAAAAAAGTGTGGGGGGAAGACGTAGACAGTGTCAGGCAACAGGCCAACAGCCATTTTGCGTACAACGCTTTCTCAAGCAATTTATAATAATGTGAACGAGATATAGATATTAGAGAGAGATAGGAGCCAATCAATGTCAGTATGTTAGGCAGGCACAGGCAACCATTGCTGTGAGTGAGTGCTGCTGCAGCTATAAAATTCTTACATTAATTTAAGAATCACCAATCTTCATCACATAATTCACAAATATTCTTCAATAATATTATTCCTGGTGCTGTTAGCATGCCACTGCCTTATGAAACCCCAGCCTCATTATTGTTTTGCATATATCTAATAGTGCCACAAAAAATTGGCACATAGTTATGCGTCAAGTATTTATACAGCGCCGTTATACTTCAGTCTGTGTCCAAGTGACAATTTTTTTTTTTAAATAAACAGATTTTAAATTTAAACCCTGGTGCTGATAGAATGTCGCTGCCTGCTGATACAGACGTGACATCACTTATTGTTTTGCATATGAAAAAAGTGGCACTAAAATGTTACATATTGTTCTGCATCAAACTTTGCCAACAATAACGGCAGAAAAAAGCAACAATACAGTGTAGTAGATAGACTGTGTGACTTCTGAATTTTTTTCTTCTTAATTATCGGCCTTATGGTCTGAATAACCAGTGCAGGCTCAGTGGTGCTTCATTTAAATATGTCTGGTAAAAGACAGAGTGCCAATGGATGGGGTAATGTAAGAGGAAACACCCGTGCCACGTCATCCGCCAGTAAGAACTTGGATGGCCATAGCGCAAGTAGTAGGAAGCAGGGTGACATTGTGGACTGGATGGCTTACTTATCATCTCAGTCACAGCAGGATGACGATACCTCTGACACCGTAAGGGTATGTTCACACGCAAACGCAAAATACGTCTGAAAATACGGAGCTGTTTTCAGGCAAAAACAGCCCCTGAATTTCAGACGTTTTTGCAAGTACTCGCATTTTTCACGACGTCTTTTACGGACGTAATTGGAGCTGTTTTTCAATGGAGTCAACGAAAAACGGCTCCAAAAACATCCCAAGAAGTGACATGCACTTCTTTGATGAGGGCGTATTTTTACGCGCCGTCTTTTGACAGCGACGCGTAAAATTACAACTCGTCTGAACAGAACACCGTAAAACCCATGGCAAGCAATGGGCAGATGTTTGCCAACGTATTGGAGCCGTCTTTTCAGGCATAATTCGAGGCGTAAAATGCCTGAATTACGTCTGAAAATAGGTCGTGTGCACATACCCTAACTTTGAGCCAGTGTTCAGCGCATTTCTCCTGCTTCTCCTCTTTCTAGTTAATTTGTGGCCCAATAGAAGCATTACTTTTCATAATTTTTGTCTTCACTGACCCCCTAGGTGGGCGCCTCCTTTTGTCCTAAGAAACAGCACCCCAAATGCTAAGACGGAGATTCAAGATAGGGTTTCTGTTGATGAGTTGTATGAGAACAGTCAACGTTTGGACTGTGATGAGGAGGAAGATCTGGCATAGGTGGAGGACATGACTGAAATGCATAGCTGTGTTTGTGGGGCTAGCAGTGGCACTTGTAGCCATGGTGGTGGAGGTAGGGGCACTGGTAGCGGTGGTGGTAGTGGCACTCAGGGCAAATATAGAGGTAGGAATCATGAGAGGGGGTAAGGAGCCCATGACATATCAAAGTTTGGGAATAGTGGTGGAGATGATAATAATGATGACGATGATGATGATTGTGTGTAAGCTGGGACCTGGGATCCATATTAGTGTAACGAGGAGGTCATGACATCAATGGAGGAGAGTGAAGCCAAAGTACGGCAAAAAAAATCAAAACCTGCCATAGGCAGATCTGCTACTACTATTGTCATCTCGGGAACAGGTGACGCCTTGGTGTGGGCTTAAAAGCTGTCAGACTTAGCGGCAAAAAAATGTTGCGAGCATTGCTGGTGATGGCTTTGTGTGGGCTCCCCCCCGCATGTTCTCTACATCACCAGCCGACAGAATAATTGCAGTGTGCCAGCTCTCCAGGCAAGCAATTAGCCATTGCCGTTCAAGCACAAATGTAGGAACTACGGCTCTCCTTCAGCATATGAAGGGGCATCACCTGCTGACATGGAAAAGTCAAACTGGCCAGCAATGTGAGCAAAACCTCAGGATAGGCCATCAATATCTGAACGGTGGGGATCCGACTCTTGTCACCCCGTTGCATTCATGTGAGCGATGCTTCCCCTTCATTCCTTCCACTGCTCGTACTGTGAATCACTGACACACTTGTAGCGGCAGTTCACAGTATTACAGCCTTCTTCCATTTACTTGAAAGCAGTGCTCGCATGAGTGCTGCAGCCCCTTCAAAGTAGCTGATAAGCGGGGGGTGCTGAGAATCAGACCCCCCCCCCATATCAGATAATGATTAATTCTTTATCTTCTAACTGGAAAATTCCTTTAAACAGGCTGTTTGTTACCACTGGCTACCATCCGTTTACCCATAGCCATAGATGTTGCTGTCACTTTGACTTTACTAACGCTAATATAATTCCTATATATTAGAAAATTATTAGGGACTTTAATTTAAAACTTTACCCCTCAACGTATTCAAAACAGCAATTAGGAATATTGTTAACCCTTTTGGTGTTTCTCAGAAATGAAAGCAAAATGGAGATAAAATTCACAAAATTCCATTAATTTTTCAGATATTCAAATTGAATACATTTATTTTCGTAAGACAGCAGGTGTTAACAGAGAAACGCAACTTAATATTTATTACCTAGATTCTGCCGTATTCCGAAATATCCTTTATGTGGCCCTAGTGTGTTAAATGACTCAAACACAAGTCTTAAAAACGATAGAGCACCTTGTGCATTCTGGGGCCTCCTTTTGACAAGGATGTTTATCAGGCACCACTGTAGGTTTGCAAATCCCCTGATGTACCAGTACAGTGGAAAGACCCCAAAAGTAACCAATTTAGGAACTACACATCTCAAAGAATTCATCTAGGAGTGTAGTGAGCCTACAGGTGTTTCCGAAAATTTATTAGAATTAAGCTGTAAGTTTGTAAACCCTTTATGCCTTTCTCAAGAATTAAAGCAAGGTGGAGGTGAAATGTAAAAACGTCACTTTTTTGTTTTTTGCAGATATTCATTTGATTTGAATTCATTTTTTTTTCTGTAACACAGAACTAAGTATTTATTACCCTGATTCTGCAGTTTTCAGAAATTCCCCATATGTGGCCCTAATGTACTACTTGACTCAAACACGGGCCTCAGAAATGAAGGAGCACCTTGTGAATTTTTGGCCTTTTTATTAGGATATTTTTCAGGCATGTTTGAAGAGGCCTTGTGGTGCCAAAAGATAAGAAACCTCCCCAAAAGAACCAATTTTGAAATTCTTCTATGTGTGTAGTGAGTGTTTTGACTACACACGTGTTTTATAGCATTTATTAGAATGTATTTCTGTTCTTGCTTGTGCTCTCAGTTGTTCACTGGGGGCGCACAGTAAGGTGAGTTTATACCATTTGTTCACATGTTGTGGTACTGTGAGGTGGTGTCTGTTGCTGTGGTGCTGCACTTGTGGGGGGACGTGGCCATGGCCCAGAGCCAAGGAGGCTTGGCATAGCCCGATAGCATGGGCACTTTTGGGCCTCTGGATTGCTCCCTCTGCAGGAGCGGTGTGGCAGTGGCCTCCATGCGGTGCTGCAACCAATAGAGTAGGGGCCCTCTTTAAAAGAGGTCGCCGTGAAGTAGCAAGTGGGCGTATACAGTTTGATCAAAATGTTAACAAAGAACCTCATGTTCATGTTTATAAATTATGCCTAGCGGCTATAGATTAAAGTATATATTGTGGATGTGCGGTCCAAGCCTAGTCTCACAATGCTGATTTATTAGAATTGGGCCATGAAAATAAAAAATATATTTTTTCCAATAATATGTAGTTTAAGCCCAGAATTTTGCATTTTCACAAGGAATTCAGGAGAAAAAGCACCCCTAAAAATTGGCAATCCTTTCAGAGCCGACAATACCCCATATGCGGTCATAAACCTTTTTTTGGCACATGGCAGGGCTCAGAAGGAAGGAGCGCCATTAAGCTTTTGGAGCGCAGATTTTGCTAAAGTGGTTTTCTAATGCCGTGTCACATTTGCAAAATCCTTGAAATGCCAGTATTGTAGAAACCCCGAAAGTGATCCCATTTAGAAATTTACATCCCTCAAGGAATTCATCTAGGGGTGTAGTGAGCATTTTGATCCCACAGGTGTTTCAGCAAAATTGTTGGAGTTGGGCTGTGAAAATAGAAATGCTATTTCTCTCCAATGATATGTAGTTTTAGCTCAAATTGTTTATTTTCATAAAGGCTATAGAGAAAAAAAAAAACACATTTGTTAGGCAATTTCTCTCGAGTATGGCAATAGTCCATATGTGGCCAGAAACTGCGGCTTGGGTACACAGCAAAGTCCAGAAGGGAAAGAACGCCGTTTGTCTTTAGGAGCGCAGATTTTGCCTGAATGGTTTGCAGATGGAATGTCTTATTTGCAGAGCCCTAGAGGTACCAGTACAATGGTCTCTCCAGTGAATCTAAGTATACCCCACAAGGAATTCATCTTGCTGGTTTCTAAATATTAGGGCCTTGATAGCCACCTCTTGAAACGGAATCAATGTTCTTACCTGGCCTGCTCATTGGGATAGCATGTAAGCCTTATACAATGCCATCTGTACGATGTGCATGACCAGCTTTTTGTACCATGGAACTTTGTTATGTGGTAAATCAGGGTATTGACCAAAATATTTGCGTTACAGTAATGCCTATTCTTTGGCTTCTTCACTATATGCAGTACAAGGCTCCAAAACGTCCTCATCTATGCTGCATTTTCGGGATCCACCTGTGGGGTCTAGCAAATGATGATATTGGGTTTTGGGCTAAAAACTGCTGGACATATAAATTAGTCTGGGCCATCATTTTCTATCATTGCAATAACTTTTTTATTTTTCCATTGGCAGAGCGGTGGGAGGGCTTGTTTTTTTGCAGGACAAGCTGTAGTTTATACTGGTACTATTTTGGAGTACATGCAGCTGTTTGATCACTTTTTGTTACATTTTCTTGGAGGCAAGGTGACCAAAAATATATATTTTTTTTAGTCCTACTAGGTGACTTGAGGCCTGATCTTCTAAACACAGGTATAATACATTGCACTACTTATATATTACTACTGTCAGTTTTACATTGACTGGTAGCATTTTAGGCCCTACCAGGCAGGGCCTAATAGGCTTCCGTACATGGCAAACCAGGAGACTATTGTTGGGCCTCCGATTGCCTTATCAACTTATGAGCAGCCCCAAATCGCTTGTGGGATCCGATGGGGTACAGAGGGAGCCTTCTACCTTTGTTAACTACATAAATGCCGGCCGTGGTTGCTATACAGTTGACACCCACAGGTACTCGCTCAACTTCGAAGTCTGTGCCATCACAACATCAAAATAATATGGCGACTCGCTTTAACTAATAATGAGCCACGACATACTATTATGGCGCAGGGCATAACATATAAAAAAAAAAATAAGTCTATTCAAAATATTAAGATATTCACAAAAACAACTTTTATTATAATTTCTTTCTTAATGCAATAAAAAACACTTTAAACTGTCAGTCATGGTTATGTAAAAGCTAAAAACAAACACGATTTAACAAAAAAGTGTCAAAAAGTCAGTTATTAGTAATATACTACAAAAGAAAGCACTAGTATTTCATATTTTGTGCGTTGTGCGTAGACATGTGTGGCTATTCTGGAATATCTGCTCTTTTTGAATATAACTTTTTTTAAATTTACTAACTATAACCACATATGTAAAAGCCTTAGGCTGTCTATACACATGCGATAATAGTAAGCCGAAACCACCAATTTTGCCATTTTTGTCCGAATATCTAATGTGTATAGTGGCCTCCCGACTCTCCCTTGATGGCAGATGCTAAGGGAAAGAGGGATCGGGCATGTTGAAATTATGGTACCATACAGAATAGTTATTCTTGGTTTTCATCATGCATTTTCATTACATCTTCCTGTCAGGTACACAGTTAAATCCTCAGGTTAGTGACATAATGTTTTCTTAGCGTAGTCTGACCGTTTCCATTACCCGTCAATACATAAATAAATATAGTATACAACAGACGTATTTTTCCACTGTTTTGTGTAATTAGACCTTTCATTTAATGCATTGCTGCAGATTTACTAATACTGTCCAAGATTTAGACAGTGTAAGCTTAGACCAGGCAGTCAGAAGATGCACCAAATATATCAAAATGGTGCACGCTGTATGATAAATTTGGCACATATACCTAGACTTATTAGATACTTTTCCTTATGCCACCTCCTGGTTGTCTTAATTTGGCCAGTTTATTGCGGCAAAATGTTGGTGCAATTTTGGCGCACGGTGTTGCATTTTAGGCCATGCTCCCTTTCTGCTTCATCACATTCCCTTTGCCTCTAATCCACACAGTTTTGAGTGTGGCGTAAAACATGTCTAAAACAGTTAATAAATGTGGCGAACTGCATTTTGAATTTGTAAATCTGCCCCAACATCTGAATAAATTGCAATTTTTTATTTCACAATACTTGTCCGTGGGCTGTGTCTGGTATTGCAGCCCAGCCTGATTAGGGTATGTTCACAAGCTAAAGTAAAAATGGCTGTAAAATACGGATCTATTTTCAACGGAAAACAGACTCTTTTTTAAAGCATCAAATGTAGTTTGATGCGTTTTTTGGAGCAGTTTTTGGGGCTGTTTTTCTATTGACACAATTAAAAATAGCTCCAAAAACGACCCAAAAAGTTATATGCTACTTCTTTTTACGGGGCGTTTCTTTACACGCCGTTAAACGGCAGCATAAAAAACACCACGTCTGAACGAAACAGTTTTTCCCATTGAAATCAAATGTAGGCATTCAGTTTCCGTTCTTTCATGTGTTTTTTTAAGGTGTTTACGCCCGGAAATGTGAGTGTGAACATACTCGTAAAGTGAATATTTCAATAGAAGACACAGCCCATGGATATGAGTGGTGCTGTTCTGAGAACAAAACACTTTTTTTTAATCTCAGACAATCTGAGATTAGAATTTTCATGTATTGATGAAGGAGCAGCTACATAAAGTGTCTAATATCTAGGAAGGACAAATCATTGACAAATCTTGGCATAGAGACTAAAATTGAGCTTAGTCTACATCTTCCATATCATTATTTGGTGACACTTGCTGTAATTCTGTTTTTGAAGGGTTCTGCTCTGTAGAATCTGAGCAGGCTGCACCTTGTAATAACTGTGCAGGATCTTCCCCTGTTGTGGCCAATTTATTGGCTTCTGATTGTAGACATTGTGGACTGCTTTCTTTTGCTGTCTCCTCCAGAGTGTGGGTCACCATAAAGGTGGTTTCCAGATCTCTGATTATTTTTTCATCTATTACAGAAGACTCTGTGACAGACTTTTCATCAACAGCAGCCGAAGCCGAATCCAGGACCTCAGCTGCCGTTTCTTCCTCCTCTTCGTCCTCATCTCGTGTCTTGGCATCTTTAATTCTTTTGTATAGTTCAATTCTTTCCTCCTGCAGTGCTCTGCAAAGTTTCTCCAGCCTCTCAATTTTAACAACAAAGCATTCATATTCTTTAGCCCTCATGGTTTTCTGCAGAAAAATAGGGACACAAGGTAAGGTAGTAAGGAGGTATTTAACATAAAGCTTTATATTATGTAATAAAATAATATATCCAACTGTAATAAAGACTGTTTACTGATTCATATGTCTAGTATATAAAAGTCATAATGACTAGCCATTGTGCCATTAAGTGCTGATTTATTTCTTAACGTGCCTTCATAGCGGTTGGAGCTCCATTTTTCTGTTACAGAGCTCCAAATCACCTGCATAGACGTAGAGTGTAAAGATACACTTCTGGCTGCCTGCAGCCACCACTAGGGGAGCAAAGGAGCTTACTGTATATTCAAAGAACTGTATTACAAAACAGTATGCAGAAATACTCTTGACCCCTTAACAACATGTCACGTACTAGTACGTGACCGCCGTTAAGGAAAAGTATGGAGTGGGCTCACGGGCTGAGCGCGCTCCATACTCAGCAGGTGATGGCTTTGTAATACAGCCGACACCTCACTGCAACGGGAGGAATCAAAGATTGAATTGATTCCGCCCGTTTAACACCTTAAATGCTGCGGTCAATTGCGACTGTAGCATTTAAATTATTAGAATCAGGGGGGCGCCCACTCCAACGCGCCATCGCCCCCCACGACGCGATCAGGGGCTGCCATGGCAGCCTAGGGGCCTAATGAAGGCCCCCAGATCTGTCATCTTTGAAGCCCTTCCTCTGGCAAGGCTTTAAAGGAGACTGTCAGTATCAAAATATACTGCAATACATTAATATTGCCGTATATCATGCAAGCGATCCAACGATCGCTGGACCAAGTCCCCTAAGGGGACTAAGAAAAAAAGTGAAAAACTGTTAAAGTTTTTTTTCATGTTCCAAAAAAATATAAATATATAAAAAGTTCAAACAACCCCCCTTTTCTCAATTTTTCCCTAAAGAAATGTTAAAAAAAAGAAAAGTTAACATAACTGGTATCGCCGCATCTATAAAAGTCTAAACTATCATAATATGGCGTTATTTAATCCACTCGGTGAACGCCGTAAAAAAGAAATATATATATATATAACACAGGCAAATTGCTGTTTTTTGGTCACTTTAGCTCTCCAAAAAAAATGGAATGAAAAGTCATCAAAAAGTCGCATGTGCCACAAAATGGTATCGGTGAAAACTACAGCTCGCCCTGCAAAATGTAAGCCATCACGCCGCTAAATTGATGGAAAAATAAAAAAAGTTATGGCTCTCAGAATACAGCGACACAAAACATTTTTTTTTTTAGCAAATAGTTTTATTTTTCTAAAAGTGGTAAAACATAAAACAAAACATATAAATTTTTTTATCGCTGTATTCGTATCAACCTGTAGAATATGGTGAATATATAGTTTTTACCACCTGATGGATGCCGTAGAAACCGAAACACTCCAAAAATGGCGTAATCACTGTTTTTGCCCATTTCACCCCACAAATATATATTTTTAAGCTTCCCATTACAGTACGCGGTACAAAAAAATAGTGCCATGAAAAACTACAATTTGCCCCACAAAAAGCAAGCCCTCATGCGACTTTGTCAACGAAGAAATAAAAAAGTTGTGGCTTTTGGCAGGTGGGGAGGAAAAAACGAAACTGAAAATACTCAAATTGGCCTGGTGTTCAAGGGGTTAACCCCTTACAGTCCAAGCCATTTTTTTTTTCATTTTCGTTTTGCACTCCCCGCTTTCTATGAGCCATAACTTTTTTATTTTTCCGTCAATGGAGTAGTGTGAAGGCTTTTCTTTTTTTTGTGGGAGGAGTTGTAGTTTCTATTGCCACTATTTAAAGTACCATATAAAGTACTGGGTAACTGAAAAAAAATTCTATGTGGGGTGGAATAGGAAAAAACTCTGATTCCTCCATTTTCTTTTGGGTTTCGTTTTTATGTCTTTCACCGTGCGGTAAAAATGAAAAATGAACTTTATTCTGCTGGTCAATACAATTATGGCGATACCAGATTTATATAGTTTTTTTTTATTGTTTTACTCCTTTTACAAAGAAAAAAACATTTGTTAGAAAATTATTATTTTTTTCTTATTCTGAAAGCCATAGCTTTTTTATTTCTTTGTCGATTGAGTCGTGTGAAGGCTTATTTTGTGCAGCACGAGCTGTGGTTTTTATTGGTACCATACGATGTTTCAATCACTTTTTATTACATTTTTCACAGCTAAGTTGTCCAATAAACAGCGATTCTGGCATTTTCTTTTTTTTTTTTTTTACGGTGTTCCCCGTGCACATTAAATGCTATATTGTTATAGTTCAAACTTTTACGGACACAGCGATACCAATTTTGTTTATTTTTTACAATACTTCAGATGAAAAATGGGAAAACGGGGCTATTTTGAACTTTTTATTTTAAAAAAATATATCTTTCACTACTAAAAACTTTATTTAACTTTTTTTACACAATCTATTAGTCTCCCGAGGGAACTTGAACCAGCGATCATTGGATCGCTGGTACAATATACTGCAGTACTAATGTTATGCGGTGTATAGTCATTTTTACCGGCTTTTGTTAAGCCCTTCCACAGGCAGGGCTTAACAGAGGCAGAGTGAAGGCAGTCCTGGGGGCCTTCATTAGCCCCCTGGGCTACCATGACAACCATCGGCACCCCAAGATCGCATTGTGTGGACGCCGATGAGCTGTTAGAGGGGGCTGCCCCCTCTCTATAACGCCTCAGATGCTGCGGTCGCGATTGACAGCAGCATTTGAGGGGTTTAACGGCCGGGAACAGTGCTGTTCCTGGCCACTAGTGCAGTACGCAGCTGACACCCGCAGCATATGGAGTGCGCTTAGCGCGTGAGCGCGCTCCATACTTCTCACCCTGTAATTATGGGGGCAGTCATCTTGTCTGAGCTGCTGTTAACATAATTTGGAGCTAGGCTTCGCAGCAGCCACATGGAACATAGGCCTGTGTATGGGAGGAAACCCATTGATTTCTATGGGAGAGTTTTCTAGGCATGCTCTGTGACCTGTCCAGAGGTTACCTGGGCAGAGAGGGAGGAGGTGTTATCTATATAGATGTCAGTGAATGGGTTAATATCTGCATCCCTGGTGGTCTAGGGGAGAGAAGTGTTTAATGTTGAATACCTGATGTCCAGTGGCTTACACACCCCTTCAGGCTACAGCATTGTCCCTGTAGCAGGAAGGCTGAGGCTAGAATGGACAATCTCTCACAGACTGCTCCACCTGCTCCCTCTGAAACACAGACTGCTACCCATGACTCCCTGTTAAACAGACTGCTCCCAATGTCCCACATCTCTCACAGACTGCTGCCTATGATCCCATCTCACACAGACTGCTTCCCATGTCACCCTCTCTCACAGAGTGCTCCCCATGCCCCATGTTACACAGACTGCTTCCAATGAACCCCTTGTTACACAGACTTCTCCTTGTGCCCCACCTCCCTCACAGACAGATGCCCATGATCCCTCTCTCTCCCAGACTGCTTCTCATGCCCTTTCTGTCACACAGAGTGTTCTCCATGGTTCTCCCTTTCACAAACTCCTCCACAGGGTTACCTCCTCTCTCGCAGACTGCTCTTCATGGTTCACCCTTTCACACAGACTGCTCCCCATGCCCCTCTCTGTGACACATGCCCCCCTTTGTTACACAGACTGCTCTCCATGCCCCCATCTCTCTCACTGACTGCTTTCATGGTCCCCCCTCTAACACACACACACACACACACACACACACACACACACACACACTGCTCCCCATGCAGCCCTCTGTCTCACAGACAGCTGCCCAGCCCCCCCCTGTGTCACACAGACAGCTCACCATGGTCACCCCTCTAATAGACTTCTTCACATAGTTACCCACTCTCTCACAGACTGCTCCTTATGCCCCCTCTCTCACAGACTGCTCCTTATGCCACCTCTCCCACAGACTGCTCCTTATGCCCCTCTCTCACAGACTGCTCCTTATGCCCCCTCTCCCACAGACTGCTCCCCCCTCCACACAGACTGTCCCTACGCCCCCTCTCTGACACTAGCTTCCGGTCACTTGTGCATTGCGACCTTCTCTAGCTTCCACCTTCTGTAGCAGGAATCTGAGCACTAATTGTTTAGCTTACTGGAGAGAGCATAGAGATCAGTGCAGGTAGGGGATAGAGCAGACTGTGAAGATGTAACACACAGTTCTCTTTATGATTGGGCAGAGAGCTTCATCAGCGCTCTGTCGATCATTGAGGGGAGAGCTCAGGGAGTCTGCACAGATGCAGATTTTCCCTGTGTGGAGGGCCGCACAGCTTAACCCCTTAAGAACACGGCCAATTTAAATTTGTTAATTTACATTTTTTTCCTCCACTCTATCTAAAAGCCATACGTTTTTTATTTTTATGTCGACATAGCCCTATGAAGGCTTGATTTTGCGGGGCAAGTTGTAGTTTTTCATGGCACCATTTATTGTATTATAAAATTTACTGGGTAACTGAAAAAAAATTATTTGTTGTGTGAAATGGGCAAAAAACAGCGAATGTGGCATGTTTGGTGAATTTCTTTTTTTATGGCGTTCATTGTGCAGTAAATACTACATGTTCACTTTATTCTATGGGTTGATATGATTGCGGTGATACCAAATTATTTTTATTTTTAAATGTTTTACCACTTTTATAAAAAAAAAAAGATTTGTTAAAAAAAAATTCTGTTGCCATATTCTGAGAGCCTAACTTTTTTATTTTTTCGTCGATTGAATAATGTGAGGGCTTATTTTTTTGCGGAGCAAGCTGTAGTTTTTATTGGTACCATTTTGGGGTACATGCAATTTTTGATCACTTTTTATTGCATTTTATTAGAGAGTTAAGGTGACCCAAAATCAGCAATTTTTTTTTTGTTACGTTGTTCACCGAGAAGGTTAAACAACACTATATTGTAATAGTTTGGACTTTTACGGACGTGGTGATACCAGTTATGTTAACTTTTCCTTTTTTTAAAAGATATATGTAGGGTAAAAATTATTTTCTTAAAACTTTTACACATATTATTAGTCCCCCTAGGGGACTTGAACTGGTGATAGTTAGATCGTATATTGTCATTTTTACAGGCTTCTGTTAACAGAGGCAGAGTGAAGGCAGATCTGGGGGCCTTCATTTGGCCCCTGGGCTGTCATGAAAACCATCGGCACACTGCGATCGAGTCGCGGGGGGGGGGGGGGGGGGTATCGTTGAGCTGTTAATGTTAATGCCTCAGACACTGCAGTCGTGTTTGACCGCAGTATTTGAGGGGTTAAACAACCAGGAATAGCGCAATCGATGTTCCTGGCTATTAGTGCAGGGTGTCAGCTGTAATACACAGCTGACACCCACAGCGTACGGAGCAGGCTCAGCGCGTGACCCCGCTCTATACTTCAACCCCCACACCAGGACATACTGGCTCCCGTAGGGTGCACGCGCGCCCGGTCTTAAAGGGCCATAGAAGTGAATGGGAGTTACGGAAACAGCATAGAACGGCAAGCTGCACCGTTTCCGTAACTCAAGCGCTATAGAGTGTGGAGAGACAGAGCATATATTATCTCGATGCTCGAGTTGCTTTTTATTTTTTTAAAACACTACGGCCAAGTTTTGTTGCACTTTTTTGCTCAGTTTTTTTTTTTTAGCCAGAGCAAGAAGTGAATCCAAAAGGAAGGAAAGGTATCAATAAAAGACTAATGATCTCCTTTCCTTCATGTCCACTCCTGTGTTTGACTAAAAAACAAAGCCAAAAACTGCCACAAACCTGCATGTGTGATCCTGGCCTAAAAAGTGTTGTCCAGGATCAGAAAAAAGGGTCTGCTTTTTACTCAAAAACAATGCAGCTCATTTCTATAAGATGTGTCTGATACTGCAGCTCATAATCATTGAATTGAAATAAGACTGTTGCAATACCAGGTTGTTGTCAGGACACATCCTATGGACAAGACTGGCGCTGTCATCACAATAAGGCCTCATTTACACGAGCGTATTATACGCGCGTGCGACGCGCGTGCTTTTCACGCGTGTCGTACGCACCTATAATAGTCTATGGGGCTGTTTAGACGATGCGTGAATTTTGCGCTGCGTGAGTGCGTTGCGTAAAACTCACGACATGTTCTATATTCTTGCGTTTTTCACGCAACACGCACCCATTGACTTCAATGGGTGCGTGAAAACAACGCATGCCACACGGACGGTCCTGCGTTGCATGCGCGAAAATCACGCAAGAGCTGTCAAAAGGATGAATGTAAACAGAAAAGCACCACGTGCTTTTCTGGTTACAAACATCCAAACGGAGTGTCAAATTAGAGATGAGCGCACCGAACTTCACCGGGTTCGGCCGAACTCGTTTTGACCGAACCCGGCAAAAAATGTTCGGGTACGCGACGTCAGGAGACAGTCACTGCCCACGGTGCTCAAAGACTTAAACTGTTTCAGCACCATGGACAGTGACTTTCGATCACAATATACATATACGTGTTAAAAAAAACAGAAGTTCGGACTTACCGATAAGTCCCAGCTCCTTCCTCCAGTCCGACCTCCCGGGATGACAATTAAGGCCAAGTGACAGCTGCAGCCAATCACAGGCCAAGCACAGGCTGCAGCCAATCACAGGCTGCAGCGGTCTCATGGCCTGCCGCGTCATCCTGGGAGGTGGGGCCGGATGACAAGAGAGGGACGCGTCACCAAGGCAACGGCCGGGAGACCGGACTGGAGGAAGCAGGCAGTTCATGGTAAGTTTGAACGTCTTTTTTTATTCACAGGTTGGTGTATATTGTGATCGGAATTCACTGTCGAGGGTGCTGAAAGAGTTACTGCCGATCAGTTAGCTCTTTCAGCACCTTGGACAGTGACGGGCGTTGACTAGCCTCATCTCTATGATGGCGGCTGCGCGAAAATCACGCAGCCGCGCATCATACACGGATGACACACGGAGCTGTCAATTGCCTTTTGCGCACGCAAAACGCAGCGTTTTTTTGCGCGCGCAAAACGCACACGCTCGTGTAAATGAGGCCTAAGTGATACCTTACATACACGTTCCAGCTAAATTATTTATATATGATCCCGTAAATGTTTATCATTCCACATCAGACAAATAATATTTAATGGATCATTTTCCTTTTCTTTTACATTTATTTTACTTTTTCCAGATTGATAATCATTATGGAATCTACAGTGCTTGTCAGGGTCAAGTAAAGTTTGCTCTGACAAGAGCTAAATAAATGAAACTGTCAGAAAATAAAAGAAAAGGAAAAAAAAACTAGCAATCCCCTTCACTGCTGGCCAGCGATGATTTGATAGAAAATTTCTCACCTCTTCAATCATGTCCAGCAGAGCTTTATTACAATTTTCAAATCGTGTTTTCCAGGTGTTTGTGTCTTTTTCTAGTTTCTTTATCTTCTTTGTCATCTAGAAAGTCACAACACAAATTCCAGTTAGCACATAATCATAAAAACAAATGACTGGATGCTGCAGAAATAAAATGAACAAGGTGTTGAAGAAAAAATGTCACAGCGCCAGTGATCACTGTATTTTGACAAAGGTAATTACATTTTATGTCTGCTGTTCAAAGAGCGAATTTATTATGACATTAATATTTTACAAGGCTGTCGGGTCTTCGAGAGCAGAGATGATTTATCTTGCAATAAGAACAATACTTTTGTTTGGCAATATATAAATTCCACTATACAGCATGTTTCAAGGTCCTGAGCTCATATGTGTACTGCATCCTGGTATTGAACATTTGTATGTATTGTATGTATTATACACGTATGTTATCCATTGACAGCTTTGTACATTGTTGTTGCTCCGAGAATATAACATACACAAACAATAACATCAAGCACTGTAGTGATCGCACTCGGAATTGGAATTTTCTTCAATTTATAATGTGTCTCATTCTACTGTTCAGTTATTTATAACAAATATCTATCTACTGTAAAGACTTCTACTAATAAAAAATGGCTTTGTGAATGGTTTAAAGAACATGTATCCATAAATGTAAAAATAATTCATTGTTGTTAAGTTGTCCTGCCAAAATAGCTATTCAGACGTTTCTTAGCTATATCTGTTTCTGGGTAAATAAATAAATATAGACATTACAGTTCCCACAGAAAATGTTCAGCTTTCCAATGCTCTTGGAAGGCATATATTCTATTGACATGTAGCTGTGCTGCATAGTGGCATATCTAGGCAGAATAATTTTTAGCTGAAATTGGTAAAAGTGTGCTTTGATATGTTGATCAGACTAAGTGGTGTAGCTATGGGTGGTGCACAGAGTGTTCCTATTGGGCACATATGAAAAAAGCAGAGTTTGACATCTCAGATCTGCTGCATAATACATTACCTTAACGTTTTCAATATATGAACACTTTTTTTTAGTGCACCTAGATACTACAAAAAAGACATTGAATGCAGCGGCATATAAAAACGGTGGAAATTAGGTGAGGTCCAGTTAAATATTTTGCGCTGGGGCCCAGGAGCTTTCAGCTTGGATTTGCTGCCTATTATTCTATATTTGTACATCCAATGATTCTTGGAGATATAGGGCCTGTGCACCAGATCCCAGGCTCTGTGCTTTGAACCTAAAGGGTAGCAACTCTTGGCAGTAAGGGGTGTAAAAAAGGTCATTATTAGGCCCCATGGCAGAACCACCTTTAGCAGCAAGTGAGTTGAGGACATTTGTTTGTTTCCACTCATTTTCTCAGAATTCTAGTGAGCTACTTTCAGTTTTCCACTACTTCTCCCACTTTTTCCTCCCATCATCCACAGCGATCACTAACTGTACTTCACCTATGAGAGGAGATGGGCCACCTTAGCTATTCAGCCTCATAGCAGCTGGTATGTATGTTACCCTGATACTTATAGTTAAACTGGTAATTATTTTTAAGTTACAGTCTTTCCTGTATTGGATAAGATATGTTGGTATTATTTGGACTCTGTAATGCAGCATTATGTGGGCACTATATGATGGTATTACTATAGCACTGCAGTGTTGTATTATTTAAGTACTGTATGGTGGAATTATTTGGACAATATCTGGCATAGTTATTTATGCAATATATAATGGCATTACTTGAGCAATGTATGACATTGCAGTGTCTACGTCCGCGGACCATCGGGATTACTCACCCCCGACGGCCGCAGCCATGGATCTGTGAGCGCTGGTCCGCATCTTTTCCCTAGGAGACGCCAACACTCACTTCCGCTCCGTTCTGCTGTGTCCTGTAGAGTGCACACGCACGCTCGTTGCCGGCCTTAAAGGGCCAGCGTGCGCACATCAAAATAATCATCTATTAGCCCATGATCACCCTGGACTATAAGAAGAACCCTGCCTCTTTAGTCCTTGCCTGAGCATTCTTGTGTTTACCTGTGTTAGTCTTGCAAATGGTCCCTTAGAGTTATCCTGTTCCCAGTGCTCCCGTACCTTTTACCTCTACCCTGTATCCTGTGCTACCTTGTTCCTGTGCCTTAGAAAGTTGGAGTCGTGTTGTGCCACCAGTCACGCCTGCTGTGTTACACCACGCCTGGTGTCTGCTGCTAAGGTCCCATCTTAGCATAGCCATTGCTACTGTCTGAACTACTACAGGTACCCTTGTGCTTGGACTATATATACATTGACTTAGTACACTGTTTGGCCATCTGCTATCCCGCCATGGAGGTACGGACCAGTGGGCCCACATACCCACAGATCGTGACAGTACGCTCAGGCCATGGACCCCGCTGGTCAACCCAAGACCGCGACGACGTCACAAGCCATGCAGGCGGAAATGCTTGACATCCGGTCACGACAGGACCACCTCCTCCAGGCGGTGAAAATTATTGCGCATCGGATGGATATGCAAGCTGCAACCCTCCCGTCACCTGCTCCTATTGCTCCTTCTGCTCCTCCTACTATACCTCCTGACAGTACAGACTCGCTATTCTCTCTGCCACTGCCTCCCTGTTACGACGTGCAGGGGATTTCTGAACCAGTGTCAGATCCACTTCAGTCTACATGCCAGTGCATTTCCTTCGGATGGCGCAGGGATCGCATTCATAGCTTCTCTTCTTACTGACAAGGCCCTGGAATGGGCGAACCCCATCTGGGAACGTCAGGGACTGGAGTATCCATGACCTACAGTGTTTCCTACGGACTTTCTGAACTCTATTTGAGGAACCTGGCCGAATCTCTTCAGTGGCTGCATCCCTGCTGACTCTTCGCCAAAGAGATACCTCCGTGGGCGAGTACGCGATTCAGTGACAAGATTCTGGCAAGGTCTTTCCTCTGATATCTACCCTAGATGACCTCATCCTTCTAGCCACCCGGCTTGACAGGAGGATCCCGGAACGGTCTCAAGAGATTCACTGGGTCAGGAGATTGCCTAGGCTGGCTCCTACATTCCAGCATACCCTGCTGCCCTCATCAGCTGTCCAATCAGAGGAGTCTACACAAATAGACCGGCTCAAACTATCTGCCCAGGAGAAATACAGCAGACGCACTTCGGGACTTTGTCTGTATTGCGGCCTCAGAGGCCATGTTGTGCATTTGTGCCGTCAGAAACCAAAAAACTCCAATGCCTAGGATTGGTTGGAGAGACAACCCTAGGTGGAACGGCGCTAAATGGAAAGTTCTCGTCAGAACTGTCCATTCCCGTGACCATAGTGTCTGGTGAAAAGATGCACCGGGTCTCTGCCTATCTGGACTCAGGGTCTGCAGCAAACTTCATCCAAAAAAAGACCTAGTGGATCTTCTCCAGTTGCCCACAGTCCCTCTGGAGACATCTTTGGCTGTTGCCTCGGTGAATGGACTGCCTCTGCCCGATCCGATCGTATTTGAAACCAAGCCGCTGAAGCTCCAAGTTGGAGCCCTAAATTCTGAACTAATTTAGTTTCTTGTTTTGCTTAAAGCCGTCAATCTTGTCCTACTGGGCCTGCCTTGGCTCCAACTACATGCCCAAGTTTTGGACTGGAATTCCAGAGAGGTTCTCCAATGGGGCTCCAAATGTCGCAGCCGCTGTCTGTTGCAGATCCATCCTGTCCAGCCTCCACTGCCTCAGTCATTGGCAGGATTACCCCCTCATTTCTCTCAGTTTGTGGATGTCTTCAGCAAGAAGGAGGCTGAGATGCTTCCTCCACACCGGGCTTATGACTGCCCCATTGAACTGGTTACGAATGTGTCCCCTCGGCGTGGATGGGTATACCCTCTCTCCTTCCCGCTGACTCAGTCTATGTTGGCCTATATCAAGGAGAATCTGGAGAGGGGTTTCATACAAAAATCCTCCTCCCCGTCCGGGGCTGGGTTCTTCTTTGTCAAGAAAAATGACGGATCTTTTCGTCCTTGCATTGACTACCAAGGTTTCAAGCAAATCACGGTCAAGAACAAATATCCATTGCTACTAATTTCCGAACTATTTAACCGCATATGAGGAGCCAAGGTTTTTTCTAAATTAGACTTGCGTGTGGCTTACAATTTGATCCGAATCCGTCAAGGTGACGAGTGGAAGATGGCGTTTAACTTCAGAGATGGGCACTATGAATACCTGGTGATGCCCTTCGGTCTGTGTAATGCTCCCGCGGTCTTCCAGGAATTTGTCAATGATATATTCCGAGATCTACTCTATGTCTGTGTTGTGGTCTATCTCGACGATATTCTGATTTTCTCTCCAGATCCGAAGACTCACCGGAGGCATGTTCGTTAAATTCTGCTGCGTTTGAGGGAGCATCGTCTGTATGCCAAGCTGGAGAAGTGCGTTTTTGAGAAGAATTCTCTACCCTTCCTGGGCTACAACATCTCAGGTCAAGGCCTCAAGAGGGATTCTGAGAAGGTAAAGTCTGTCCTGGAATGGCCACGTCCTCAGGGACTGAGGTCCATACAGCGTTTTTTGGGATTCGCCAACTTCTACCAGCAGTTTATCCCAAACTTCTCTTCACTGACGGCTCCCATCTCTAACCTCACCAAAAAAGGTATGAACGTCAAGATGTGGACTCCAGAGACAGAATCTGCATTCATTAGCATTAAGAGTGCCTTCACGTCAGCCTGGACCCTCCATCATCCTGATGTATCTCAACAGTTTTCATTGTAGGTGGACACCTCCTATGTTGGTGCAAGTGCACTTCTGTTCCAGAGACGTTCCAAAGGGAAGGTAGTGGTATGTGGCTATTTTTCTAGACTTTTTTCTCCCGCAGAGCGCAATTATTCTATTGGGGATCGGGAGCTACTGGCTCATTTTGTTCCGCTGACCGCCCTACCATCTGCTTCTCGACTGGCTCATCTCTTCATCCAACACATCTTCCGCTTACATGGCTTGCCTCTTCATATCATGTCTGATCGGGGGGTTCAGTTCACCCCGAAATTCTGTAGAGCCCTCTGTAAACTCCTAGACGTGAGCTTGGACTTTTCTTCAGCCTACCATCCCCAGTCCAATGGCCAAGTCGAGAGGATTAACCAAATCATGGAGAATTATCTTCACCACTTCATCTCCACGCAGCATGATGACTGGGTATAGCTTCTTCCATGAGCCGAGTTCTCATACAACAACCACACAAGTGAGTCCACTGCTTTTACACAATTCTACATTGTGTATGGCCAACATCCACAAATCCCTCTTCCTGTTCCGGCTACATCCCAGGTACCCGTAGCTGACTCTGCATTTAGAGACTTTCTACAGGTGTGGCAGCAAAGCCGTTCCTCTATTATACAGGCAGTTGATCACATGAAGAGAAAGGCGGATACTAGAAGAAGAGAGCCGCCTCAGTATCTGCCGGGAACCAAAGTCTGGCTGTCCTCTAGGAATATCCATCTACAAGTATGCTCCCAAGTTCCTCTGACCCTTTGAGATACTACAACAAATAAACCCTGTCTCCTATAAACTTCGGATGCCTCCTACCCTCAGAATCCCCAACTCCTTTCAAGTGTCCCTCCTGAAGCCTGTGGCCCTGAACCGCTATAGTAAGACTCGTGTCTCCCAGCGGTTCATCTGACGTGTTCGAGGTTAAGGAGATCCTGGACGTCAAAAAAGTAGAAGGAAGAACTTTTTATTTGGTGGATTGGAAGGGGTTTGGTCCAGAGGAGAGGTCCTGGGAGCCAGAAGAGAACCTCAATGCTCCTACCCTCATTAAGAAGTTCCTCTCTCGCTCTGGTCCCAAGAAGAGGGGGTGTATGAGAGGGATACTGTAGCATCCACGGCCGCGGACCGTCGGGATTACTCACACCCCGATGGCCGCAGGTCTGCTGCCAAAGTCCCATCTGAGCCTAGCCGTTGCTATTGTCTGAACTACTACAGGTACCTTTGTGCTTGGACTATATATACATTGACTTGGTACACTGTTTGGCCAGCTGCTATCCCGCTACGGCGGTATGGCCCAGTAGGTCTACATACCCACAGATCATGACAGACATCATTATTTGGGCTCTTTTTGGCAAAATTATTTGTGAACTATATGGTGGTATTATTTGAGCACTGTGTAGTGGTATTATTTGCTTTGCTGCATGTTTATTTCATGAGACAGTAGCTGGCTAGCTGAATGCTATGAGCTAGATACTAACAAACAAGGACATTTGAAGCAGTTTCAAATCTTGAAACAGATTTTCTTTGAAACTGTTAATGATGGCTGTACCATGGACATACAAACAAGCAAACGAAAAACAAACAAACACGCAGCACCCTGCAGGTGCAAGGGTAGATCTTTTGCATTGTACCATCGACATAACAATTAGGCTGGGTTCACATGACCTATTTTCAGACGTAAATGAGTCGGCAAACATCTGCCCATTCATTTGAATGGGTTTGCCGACGTACTGTGCCGACGACCCCCTTAGGGTATGTGCACACGATAACTGCATTTACGTCTGAAATTACGGAGCTGTTTTCAGGAGAAAACTGCTACGTAATTTCAGACGTAATTGCATGTACTCATGTTTTGCGAGGCGTCAATTACGGACGTAATTTGGAGCTGTTCTTCATTGGATCAATGAAAAACGGCTCAAATTACATCTCAAGAAGTGTCCTGCACTTCTTTTGACGAGCCGTCTTTTTTACGCGTCGTCGTTTCACAGCGACGCGTAAATGACAGGTCGTCTGCACAGTACGTCGGCAAACCCATTCAAATGAATGGCCAGATATTTGCAGACGTATTGGAGCTGTATTTTCAGACGTAAATCGAGGCGTAAAACGCCTCGTTTACGTCTGAAAATAGGTCGTGTGAACCCAGCCTTACAGTTAAAGGCTATGTACACCTTTCAAGACAATTTATTTTTAAATAAATCAATGTTTTATCTAATTTTAAAAAAAATGTAATTGATTTTTTAATAAAGTTTTACTTTTTAAGGTAAAGCTTCTATGTATCCTGCATACATAAAAGCTGTATCAATCCGTCAAATCGGTCATCTCAGCTGGACTGATGACTTGACGTAAAGCTGGTCCCGAAAGCAGGCTCCAGCTAATTATGATCACATCTTAGTTCATGAACTTAGATGTGATCGTTATTAGCTGGATCCTGCGTGTCAGAGACACGCAGGATCAGCTTTCAGCCGAGCTGTCAGTTCAGCTGGCCTGACGGAATCGGATTTGATAGAACAATACAGTTTCTATATATACAGGAAACATAGAAGCTGTATGGTGGATGTCAATGGTTGGATAATGGTTATGGTTGTATCTATGGCCAGATTTAGCTATTAGTTGTGTTGAAGGGAAACCATAGTTGGGCAATTGAGACATAGAAGCAGGTACTGGATTATTGTCTGACTTTTATGACATTTAGGGGATTGACTTAAAGAGGCTCTGTCACCAGATTTTGCAACCCCTATCTGCTATTGCAGCAGATAGGCGCTGCAATGTAGATTACAGTAACGTTTTTATTTTAAAAAAACGAGCATTTTTGGCCAAGTTATGGCCATTTTTGTATTTATGATATAAGGATATGGCATACATTTCCAATGTTGAAATGTCTTAAGAACTAGCTCTTTCATTGTTCAGTTATCAGGTCAATCTTAAAAAGTACAAAATATTCTATCATGAAAGGTTGGGATAGGCAAATATTAGGCAGTCAAAGGTTTTGGTAATTTAAATCTGCCCCTATTCGATATCTACCATTAATTTCAGTGGAGGGTGACTGTGCATGATCAGCCCGATCTGCCAAGAAAAGTGGCCCTGCGGACTCCTTGTTTCCAAAATCTCGAGTTCCCAGAAGTTAGGCTACATTCAGATGAACGTAGCCAACCTCGGAGGTGAAAAACTTCCGTTCTTCACGTCCGAGGTGCACCCTTGCTGCACCTGTGCGGGACACGTTATCACGCATCCCCCATAGACTAGAATCTATGGAGGGATGCGTGAAGCACAAACAAAATAGGACATGTCCTATTTTATCACGGACCCTTTACACGCTCCGTTGAAACAACGGTAGTGTGAACTGCCCCATTGAGGTACATGAGTCTGTGTGACGGCCGTTGTTTTAATGTCCATCACACAAACTACGTATACGCTCATCTGAATGAGCCCTTAGACACCTACTGATATTAAGACTTTTATAGCACTTTAATGTCCTCTAAATAAAAAAACTAAAATATTCACCTTCTCCATTTCCTTTTTGAAAGTTGAAAAAACCTCGTTGCTTTTTGTCAAAGAACTCTGGAACTCATCAAATCTTTCAGAGTATAGCGCTATCTGTCAGCAGAAAAAAATATGAATAATTAGCAGAATCTTGACAAATGACACTTTTTGTGTAAATCTGACTCTCTTTGAAATATTAATGTGGGTTTATCATCAATGCAAGCAAATCTAAACTTCTCTAGAATGTAACATTTTTCACAACATTCTTTTGTCAAACACTGGTAACATTTCCTCTGTTTAGCATTTTTAATCATATATGCTGTTCGGAAATTATAATTATTATATTCCTTCAGGATTGTCACTAGACGTTCCAAAGTGTTTTACTTGCCAAAGAAGAAATGTTTTTTACCACTTTAAGGCCGGATTCACACGAGCGAGTGCGTTTTGCGCGCGCAAAAAACACGGCGTTTTGCGTGCGCAAAAAGTTCATAACAGCTCCGTGAGTCAGCAAAGTATGATGAGTGGCTGCGTGATTTTCGCGCAGCCGCCATCATTATGACACTCTGTTTGTATGTTTGTAAACAGAAAAGCACGTGGTGCTTTTCTGTTTTCATTCATACTTTTTACTGCTGTTGCGCGAATCACACACGTCACACGGAAGTGCTTCCGTGTGCTGCGTGTGATTTTCACACACCCATTGACTTTAATGGGTGCGTGATGTGCAAAAAACGCACAAATATAGGACATGTCGTGAGTTTTACGCAGCGTGAAAATCACGGACTGTCTGAATGGCCCCATTGACTAACATAGGTCCGTGCGAGGCGCGTGAAAATCACGCGCGTTGCACGGACGTATTTTACATTCGTCTGAATAAGCCCTAAGAGTAGTTATACTATACTGTATTAACTGTCAATAGATGTAGAAATGAGAACATTTGAATGTATCACCGGCTATCCTCATCAAATGATAATGTGGCAGAAAAAAATCCTAAAATATTACAGGTTGTGCACTGGCCACTGAGCATAAACAAATAAGACTGTACTCCATCTCTTCCTGAAGACTGTATTAAATGTTTACCAATTTTCTGACCAATAACTCCCATTTATTGCATCTGCCATAAAGTACAGACACCATGCTGCACTGTCTATATGGAAGGATTTGTGTGCCACCAAAATGACAGCCTCAAGGGAAGTTATGAAAAACAAATAGCTCCACAATTTGACAAAAAGATAATAAATAAAACCATTATTTATCCGCTAAAAACTTACATCTAATCAATGAAACTAAAATGAACTATATGAGACATTCCCATTAAACGGTGAATGAGCGCTCTGCGGAAACCTTGCCCAAGTTAAGTAATATTCAGCTGGTAGAGTCTTAATAACATGTATTTTTTTTCTAGTTTACCTGTGTTTTTAGTAAAGTTTCTTGATCTTTCAACATTTTGGTCTGTAACTTCCATTCAGCAGCCTGGGTAAGCAACTGAAAAAAATAAAATAATATTAATAAATAATCATAAACAAAATAATAAACTCTTATTTCAATAACCAAGATAGGCGAAAGGGTTTGTGGGAGAGTGGGATGTATATTGACTCGCCATTCCACTTGCAGGCCTTTCCCCGTAAAATGCTTTACCCAATCACATGCCTTGGGACCAATATTTCTACATTATAATAGGTCTATAAGAGTATTGTTCTGCCATACATGGAAAATAATGAGGTAGAGAAGGTAAACTAAATCCAGAGAGAAACTTAGAAACTTCCTATACAAGGAGTTTATTAAAACCTAACTGTGAGTGGACATTTATTAAAAACTAACTTGCCAAGATGTATACTTCCCATACTATATTAGAGTAGCGGCTATTTCCATTTTATACATTAAGAGCCATAATCTTTTTCACGAGGTTGACATAGATCCATACCCATCTCTGTTGCTACTATCACTAAAAGTCCTGACATCTGGCAGTCTATGTCAGTATAACCTCATCCTTCTGGCCATACACGTAAGATAGCGTTTAGGTAGGAATCTCCATAAATATGTATGCTCAGCCAAGCTTGCATGTTTATTTCAATAGAAAGAGGTGGATAAGCTCGTGCCAACACCTATTTTCCAAGGGAACGTAGGATAGGGCAAGATGAAACCCAACATGCCTGATCCTTGTTTCCCCTGACGGCTTATCTAATGTGTATGGCCAGCTTAACTGCTGCCCACTGTTATTATTAGCATCATCGAATAATAACATGATTTTATCTCATATCCTATATATATATATATATATATATATATATATATATATATATATATATACAGTGTCCACCAAAAGTCCCGAAACAGCCTCATAACTTTTGAACGGCTCGAGGTAGAGGGTTGAAATTTGGTGGGATTTAATGGGGTCATAAAATCTACCAGTTAACGCCAAAAAACACCACCCCCCACCCCCTTGGGGGCAGCAAAATCTTAAATGGCACAGGGGATCAAGTGAGGGCTCATTTACAATTTCAGTACAAAAACGATGCTGCAATCGATTTTGAGATAGGATTTTTTTTTGCTGAGATATTTGCTGAGACGTTAAAGTTATCATCTTCATTATCGGCTACCACCGGTGTTAGCGTTACCCAAAATGTACCGCGCGGGTAAAATCCTAAATGTGTGTGGGCGCGTGTACGTGTGTGTGTGAGATTGGGAATGTCACATCAAGCTGACTTTAAATTACGTATTATTACAATCGGCCTCGGCGATACAAAATGGACCTTGTCTACGATTGTAACATGATTTCATGTGTACACATTTCGGTAGTCGCTTGTTGTGCTCCTCTCAAGACAGATGTATGAGGATTATCATGTACAGTGAGGAGAACATCTAAAGCTTTTTCATCATTACTAGCATGTTTGAGTCTTCTGGATCTTGATGCGTCTTTAATTGAACTGGTTATTTCAAAACGATGAACAGTTCTTTTAACAGATGACAATGAAATTGGATCACGGATAGGATAAGTGGCATTGAATAAAGCTGCTACTTCTCGATTGGATCTTATTTTTTTTTCGCCATACCCTCTCATCCTCAATAAAGTGATCCTTTCTGTTTCGGTTAAATGCATTTTGTGATAGGACAATAGACATGTACAAAACTGAAAATTACTCTCCGAATTAGCGCTCTCTGAAATTCACAAGCGACTACCGAAATGTGTACACATGAAATCATGTTACAATCGTAGACAAGGTCCATTTTGTTTCGCTGAGGCCGATTGTAATAATACGTAATTTAAAGTCACCTTGATGTGACATTCCCAAGCTCACTCACACATGCACACGCACCCACACACATTTAGGATTTTACCTGCGCGGTACATTTTGGGTAATGCTAATACGCAGATGTGGTCTACTTCAAATTAACATCTTCTTTCTTAATATACAATAAAATAACGCTGTGTAGTGTAAAAATAATTATCACAGTTCCCACAATAAGATAAATACTAAAAAGATAAAAAGCAAATGACGGCAAGGTCACACACTAAATAGCAGAACACTGTAATGTGATATCAAACAATATTCAAACAATATATTATTATTTTTTTGTACCATGGCTGTTTGGGGGCACTGTGGCTGTTACGAGGCTTACTGGTTGATACGGAGCACAGTGGTTCTCTTTATGGGTGCATTCGACTGTTGTTATGGGGGTGCAGTTAGATTTCCCAAATGTTTGGAAGTATAAGATAATGGCTAATGTTGGAACCAGCTAGTCAGCTCAAGTTCCTGGTTTTAGAAAAAAAGAATATCATACTCTGCAATACAACTCTTATGTATTAGATACTGGAATATAAAAGCAGCTAGGTAATTCTTTTAAATGGGGATGAACTGCAATACCAGACACAGCCCATGGACAAGTTTTTTGAAAAAAAAAAGATAATTTACCCAGGGGCGGACATACCATTGATGCAACCTGTGCGGCTGCACAGTAGCCCATTGGTTAGTGGGGGGCCCACTGCCTCCTAAAAGTAGCTTTGTACTGAGTATCGATTTGCATGTAAGGGGCTGAGCTAATAACAATGGCTCACAATTATTGGTGCATTGTCAGAGAGCCATAAGGATGGGGTGTAGTTTGATGAGCTATTGGAGGGTAAGGGATCAGTCACATTTGGCGTATTTGCCTTGTATTTCCGTAGTGTAAAAATATGCTGCGAAAAGCTGTACTATGTCCAACAGAAGAAATATTCTGCAACTCAATATATCTCAAGGCAAATACGCCGCATATGACTGCACCCTAAGGGGCCCTTAGACTGTTCTTGCACAGGGCCCATCTGTGTCTGTCACTACTTTTATCTAATCCCAGAAAACCCCATTTAACCACTGTCCTATTTTGAGGAAGAAAAGTTTTACTACGTATAGTATTTATAACAGTTGTGTAAATATAATCTGACATTTCTTAATATTCACGAGTTTTAAAAGCATACCATAGTGCACAAAAGAAACAGTGAAATGACTGTTAGTGAGGGCATGTTCACATCTAGCAGATTGGTAGCAGTAAGATCCTTGGCCATGCTGCAGGAACAACCTCATTCTGATGTATGGAACAGATTTTAAGTAGTAGAAATTTCTAAAACAAATCTGCCATATCTGCCAAATCTGAACAAACTCTGAAGGTTTCATTACAAATGTCAGAAATTATTTCAACTTCATATGACTTTTTTTTTTTACAGGTTTTTGAAAATATTCAGAGAAAATATCAAGCTACAACTTCTTTAGCTCTTCCTAGAGGCAGGGCTGTATTTCTAGCTAATGCTGTCCTAAGCACTGACCCCAAATACGTCCCAATTTACACAATAGAGGTATATTATCAAGGCAGTTACAGTAGCTTTTGTAACTACATTTAAAAAATAACATTCAACATTTTTGCTACACATGTTGAAGACACCAAAACGTCCAAGCATGTGCTTCTGTGCTAACAAGGCCATTGGATGAAGAGCTTGATAATGTTGAGATCTGCCAATTGGGCCAGCCATCAAAGACAGTACTCCTGCTACATGTTTCGTCTTCTGTTTTTGCACAGTGTAGGAATGTATCCTTCTGAAAATTGTCCTGGTGCGTGATAACATTTACACAAATGAAACCATCAAGAACTCCTCCACTATCCTTTAATTTGTTCTACTCTAAATTTTCATGCAAAAAATGGGGAAACTTGTGAAGCACTGCCAACATCCGAGACGACAGTTATGTAAAAAACAGAAGGTATTTATTGATATTAATAGAAACAACGATTAACCGCAATCATTATCATTACTATCAATAAATTTCTTCTATGTTTTACATAGTGGTCGTCTTGGATGTTGTCAGTGCCTCACAAGTTTCCCCATTTTTTGCATGAAAATTTTCTATACATGTACACCAGTGTTGTATGTGGATTTTTACAACACTACAAGGTGAGCAATACAGTCATCGTCCTTCTCTGCTTTACCTCTATGGAATAATCTGCTCGATAAGGCGCCCCGTGTAATTTTTCTTTTATTGGTTAATTTGTTCTACGTCTCACATTTAACATAGTTACATAGTTAGAACGGTTGAAAAAAAGACACATGTCCATCAAGTTCAACCAAGGGATGGGAAAAAAGGGAAGGGATGAAACAAAATTTCTACACATTAAGGTCCCATGCACATGACCCTAAAAAAACTCTGTAGTTGTGGACCGCAATACGGTCCACAATTACGGACCTGTCCGGTTCTATTTTCCATGGACACCTGTCCGTATCGCTACCGTAGAACCGTGCCGGGAATTATGGAGCATGTCCTACTTTTCATTTTTTACGGGCCGTGTTCCCATACTTTGTATCGGAGCACTGCACGAAAATGCGGCCCGCGGGCCGTGATTACGGGCACGGCCGTGTGCATGAGACCTAACATAGGAGCTGATATTTTTTCGTTCTAGGAAATTATCTAAGCATTTTTTAAAGCCATCTACTGTCCCTGCTGTGACCAGCTCCTGCGGTAGGCTATTCCATAGATTCACAGTTCTCACATGTTTTCCTCTTTGATCCAAACACTTCAGACTTTGTCCTATCCAAGACCCCGTCCAATTTCTGTGTTCAGCGGCTGAGTGCCGTGGGCACCCAAGCAATAAAGGTCATAGGCCCCCCAAATTGTACGCTTTCATATTTTATTGCAGCTTTTTCTGAAATCAAAAAAGCAATGTTTTTACTAAGCCTTAGTAATGTAGCAATTACACTGTCTGTCTGTCCGGACGTCCATCCGTCCATACGTCCATCCGTCCATCCGTCCATCCATCCATCCATCTGTCCATCCATATCATCTTTAGTAAACTTATTGTGACCCAGTACCAACCTAATGCCCCACATAACATGGCCAATCAGCCACAATACAAACACCAGGTTATACTTACAATATTTATACACATCCACGTGTTAGATGCAGATTTTGCTGCCGATCACTGCGAATTCCAGCCTATACATTCAAATCCGCTGTGAAAATCCATGTCTTTTCAACTACATAATGAAAATGCTGCAGATTCAAAAGTCTGCAGCATGCTCATATTTGCATGAGTAATTTTTCCACTACATGTGGATGGGATTTTGAATAACCCATCCACATGTATTGTACTATACATTGCTGTAGATTTGTGGTGTGGAATTTGCATCGCAAATCCACCACTTCTCAACATGGCTTAAAGTGCTGCCACACTACTTGCCACAGTGTCCCCATAACAGTGACAGCCACGGTACCCACAACAGTAAGTCCTATAAAAGTTTCAGTTACAGTTCCCACCACAGCGCCCCTATACAAGCATCAGCCACAACACCTTTATAAAGATGCCAGTCACAGTTTCCACCACAACGCCCCCATAGAAAAGCCATCTACACTACCTATCACAATGCCCACATAAAAGACAAACCATACCACCCACTATAATGTCCCCACAAAAGTGCCAGCCACAGTACCCACCACAGTAACCCTGTATAGTGCCAGCCACAATGCCCTTTTAACAGCATCAACCACACTACTCACCAGTGCAACCTCATAGTGTCAGTCACAGTGGCCATAATATTGCCCCGCCCGCCAAAAAATAAGCCAGCCACAACACCCCCTTATACTTTGGTAACGTCATTCAATGTGTCCGAGCAGCTGGCAGACTAGAGAGTCTGATGGCAGTTTGGTAGACAAAGTAGTGTGAAAGGAAAGTATTTCACTCCGATGCCATCTACCAGCACATCTGTTATTAACGTTTATGCGCAGGCCCTAAAAAAAAGTATTCATTCTTATTGATTGAATAATATATACAATTTTTTCCTAATTACATCTATATTTAACCTCATTAGTGATATTTTTAAATTAATGAATAAATAGCATTTGAGAGTTATATGAGAAATTTAAATATGAAATTAGATACATATAAACATTCAATTATCTGCGCATACTTCATTGTAACCACCAGGTGGCAGCAATAAATTGACAATGCAATTTTGGTAGTAATACAATTGTTCTGTTCGCTTACAGTAATAAAAACACTTGGAATGCCTATTGCAAAGACATTATTAATTTTAATAGGGAAAATATTTTATTGGTAATTTTATTATGAATATCATGTAAATGTTATATTAATTGAATGCAGTAAGAGCATACATTTACAACATTTTATTGCCAAGTTCTATATATGGAGTAGTTTTGAAAAGACAAATGGGAAATCATGCCAAAATAAATCAACAATTGCTGCATCTAATGAATACACCAAAATACAATTTAATGGTGTATTGTGGGTCTACAAATCCTAGGATGTCATGCCAGATACTGGCAGTAATTCCCCTGTTGTACAACAGTAAATCTATTTCTGCTGATATTAAATAGTCTTATTAATAAAATAGGTAGCACTGGTCTCCCAGAAAATGTTTCTTTCTTGGTTTGCGGATGTTTATATGCACTAATGTGTATATTACAACATCAATACTGGCCATCACACCATTGCAGCTATAAATACTGTGACTGTTTTTATAATCTTTAGATATAAACTGACGTGACTGATCTGTAGCCATTCTTAGTTTAATAATAGGGAGAAGTACAGCTCCCAGTACTATGGAACCAATACTAGTACTTTATTACGCTGCGCTGAATGTAAGCCTCTTAAAAATGGCTGAAGAGGTTTATGAGGATATGTTTATGGGAGCAATAATATTATATGCAGGAGTATAAGATTTTATCAGGGACGGTGTTACAGAAGACGGGGCTCTTGGCGACAAGCAAAGTAATCCCCCCCCCCCTTGTCACCATTCTTTACAGTTTTTCTTGTAATTTCAAAAGCTGTACAGCTCGCCTTCTTTCCATGGTAAGCTATGCACACTCCTGGTAAGCAAAGTACACCCAGATAAGCGACAGACACGCACCCCTCCATCCACATGATGTAAAAGAAAATGCAATTTATCAGACCAGGTCACTTTCTTCCATTATTCCATGGTCCAGTTCTGATGCTCATGTGCCCATTGTAGGCAATGTCGGCACCAGACAGGGGTCAGCATGGGCACTCTGCCTGGTCTTCGGCTACACAGCCTCATACATAGCAAGCTGTGATGTACTGTATGCATACCTCCCAACCGTCCCGGATTAGGCGGGACAGTCCCGGTTTCTCACCGCCGTCCCGGGCGGTCTGTAAATGTTCTGCTGGGCGCTGCATCAGAACAGCTCATCGCTGCTGACTGCAGCAACGATCAGAAAAAGGCAGGAGTCTTGAGGCGGTGTTCTCATTGGGGTCGATGCCGGCCAGTGAGTGGACCAGTCCAGTCACCTGACCTGTGATCTGACCTCACCGGTCAGGTAACTGGACTGGTTCACTCCCGGGCCGGCATCGACACCAGTGAGAACGCCGCTGCAAGGCTCCTGCCTTTTTCTGACGGTGAGTGATGGGGCTATTCACACGACTGATTTTTTGGACGGCCCGGGAAACCTGGCCGTCAAAAAATGGGACATGCCCTATTTTCGGCATGTTTACCCGGCCGCCCGGCTCCCATAGAAGTCTATGGGGCCGGGTAATACATGGCCAACACCGGATGTGTCCCGAGTGATGGCCGTGTCTTCCGTCGCTCACTCTCTCTCTCCTCCTCCTCCTCCTCCTCACAGTGCAGTGTGCATGTGAGGAGGAGGAGGGTCTTTTTTTGCTCCCTGTAGGAGTCGAAATCCCCAATCCCTGGCCGGGGATTGGGGATTCCGCTACAGGAGAAATGAGTGACTACACTGTCCATATATGGACACAGCGACGTCACTCACTTGTGAAGCGGAATCCCCGACCCTGTGGCTGGGGATTCCGCTAAAGAAGAAGTGAGTGACCACACTGTCCATATATGGACACAGTGACGTCACTCACTTCTGAAGCGGAATCCCCGACCCTGTGGCAGGGGATTCCTCTCCAGGAGAAGTCAGTGACTACACTGTCCATATATGGACACAGCGACGTCACTCACTTGTGAAGCGGAATCCCCGACCCTGTGGCTGGGGATTCCGCTAAAGAAGAAGTGAGTGACCACACTGTCCATATATGGACACAGTGACGTCACTCACTTCTGAAGCGGAATCCCCGACCCTGTGGCAGGGGATTCCTCTCCAGGAGAAGTCAGTGACTACACTGTCCATATATGGACATTGAAGTCAGTGACTTCTCCTGGAAGGGGGGATGGGTGCAACCTACAAGGGGCTGTGTGGCATTACCTACAGGGGGCTGGGTGGCATTACCTGCAGGGGGCTGGGTGGCATTACCTACAGGGGGCTGGGTGGCATTACCTACAGGGGGCTGTGTGGCATTACCTACCAGGGGGGCTGTGGCATTATCTACAGAGGGCTGTGTGTGGCAACAAATTTAAATGAAATTCATCCGATTTTAAAACGGACAGGGAAAAAAACGGATGCAAAAACGGGTCAAAATCGGCCGTTAAAAACGGCAACATGGCCCGGAACAGAATCGGAACGGATGGAAAACGGCCGGGAAAAACAGCCCAAAACTGCAGTTTTTATCTGCCGACGCTCGGACCCTGTCGTGTGAATAAAGCCTACCTCTACCGCTCTCCACTCTGGCAGCAATGTGGCACCTACAGGGTTGCTGTGTGTGGCGCTATCTACAGGGGTGCTGTGTGTGGAGCTATCTACAGGGGGGCTATGTTTGGAGCTATCTACAGGGGAGCTGTGTTTGGCACTATCTACAGGGGGGCTGTGTGTGGAGCTATCTACAGGGGGGCTGTGTGTGCCAACAAATTTAAATGAAATTCATCCGATTTTAAAATGGACAGGGAAAAAACGGATGCAAAACGGGTCAAAATCGGGCGTTAAAAACGGCAACACGGCCCGGAACAGAATCGAAAAGGATGCAAAACGGCCGGGAAAAACGGCCCAAAATGGCAGTTTTTATCAGCCGACACTCGGACCCTGTCGTGTGAATAAAGCCTACCTCTACCACTCTCCGCTCTGGCGGCAATTTGGCACCTACAGGGGGACTGTGTGTGGAGCTATCTACAGGGGTGATGTGTGTGGCGCTATCTACAGGGGGGCTGTGTGTGGCGCTATGTACAGGGGGCTGTGTGTGGAGCTATCTACAGGGGGCCTGTGTCTGGCGCTATTTAAAGGGGGCTGTGTGTGGCACTATCTATAGGGGGCTGTATCTGATGCTATGTACAGGGGGGGCTGTGTGTGGAGCTATGTACAGGGGGCTGTGTGTGGCGCTATCTACAGGGGGGCTGTGTGTGGCAACAAATTGAATTGAAATTCATCCGATTTTAAAACGGACAGGTAAAAAAACGGATGCAAAACGGGTCAAAACCGGCCATTAAAAACGGCAACACGGCCCGGAACAGAATCGGAAAGGATGCAAAACGGCCGGGAAAAACGGCCCAAAACGGCCGTTTTTATCGGCCGACACTCGGACCCTGTCGTGTGAATAAAGCCTACCTCTACCGCTCTCCGCTCTGGCGGCAAGGTGGCACCTACAGCGGGACTGTGTGTGGCGATATCTACAGGGGTGCTGTGTGTGGCGCTATCCACAGGGGTGCTGTGTGGCGCTATCTACAGGGGTGCTGTGTGTGGCGCTATCTACAGGGGTGCTGTGTGTGGCGCTATCTACAGGGGGCTGTGTGTGGCGCTATGTATAGGGGGCTGTGTGTGGAGCTATCTACAGGGGGCTGTGTGTGGCACTATCTACAGGGGGCTGTATCTGACGCTATGTACAGGGGGGCTGTATCTGGCGCTATTTACAGGGGGGCTGTGTCTGGCGCTATCTACAGGGGGCCTGTGTCTGGCGCTATCTACAGGGGGCTGTTTGTGGCACTATCTACAGGGGGCTGTATCTGACGCTATGTACAGGGGGGGCTGTGTGTGGAGCTATGTACAGGGGGCTGTGTGTGGCGCTATCTACGGGGGGCTGTGTGTGGTGCTATCTACACGGGGGCTGTGTCTGACGCTATCTACAGGGGGCTGTAACTGACGCTATCTACAGGGGGCTGTGTGTGGAGCTATCTACAGGGGGCTGTGTGTGGAGCTATCTACAGGGGGGCTGTGTGTGGAGCTATCTACAAGGGGGCTTTGTGTGGAGCTATCTACAGGGGGGCTGTGTGTGGAGCTATCTACAGGGGGGCTGTGTCTGGCATTATGTTCAGGGGGGCTGTGTGTGGAGCAATCTACAGGGGGGCTCTGGTGGATGATTTTTCCATTGACCGGTAGCAGAGTTACACAAATGGAAAAAAAAAATCCCCATCATGTAACTCTGCTACCTTTCAATTAAAAAGTCATCAACCACAGGGTCTCCCTCTTGATTTTCATTGTTCTCAGCCTTTTGGTTTGTCCTGCAGATGCTGCCGCCGTGATGAGCAGATGTTATACCCAAGATAGGAAAAGTAACACAAAGACGATATAACCGGATCCATAATATCTGTGATATCCAGACAGTCTAGAGATCCGAAGTGACAATGCAGAAAGATCTGGCTGTGATTTGATGTGTTTATGCAGAATATTGTGCGTGGTTAGGGGGCGTGGCTTAAAAATTACCCTCTTTTCCGAATTCAAAAGTTTGGAGGTATGCTGTATGTATTGTCACCTTTCTATTATAGCCAGCAGTCACCTTTTCAGCAATTTGGGCTACAGTAACTCTTCTGTTGGATCTAATAAAATGTGTAGCCTTTGCGGCCCATGCGCATCAATGAGCCTTGGGCGCCCATGACCCTGACACTGGTTCACTGGTTGTCCTTCCTTGAATTACTTTTGGAAGGTACTGACAACTGCATACTGGGAACACCCTACAAGACCTGCTGTTACTGCTGTAGATGCTCTGACCCAGTCGTCTAGACATCACAATTTGACCCTTATCAAAGTCGTCAGATCCTTACACTTGCCCGATTTTCCTGCTTTCAACACATCAACATCAAGAACTAGCTGTTCACTTGCTGCCTAATATATCCCACCCTTCAATAGGTGCAATTGTAATGACATAAGATATATCTCACAGATACATATGATCTTTTTACTCAAATGTTTATACCTGAATACTAAAGTTAGAGAAGAGACAACCACAGCACTCCAATTGAAGAAAGTCATGTACTTGTTTATTCACCAAGCATGAACTTGCAACATTTTAACCCTAAATTAGGCTAATAGGGTCTTTCTCAAGCAAGTCCCCTTTGGACCTGGGATTATTTTTACTGCGTGCACCAACCACTCTTGGGGATCTTTGGTATGCTGAAAGTGCTGCTGTTATCTATACTTTAGAATTTATCAGCCTATTTTATGCCTTAATGACCAAACTATCTTTTACGTTTTTCCATCGTTGCATTCAAAGAGCTATAACTTTTTTACTTTTGCGTCGACATAGTTATATAAGGTCTTGTTTTTTGCAGGACAAGTTGTATTTTTTAATAGCACCACTTTGGGGTACATATAATTTATTGATTACATTTTATTTACTTTGGGGGGGGGAATAGAAAGAAAACAGCAATTTCGTCAATTTTTTTGCGTACTAAATTTACGCAGTTTACCGTGTGGTATAAATAACACAATAACCTTGTTCAGTGGGTTGTTAAGATTGCAACGATACCAAATTTATATTAATTGTGTATGTTTTACTACTTTTACACACTAAAAACATTTTTTTTCAAAATGATTTGGTTTTGTGTCTCCATATTTCAAGAGCCATAACTTTTTTATTTTTCCGCTGATGCAGTTGTATGTATTTTAGAGTACATGCGACTTTTTGATCACTTTTTATCAATTTTTTTTAAGGCAGGATTCACAGAAAACAGCAATTCTTGGATTTTTTTAATTTCATTTTTTACGCTGTTCGCGAAGCGTGTTAAATAATGTAATAACTTTATTGTTGGGGTAGTTATGGACGCGGCTATACCAAATATGTGTCATTTTTTTTAATAATAAAGCATTTTGTAAAGGGAAAAAGTCAGTTTTTAATTTTTTTCCCCACTTATTTATTATTAGCTTTTTTACTAGTCCTACTAGGGGACTTCACTATGCGATCATCAGATCGCTTTTATAATACACTGTGATACTTCTGTATTGCAGTGTATTACTGACTGTCTGTGTAAAACGGACAGGTATCTGCAAGGCCATGCCTCTGGCCTAGCAGGCATTAACTAGCGGTAGACCTGGGGGCGTTTATTAAGCCCCCGGCTGCCATAGAAGACAATGGCACCCTGAGATCTTATCTATCTATTAAGTGCCGCATCTGAGGCATTAAACGAGCGAGATCGATACTGATATCGACCTCGTCCGTTAGAGCAGGGATGCTCCCAGCCCTCAGCTACTGGAGGTAGCTGAGAGCAGGAAGATTTAATGGCTCCCTGCTCTGTTTATTTATTCTGATGCAGCGCCGTAAAAAGGCTACTGCAACAGAATAAAGCCCATTAGTGACAGCCATAAAAACCACCTATGGGCGGTCACTAACGGGTTAAACCTGAATACTGCCATTCAGTGCCCTAACCATGTCACCATACAATGCTTAAATAATAAATCTATACAGTATCCAACTACGCTGATATACAGTGTCCACCATATATTTCAAGGCAAGTCCTTAGTGGCTACCTTCTGCTACCTTCTGGATTCAATGTGTATCTGAGGCTGCATTAGACATTACATGAATATTTAGGACCTTGTAATAACATGCCAATTTATATTTATTAAAGGGAATGTGTCGCGAATTAAACCTTTTTTTTAAGTGTCGTTACTTATTTCTATTATATTTTTTAAGTTTTTTGCTGTATTTTTTTTTTCTTCCATATGGTGGAAAGTATTAAATATCAAATAATAATTTGACATGTTTTCCTATGTTGGCCACCAGGGGGAGCACTTCCCAGAATTACAGCAAGGTGAATAAGGCAAAGCAACCTGACTCACAGCTGCTGTAAATGTGGGAGGGAATCTCACCCCCCCTCCCACAAGCCAGGAAAAGGTGTCTTCAAATTGCTAAGCAGTGTCCGGCAGCCATTTTGGATGTGTTATAGGACACACCAAAAGGCTAAGGGTATGTTCACACGCTTACTAAACAAAGGGAAAACCGCTCATGATTTTCAGCAATTTTTTAATCAAACTCGCGTTTTTTAACGGCCGTTTTTGGAGCTGTTTTTCTATAAAGTCAATGAAAAACGGCTCCAAAAACGTCCCAAGAAGTGATGTGCACTTCATTTTGATGGGCGTCTTTTTACGTGCCGGTTTTGGAAAACGACCACGTAAAAAACGCCCTGTCGGAACAGAACGCCGTATTTCCCATTGAAACCAATGGGCAGATGCTTGTAGGCGTTCTGCTTCCGATTTTTCAGCTGTAAACATTGTTTGTGGCCTTACCCTTAGGGCTTATTCAAACGAACGGGATATACGTCCGTGCAACGCGCGTGATTTTCACGCGCGTTGCACGGACCTATATTAGTCTATGGGGCTGTGCAGACAGTTGCGTGATTTTTACGCAGCGTTAGTCCGCTGCGTAAAAATCATGACATGTCCGTTCTTTGAGCGTTTTTCGTGCATCACGCACCCATTGAAGTTAATGGGTGCGTGAAAACCACGCATGTCGCACGGAAGCACTTCCGTGTGACGCGCGTGACTCGCGCAACAGCAGTGAAAAGGATGAATGAAAACAGAAAAGCACCCCGTGCTTTTCTGTTTACAAACATCCAGACGGAGTGTCATAATGATGGCGGCTGCGCGAAAATCACGCAGCCGCGCATCATACGCTGCTGACACACGGAGCTGTCAAGTGCCTTTTGCGCGTGCAAAAAGCACACGCTCGTGTGAATCCAGCCTAGTTGTGCTGAGACTGTTTGGGAATGTGACTAATGAACCTCTCAGTCTCAGCACAACTAGAGAGATTTACCGTTCAGGGCTTTCCCTGTACAGTTGCATCATGTGTCCTTCATACAGGGGGGGGGCCGTCAGGGGGGGGCCGTCTTGGGTCACGAGAGCGGTGTCTGTAAGATAGAGAGTGGGACAGACAGAGAAACACATGTCTTACCTGCAGTGCAGCTGGTCTTCATGATGGCGCCTGCTATCTCCCTGCAAACAGCTGCTCTGCTGTGTGACTCTGACCTGCGTCTGCGCAGTTCAGAGCCAGAGAGCAGAGTCAATTGAACGGCTCCCGTTCATTGTGCCCTATGCACTGTAGCTGCCGTATTCCATGTCTGTATGTGTCGTTAATCCACACATACAGAGATGAAAAACAAAATGGCAGCCCCCATAGAGAAGTAAAAGTTAGAAAAAAGAAAAAAGTAAAACACAAACACACAAATAAATAAAATGTATTTTAATAACATACTAAAAGCAATATTATATAAAAAAAAAAAAATCGCGACACCCGTCCTTTAAGTATAAAAACAGGCTTCTGCTTGTGGAGTGTGTACTCTATTGGACAACAAGATATTCTAGTAAACATACAAAAACTACAAGAATTAAAGACTGTGGATTGTGGCTAGAGTTGCATCAAGTGGCAGGTTTAGAATAACTTATTTCCTTTTGCAACGTTTGTGGTCAAATAAACTTTTCAAACTAGTTAAACTAAAAAGTGGTCTAATCTCTGGCAACTACCTGATTTCATGCCCTGACATGGTGTCCACTGTTTTTTTTGTGTTGTCCACAGTTAAAAGTTGTTGGTAAGGAATATCAGTCATTTGCAACCCGGTGTAATATTAGAGAAGAAAAAGTAATGGTAAACATGCAAACACAAAAACATATGGGTCACAAATATAAATGTACAAGATAGCACATATATAATAGCAATATGCAATATGCAAACAATAGGAAAATTGTAGACACATATTAGCTAATATTGAGGTAAGGAGTACCAGTCTAAGCTAAATGGAAAGGGAAACAAATCCCTCTTAAATAGGATCTGTCACCTGTTTATTAATTCCCTATCCCTTACTAATCTAATAGGCGCTTTGCTGCTGATCACTACAGTGTGATGTGATGTTTTCAAAAAAGTTTATTATTTGCAAAGTTATGAGTATTTTTCTAAATATGCTAATTAATAATTATGCCAAATAGGAGGTGACTCTTTCTGTTCACTTGGGGCGGTGTAATGTTTTCTGCATGACGCTATCCAATCGTCATACAACTTCTCCCCCTTCCCTGCCCAGCAACACAGTGTGATCATATAGTATACAGCTTCCATTCCCGACTGTGTTTTCAACTGGTGATATCTCCGGTTCCGTTACAGCTAGAACTGTGTTCCTGGTGTCATATGAAAGATTTGAATCTCATCTTATATATGACACCAGGACCGCTGTTTGAGGTTGTCCACAACCGGAGATATGACTATTTCAAGTAATCACCCTTTCCTCTAGCCTCAGTCTCTCACACTGTGTGAAGCAGCTTCATGCTGATAGGACAGCATCAGAGGCTGTGAGGTCGCTCCACATCAGGAGAATCGCTGTATTGACGCACATTTGTCAAGTATAGGCTCATTTGCATATTTAGAAACAAGCTCATAACTTTTAAAATAATAAACGTTTTGGGACAATTTTCACTAGCATTATCAGTGTGACAGAGTCTCTTAGATTAGCTAGGAGATTACTAAACTAGTGACAGATTCTCTTTAAAAACACAACCGATTTTGGCCTGAAAGCATACTTAACTATTCAGGTAACTTTTCTGAATAAACTGTCATAAGTATGTACATGAGGAATAACAGTATTTCTGAATTTTTAACAGTTTTTCCCTCTGCAGGCTGTATCTATAATTCTCAGTATTCTCTGAGCTAGTGGGTGGACCCTAACAGCTATCATGTTTTATAAACACTGCACACAAAGAAGAGGATAATCCTGCTCTTCTATATCTTCTCTATCACGTATATACAGAAGCTGCAGAAACATGGAGGAGATTATTCAGCAGTAATGAGCAGTGGAGCTGTGAATTCATTACTGGGTTGAGATAAAACACAACTAGGCAGCTGTAGCACATCTGTGTGTCTTTCTCAGTCTGCTCCGACTCCCCCCTCTCCTCTCTATGGACCTGTATGAGCAGTGTGTCTGTGTCTCTCCCTCTGCTCTCCCTCTGCTCTCCCTCTGCTCCTGCTCTCCCGACCCTTCTCTATAGACTTATATTGGCAGGTAGTGAAGAGATACACTGCCACTTTCTGCAATCCGGCACCACTGCTCTGTAACCAGGGATGAATTTTGCTTGACAACAGGGTGGACAGCAGTTCTTAGGAAGGGAGACACCTAGTGTTAGTAACTTCACACAGAATTTGCATGGATAAAACTAAATTTAACAGTAAGTAAATTATAAAGTTGATCTATGTCAGGTATACTATTAGTTTCAAGTAAATTGTTCGAAAAATTGGTGCCTATTTAAGGATCATAAACCCATTTGTTTTTTTCTCACCCCCACAATACAGCAGCCAAAATGTTTTCAAATAAACAAAATATGACAATTTCCATGAAAACTCAGACTTTTATTTATGAAAAAAGATGTAAAATTAATAGAAAGTATAATGAAGACAATGACAAGGCTAGAAATAATGATTTCTGCTTTGAAAAACTACTGCTGTAAATTTTGCTTTCATAAAGTAATACTTAATTTGTAGCAGCCTTGCAGACATTTGACATTCTACCTGTCAATTTGTTGAGGCAATCTGCAGAAATGTCACCCTGTGCTACCTGAAGGTCCTCCCACAAGTTGGACTGGCTTATTAGGCTTTTTTTTTTTTGTACCGTACGCTCAAGCTGCTCCTACAACAGTGCTTTGGGACATAGTCCTGTTGTAGGATGAAATTGGCTCCTATCAAGCACCGTCCAGAGGTATGGCTTGGCATTCAAAACAATGTGTTAGCCCTCGCTGTTTAAGATTCCTTTTACCCTGTACAAATTTCCCACTTGACTAGCACTAAAGCGGCACAAGGCCATAACATTTCCTCCACCATAACGTCCAGGATCTTTACATTTGTTTTCCGCCAAACAAATATTCTTCTTTGTGATCCAAACACCTCAAACTTAGATTTGTCTTTCCATAACACCTTTCTCCAATCATCCTCCGTCCATGTGTTCTCTTGTCTTATTTCTTTTTATTATCAAAACTCACATATAGCTATTTCTATGAAACTCTGCCTATGAGGCAAGCAGCCCGGATTCGCCTCCCAAGTGTTGAAGATGAGACTGTTTTTTTACGGTACCATTTAATAAAACTCAGATGAGGACCTGCCTTCCCGACCATTTTGAAACCATAATCAAACCAACAAATAATACCCCAGATACTCACGTAGCCCTAAGAAGGCTACTTTCATTGCTTCCATAAACAATAATTTTTAGCCTTGCTAACATAATTGTACAAAGGTTTTCTAATTAAGAATTATCCCTTTAACATGATAATTTAGGATTTACCAACACAATGAACTACTGGAACACAGGAGTGATGGGTTCTGAAATGCGATCTTTGTATACCTAGTTAATGTTACATTGCGCCATAGAAAGGAGAAAAGAACCACAGCACTAACCATTTAAAACAACGTCTTTTCTTTACTTTATTTTTGCATATCCATGAAGGTATGAAAAGAGACACAAACAAAACAGCAGGCGTCCTACGGCCGTTTCACTTCTCATTGATGTGAAACAGCTACTGGCCGCCTGTTCTTTGTTTGTCTCCTGTTTCCTACCTGTAAGGATATGAGAAAATAAACGAAAGAAAAATGTTTTAAATGATGTGTGCCGAGGCTCTTTATTTCTTTCTATGGAAAATTGGCTTGTTGCTATATAATCACTCAGCATCAGTAAGTTATACAAATTTTGAAAACTACAGAAGCCATTGTTTGTTATACTTTTGAGATTCTATATCATATATGAGTAGTGCTGACTGATGCCTCTCTTGTATAGAATAATATTACAATGCAGGGGTGTGGCCTGGCTGAGCAAGGAGACGGACGTACACGGGAGAGCTTTGCATACTGGATTCTTATCCAGCGCCATCCAGTTAAATCTACAGCTTCTGCAGCCATATCGTTGCAGCAGAAAGAACAACCGCAGTGAGAGGATAAAGCAGGTCTCCTTTTTCGTTTACATGCATGGAGACACCCACGGCCTACTGAGGCCTAGTACCCACGCCGGATCCCCGATCTTTCCTGCGGTCCGCGACCCGGACGCTGCATTTGATTGCCCAAAAACGTCCCGGAAAACGGCCAAGCAACCACCGCTTGTGGGGAAAGATCCCCTGGATAAAGGAACCATGACCTTAAGGCGAAACCTGCCAGTCCCAACCGGAAAGAAGGGGAAACTTGTGACGGCGGCCATATTCCACTAACCCACCGACACCTGAACAATAGGGAGAGTTCTAATAAGAGGTTAATACCAGGGTTTATAGCAACCTACTAACCTCTACAAAGACTGCCTTAACCCTCCAGGGAGAACAACAGTAATATACTTTTTACAAGAGAAAACATATGTAACTTTTATTAATGTGACCTAAGGGCTCAGCAAAGCCTCAGATTATAGTTGATAATAAAGCGTATCTGCGCTTAAATGTAACATGGGCACTGCCCAAAACTTTTACTGACTTGCCTCATAGTCTAATATCAAGCTAATATCAAGCTAAACTCCCTTCTACTACCCTATATAACCCCCTGACGAAGCATCTGTAAAATGAGTGTCGTGTCAGCAGCGGACCCCCGATCTTGATCTCTCAGCTATTCCCGTACTTTGCAGGTGTAGGTATACTGTTGCTTAAACTTGATTGTACGGATGTACTTACATTTATATATGCATATATACCAATCTGTGCAAATGTGTTATACCTTTCACCTGTTTAAAAACTTACTATGCATGCATTCTAGCATTTTGAGCGATCCTGTGACCGGGTTACTATCTGGTTGTTCCGCTGCTTCAGTGTTCTGATTCCATCTTTTATCCTGCGAGGGTTATGTAATTTTATCTTGTCTAGTTTTGTCTTATTTAGACGTGGTGTAGCAGGACAGGCATGGTATAAAGCACAGCATGATTCTGGCTCAGCACGGCACACGACCAGGATAGCACGGGATACAGGAACAGGAACACACTAGGAGACCATGACATAGACAAACTTAGGGAACGACAACAACACTCAGGCATAGAAGCAAGGGGCTGAATCCCTCTTATAGTCCAGGGCACTCATGAGCTAATAGTTAATCAAAGTCCGGTGCGCACGCTGCTCCTTTAAGAGCAGGCACGAGCGTGCACGTGCACCCTACGGGATCCAGCAGAGGTAAGTGGAAGTGATCGCTCGCCGACTCATGTCTGCGGCAGTCGGGGAGAGTGAACCTGACAGCCCGCAGCCACAGACATGACAGTATCCCCCCTCTTACGCCCCCTCTTCTTGGGACCAGAGTGAGAGAGAAACTTCTTCAGAAGAGTAGGGGCATTGAGGTTCTCATCTGGCTCCCAGGACCTCTCCAGGACCAAACCCCCTCCAATCCACCAAATAAAAAGTCTTTCCTCTCACTCCCTTGGTGTCCAAGATCTCCTTAACCTCGAAGGTGTCTGAAGGGCCGCTGGAGGCTACTGCAGCGCTAGGAGTTTTGGTAAAGCGGTTCAGAACCACTGGTTTCAGGAGAGAAACATGGAAGGAGTTGGGGATCTTGAGGGTTGGAGGCAGCCGAAGCTTGTAGGCAACAGGGTTGATCTGCTGCAGGATCTCGGAGGGTCCGAGGATGTTGGGAGCAAATTTGTACAACGGCACCCTCAGTCGAATATTCCTGGAGGACAGCCAGACCTTCGTGCCAGGAAGAAACTGAGGAGGTTCTCTTCTCCTTGTGTTCGCCTTCCGCTTCATGCGGTCGACCGCCAGCGGGATGGAGGATCGAGTTTGCTGCCAAATCTGCAGAAAGTCCCCAAAAGCCATGTCAGCAGCTAGCACCTCGGACGTAACAGGGACCGGGAGAGGAATTTGTGGGTGTTGGCCATAGACGGTAAAGAACGGTGTCTTCTGTGTGGACTCGCTGGTATGATTATTGTAAGAGAACTCCGTCTATGGAAGCAACTGCACCCAGTCATCATGCTGCTTGGAGATGAAGTGACGTAGGTAGTTCTCCAAGATCTGATTGATCCTCTCGACCTAACCATTGGACTGAGGATGGTAGGCCGAGGAAAAGTCCAACTTTACACCTAGGAGTCTGCAGAGGCCTCTCCAGAACTTCGAGGTGAACTGAACCCCCTGATCAGACACAATATGCTGCGGCAAGCCGTGCAGGCGGAAGATGTGTTGGATGAACAGCTTGGCTAGCAGAGGAGCAGAAGGAAGACTGGTCAGAGGAACGAAGTGGGCCATCTTTGAAAATCGATCCACTACCAGCCAGACAGTACTGCATCAGGCAGAGAGAGGCAGGTCAGTGATAAAGTCCATAGCTATATGCTGCCAGGGAGCATTGGGCACAGGCAATGGCTGGAGCAGACCAGCAGGTCTGGAGTGAGCGACCTTGTTGGCTGCACATACTGAACAGTAAGAAACAAAGTCCATAATGTCCTTGGGCAGCGTGGGCCACCAGAAATGACGAGCAATCAGATCCCGGGTCTTACGAGTCCCCGCGTGACCTGCCAGTCTAGAGTAGTGTCCCCAGAGGAGGATTCTTCCACGGTCAGCCAGGCGAACAAAAGTCCTCCCTGGAGGAATGTCCCCAGCTTGCAGGGGATTGACAGAGACAATGCAAGACGGGTCAATAATCTTCTGTGGAATCTCCATGGTGTCTTCTGTCTCGAAAGACCTGGACATGGCATCGGCCCTCACATTCTTGTCGGCCGGGCGATAATGGAGCTCAAACTGTAACCTGGTAAAGAACAGTGCCCACCTGGCCTAACGAGGGTTCAGCCGTTGGGCCGTCTGAAGATAGGTGAGGTTCTTATGGTCCGTAAAAATCAGGATGGGATGAGCTGCTCCCTCTAGTAGATGTCTCCACTCTTCCAGAGCCAATTTGATGGCCAGTAACTGCCGATCCCCAATTGAGTAGTTGCGTTCTGCGGAAAAGAAGAGCTTGGAAAAATATCCACATACCATTGACTTGCCCTTGGAGCCTCTGTGGAACAGGAGTGCACCAGCACCAACAGAGGATGCGTCCACCTCCAATGAGAACTGTAGAGAAACATCTGGATGATGGAGGATAGAGGCTGATGTGAAGGCACTTTTCAGGCTATGAAATCCGGACTCTGCCTCAGGAGTCCACACCTTGGCGTTCATGCCCTTCTTAGTGAGGTTAGAGTTGGTAGAAGTCAGTGAGGAGAAGTTTGGAATAAACTGTCTGTAGAAATTGGCGAATCCCAGAAAGCGCTGTATGGCCCGCAAGCCTTGAGGGCATGGCCATTCCAGGACAGCCTTTACCATTTCAGAATCCATCTCGAGACCTCGATTCGAGGCGATCTAGCCCAGGAAGGGTAGAGCATCTTTCTCAAAAACGCACTTCTCCAACTTAGCGTACAGACGATTCTCCCTTAACCGCAGCAAAACTTGACGGACATGTCTCTGATGCGTCATAGGATCCGGAGAAAAAAATCAAGATATTATCATGATTGTGAGCATTACACACGCCGAAGGGCATTACTAGATATTCATAGTGTCCATCACGGGTGTTAAATGCAGTCTTCCATTCGTACCACGTATACGATCAAACAGTTCTGAGATCAGTGGCAACGGATATTTATTTTTCACCGTGATCAGGTGTAGTCAATACAAGGATGAAGAGAACCATCCTTCTTTTTTACGAAGAAGAACCAGGCTTCTGCAGGAGAGGAAGACTTCCGTATGAACCTCTTCTCCAAGTTCTCTTTCACATAGGCGGACATGGACAGAGTCTCTGGCAAGGAAAGAGGATATACCCTACCACGGGGAAGGGATGCACCAGGAATCAGCTCGATAGGGCAGTCATACGCCCGGTGTGGAGGCAATGTCTCTGCCTCCCTCTTGCTGAAGACGTCCAAAAATGCAGCATAATGACCTGGCAATCCTGCCAATGACCGAGGCAGAGGAGGCTGAGCCGAACTAATCTGCACCAGGAATCGGCTTTGACACTCAGGGCCCCACTGGAGAACCTCTCCAGAATTCCAGTCCAGGATTGGGGCATGAAGTCGGAGCCGAGGCAAACCCAGCAACACAGGGTTAACAGCTTTGGATAGGACATAGAACGACAGAAGTTCGGAGTGAAGAGCTCCCACTTGGAGCCTCAGCAGCTTGGTCACAGCTATAACTGGGTCTGGCAGAGGTAGTCCATTTACAGATGCAACCGTCAACGGCCTCTCCAGGGGGGTAATTGAAGAAGATCCACCAGGTCTCTATAAATTAAATTAGCAGTGGATCCAGAGTCCAGATACGCAGAGACCTGATGCGTTCTCTCTGCGGACACTATGGTCACTGGTATGGACAATTTAGACGGAAGTCCTTTCTTACTCAAGGTTGTCTCTCCTAGCAACCCTAGGCTTTGGGATTTTTGGGGACACAGACGCACAAGATGGCCACCGAGGCCGCAATATAGACAGAGTCCCGAAGTACGTCTGCGTTGTCTCTCCTGGGTGGATAGCTTACACTGGTCCATCATCACAGACTCCTTAGGAGGATCGACATCTGAGGACAGCAGGGGTTGCTGCAAAGTAGGGGCCAGACTAGGGAGGCCTCCCTCTCGACGAACCTCTTGGAGGCGTTCTCGGATCCGCATATCAATCCGGGCGGACAGAAGGATGAGGTCATCCAGGATAGATGGCAGATCTCGAGCGGCAAGTTCGTCCTTAATTTTATGAGACTGTCCATGCCAGAATGCAGCCACCAGGTTCTCATTGTTCCATAACAGTTCTCCCACCAGGGTGCGGAAGTGAATTGCGTACTCGCTCACGGAGGTGTCTCATTAGCGTAGATTAATCAAGGAAACCGCTGCAGATGAGACCCATCCAGGCTCCTCAAACACCATGCGAAAAGTCCATAGGAAGCCCTGGAACTCACGGGTCTCTGGTCCTTGTCTCTCCCAGATAAGGTTCGCCCATGCAAGGGCCTTGCCAGTGAGGAGAGAGATGATGAAAGCGACCCTTGCAACCATCAGACGAAAATGTCCTAGTATACAGGCTGAAGTGGATCTGGCACTGGTTCAAAAATCCACGACAGGTACATGCGTCTCCATCATAGCGGTCAGGAAGTGGCAAAGAAAAATGCGGTCAACACTGCCAGGAGGTGTAGTTTGAGGATCAACACTGCCAGGAGGTGTAGTAGGAGGAACGGCAGCTTGTGCCTCCTGCCGACGTGCGAGAATGTTCAACACCTGGAGGAGTTGGTCTTGTCGAGACCAGAGGACTAGCATATGCGCCCACATCTCCTGTGACGTCATCATGGTCTTGAATCGACCAGCGGGGTCCATGGCCTGAGCGTACTGTCACGTAGGGTTCGTGGACCCACTGGGCCGTACCGCCTTGGCGGTATGGCAGCTGGCCAATATTGCGCAGGCTAAAGTCTATAGTTTGTGTATGGTACTTGTGGCAGCTCGGACAGTAGCAAGGCAGGCTCGGCTGGGACTAGGCAGCAGGCAGATGTCAGGCGTGGTGAAGCAGGACAGGCGTGGTATACAGCACGGCACGACTCTGGCTCAGCACGGCACATGACCAGGATAGCATGGGATACAGGAACAGGAACACACCAGGAGACCATCATATAGACAAACTTAGGGAACCACAACAACGCTCAGAAGCAAGAAGCAAGGGGCTGAACCCCTCTTATAGTCCAGGGTACTCATGGGCTAATAGTTCATCAAAGTCTGGTGCGCGCTGCAGCTTTAAGAGCGGGCACGAGCGTGCACGCGCACCCTACGGGATCCGGCCGAGGTAAGTGGAAGTGAGTGCTGGCGTCTCCTGAGGAGGAGACTGGGGCCAGCGCTCGCCGACCCATGGCTGCGGCCGTCAGGGGGAGAGTGAACCTGTTGGCCCGCAGTCACGGACATGACAAATATATCTTTATAACAATACATTTTAGAAAATATCATGTAATTGCACAAATGTATAACTGCCATTTATGGACACATTTAACTGTATTTTAGTTCGTGGGAAAACCCCTTTAAAGAAGAAATTCTAACAAATTCAAGAATAGCAAAAAAAATTGAGCTCGATAACAATGATATTCAGATTTACCAGGATCTATCCAGATTTACATTGGATTTAAGAAGACAACTACAACCTCTAACTAGAGTCCTTCGGAAAAAAAAACATCCCGTACAGGTGGATGTTTCCATTTGGAATTACAATTTCTCTGGCTAATAAGTCATTAACAATCAACACTCCGGATGATCTGCCATTTGTCCTGAATAAATTGGATCTCAACCATCTAAAAATCCCAGACTGGATCACTTCAGAGGAGAAATTGGATCTCCCACCATTACCTAGTCCGGGAGATTGGGAAATAATCACACCACAAAGGACCAAGAGGATGAAAAAATCTGATACGGACTTCACAAAAACCCCAAGGGGGAATGACAAGGCTACCTATAACTGAACCTCTTGACTTACTGTATGGACCTCAAATTTCTTGTTCTTTTTCTCAGGAACCATTCGAACACCTTACCTTTTACACACAAGAACTTTTGATTGATCTTATGGGACAGAGAAGATGTCTCTTGATGTATCCTTTTTTATACACAGGCCTACCTATGTTTAAATATTAATGTTTAGTTACTTGTACATTTAAGAAATATGTAGAATGCTTATTTGTTTTCAGTGATAGAAATACTATGCTATAAAATTGTGTATATTCTCAACTGTAAGCATATCTACCTCGTGGAAAATGCTCTACCAACAAGATGCGATTTCGCACGGACAGTGTTATTTTATCTACCTTTCTGTTTTTACCATAATTGAGGTAAACATCTGCAATGATACAATTTACTTGCCTGTTAATTATATATTTCGTTTCCAGAGATTTTGCTGGGAGGAGCACTGGATCTCCTCAAGGCCTACCTGTGAGGAAATAGTCACTCTACCTGGAATATTAATCTATGCAATCTACCCTGATGTGTAATGGGATTCCCCCACAATTTCCAACTGCATAACATGTCAATTGTTATTTTCTTTGAAAACTGTTCACCTTATAACTTGTTTTCTCCCTTCCCCAACCCTCCATCATCACATCCATTCTTATTACCCGAATCAATATGTGTCTCACTACCCATAAGTATTTTGAATTTAATCTCCAATAATTTTCTCTTTTTTTAAATAGCTGAACTTAGACTAGCAACTTACAATGTGAAAGGTATTAATGTCCCTTAGAAGAGATTGCAAATTCTCCAATTTCTGCAATAAAAAAAAATAGTTGTAGTGTTCTTGCAGGAGACCCACTTTAAAAAATACTCCTCTCACAAAGAATAAAAATTGCACCCAATGGTACAACCCATCCCTACCCCTTAGAGACATAAAGGAGTTTCCATTATAATACACAAAAAATTCAGAATAAAAGACTGTCAAACAGACAAGGGTATGTTTTTGTAAAAGACTCAATTCACAACAAATTATTCACTTTCGCAAACATTTGCACACCCAACGCAGGTCAGGACAAATTTTTCAAACATATATTTGAGTCATTAGAGAAATTCCAAGAAGGCTCACTGATATTTGAAGAAGACATCAACACCCCTCTACAACCATCCTTAGAGACATCCAATTTCTCCTGAACGATTCAATTTAAAACATTGAAATCTATCAAAAAAACTATTATCTGAATCACAACTGATGGATTCATGGAGAATCAAATTTCCATCCACCAAGGAATACTCTTTCTATTCGGCGGTTCACAAAAAAATACTCAAGGATAGATTATCTACTAATCCCTCATAATTTATTGAGCTTGGTTAGAGGATCATGCACCACACTTTATAAACCTAGAATTGAACCCCAAATCCAAGTCTGCTTTTAATTGGAAACTTAACGAAAGTCTATTAAATAATAGCAAAGATGTCAAATACTTATTGGGCTGTCTTAATTTTTTTTTTTTTAAAGGAGGAAACGCGTTGGGAGAACATTCATTTATCACTTGCTATCTCAAAGAGGTCACCCACTTCCATGACACAGGACACAATTGATGGAGGACTACTAACAACAACAAAAAGGGGTAGGAGGGCAACAGCCCCTACATTTTCCTATTACCTCTATATGTAATCCATGCAAGATAAAGAAAATAAATAAATGTGGGGGAACCTCTAGAAAAGAGAAATAAGAAAATAGTACAGATTTATAATCCCTACAAAAGTTTTGCTGTCTCCAAAAAAATGATGAAAATGCACATCATGCATATCATAATGAATATATGAAAAATCGCATGCAGTATTGGCATATGAAACCTCCATGTACACATGTTATGTTTTTACAAATATTTTTAAAAGAAACAAAGTAAAAGTTATATTTTATATATACTCCGGATCTATCTTTTTCTTTCCTAATATAACAGAGAACGAAATTAAAACCATTTTTATCCAGGATGTGGACTCTTACTAATACCACCAAAATTTATCATAAATATGGATACAGAAAGATTCCTCTTTTACTCAAATTCAAATTTACATAAAATTCATATCATATGCTCAATCTGACAAATGCGGTAAAAAAAACTAGCCTTCCTGATAAAAAAACATAAGTCCGCAATGTTTATTCCAAAGATTAAAAATAAACAGAACAATTTGGTACATACAACACACGAAATATCCAAAGTATTTAATGCATATTATGAAGAGCTATATAACTTGGATACCCGAAACGTCCAAGAAAAGGACAGCACAATAAATATACACTTACCATGTATCAATGAGACTCAAAAAACAATACTTAATAAGCCATTCTCAACCCAAGAAGTCGAAAATACAGTCAAATCAAGCCCAAATTGGAAGTGTCCTGTCCAGATGGGTTCTCAAGTATTTATTACAAAAAGTTTAAAGACATTCTCATTCCCCATATGACTTATTATTTAAATAGCATAGATTCCTCCAATCCATTCCGAGAAGAATCCCTAACTGCACACCTCACCTTGATTCCTAAAGAAGGTAAAGACACAACTACAGACCAATTTCATTAATTAATAATGACATTATAATCTATGCTAAAATAATTGCAAACAGAATACAACCTTCACTACCCTCCCTTATAAATCTTGAATAGGTGGGTTTCACTTCTAACAGAGAAGCAAAAGATAACACCTTGAGAATAATTAACATCATACAGTATGCTAAAAAACAAAATATACCATTAGCTCTCCTATCAACAGACGCAGAAAAAGCGTTTGATATGGTCAACTGGTAATTTTTAAAATTGACTCTTGTAAAATTTGGTCTACCAGAAAATTTGCTAGACAAAATTATGGCCTTGTAGATAACCCCATCTGCTAAAATTAAAATGAATGAAGTCCTCTCACATTCATTTAAAATCAGAAACGGTACAAGACAAGGCTGTCAATTATCCCCCCTGCTATTCATATTAATGATGGAAGTATGAGCCCAAAGAATAAGAGAAAATACAAAGATAAAAGGAATTTTATGTAATAAAATTGTACATAAAACTGCTATTTTTGCAGACGATATGCTCATCATTATGACAAATCCACACACATCGCTTAAGATATTACTCAAGGAATTTGAACTGTTCGGGAAAATATCCAACTTTAAAATAAACAACTCTAATTTGGAATTTCTCTATATAAACGTTTGCATAAGAAACTGGACCACCTGGTCTAAATCCTACCCCTTTAAAAATACCTGCACCAGCATAAATTATCTAAGTGTTAAGATAGACCCTGACTTAACGAAATGATATGACCTAAACTACAAACCTTTGTTGGAAAAAATAGAGAGAGATCTTATCAACTGGAATTTAATACAAATCCCGTGGTTTGGATGAAATAATCTTGTGAAAATGATAATTCTGCTAAAGGTCCTCTACTTCTTACAGACTCTTCCCATCAACATCCCCCACTCCTTTTTTTAAGAACCTTAAACAAATAACAACGACGTTTATTTGGCATTCTAAAGGTTTTAGAGTCAAATATGGAACATTGACAAAACCTAGGAAATTGGGAGGGATCGGAATACCTGATTTTGAAAAGTATAGAGACACAACCCAAATCAACGATGTCCTAGAACTATACTTTTATCCAAACTGCAAATTATGGACTGATATAGAATTGAACATGCTGAACCAAGAATTTGAAAAGTATATGTGGATCACCCCCCACAATAGAATACAATATAACACAATCCGAAACTCTCTAACAAATCTCACATTACGGACCTGGCACAAACTTAATAGGAAAAACTTGATGGTTCCTAAGATTTGTGAACTTACCCCTTTCACATTTCTCATACCGAACAAATTCAGATCCTTGAAGCAGACCATTTCTAAAAATTCATTATTAGCCACATTAGCGGTAAAACATTTAATTAAACACAACAACATCGCCCACCAACTAACTGATTTACCTGAGTTTAAAGATTCAAACTTAACTGATCAGGACTCCAAAACGATCTTGAAAGCAGTCAGATTGTTCTTACCAGAGATGACCGACTCAACAAAATACAATTTGCTATCCAAATTCTGTCCCCAACCTAAACCGATCCAGAGTATGATTTTAAAAATCTACAAGTCCTTACTACAAACTTCTGATCCACCTTCTTACAACTCGAAATGGGAGAAAGACTTAAATATAAACTTTTCTGCAGACCAAATCAAACTGATCTTAAAACATTCACACTCCTTCTCAATATCAACGAGAATTCAGGATCATATCAAGATGGTATAAAACACCGGAGAATTTGAATAAAAGCGACCCATCTTATTCTCCCACTTGCTGGAGGTGTGAAACAGATAATGGTACGCTTCTACATATATGGTTTAACTGTCCATAATTCACCAATTTTGGCAAGACGTCCAAGCAACCTTAAGAAAATTTCTGGGTAAGGACATTACCCTTACTCCAGAATTAACTTTACTCAATTTAGAGGAGTCAAATCAATTTAAAAACTGCAATTCGACTTTACCACACCTTATAAGCACAGCAAAGACTTTAATATCTAGACACTGGAAAGACGACGAATCCCCTACAATTACTGAGTGGTTAAGAGAAATTAATATGATACAATCTTACGAAAAAATAAAATGGCTCTTAACCCCTTAACAACCGCCAATACGCCTTTTCCCGGCGGCCATTAGGGTACTTATGCCAGAGCACCTCCTTTTCACGGCGCTGTGACATAAGCCCGGCACGGGTGTCCTATGCCAGCTAAAGCGGGTGTCGGGCGGTCTAGAGACAGCCGGGCATCTGCTCTAACGGGTAGGATTGATTTCAACATCGATCTCACCCGTGTACCCTCTTAGATGTGGCGCTCAATAGCGAGTCCTAGTGGTTTTGGCGGGAGGGCGCTCCCTCTCTCACCCCATCGGCACCCTGCAATTGCAATCGCAGGGTGCCGATGGCTTCAATGGCAGCCGGAGCCTAACAAAGACCCCCAGGTCTGCCTGTAGTGTATGCCTGCTAGGCCATGCCTGAAGCATGACCCAGCAGGTGCCTGCCAGTTTTACACTGACTGGCAATAATACGCTGCAATACAGAAGTATTGCAGTGTATTATAAAAGCGATCAGAAGATCGCATAGTGAAGTCCCCTAGTGGGACTAAAAATAAAGTTATCAAAAAGTTTAATAAAGTTAATAATAAATAAATAAAAATCTCAAATAAAAAAAATGAAAACCGCACTTTTTCCCTTATAAAACACTTTTAATATGAAAAAACTAAAATAAATTAAAACATTACACATATTTGGTATTTGGTATCGGCGCGTCCGTAACGACCCCACCTATAAAATGATTATGTTATTTAACCTGCAAGGTGAATGCCGTAAAAAATAAAATAAAAAAATCAATGCCTGAATTGCTTTCTGTTCATCCTGCCCTTAAAAATTTTTTATGAAAAAGTGATCAAAAAGTCGCATGCACTCCGAAATGGTACCACTAGAAGTCGTCCCGCAAAAACAAGCCCTCATACAGCTGCATCGGCATAAAAATAAAACAATTATTGCTCTTAAAACATGGCGACACAAAAACAGTTTTGATAAAAAAGTATTTATATTGTGTAAAAGTAGTGAAACATAAATAAATCTATATAAATTTGGTATCGCCACAATCGTAATGACTCACTGAACATAGTAAATGGCGTAAATCTAAGACGCAAAAAGGAATGGCAAAATGTATGGTTTTTTTTTTATTACCCCACAAAAAAGTTAATAAAAGTTAATCAATAGTTTATATGTACCCAAAAATGGTGCTATTAAAAAATACAACTTGTCCCACAATAAACAAGACCTTATACAGCTATGTCGACACAAAAATAAAAAAGTTATAGCTCTTGGAATGCGACGATTGAAAAACTTAAAAAAATAGCTTGGTCATTAAGGTCTAAAATAAGCTGGCCATTAAGGAGTTAAACCAAGACTTAGACAAATGTAAAAAAATTGGGGACAATTGGATACAATTTTATAAATCTGCAGATATATCCTATTACCGCAGTTTGAACTCCCATATACACACTCATCTGATTTCAAATCTGAGACTAAACACCTATCCACAAGATCTCCTTCATGCAGGTTGAAGGCATTTAATCACACCTCTTATGAGTTCAACATAGTATTGACTATTTGAGTCACATAATTATATTTGATTACATTGTTTAAGATGAAAATCCTTATATAAAGAATTTACAAAAAACAAAACAAAAAAAAAGAATATTATTGCAATACATTTTCTTTCAATGAAAACAATAGTGATTTTCTTTTAAAAACAAGGACATTTCTCAATGATTCCAAACTTTTGAACAATAGTGTACATTAGTTTTATTAGTTATTATGAGGGTACCAAAAGTTTTTTACTGTGTATAAACGATTATCTAATATATTTTTTTTAAAGTAATTATGATATTATTTTCTTTTACGTTGTTATAATTTATCTTTGTTTTGCTAATTTTTATTTCAATGTTTTTATTGATTTTGCAAATGTTGAGTCGCGTATAACACCAACTATGAAACCAAAAGTATCTATCTTGTTGGTGCTGAAGCTAAGGACGCCAAACCACTTCAAATGTTTGCAGTTTCATACTAGACAATTGTTCAGAAATCATTATCAAGTCAAATTTTTCCTTAACCAAGATAAAATTAACAATTGATCTTTTCCACAATTCTAGCTAAGAACAAAATTGCTATTATTTTAAGAGAAGTGTGAATGAAAGCAACTTTTGAGCCCTACCTCTTTTTTGTAAGATTCACTTTGCTGACTGAGAAAATGTGCCCATAAAACCGCATCCAAAAGCTTTTCACTGTGAGGCAACTCCACCAGACGTGAACCATAGCCCCTCAGTTCAACATCCACAAAAACAATGATTAGGACCCCCAGACATAGCTTTTGCTATTCTAGAAGAAATCCAATACTAATGTAGAAAAGACCATTACACTACGTTGTTGGCAGTAACAACTGCAATCAAACTCTTGCTAAATTTGCGATGAGTCTTCTACATGACCCTGGATTAATTTTGTCCCACTCTTCTTTGCAGAAGTGTTTTGATTCGGCTACATTGGAGGGTTTTTGAGCATGAACTGCCCATTTCAGGTTTTTCCACATAATCTCAATAGGATTCAAATCATGACTCTGACTCTTTATGTCACAAACTGACGGGCAGACATTCTCCATCAGGATTTTTGACAGAAAACAGAATTTGTGGTTCTATAAATTATGACAAGGCGTCCAGGTCCTGCAGAAATAAAGCAGTCCCAGACCATCATACCGCCACCACCATGTATGACTGTCGGTAGTATGATGTTATTATAGTGGAATGCGCTGTTTGCTTTATGCCAGATGTAATGAGACCCATGTCTTCCAAAACGTACTGCCTTTAACTCTTTAGTCCACAGAATATTATTCCAAAATTCTTGGGAGTCATCTACATGTTTTTAGGCAAAAGCAGGACGATCTTTCTGTTCTTTTTGGTCAGCAGTGGTTTGTGCCTTGCAACTCTCCCATGAATACCATTTTGGCCAGTGTCTATTCTTATTGTGGAATCGTGTACTCGTCGTGTACATTGACCTTAACTGAGGCAACTGTGACCTAATAGGTGAGTCATTGATGCACGCTTGGTGAAATTTTAGTATGCTATCCACCAAACACAGAGCCTTAGCAATGGCTTTGCAATCCTTTCCAGACTGGGAGATTTCAATGTCTTTCTTAGGCGTCCCTATTTGAACCCCTTTAGAACTTGGCATCATGTGCTTCTATTTGAGACCTTCCAGCCTGCTTCACATTGCCAGACAGGGTCTACTTAAAAGGGTTTTCCCATCTTGGACATTTATGGCATATCCAAGATGTCCAAGATGAGAAAACCCCTTTAGGCGATGTTTAAATGAAATAGGTCTCCTAAGAAACATGCCTAGGTGTGGCTAGTGAAGTTGTTCTCAATTGTTAATTGAATTTGGTAACTGGATGTTTTAGTGTGCAATTACTTTTTCACATAGGGCCAGGTAGGGTTGAAATGCATTGAAACCATTATTTAAAACCAGAAACCAGAATATTGTATTTACTTTGGTTATCTTTGTCTAATATTTAAAGTAGATTGATGATCTGAAACTTTCAAGTGTGATAAATATGCAAGAATAGAAAATACTTTTTCACAGCACTATATATATTTATATATATATATATATATATATATATATATACATATATTTAAAAGAAAAAAGAAAGCAGCACCGTATACACAGTAAATGGCTGCAAGCATCAAAACTTAGATTCCACGTCATCTTGATACATAAAATCTAAAGATAGGCAGCATGCCAAAAGGTTTAGTAAAAGCAGGACACTTTATTCACCCGTGTGTGCAACATTTGGGGCCTTTCTGATGCTGGCTGTTCTTTCCTATACAATGTAGTACCATAAAAAAAAGTTTAGAATGCGGTACACTTTTTATTTTAACACTGTGGTCAATGGCCAACGTATGTCACTGTATACTTAAGATCATGAGAAACTAACTTTCAACTAGGCATATCCAAACATTTGACTGCCATTGTATGCAAAAAAAAGTGATTTGTCTATAGTATATAGCCAACGTATATGAACAATAGTATACTATGTACATAGAACGGCCAATGTAGAATGTGTATTTGCACAGGCATATGCGGTATATTGTTAGCAATACATAGTCTCAAATGTAAATCAAACAATCTTATGCAATGACTACATTAAAAAAAACAAAAACGTTTTTTTTGTCAGTACATTTTTCAGTTGGCAAATATATATAGATATTTTAAAGAAAGTATGTTTTTTTGTGATTTATTGTTATTGCGGTCAATAGATACAACTCTTGAGCTAAAAGAACATTATGTTTTAATAAGCATCTGGGTATGAATTGTAAAACTAAGCAATAATAAATAGGAGTCGCAGCTGCCAAGTAATAGAGAAAGACAGGAAAGTGGAACAGCTGCCTCCTTAATCAAATTGTTTAGGAAGAGTATATGGATAGCTGGTATAGACAGATGGCAATGCCTGAGGGATGTGTCTAGCTGGATAAAAATATGATGATCTTGAGCTGTTACTGTTGCTATCTTCAATTACTAAATAGAAATAACACGCTTATTTTATTCTATAACAAAATTCATAGGTGTATTTTGTTAAGATTGTAAAAAACATTTTGATACATCTATCCCATCAATAGTATCAATAATATCAGATATCGACCATCTAGTGCTAACAACACATTGGCCCAGGTTAGGGAGACAGAACGTCAAAGCATGACTTCACAGACATAACATATGTGGTCTGTTGTTGGTCATATTCCAAATGGATTTACAAACAGGTGATGTAATGTCATCACGTATAACAACAAAACCACTATCTTACTTTAAATCATTCTATTCCCTTAGCCCCTGGAGAGAGGGAGCTCAGCCCTGGTTAGTGTTATTTATCACCACCTATAGTCGGTGGCGATAACTTGGGCATTGACTCCTCTCTAGAGGAACTGCACTCTTAGCAAACAGGGGGAAGTTGGCCCAAGAGTCATGGAAAGGGTAACAAATACCAGGCCTTCCTGTTCTAGGTGACAAAACCCGGCACCATAATGGTATGCTACTTAATGATAACAAATCGAATGACCTATTTTAAACTATTAAACTATTGAGATCTCTGTATCAGGCATCTAGTGCTATACTTAGTATAACCTTTAGTCTCCTAAAACCCAGAAAAGATCTTCAAATATAAAAATATGTCTGTTTTATCAACCTTAGGCCTCATTCACACGAACATGTCTGTTTTGCGCGCGTAAAAAAATGCAGCATTTTTCCTGCATTGCAGTTCCGTGTGACATCCATGTACAGTGCGTATCTGCGTTTTTTACGCGCGTATGTCATCCGTATCTCATGCATGTTTTACGTCAGCAAAAACAACTGAAGAAGGTGTTTTTCTTTTTCTCATCATTACTTTAGCAACTGGTGTGTGAATCATGGACAGCACACAGATGTGCGTCCGTGTGCTGTCCGTGATTTTGACGCACCCTTTGACTTCAATGGGTGCAAAAAACGCACAAGAATAGGACATGCAGTGAGTTTCACGCAGCGGACACACGCTGCATGAAAAACACTGAATGGCCCCATTGAATTGCATAAATCCGTGTGACGTCCGTTGTTTTAACGTGCGTAACACGGACGTGAAATACTCTCGTGTTAATAAGGCCTTACTGCACCTGCTGAGTGCCCCTACTGCCAGCTCCCACTTCATGGCACCTGAGCAAAGCACTCCCTGAAGTAAATGGGGCAGCTTGCTGAATTGTACAATAGGGGAGTGCATGGCTCTATCCAACTCAACTTAGTTATAAAGGTGCCATTGATGGGCCATATGGTATCTTTTGACCACTTCTTTACATACAAGGAATGTTTTGTTGCGGTACCCGGAATGGAAGTTCATGGGGCCACCCACTGGATGCAGCGGTATACATATTTTACATAAAATTTCATAGGAAGCTCTGATCAGCAAATAGTAGGTCATTGGTATTGGTTGGGTACTAGGTGGTTAGTTTCCAGAATAAGATTTAGACATTCTCAACACTTACAAATTCTTTCTCCCGCTTATGCTTTTCCTCAGCTTCTTTCATCAGCACTTGGGCTTGCTCTAGCCTGGCATCTACCAACTTCTGCTGGAGCTCCCTCTGTTTAAACATTTGATCCAGATGCTATAAGAAAACAAAAAATTAAATTGATTATGATTATCATCAAGCTTTCCAATATTCAAGCATCTATTAGAAAAACCAGTCCTGCTTTTACAGTATAGATAATCCATGTGTATTCCTGGAAAAACCCCTTTAAGGCTGAGTTCACACGTGGCGGATACACTGCGTAATAGCATGCATCGCATCCGCCCTGTGCGCAGCAGGGAATTCCAGGCGAAAAAGCGCACCAAACTGTGATTGGCTGCAGCGGCGGTCACATGGGATGAAGCGTTATCCCAGGAAGCTGGCCCTCTGACGTCATCCAGGCAGTCCTCCTGGGATGAGGTCTCATCCATGTGACCACCGCTATAGCCTGTGATTGGCTGCAGCTGCGGTCACATGAGGTGAAACGTCATCCCAGGAGGATGAAACACAGACTCGTAGGTAAGTTTATTTTTTATTTTTTTCTGAGTTCCGGTTTTGCGGCGGGATTGCTGCAAATCTGCCGCAAAAAACGGAAAAACTGCTATTTGATGCAGGATTTACATGCCCATTGAATTCAATGGGAAAATCCTGTAACACATAAGCAGCATTTACGTAAAGACAATTGACATGCTGCGGAATGAATTTCCATACCACAGAGCGGTATTTCTGCTCAGTATTTACGCAGCATGTGGATGGGATTTATTCAATCTCATCAACTTTGCTGCTACTGTATTTGCTGCGTAAAATCTGCAGTATTTACACAACGTGTGAGCTGGCCCTAAGTCTTAAGATAATTGATAGACATATGTCTTTTTTGAACCGTACGAACTATATTTATTACATTTTTATATATAATAGCTGAAATGTTAACAAATCTATAATAATGTGTTTTTTTGCAGAGCTTAGTTTAAAAATAACTATAAAATATTATCTATCTCTATCCAACATTGATAGTAATTCATCAAAATCTTTTTGGATTTACAGTCATGGCCTAGCAAGTTATTTGGTATGCTATCAACACTACAGGCGAACTAAATCCTAGATTATATCCATATGTAACGTGTATTTCTGAAATACAATAAATAAAAGTAATGTCTAGCAAATGGCATCCATAGGGTAATATACATAAACAATTATTTAACAATCTTGTACTATATCAATAGTGGACTGTGTTTGGCGAGCCGTTTACATTGAGTTAATATTCTTCATATGGAAGTCATTTATTTCTATTACACAACGAGCAGTGTTTGGCATAATTGTATAGTGCACCTGTTGTGATCATAATTCCGGCAATATCGATATAAAACTCCATGTGGACTGGAAAGCATTTTATTGCCTCCCTTTACAGGTTTGCTTGTTTTCAAGGGAGATTGACAGCTAGGGCAGCTGTTCCACCTTACCTCTTCTCTGACTTCATATTGGCCAACAATGCTCTTGAGTTTCTCTGCCAGGTCGGCATTTTCCTGGCACAGCGAAGTGTTTCTCTCACTCTGCTGCTCTATCTGACTCTGGATATCTGCCAGTGTTATCTGGAAATGGTTAGTGATTTCTTTCCGTTTTTCCTCATCTTCTCGGACTCGTTGAAGGGTCTCCTCCTAAAAGCAACATATACAAGTGGTATAACTTGCAGCAAGTGTTTACATTGGATGTTTTTGGATGTTACTGAATATTTACATTTGGTCATTAAATTTTAGTTTTCAGCCTTAAACATCAAATTACTTGCTAGTAAATATTGTATGTATCTGCAACTTGTACTTACATCAAGGCTTGCTATTTCTATGTGATTGTGCAAGTATTTATACTATGAGGCTGTCAATTTGTATTGCCCCTAGATATGGCATATGATGGCGCTCTGATAACAGCTGAGTTGTGTCATGTCCCAGAAAAACAGTAATGACACATATGACATAAAAGAGCACTGGAGAAAAAAATGATGTAGGAAATACTTCACAGTGCTCTTAGATCATCGCCATCGTCACTGTTACACCTGTTAGCTCACATAACCCTTGTCACTCTTCTTTCCTCCGCTTCCCCTGTTAGCGCACTCCTGTGGTCACACCTCTCTCACTCAGCACAGACTGCCGGCATGAACCAGTGCCAATGCTGCTGGAACCACATGACTTTATATCTATCTATCTATCTATCTATCTATCTATCTATCTATCTATCTATCTATCTATCTATCTATCTATCTATCTATCTATCTATCTATCTATCTATCTATCTATCTATCTATCTATCTATCTATCATCTATCTAATCTATCTATCTATCTATCTATCTATCTATCTATCTATCTATCTATCTATCTATCTATCTATCTATCTATCATCTATCTATCTATCTATCTATCTATCTATCTATCTATCTATCTATCTATCTATCTATCTATCTATCTATCTATCTATCTATCTATCTATCTATCTATCTATCTATCATCTATCATCAGGTTGTCATCGGCTTCTGGTTTGTTTTTTTAGCTTCTGACAGATAGGAAAAAATATGGAAAATGTATAATATTTGATCTGTATTCCTTCCTGTCAAAATCTGTTGGCAAACTCAACAAAAGATGTTGTAAAACCTCACAAGGAATCCTATTGGACCAAGTATTATTTTAAAAAGCCAAGTTTTAACACCTGACCAGTGCTATGTACCAGGCTCAGAAATATTGTCTGCTGGACGGCTCCCCTCCAGCTTCGCCAGCCTGACTCCCCTCTGGCTTTTTCCTCCCCAGCTGAGTATGATTGACAGGTCTCTCCCAATACACAAATAGGGAGAGACCTGTCATTCATACTGAGACAGGATGGGGAAGCTGGAGGGGAGCCACCAAGCGGATACTTCTCCCTAAGCCCAACATATAGCACTGGCCACAAGTGAATGTTAAAACTATGTTTTCGCCAAAACTACGCATCACTTTAGAGTAAAATGTAGTTTAATAGAATTTAATAGGATATAGATTTATATAATGCTGTCCATGATCTTGCTGATAAGTTCCCTTTAAAAGAATGTTACCGTTTTAGCAAAAAATCGTATTCATTGTATTGTGAAACATTATACGATTTTCTAATATACTCTCTGTATCAACTTCTCACAGTTTTCAAGATCTCTGCTTGAATGATTCAATAGGAACCTCCATTATCTACTTCCAGGGTATAAAAATCTGTCCTGGTCATATGATAGACATACAGGTGCTAGGCTCTTACAAGACATTGATACACATAGTGTAACTGTAACGATCTAAGCACCTGTGAGTCCAGGACACTTTTTTATCCACTTGAAGTAAACAATGAAGGTTACCATTGAATGACTGCAAGCAGAGATCTTGAGACCATGAGGAGTTCATACAGAAAGTATATCAGAAAATTGTATAGCTTTTCAGTATATTTATATATATTGAATTTCCTTTATTTGCTAAAATTATAATATCCCTTTAAGTTGCAAAAAGACAGAAAAAAATGACCAGAAATGTAACTCAATTGCCTTGCAAGTGTATGTGTGTCAGGGAAAATAAACTGCAAGTGGTGTAAGTGCAAGTTCACTTGTTGCATAAGTTTGATTTGGCCCAAGCTGCAATCATATCCTAAGGGCATGACCACACATGGCGGAATTCCTCCGCAACTGTCCGCATCAATGCCGCACAGAATCTGCGTTGCAGATTCTGCAGCGGATCTGCACAAAATGTGCAGAAAATTGATGCGGACTGGCCGCTGCGGACTGCAGGAAAAGTGCTTCTCTTCTCCCTATTCAGTGCAGGATAGAGAGAAGGGACAGCACTTTCCCTAGTGAAAGTCAAAGAATTTCATACTTACCGCCCGTTGTCTTGGTGACGCGTCCTTCTTTCGGCATCCGGCCCGACCTCCCTGGATGACGCTCCAGTCCATGTGACCGCTGCAGCCTGTGCTTGGCCTGTGATTGGCTGCAGCCGTCACTTACACTAAAACGTCATCCTGGGAGGCCGGCCTGGAGACAGACGCAGGGAGTTCTCGGTAAGTATGAACTTATATGTTTTTTTACAGATACATGTATATTGAGATCGGTAGTCACTGTCCCGGGTGCAGAAACAGTTACTGCCGATCGCGTAACTCTTTCAGCACCCTGGACAGTGACTATTTACAGACGTCTCCTAGCAACGCTCCCGTCATTACGGGAGCCCCATTGACTTCCTCAGTCTGGCTGTAGACCTAGAAATACATAGGTCCAGCCAGAATGAAGAAATGTCATGGTAGTAAAAACAATACGCTCCGCAGCACACATAAGATCTGCGGACTTCATTGCGGAATTTTGACTCTCCATTGAAGTCAATGGAGAAATTCCGCCATGAGTCCGCAACCAGTCCGCCACTGCTCCGCAACAGACAGAGCATGCTGCGGACAACAAATTCCGCTCCGCAGCCTATGCTCCGCAGCGGAATTGTACGCATCGTGTAAACGAACACTGCTAAATTAAAGTGAAAGTCAATGGAGAAACGGCTCCGCTGCGGATTAACGCTGCGGAGTGTCCGCAGCGGAATTTAAGTGAAATTCCGCTATGTGTGAACCCGCCCTTAAAGGGAACCTGTCTTGAACTTTATGCTGCCCTCTCGGATGGCAGCATAAAGTAGTGTCAGACGCGCTGATTTGAGCAGTCTCTTACTTATGTGGGAATGTTGTATGACATTGGAGCACTTACAGTTTAAACGTTGCAGTGCAATGTGATCATTGTGAGGAAGGAGTCTAATGTATTCATGAACTGCCACTCCCCCGCTGGCCGCTGATTATTGACAGCGCTCTAGCTATGCACAGAAGCTAACTCATAAATAAGCCGCACTCCTTCCTCCCAACAATTGCATACCGCAGCAAAATTTAAAGTGTAAGTTCTCCTATATCATATAAGATTCCTATACACAGCTGAAAGAAAAAGTTAGTGAACTCTTTGGAATTATCTGGATTTCTGCATTGATTACTAATAAAATGTGGTCTGATTGTTATCTGATCACAATTATAGACAAACACAATCTAACTAAACTAATAACACACAAATAGTTATACTGTTCATGTCTTTTATTAAGCAATTTGAGTAAACATCCACACAACGTGGTGAAAAAGTAAGTGAACCTCTGTTTTAATGAAATCTTCAAGAACTATTTAGCAAAAGATGTTTTCATTAAGGAGATGAAATTTGGAGTGTGGGTTTTACAGGTGCTTTGCCCATTAGATAAGGCACACGAAGGCTGGTTACTGACAACTCTGTTCTTCTCAAGAAAGATTGGTTGGTGTGAACCATGCCTCCAGGCAAACAACTTTCAATAGACCTCAACCGAGGTGGTATGGGGACGCATAAAGCTGACAAAGACTATAAAAGCATTTCTAAAGACCTGGGTGTATGTCAATCCACGATTAGAAAATTGTCTACAATTAAGTAAATTCAGGAATTGTGCTACTCTCCCTAGTAGTTGGTGTCCTGTTAAGATCACTCCAACAGCACAACGGGCAATCCTGAAAGAGGTGAGAAAGAACCGAAGGGTAACAGCAAAAGACCTGCTGAAGACTCTTCAAACTGCAAACTCTGTTTAGTGTACCCTATTAGAGAAACACTGAACAAGAATGGACTTCATAGAAGGGCACCATGGAGGTAGCTGCTGCCCGAGGCCACCTGAATTTTCCACAAAGCTTCTGGTAAAATGTTCTATGGAAAGATGAGTAAAAAATTTGAACTTTTTATCACAAATGCACAACGCTATATTTGGAGGAAAAACAACACTACACACACAAAATAACCTCATCCCACCTGTTAAGTATGGTGGAGGGAACACCATGGTTTGAGGTGGCTTTACTGCCTTCAGTTCTTGGACAACTTGCAATGAGTTCCAAGATATATCAAAACATTTTACAGGAGAATGTAAGGGCAACAGTCCATGTTCTCAAGCTGGAGAGACGTTGGGAGATGGAACCAGACAATGACCCAAAGAACGCAAAGAAATCAATTACAGAATGGTTTAAAAAGAAGATTTGTGTTTAGAAAAGGCAAAGTCCAAGTACTAACCTTAACCCTATCGAGATGCTGTGGCATGACGTGAAGAGGGCTGTGTACGCAATACATACCACGAAGAAATTGATAAACTAAAACACATTTGCAGGGAGGAATAGTCCAAAATTGTGTAATTCGTTTAGTTACATTGTGTTTGTCTATAATTCTGACTTAGATAACAATCAGACCATGTTTTATTAGTAATCCATGCAGAAATCCAGGTAATTCAAATGGGTTCACTTACTTCTTCTGGCAACTGTGACAACTGGTCGGCCAGGAAGTGTTAGGCCAGGATCACACACACAGTTTTGATGCCGTTTTTATTGAGGTTTTTGGCTTAGTTTTTTTTAGCCAAAGTCAGAATTGGATCCAAAAGGAAGAAAAAGTATAAACAAAAGACTGATGCTTCTCCTTTGTTTTGTGTCCACTTATGTGTTTGGCTCAAAAAACTGAGGTAAAAACTACAATAAAAACTACATCAAAACTGTCTGTGTGATCCTGGCTTTAAGTGATCCTCTCTGTCCTGCTAAGGCTGGATTCACACGAGCGTGTTCAGTCTGTAAAGGACGGAACGTATTTCGGCCGCAAGTCCCGGGCCGAACACACTGCAGCGAGCCGGGCGCCTAGCATCATAGTTATGTACAACGCTAGGAGTCCCTGTCTCTCTGCGGGACAACTGTCCCATACTGTAATCATGTTTTCAGTACGGGACAGTAGTTCCACGGAGAGGCAGGGACTCCTAGCATCGTACATAACTATGATGCTAGGAGCCCGGCTCCCTGCAGTGTGTTCGGTCCGGGACTTGCGGCCAAAATACGTTCCGACCTTTACGGACCGAACATGCTTGTGTGAATCCAGCCTAACAGTGCACATAGAAAAAGTTCAAGGGACAGGACACGAAGTAGAATATAGAGTAAATTTAAAAAAATTCTATCAATAAAAGACACAACCCATTTGTAAAAGAAAGAATTTGTGTATTTGGCACATATAGCTTGTTACATAGTTACATAGTTAGTACGGCTGAAAAAAGACACATGTCCATCAAGTTCAACCAAGGGACGGGAAAAGGGAAGGAAAAATTTCTATACATAGGAGCTAATACTTTTTTGTTCTAGGAAATTATCTAACCCTTTTTTAAAGCCATCTATTGTCCCTGCTGTGACCAGGCTATTCCATAGATTCACCGTTCTCACGGTAAAGAAGGCTTGTCGCCTCTGCAGGTTGAACCTTTTTTTCTCCAGACGGAGGGAATGCCCCCTTGTTTTTTGAGGGGGTTTTACATGGAACAGGATTTCACCATATTTTTTGTATGTGCCATTAATATATTTATATAAATTAATCATGTCCCCCCTTAGTCGTCTTTTTTCAAGACTAAATAGGTTTAATTCTTTTAATCTTTCCTCATAACTTAAATTCTCCATGCCCCTAATTAGCTTCGTTGCTCTTCTTTGTATTTTTTCCAACTCCAGGGCATCTTTTCTATGAACTGGAGCCCAGAACTGAACTGCATATTCTAGATGAGGCCTCACTAATGCTTTGTAAAGTGGCAATATTACATCCCTGTCCCGTGAGTCTATGCCTCTTTTAATACACGACAATATAATGCTGGCCTTTGAAGCAGCTGATTGACACTGCATGCTGTTATTTAGTTTATGATTTACAAGTACTCCCAGATCCTTCTCAACAAGTGAATCCGCCAGTGTAGCTCCCCCTAGGACATATGATGCATGCAGGTTGTTGGTACCCAGATGCATAACTTTACATTTATCTACATTAAACTTCATCTGCCAAGTGGACGCCCAAACACTTAGTTTGTTTAAATCCGCTTGCAATTCATGAACATCTTCCATAGACTGAACTATATTACATAGCTTGGTGTCATCTGCAAAAATAGAAATAGTGCTATTAATCCCATCCTCTATATCATTAATAAATAAGTTGAATAATAGTGGTCCCAGCACTGAACCCTGGGGTACACCACTTATTACCGGGGACCATTCAGAGTAGGAATCATTGACCACAACTCTCTGGATACGGTCCTTGAGCCAATTCTCAATCCAATTACAAACTATATGTTCTAAACCTATAGTCCTTAATTTACCCATTAGGCGTCTTTGGGGGACAGTGTCAAATGCCTTTGCAAAGTCCAAAAACACTAAATCCACAGCGGCCCCTCTGTCTAGGCTTCTGCTTACCTCTTCATAAAAACAGATTAGGTTCGTTTGACAACTTCTGTCCTTAGTAAAACCGTGCTGGCTGTCACTTATAATACTATTTTTTGTCACATAATCCTGTATATAGTCCCTCAATAGCCCCTCAAACTTTTTTCCCACGATGGATGTTAAGCTTACTGGTCTATAATTACCCGGGGAAGACCTAGAGCCCTTTTTGAAAATAGGCACCACATTTGCCCTGCGCCAGTCCCTTGGCACTATACCAGTCACTATGAATATTATGAAAAGGGGGACAGAAATAACTGAACTAAGCTCTTTAAGAATTCTAGGGTGTAACCCATCTGGTCCCGGGGTCTTGTGCACATTTATTTTATTTAATTTAGCTTAGACCATATCTACATTCATCCAATTCAGTATTTCAACTGATATATTAACAGCACTGGCACCGGCTACATCAGCTGCTCTTTCTTCAGTTGTATATACAGAGCTAAAGAACCCATTTAGTAACTCTGCCTTCTCTTGATCCCCTGTGACCAACTCCCTATTACCATTATCTAGGGGTCCTACATGTTCAGACCTTGGCTTTTTAGCATTTATATACTTGAAGAATTTTTTGGGATTTGTTTTACTATCCTTGGCCACCTGCCTTTCATTTTGTATTTTTGCTAATTTTATAAAATTTTTACAGATTTTATTAAGCTCCTGATATTTTACAAAGGCTGCAGATGTACCCTCAGATTTGTATTTTTTAAATGCCCTTTTTTTGTCATGTATTGCCCCTTTCACAGAAGGTGTAAGCCATGTGGGATTTAATTTGAGTCGTTTATACTTGTTACCTATAGGAATAAATTTTGCACTATAATAGCTCAAAGTAGATTTGAAAATCTCCCATTTATCATTTGTCCCATTATATGACATTAGTTCTTCCCAGTCTACATCCTGAATTGCAGCCCTCATCCTGGGGAAATTGGCTTTCTTAAAATTAAATGTTTTTGCCCTCCCAGCCTGCGTTTGTTTTTTACAGTATAGGTAAAATGTAACTATATTGTGATCACTGTTACCGAGGTTTTCACGAACATTGACATTCCCAACAAGATCTGCATTATTAGAAATGACCAGATCCAACAGAGCTTCACCTCTAGTCGGGTCTTCCACAAGCTGGCACATAAAATTTTCCTGCAACAGGTTGAGGAAATGTCTCCCCTTTGCAGTTGAAGCTGAACCATGACACCAATTAATATCCCGGAAATTAAAATCTCCCATTATCACTACAGTACCCGCCTGTGCAGCCCGCTCCATCTGTTTATATAGCTGACCTTCCATCTCCTCAGTTATATTGGGGGGTCTATAGATTACACCAAAAGTAATTTTTTCAGTGTTTACCTCCCTTTCTAGTTACACCCACAAGGTTTCAACCTCCTCACAATCTTCACCCACTATTGTCTCTTTCACACTCGCCTTCATATCATTTCTCACATACAGACATACACTACCGCCTTTCCTATTTGTGCTGTCTTTCCGAAACAGTGTAAAACCCTGCTAAACATTTTTTTTTATGGAAGTGCACCCTTAACTAAAGAAATTACATATGTCATATGTTAAAATGTCATCAGATCTATACATATTACAGACAATAAAATAATATACCTTAAGCGTTTTGTTGTGTCTCTGCAGCTCCCGGCACAGACTCTCAAGTTTGCTTCGGGCAAGGATTGCTTTGTTATGATCACTTTGTAGCTGGTCTTTTTCTTTTATAAGTTGGATTTGGCGTTTTTGCAGCTGCTTCATATGCTTTTGCTCTATACGGTGCTCTTCAAGCTACATAGATACAAAAGCACTAATAATAACATTTTATATGTACACAATTAGCAGATAACTGTATAGCAATTGACACACAAATAATTTTCTGAATAAAAGCTTGCTTAACGCTAGATATATGATTTTTCACGAAATGCCATTGTTTTCATTGATGGGATTTTAAAACGTACTACCTACTAATTCAGTAGTATATGTGAACGTGTAAAACTATGAGATATATGTTATTTGGGGAAATTGGCATCTACCTCACCTTCCTGTAGCCAGCAGTTCCCCTTTCCCTGACTACAGGCACTTTGTACATTTTCAGAAACCTCCTCAGGTCTCCAAACATTCTGTCTAATTTTAAACAGTAAATAGAAGACAAGGAGGAGGGGGATGCTGCTGCAGCTCACGCAGTATTTTTGTAAGGGTAGAGACATACACAGTCTAAAAACACTGCGGAGCGTAGTACAAATCTCGTGGATGGGATTTGAACAAATCTCATCCCCACACAGCGGAAAAAATCTGCAGAGAAACCGCTCATAAATTGACCTGCGGTGCAGTTCTTTAATCCGTATGAAGGTCAGTTTATGCTGCAGAATCGTTGCTCTTCTGTTTTGGGTTTTCCCCATTAAATTCAATGGGGAGGTAAAACCCGCAATAAATAGGCAAATGTTGCGATTCCGTTGCAATCCAGATAAAGAAGAGCTATATTTGCTTGAAAAATAATAAAAAGGTTCATACTTACCATGGCCATTGTTATAGCAACACGAGCCGCTGTTCTGAGCACAGTTTGTCCTCCTGGGATGACGTTTCATCCCATGTGACTACTGCAGCCAATCACAGGCTGCAGCGGTCACATGAACTACAGTGTCAACCCACGAGGCCAGTCTTTACTCAGAATAGAAGGGCACATCTCCATGACAACGCCTGGGTGGTAAGTATAAACTTTATTTTCCTCAGCATTTCCGCAGCGGACATTCTTGCCCAAAAATTTTGTCCGGTTTTTCAGGCAGAATTCCTTCCGGTTTCCAGGACAGATATGCTGTGTACCTTTAACGCAGCATATCCGCCCATTGTGTACACTCAAACAGCATAATGAGAAGATCCGCTCAGGGCACACAGCACATAAAATCAACAGGTTATACAAATTGCCGGCTGAACATCTAATTCACAGCAGTCTAAGAAGGGATTGTGATTTTTTTCTCAACGCAATCGGTATCTTTAAGAATTTTTATATATTTATTTTTCTTCTAGGTACCTATGAAGGTTGCTTGTTTGCCGTTATCCAATATAACTAAAGAAAGAAAGCTCATCCAGAAATGCCTTTCATGTATACTAATCCAGAAGGTGCCCGTACAGTTATATATATCACTAACTAATGGTCGTGAAGTGAAAATCATCAGGAAGCTGTTTAGGGTCTTCATACTGATGTTGCCTCAGTCCCTGCTACTTGGTGACGTGCTGCTCTAAAATGTGTTCCAGGTGACAGTACTGCGCAGGTGGCAATTTCACTGCTATAGAGGCAGGGGTTGTCGATTTGGCAATACTCTGAGTAAACTATGTATAGTTAGGAAACAAGTCGTTTGATTGGTCTTTAGTATACGTCACATGAGCATAGCATAGCCATGTGCACAGTAAACTCTCACTGGAGCTCATTTTGAAATGTTCAGGGAGGACATGTAGAGAGGTTCAAGAAAGGCATAAGGCAGATGGGTAATTTGGATTTAATAAACTGGATTGATTTCTACCATCTAAACCTAACATTCAGAAAACAACAAACAACCAAAAACAATAAAAACAGAAAAAAAGCAAAAGCCACTTTATTGGCAGCAAAACTAAACATACACTTTAAAAAGGCATAGAATAAGTAGATGAGATCAATAAGGACAGGCAAATGTTCATGCCTGGAATATAGCGGCACTAGATATTTAAAAAAAAATCACATTCGGAAAATTATATTGTACCTTGCTGTCAGATTTGACAGATTTGTGCGTGGAATCCAGCTTTACCTATTAATATTGAATAATGTAAGTACTTAAGGTGAACCTTTCACTTGCCCATTCATGTGCAGCTGAGTGTTTTATGTAATGGGCAGGACTGCACAAACCCTAGGGCACTTGACATTTTTTTCCTATCCTATCCTATCGCTCGCACTCTCTCCTCTCCATCTCTTGTCAGATAGTGAAGGAAAGACTGTGTGATCTTGCGAGAGAGATCACAGTGCACAAGCAGCTGTAACACTGTCCGTAGCTGATTGGACAGTGTCACAGCCATGTTACACGCCCCCATGCCATTTACTCGCCCCTTTGACAGTTCAGGGGGTTATTTACATATCGGGCGCCATATATAATGGCACCGATATCTAAATAACAGAGGAGGACATAATTTTTTTTTAAAAGTGAGACAAGGTTTGTGCAGCAGTGCTATTACATGGTGCACCCAGCTGCACATGTATGGGCAGGTGAAAGGTTCTCTTTAAATACAAAAATATTAAAAATTCTAAACTGCGTTCAGTAGCAGCATGGATCCTTTTACTTAAAAAAGCGAATAGGTAAAAACCTAACTCAAATAGGACAGTAAGGCCTCGTGCACACTTCCGAGACATTTTTCACGGCCGTTTGTCATGGATTCGTGTGGCCGTTTTAGCGGCCGTGTGCACAACCGTGTGCACTCCGTGTTTCTGTTTCCGTGCGCCGAGCATGGTACTGTCTAGGGTGCTGGAAGAGTTAATGGGCTGCACTGATTGGCGGTAATTCTTTCAGCACCCTGGACAGTACCATGCTCGGCGCTCGGAAAATAAAATTTTAATGTAATGAAAAAAAAAATTAAAACATTTCATACTTACATTCCTCCTGTCCGGCCTCCAGCGATGACGTTTCATCCATGTCGCCACTGCAGCCAATCACAGGCTGTAGTGGCGGTCACGCACGTCAGGATGACGTCAGAAGGCCGGCCTCCAGGGATGACGCTTCATCCCATGTGACCGCCTCTGCAGCCAATCACAGGCTGCCGCATCATCATACAGGAAGGTCGGACTGGAGGATGAAGAGGGACTTGTCAACAAGACAACGACCGGGTACGTATGAAGTGATTTTTATTTTATTTTTAATCAGCAGCCTCTTTTCTCTATCAGTGATTGATAGAGACAAGTGGCTGCCGATTAGTGTAATATTTCTGTAATGTTTTTCTGCCCGCCCGGCCGTTGCTAGGCAACGGCTCCGTCACACACGGACGGCACACGGATGCCTTCCGTGTCCTTTCAGTTTTTTTGACGGCCCCATTGACTTGCATGGGCCTCATGGTCATGGAATTTCGGCCCAAAGTAGGACATGCTCTACTTTGGATCGGAGCAGAGCAACGGGACCGTCAAAAAAACTGAAGTGTGTATGGCCCCATTGAAGTGAATGGGTCAGTGTGCTAGCCGTCAGAAAAACGGCTAGCACCCTGAAGGAAAAAACTGAAGTGGGCATGGGGCCACCCAATGCTTGTCTTATCTTAAATGCAATTAATTCGGAAACATCCCTTATTTTCACAGTTTTGGAAACACAATAGTTGATTTGCAATCATTACATATGCATATTGCAAAATAAATTGTGTCTTAATTACTTTATTGTCCGAATTAACAGAAGAACATATGCATGGACTGCATTTTAAGGGTGTGCTCACATGTGGCGTACTTGCATTGTATTTAAACTACAATGTATGCCAATTGGAAAAAAAGGATTTCTCTAGTTCTTGCATTGCAAAATATTTTTCCCATAGGCATACAATGAAAAATGTTTCTCAGTGTATGCTCACGCTGCAGAAATACAATGCAAGTATGCCCCCACCTTAATGCATATTCCACATTCATGCCATACTAACCATTTCTGCATACTTTTTCGTCAAGGCTTCCAGTTTTTCCTCGGGTGTGTTCAGTTTGCTTAAGCTTTGTAGCAGAAGAGCAGCCTCTTTACCTTAAAGTAAAAATTTGTTATAAAATCAACTTTATATCTAACTGCTACAATGTCTACAATTTATTGATTACAACGCATGTACTGTATTATATGTTTCATATCTCTCTATCCAGCCATGATTCTCTGGAAATGCTTGATGACAATCATATTTCTGTTCTCACAGTAGCGTACATAGAAGATAGGGGGGTCCCAAAATAAAGATCAAAATGGGCCTCCATTATGGTGCTGGGTTTTTAAACCCGGGACAGAAAATCCTGGTGTTTATTACCCCCTCATGGCATTTCCATGACACTTGGGCCAATTCCCCCTGGAGAGGGGAGTCCTGCACTGGTCATCTCAACACGGTAGCAAAGGGATCAACCATAGCTTTATTCCTTCTCACTAAGGGCCCCAAAGCAGCCACATACTCCACCGCTATGATATGTCTGCCCTTGCACTCGGAGCTCTGAATGGCTAAGTCTATCTAAATGTGATTTAACCCCTTCCCGACATCCGCCGTATATCACTGCATAATTAGGAAGATTTGCTGTTCAGATATTTAGGAAAGGTGGGTGGCACTTATTGTGGTGGCCATATTAGTTGGGACCCTGCTTTTCTAGACAACTAAGATGCAGCCAAATCGAATTTTCAAAATATTAACAGAAGAAAACAACTGAATGGTCTGTTTTGTTTTTTGTTTTTTTGTATTAAATCATGTGAATGTCTATAATACCACAATTTGCATTAAATGTATTGGTTTTTAAGATGACTTAGCACGTTTGCCATTTTCCTAACTTGTAACATATCAGTAGGAGTAAGTTATGTTAAAACACATTTTAGCAAATTGGAGAAAATATATATAGACTTTTGCGCCATGTTTCAAATTAGGTAGTCAGGAAAAAAACAAGACACAGAGGTCTAGCTTCAAACTTGTAGAGTTTGGAATTGTATCTGGGCCTCGGCCACAGAAGAGTTCTTTGAATGACTCATGACAGTTAAGGGGCCCACAAAATTTAGGTTATACTTATTGCAGATAGTTTATTTGATATAGGTAATTGTATAACAATCCATATATAAGAAAGGATGAAAATAATTGTGTTTTTGTGTAGCCTTTTTTGATAGCTATAGAAAAGTGAAATCTTCTGGCTGTAATGATACAATTCCCACTAGAGAATTAGCAGGCATCCCATCAGCTGTGCTTAGACTTCCATTATCTGTATATGTTATGTGGATGTTAGGAAAGAAACAAAGGTGGATTCATTTGTATTCCAACCCTGTCATAATATCTCCAGCGATCTACGTCCAGCTTGTGTATTCTGTAGGCAGTTCGTATTTTGTCATCTGTATTTTGTGATATAGTCTACATTTGGTCTATAATTCATCACAACCCAATTTTATTGACTCATTAGTTGGTGTGTTGAGTATTTTAAGCTGCAATTACACGTTACAATATTTCAAACTCCCGATCTGAAAAATATGCATATACTGACAATTTTAACATAAATAATTACGGCAATGTAGTTTAATAGGAAATGTTGAATGACTTAGGGGCTTAGTACATACTTATATTGTTTATAAATTGAATTTAATAATAAGCTAATATGCAGTATACTCTTAGGCTCCTCCTAGTGGTGGCTACAGGCAATCAGAATTTTATAATTTAACACGTTCGAGCAAACGAGTGTACTATTACATCCTAATTGCAGTCTGTTGACCACAATAGGATATAATGGTATGCCCAGTGGACGTTACAGGCACAAGAGCTGTGCCCAAGCCACCCTGCAATGGCTAGGATAGGAGTTACATCCAATACCGGTTGTTAACTCCTTAGATACTGCGATCAATAAAGACCGCGGAAACTAAGTAGCTACAGAGGGAGGGGGCTCCTTCTGCCATACCATAGAGGCCTCGCGACACCAACACAGGGGGCGATGGGCTGCCATGGCAACCTTGACCCAACCATGGCCCCTCGGATTGCTATTGTTATATAAGCGATTAGTAGATCGCATAGTGAAGTCCCCTAGGGGGACTAAAGTAGTGGTAATCAAAGTTTAACAAAGTGTATAAGAAAAAAAAAAGTGTTCTCGTTAAAACTAAAATAAGTGTTTTTAGTTACCAAAAATTAAAAATATTAAAAATAATACACATATATCTCTACTTTTTAATATCCCATTTTTCAAGTAACTTTATCTGCACGAAAGTCTAAGGGGTTTTCCTATCTCTTTTGGGTGCTTGTAAATATATTTCATGGGAGCTTTAACCAATTACATTCACTGTTGCTCAGCATTACATGTGAAGTGAATGACAGGCCAATCAGCTTTCAGTATGTGTTATAATGTATATGTCTTGGACAGGAGAGGAGCACCTAATGAATATTCATAAAGAGTTATTTTAATTAGGAAATAAGGATCAAATTCTGAGGGGTTACAGAGTAAGGTATTACAAGTAAATAACGCCACATAGTGCAGAATATATGTACGGTATTATAGCATTCTAAAATTAAGTGTTCATCCGCATTTTGATGACAGATATTTTATAATATATGAGCACTGAAGGTGATATTAATTTAAAGAAGACAGCTATATGTTTATTTGACTGAAATAATAATTTTAAACTCAATGTATGTTGTGTATTTCAATATAATAGACTTAGTCATGCCCATTTTTGATAACATGTATACTTATGCCATGCTCTAGTTCTGCATGAATTAAATCAATTATTCCACTTACTGTGACATTTCGAAGAATACAGTGCTCTAACTATTAAGCTTCACAGAAGAAAAGAAGAAAAAGCCTTATTACCATACCCATGGAAACCATGAATTTGGATAATCCATGGATTCATTTGCAAATCTAATGAGCAGGCATAAAAAGACTCACATCTGCTGAATATGTGCGAGAAATGTTTATAACTTGAGTCTTCATAATGGGCTATGATTATCAAGCATAAAAAAAGATTCCAGAAAAAAATGTAAAGAGGTCTCTAGACAAAACACAGTGACAGAGATTAACTCTACATTTCACTAAGACTTCTGCTTCTAATATTACATTGGCTCCTCTCTCATTTATATAAAACTTCATTTAAAAAGCAAGCAAGTGGAATGAAATAATTGTGTTGTTTTGTGAAATCCTAATATTCGAATAAGATCTTCTCTATTCATTTATAAAACACCATGAGTTTGAAGTGAAACACGGTCAATTTATTAAAATTATTTTTTTATCATTTTAAACTATTTATTATTCAGTTTTTCATTTTCTACTCCCCACCTTCCATAAGTTATAACTTTTTTATTTTTCCATCGATATAGCCGCAAGAGGGCTTTTTTTCTTGCGGGACGAGGTGTTGTTTTTCACGGCACCATTTATTGTACCATATAATATACTGGGAAAATAGAAAAAAATTATTTGTGGGGTAGAATGCGAAAAACAACAGTGATTCCTCCATTTTTTTTTTTTTGGGATTCTTTTTTACGGTATTTATAGTGTGGTTAAAACTACATGTTAACATTATTCTTCTTGTCAATAAGATTACGAGGACACCTAATTTATATATTTTTTGATGTTTTACTACTTTTAGTAAGAAAAAAAAAGTTGTTAAAAAAAAAGCGGTGTGCTGGCTGTTTTTTGTGGGGCGAGCAATAGTTTTTATTGGTACCATTTTGGAGTACACACAATTTTTTGATCACTTTTTATTCTATTTGTGTGGGTGATGAGTTGAGCCAAACACAGCAATTCTGGCATTTTTAAATTAAATTTTTTCGGTGTTTGACATGTGGGTTAAATAATGTTATATTGCAATAGTTTGGACTTTTACGGATGCGGCAATATTAATTATGTTTATTAGATATTTTTTTACAAACTTTTTTTAGGGAAAATTAGAGGCTTTTTTAATTTTACTCTTAATATGTTTTTGTATATAATTTTGTTTTGTTTAACTGATTTTACTTTATTTTATTAGTCCCCCTAGGAGACTTGAACAAGCCATCATTGGATCGCTTGCACAATATAGTGCAAGACTTATGTATTGCAGTAGATTGTGTTTTATACCGGCTCCTATTAAGCCCTTCCTCTACAAGGACTTAATAGGAGCCTAAAGATGGCAGAACTGGGGTCCATCATTAGGTCCCCAACCTGCAATGGCAACAATCAGCACTCCATGATTGCTTTGCGGGGGGAAAGCAATGGGCTATCGGAGGGGGCCATGCTCCTTTTTCTGATGGCTTGTATGTCATGGTCGCTATTAACTGCAGCATTTTAAAAATTGCTGAGATCAGTGTTATCTCCTTTTCCAGTCCTTGCAGTGAGGTTTCATCTGTAACATCCGCCTATGAGCCTGCTCCATACTCCACTTTCCCAGTTGTGACGAAACCCAACGCCAAATTTTTGGAAGGGGTTAAGAAAAGAAAATAGATGATTGGATTAATTTAGTAATTATTAAAATAAAAAAAGCTTTATTTGCTAAATTTTTACTAAATTTACTGTATCTATAACAGAAAATCAGAAAAAGTGTTCAAACAACAATTAGAGGAGCACTCTTGGCAAAACCGATATACTGTGCTATGCTTAGTGCATGCCTTGAGGAGGTAGGGGTTCTTTGAATCTGTGTGCATGCGCCAACTCCTGCTGCTCTGCACTAGGCAGAACACATTTTATCAGTTTTGCCCAGAGTGTTCCTTCAGATAGGTATATATATATATATATATATATATATATATATATATATATATATATATATATATATATATATATATACAGTGAAGGAAATAAGTATTTGATCCCTTGCTGATTTTGTAAGTTTGCCCACTGTCAAAGACATGTACAGTCTAGAATTTTTAGGCTAGGTTAATTTTACCAGTGAGAGATAGATTATATTTAAAAAAAAAAGAAAATCACATAGTCAAAATTATATAAATTTATTTGCATTGTGCACAGAGAAATAAGTACTTGATCCCCTACCAACCATTAAGAGTTCAGCCTCCTCCAGACCAGTTACACGCTCCAAATCAACTTGGTGCCTGCATTAAAGACAGCTGTCTTACATGGTCACCTGTATAAAAGACTCCTGTCCACAGACTCAATTAATCAGTCTGACTCTAACCTCTACAACATGGGCAAGACCAAAGAGCTTTCTAAGGATGTCAGGGACAAGATCATAGACCTGCACAAGACTGGAATTGGCTACAAAACCATAAGTAAGACGCTGGGTGAGAAGGAGACAACTGTTGGTGCAATAGTAAGAAAATGGAAGACATACAAAATGACTGTCAATCGACATCGATCTGGGGCTCCATGCAAAATCTCACCTCGTGGGGTATCCTTGATCCTGAGGAAGGTGAGAGCTCAGCCGAAAACTACACTGGGGGAAATTGTTAATGATCTCAAGGCAGCTGGGACCACAGTCACCAAGAAAACCATTGGTAATACATTACGCCGTAATGGATTAAAATCCTGCAGTGCCCGCAAGGTCCCCCTGCTCAAGAAGGCACACATACAGGCCCGTCTGAAGTTTGCAAATGAACATCTGGATGATTCTGAGAGTGATTGGGAGAAGGTGCTGTGGTCAGATGAGACTAAAATTGAGCTCTTTGGCATTAACTCAACTCGCCGTGTTTGGAGGAAGAGAAATGCTGCCTATGACCCAAAGAACACCGTCCCCACTGTCAAGCACGGAGGTGGAAACATTATGTTTTGGGGGTGTTTCTCTGCTAAGGGCACAGGACTACTTCACCGCATCAATGGGAGAATGGATGGAGCCATGTACCGTCAAATCCTGAGTGACAACCTCCTTCCCTCCACCAGGACATTAAAAATGGCTCGTGGCTGGGTCTTCCAGCACGACAATTACCCGAAACATACAGCCAAGGCAACAAAGGAGTGGCTCAAAAAGAAGCACATTAAGGTCATGGAGTGGCCTAGCCAGTCTCCAGACCTTAATCCCATCGAAAACTTATGGAGGGAGCTGAAGATCCGAGTTGCCAAGCGACAGCCTCGAAATCTTAATGATTTACAGATGATCTGCAAAGAGGAGGGGGCCAAAATGCCATCTAACATGTGTGCAAGCCTCATCATCAACTACAAAAAATGTCTGACTGCTGTGCTTGCCAACAAGGGTTTTGCCACCAAGTATTAAGTCTTGTTTGCCAAAGCGATCAAATACTTATTTCTCTGTGCACAATGCTAATAAATATATATAATTTTGACTATGGGATTTTCTGTTTTTTTTTTTTTTATATAATCTATCTCTCACTGGTAAAATGAACCTAGCCTAAAAATTCTAGACTGTTCATGTCTTTGACAGTGGGCAAACTTACAAAATCAGCAAGGGATCAAATACTTATTTCCTTCACTGTATATATATATATATATATATATATATATATATATATATATATATAAATAAAAGTTCAAAAACCCCTCCTTTTCCCATTTTCGCCCTAGAGCATAGTAAAAAAATAAATAAATAAACATAATTGGTATCGCCGCGTCCGTAAAAGTCTGAACTATTACAATATATCATTATTTAACCTGCACGGTGAACGCCGTAAAAAAAAAAAATTATAAACGCCAATATCTCTATTTTTGTGGTCACCTAATCTCCAACAAAAAATCAAATAAAAAGTGATTAAACCGTCGCATGTATACCAAAATGGTATCATTAAAAACTACAGCTTATCCCGAAAAAAATAAGCCATCATACCACTTAATCGACGGAAAAATAAAAAAGTTATGGCTCTCGGAATTTGGCGACACAAAATAAATGTTATTTTTTACACTTAGGTTTTTACTTGTAAAAGTAGTAAAATATAGAAAAAACTATATATATTTCATATCGCCGTAATCGTATTGATCCACAGAATAAAGTTAACATGTTGTTTTAATTGCACAGTGAATTCCGTAAAAACAGCGCGCAAAACACCATGGAGGAATTACTGTTTTTTTCATTTTCTACCCCACAAATAATTTTTTTACCGTTTCCTAGTACATTATATGGCAAAATAACTACGAAAAACTTCAAATCGGCCCGCAAAAATCAAGCCCTCATAGTACTATATCGACGGAAAAATAAAGATGTTATGGCTTTTGGAAGGTGGGGAGGAAAAAACCAAAATGAAAATCTGAAAAAGGGCTGCAGCGGGAAGGGGTTAAAGAGCCATAACTTTTGTTTTGCGGGGCGACATGTAGGCTTGAGAAAGGCTCTAGTGGATAGAGCTGAAACGTCGCACTTGGGGCCAATAAAGTACCCTCTTTTTTCACTAACTCTATGGTGTGCTGCCTATTTTTGGATCTCTGTGGATATTGAGAGCTTGGTCTGCTCTCTGAGGCTTGCACCCACATCTTCCTACATCTTTCCACCGGTGCTGCTGGATTTTTTTTGTTTGTCTGGATCTTTTTTGTTTGTCTTTTTTTTTGTTTGACTATATATATATAGTGAAGGAAATAAGTATTTGATCCCTTGCTGATTTTGTAAGTTTGCCCACTATCAAAGACATGAACAGTCTAGAATTTTTAGGCTAGGTTAATTTTGCCAGTGAGAGATAGATTATATTTTAAAAAAAAAATCACATTGTCAAAATTATATATATTTATTTGCATTGTGCACAGAGAAATAAGTGTTTGATCCCTTTGGCAAACAAGACTTAATACTTGGTGGCAAAACCCTTGTTGGCAAGCACAGCAGTCAGACATTTTTAGTAGTTGATGATGAGGTTTGCACACATGTTAGATGGAATTTTGGCCCACTCCTCTTTGCAGATCATCTGTAAATCATTAAGTTTTCGAGGCTGTCGCTTGGCAACTCGGATCTTCAGCTACCTCCATAAGTTTTCGATGGGATTAAGGTCTGGAGACTGGATAGGCCACTCCATGACCTTAATGTGCTTCTTTTTGAGCCACTCCTTTGTTGTCTTGGCTGTATGTTTCGGGTAATTGTCGTGCTGGAAGACCCAGCCACGAGCCATTTTTAATGTCCTGGTGGAGGGAAGGAGGTTGTCACTCAGGATTTGACGGTACATGGCTCCATCCATTCTCCCATTGATGCGGTGAAGTAGTCCTGTGCCCTTAGCAGAGAAACACCCCCAAAACATAATGTTTCCACCTCCATGCTTGACAGTGGGGATGGTGTTCTTTGGGTCATAGGCAGTATTTCTCTTCCTCCAAAAACGGCGAGTTGAGTTAATGCCAAAGAGCTCAATTTTAGTCTCATCTGACCACAGCACCTTCTCCCAATCACTCTCAGAATCATCCAGATGTTCATTTGCAAACTTCAGACGGGCATTTACATGTGCTTTCTTGAGCAGGGGGACCTTGCAGGCACTGCAGGATTTTAATCCATTACGGCGTAATGTGTTACCAATGGTTTTCTTGGTGACTGTGATCCCAGCTGCCTTGAGATCATTAACAAGTTCCCCCCGTGTAGTTTTCGGCTGAGCTCTCACCTTCCTCAGGATCAAGGATACCCCACGAGGTGAGATTTTGCATGGAGCCCCAGATCGATGTCGATTGACAGTCATTTTGTATGTCTTCCATTTTCTTACTATTGCACCAACAGTTGTCTCCTTCTCACCCAGCATCTTACTTATGGTTTTGTAGCCCATTCCAGCCTTGTGCAGGTCTATGATCTTGTCCCTGACATCCTTAGAAAGCTCTTTGGTCTTGCCTATGTTGTAGAGGTTAGAGTCAGACTGATTAATTGAGTCTGTGGACAGGAGTCTTTTAAACAGGCGACCATTTAAGACAGCTGTCTTTAATGCAGGCACCAAGTTGATTTGGAGCGTGTAACTGGTCTGGAGGAGGCTGAACTCTTAATGGTTGGTAGGGGATCAAATACTTATTTCTCTGTGCACAATGCAAATAAATATATATAATTTTGACAATGTGATTTTCTTTTTTTTTTTTTATATAATCTATCTCTCACTGGTAAAATAAACCTAGCCTAAAAATTCTAGACTGTTCATGACTTTGACAGTGGGCAAACTTACAAAATCAGCAAGGGATCAAATACTTATTTCCTCCACTGTATATATACTACCGTTCAAAAGTTTACGGACACTTAGAAATTTCCTTATTTTTGCAAGAAAAGCACAGTTTTTTTTTTTCACTGAAGATAACTTTAAATTAATCAGAAATACACTCTATACATTGTTAATGTGCTAAATGACTATTCTAGCTGCAAATGTCTGTTTTTTAATGCAAGATCTACATAGGTGTACAGAGGCCCATTTCCAGCAACCATCACTCCAGTGTTCTAATTTTGTTTGCTAACTGTGTTAGAAGGCTAATGGATGATTAGAAAACACTTGAAAACCCTTGTGCAATTATGTTAGCACCGCTGTAAAGAGTTTTGCTGTTTAGAGGAGCTATAAAACTGACCTTCCTTTGAGCGAGTTTAGAATCTGGAGCATTACATTGGTGGGTTCGATTAAACTCTCAAAATGGCTAGAAAAAGAGAGCTTTCATGTGATACTCGACAGTCTATTCTTGTTCTTAGAAATGAAGGCTATTCCATGCGAGAAATTGCCAAGAAACTGAAGATTTCCTACAACGGTGTGTACTACTCCCTTCAGAGGACAACACAAACAGGCTCTAACCAGAGTAGAAAGAGAAGTGGGAGGCCCCGCTGCACAACTGAGCAACAAGACAAGTACATTAGAGTCTCTACAGGGTGGGCCATTTATATGGATACACCTAAATAAAATGGGAATGGTTGGTGATATTAACTTCCTGTATGTGGCACATTAGTATATGGGAGGGGGGAAACTTTTCAAGCTGGGTGTTGACCATGGCGGCCATTTTGAAGTCGGTCATTTTGTATCCAACCTTAGTTTTTTCAATGGGAAGAGGGTCATGTGACACATCAAACTTATCGAGAATTTCACATGAAAAACAATGGTGTGCTTGGTTTTAACGTTACTTTATTCTTTCATGAGTTATTTACAAGTTTCTGACCACTTATAAAATGTGTTCAAAGTGCTGCCCATTGTGTTGGATTGTCAATGCAACCCTCTTCTCCCACTCTTCACACACTGATAGCAACACAGCAGAAGAAATGCTAGCACAGGCTTCCAGTATCCGTAGTTTCAGTTGCTGCACATCTCGTATCTTCACAGCATAGACAATTGCCTTCAGATGACCCCAAAGATAAAAGTCTAAGGGGGTCAGATCGGGAGACCTAGGGGGCCATTCAACTGGCCCACGACGACCAATCCACTTTCCAGGAAACTGTTCATCTAGGAATGCTTGGACCTGACACCCATAATGTCGTGGTGCACCATCTTGCTGGAAAAACTCAGGGAACGTGCCAGCTTCAGTGCATAAAGAGGGAAACACATCATCATGTAGCACTTTCAGATATCCCGTGGCCTTGAGGTTTCCATTGATGAAAAATTGCCCTACTATCTTTGTACCCCATATACCACACCATACCATCAATTTTTGTGTTCCAACAGTCTTGGAGGGATCTATCCAATGTGGGTTAGTGTCAGACCAATAGAGGTGATTTTGTTTGTTAACTTCACCATTCACATAAAAGTTTGCCTCATCACTGAACAAAATGTTCTGTGTAAACTGAGTGTCCTGTTCCAATTTTTGTTTTGCCCATTCTGCAAATTCAGTGCGCCGATCTGGGTCATCCTCGTTGAGATGCTGCAGCAGCTGGAGTTTGTAAGGGTGCCACTCTCCAGTGACATGCGGCGAGTGCTACGCTGTGGGCTCTTGCTGAATGAAGCTAGGACAGCCACTGATGTTTCTTCATTAGTGACAGTTTTCATGCGTCCACATTTGGGCAAATCCAACACTGAACCAGTTTCACGAAACTTGGCAAGCAGTTTGCAAACTATAGCATGGGAGATGGGTGGTCTCGTAGGGTGTCTTGCATTGAAATCTGTTGCAATGACCCGGGTACTGCGTTCACCAGACATCAACACAATTTCTATCCGCTCCTCACGTGTTAACCTCTGCGACATGTCAATGGCTGTAAACAAAGAGAAGCTTGTAAATAACTCATGAAAGAATAAAGTAATGTTAAAACCAAGCACACCATTGTTTTTCTTGTGAAATTCTCGATAAGTTTGATGTGTCACATGACCCTCTTCCCATTGAAGAAACTAAAGTTGGATACAAAATGTCCGACTTCAAAATGGCCACCATGGTCAACACCCAGCTTGAAAAGTTTCCCCCCTCCCATATACTAATGTGCCACAAACAGGAAGTTAATATCACCAACCATTCCCATTTTATTTAGGTGTATCCATATAAATGGCCCACCCTGTAGTTTGAGAAATAGACGCCTCACAGGTCCTCAACTGGCAGCTTCATTAAATAGTACCCGCAAAATGCCAGTGTCAACGTCTACAGTGAAGAGGCGACTCCGGGATGCTGGCCTTCAGGGCAGAGTGGCAAAGAAAAAGCCATATCTGAGACTGGCTAATAAAAGGAAAAGATTAATATGGGTAAAAGCACACAGACATTGGACAGAGGAAGATTGGAAAAAAGTGTTATGGACAGACGAATCGAAGTTTGAGGTGTTTGGATCACACAGAAGAACATTTGTGAGACGCAGAACAACTGAAAAGATGCTGGAATAGTGCCTGACGCCATCTGTCAAGCATGGTGGAGGTAATGTGATGGTCTGGGGTTGCTTTGGTGCTGGTAAAGTGGGAGATTTGTACAAGGTAAAAGGGATTTTGAATAAGGAAAGCTATCACTCCATTTTACAACGCCATGCCATACCCTGTGGACAGTGCTTGATTGGAGCCAATTTCATCCTACAACAGGACAATGACCCAAAGCACACCTCCAAATTATGCAAGAACTATTTAGGGAAAAAGCAGGCAGCTGGTATTCTATCTGTAATGGAGTGGCCAGCGCAGTCAGCAGATCTCAACCCCATAGAGCTGTTGTGGGAGCAGCTTGACCATATGGTACGCAAGAAGTGCCCATCAAGCCAATCCAACTTGTGGGAGGGCCTTCTGGAAACATGGGGTGAAATTTCTCCCGATTACGTGAGCAAATTAACAGCTAGAATGCCAAAGGTCTGCAATGCTGTAATTGCTGCAAATGGAGCATTCTTTCACGAAAGCAAAGTTTGAAGGAGAAAATTATTATTTGAAATAAAAATCATTATTCGAACCTTGTCAATGTCTTGACTATATTTTCTAGTCATTTTGCAACTCATTTGATAAATATAAGTGTGAGTTTTCATGGAAAACACAAAATTGTCTGGGTGACCCCAAACTTTTGAACGGTAGTGTATATATATATATATATATATATATATATATATATATATATATACATATATATATGTCACGTTGGGTACGTTGACCCACTGAACCGTACCGCCTTGACGGTATGGAAGCTGGCCAACAGGATGCAGGTCACAGTCTATAGTTTGTATAGTGTACCTGTAGCAGCTCGGACAGTAGTGAGACAGGCTCGGCTGGGACTAGACAGCAGATGTCAGGCATGGTGTAGCAGGGCGGGCGTGGTATATAGCACAGCACGACTTCAGCTCAGCATGGAACTTAACCAGGATAGCACGGGATACAGAATACATGTACAGGAACGAAGAACACTGGGAACTGGGAAAATCTAGGAGACCATTTGCTTAGACAAACTTTGGGTACGATAAGGCATGGGAGCAAAGGGCTGAGCCTTTCTTATAGTCCAGAGTTCTCATGGGCTAATTTTGACATTAACTTCAGGTGCGTGCTGGCTCTTTATGTTCGGGCACGTGCGGAAGTGGTGTCTGAGGAGGAGACTGGGGCCAGCGCTCGCAGACCCATGGCTGCAGCCGTCAGGAGGTGAGTGAGCCTGACAGCCTGCGGCCATGGACATGACAATATCCCCCCTCTTACGCCCCCTCCTCTTGGGACCAGAGCGAGAGAGAAACTTCTTCAGGAGGGTTTGGAGCATTGAGGTTCTCATCTGGCTCCCAGGACCTCTCTTCAGGACCAAACCCCCTCCAATCCACCAAATAAAACGTTTTTCCTCTCACTCTCTTAGTGTCCAAGATCTCCTTAACCTCGAAGGTGTCCGAAGGACCGCTGGAGGCAACTGCAGGGCTAGGAGTCTTGGTATAGCGGTTCAGAACTACCGTCTTCAGGAGAGAGACATGGAAGGAGTTGGGGATCTTGAAGGTAGGAGGTAGCCAAAGCGACAGGGTTGATCTGATGTAAGATCTCAAAGGGTCTGAGGAACCTGGGAGCAAATTTGTATGATGGCACCCTCAGTCTTATATTCCTGGAGGACAGCCAGACCCTTGTGCCAGCGAGAAATTGAGGACGTTCTCTTCTCCTATTGTCTGCTTCCATTTCATGCGGTCGACTGCCAGTAAGATGGAGGCTCGGGTCTGCTACCAGATCTGCAGGTAGTCCCTAAAAGCGGAATCAGCTGCTAGTACCTCAGACATAGCGGGCACCGAGAGAGGAATTTGTGGGTGTTGGCCGTAGACAATGAAGAACGGTGTGGTTTTTGTGGACTCGCTAGTGTTATTGTTATATGAGAACTCAGCTCATGGAAGAAGCTGCACCCAGTCATCATGCTGCTTGGAGCTGAAGTGGCGTAGGTAGTTCTCTAAGAACTGTTTGATCCTCTCGACTTGACCATTGGACTGAGGATGGGAGGCAGAGGATAAAGTCCAATTTCAGGTTGAGAAGTCTACAGAGGGCTCTCCAGAACCTAGAGGTGAACTGGACCCCCCGATCAGACACAATATGCCATGGCAAGCCGTGCAGGCAGAAGATGTGTGGGATGAAAAGGTTTGCCAGTTGAGGAGCAGAAGGAAGGCCGGTCAGTGGAACGGAGTGAGCAATTTTCGAAAATCGGTCCACCACCACCCAGACAGTACTGCTTCCCGCAGAGAGAGGCAGGTCAGTAATAAAGTCCATAGCTATATGCTGCCAGGGAACATCGGGCTCCGGCAGCGTCTGGAGCAGACCAGCAGGTCTGGAGTGAGCAACCTTGTTAGCTGCACAGACTGAGCAGGAAGAAATAAAGTCCATGATGACCTTGGGCAGCGTGGACCAACAGAAATGATGGGCAATCAGGTATCGGGTCTTACAGTTACTTACGTTAACTGCCAGTCTAGAGCAATTTCCCCAGCAGAGGATTCTCCCTCTGTCAGCCAGGCGCACAAAGGTCCTCCCCGGAGGGATGTCCCTAACTTGCAAGTGGTTGACAGAGACAATGCAAGACGGATCAATAATATTCTGTGGAATCTCCATGGTGTCCTCTGTCTCAAATGACCAGGACAAGGCATCGGCCCTCACATTCTTGTCAGCCGGGCGATAATGGAGCTCAAACTGGAACCTGGTAAAGAACAGCGACCACCTGGCCTGATGAGGGTTCAGCCGTTGGGCCGTCTGGAGATAGGTGAGATTCTTGTGGTCCGTAAAAATCAGGATGGGATGAGCTGCGCTCTCTAGTAGATGTCTCCACTCCTCCAGGGCCAATTTGATGGCCAGTAACTCCCAATCCCCAATCAAGTGGTTGCGTTCTGCGGAAGATAAGAGCTTAGAGAAATATCCACATACCATTGACTTGCCCTTGGAACCTATCTGGAACAGGAGTGCACCAGCACTCACAGAGGAGGCGTCCGCCTCCAACGAGAACTGTCGAGAAACATCTGAATGATGGAGGATAGAGGCTGAAGTGAAGGTACTCTGCCTCAGGAGTCCACACCTTGGCGTTCATGTCCTTCTTGGTGGGGTTAGAGATAGGAGATGTCAATGAGGAGAAGTTTGGAATGAACTGTAAAAATTGGCGAATCCCAGAAAGCGCTGTATGGTCCTCAAGCCTTGAGGGCGTGGCCATTCCAGGACGAACTTGACCTTTTCAGGATCCATCTTGAGACCTCGATTCGAGATGATGTAGCCCAGGAAGGGTAGTGCATCTCTCTCAAACATGCACTTCTCCAACAGGCGATTCTCCCTTAACTGCAGCAAAACTTGACAGACTTGTCTCTAATGAGTTATAGGATCTGGAGAAAAAATATCAAGATGTCATCAAGATAGACCACAACACAAACATAGGGGAGGTCACGGAAGATGTCATTAACGAACTCCTCGAGACCGCGGGAGCATTACACAGGCCGAAGGGCATTACTAGATATTCATAGTGTCCGTCACCGAGGTTAAATGCAGTCCTCCATTCATCACACGAATCCGGATTAGGTTGCAAGCCCCAAGCAGGTCTAGTTTGGAACAAATCTTGGCACCACATATATGATCAAACTATTCTGAGATCAAAGGCAACGGATACTTATTTTTCACCGTGATCTGGTTGAGACCCCGGTAGTCAATACAAGCAGCAGGGAACCATCCTTTTTCTTGACAAATAAGAACCCGGCTCCTGCCGGGGAGGAAGACATCCGTATGAAGCCCCTCTCCAAGTTCTCCTTAACATAAGTGGACATGGACAGAGTCTCTGGCAAGGAGAGAGGATATACCCTACCACGGGGAAGGAATGCACCATGAATCAGCTCGTTAGGACAGTCATACGCCCGGTGTGGGGGCAGCGTCTCCGCCTCTCTTGCTAAAGATGTCCGAAAATGCAGCATAATGACCAGGCAATCCCGCCAATGACCGAGGCAGAGGAGGCTGAGCCAAACGAATTCGTGCCAGTCAACGGTTGAGACACTCGGGGCCCCACTGTAGAACTTCTCTAGAGTTCCAGTCCAGGACTGCGGCATGCAGTTGGAGCCAAGGCAGGCCCAGCAGCACGGGGTTAACGGCCCTGGACAAGACAAAGAACAATAGAAGCTCGGAGTGGAGAGCCCCTACTTGGAGCCTCAGCGGCTTCGTGACAGCTACAACTGGGTCTGGCAGAGGCAGTCCATTTACAGATGCAACCATCAACGGCCTCTCCAGATGGGTAGTGGGTAATTCGAGAAAATCCACCAGGTCTCTATAAATGAAATTAGTCGCAGAACCAGAGTCCAGATACTCAGAGACCCCATGCGTTTTTTCGCCAGACATTATGGTCACGGGAATAGACAATTTAGACAAAAATCCTTCTTTATCCAAGGTTGTCTCTCCTACCTTTGGGGCTTTTGGGGACACAGACGCACAAGATGGCCTCCGAGGCCGCAATATAGACAGAATCCCGAGGTGCGTCTGGGTTGTCTCTCCTGTGTAGATAGCTTAAACTGGTCCATCCTCACAGACTCTTTAGGAGGGTCGGCATCTGAGGACAGCAGGGGTTGCTGCACAGTAGGGACCGGACTAGGGAGACCTCCCTCCCGACGAGCTTCTTGGAGCCATTCTCGGATCCTTATATCAATCTGGGCGGCCAGAAGCATGAGGTCATCCAGGGTAGACGGTAGATCTCCAGCGGCAAGTTCGTCCTTAATCTTAGGAGACAGTCCCTGACAGAATGTAGCCATTAGGGCCTCTTTGTTCCACAACAGTTGTCCCGCCCCGGTGCGGAAGTGGATGGCGTACTCGCCCACGGAGGTGTCTCCTTGGCGTAGGTTCAGCAAGGAGGCGGCTACAGACGGGACTTGTCCAGGCTCCTCAAACACCATGCAAAATGTCCGGAGGAACCCCTGGAAGTCACGAGTCTCTGGTCCTTGTCTCTCCCAGATAGGATTCGCCCATGCAAGGGCCCTACCAGTGAGGAGAGAGATGATGAAAGCGACCCTTGCGCCATCAGATGAAAATGCCCTTGCATACAGGCTGAAGTATGACACTGGTTCAAAAATCCACGACAGGTCCCTGCATCTCCATCATAGCGATCAGGAAGTGGCAAAGAAAATCGGGGATCAACACTGCCAGGAGGTGTAGTAGGAGGAATGGCAGCTTGTACCTCCTGCCGACGTGCGATAATATTCAAGGCCTGGAGGAGTTGGTCCTGTCGAGACCGGAGTTCTAGCATATCCGTCCGCATCTCTTGTGACGTCATCTTGGTCTTAGATCGACCAGCTGGGTCCTTGACATGAGCGTACTCTCACGTTGGGTACGTGGACCAACTTGACCATACCGCCTTGACGGTATAGCAGCTGACCAACAGGATGCAGGTCACAGTCTATAGTTCATATAGTGTACCTGTGGCAGCTCAGACAATAGTGAGACAGGCTCGGCTGGGACTAGACAGCAGGCAGATGTCAGGCGTGGTGTAGCAGGGCAGGTATGATATATAGCACAGCACGACTTCAGCTCAGCACGGCACTTAACCAGGATAGCACAGGATACAGGATACAGGTACAGGAACGGGGAACACTGGGACCTGGGAAACACTAGAAGACCATTTACTTAGAAAAACTTTGGGTACGACAACAACGCTCAGGCATGGGAGGAAACGGCTGAGCCCTTTTTATAGTCCATTGTACTCATGGGCTAATTTTGACATTAACTTCAGGTGCGCACGCTGGCCCTATAAGAGCGGGCACGAGCGTGCGCGAGCACCCTACAGGACCCAGCCGAGGTAAACGGAAGTGAGCGCTGGCTTCTCCTGAGGAGGAGACTGGGGCCAGCGCTCGCAGACCCATGGCTGCGGCCGTCAGGTGGTGAGTGGGCCTGACGGCCCGCGGACATGGACTTGACAATATATATGTATATGTATATATAGATATATGAGCAGTCAGGTTTTGAAAAACGGGCAAGCATAAGGGTCTGATGAATCTGCGACAGGGTTTTTCGGCACCCAAGGCTAAATGAGGCGGGTGGGAAGTGAAGGCTGGTCCGTGTGATCTGATCCCACAAAAGAGCTATTGTAGCACAAATTGCTTATAACGTAAACGCTGGTTATGATAGAAAGGTGTCAGAACACACATTTGCTTACTTGGGGAAGAGATGTTATCAGGATGCACCAGGATGAGAAGTAGGCAAACTGGCAGAAACAGTGTTATGCTCTGGGCAATGTTCTGTTGGGAAACCTTGGGCCCTGGCATTCATGTGCATGTTACTTTGACACGCATCACCTACCTAAATATTGTTTCCATCCTAGTACACCCCTTTATCGCAACGGTTTTCCCTTTTAGCAGAATAAGGGCTCTGCCACACTGCAGTTGTTCAGGAATGGTTTGAGGAACATGACAAAGAGTTTAAGGTGTCGACTTGGCCTCCAAATTCCCCAGATCTCAATCTAATCATGCATCTGTGGGATGTGCTATAAAAAAAAGTCTGATCCATGGAGGCCTACCTAACGTCTTGGTGCCAAATACCACAGGAACCTTAAGAGGTCTCGTAAAGTCAAGGCCTCCATGGATCAGGGATGTTTTGAGGGCAATTATATCTGTAGTGTTTTGTTATGAGATAATGTGTGCTATCTATATATTGAGGCCAAAGAACTGGGTCTGAAGTAATTGACTAAGAACACAGAATCAGCTCTAGAAAAATGTACCTACCCCAATAAAATAAATAAAACATGAAAATACTTATTTTATTTCTTATACAAAAAACACAGTAGGAGGTCATTTATAAAAACTATCTAAAACAAGATTCACACATGCAGTTTTTCATGCAGCTTTTTTGAGGAGTGACTACAAAAACTGAATAAGTCTTTCCTCTCAAAAAACGACATTAAAACTTGCATTAAAACAAAGCCCATAGAGGTGCATAGGTCCTCTACTGTTCCTCTGTGTACCTCAGATTCTATTAGAATCTGACATACATGCTCTATCAGACTTCGTATGTACGGAAGTATTCTCTCCTAGAAATATTGCATTCTAGGGGACAATATCCCTGCATATTCCACACCCGACAGAGCATGTACGGCAGCCTTCTTCTCCTAGAATCCAGTGAATAGTTGTCAATCCTGGTGTGCAAAGAACATATTAACTTGTTTTCCCTCAGAGATCTCCTAGTAAGATAAAAAAATTCCATGGGCATTTGGTCTACATGTGGACTTTTTAATCTTACTTTTCATACAATTTTGTACCTTGTGTACAGCCTGGTTTGTGAGTATTAATAAAGACAGATTTTAGTATGCTATGGTGGCCTGGAGGTATTGTACTATGTCTCTTTTGTCTTTATCTGACAGTGGATCACTAGGATATCACTAAGGGAAAGCATTTGAACATGTTTCTTGCACACCGGGATTAACACATATTTACTGGATTCCAGGAGGAGGATGCTTTTTATGTCTTCACATCGGGACAATGGTAGAGGGCACATTTAAATACGTAGATTAATACATTTTTAAAACTATTAATGATATAAGAATTATTCTATTGTATTATTATTGCTAAATAGTTAACGTTTTAAGTGTCAGTCCAGTTAGGCCTTATTCACATGAACGTGGAAGTCGGCCGTGTGATGGACGTTTTTTTAACGGCCGTCATACGGCTGCATAAAAATCAATGTACTTCTATGGAGCTATTCACCTGACCGTTGTTTTCACAGACCGTGTGAACGTCCCGTGAAAAAATAGGACATGTCCTATTTTTGCCTGTTTTCACGGATCCCTCAATATACACAAGTCTATGAGGGGTCTATGAAATCAGGTGCAAATCGGCTGTGAAAAACGGCAGTATCATGCACGGGTCCATTTAATAAGAATTGGACCAGTGCACGATACTTTCCATATCTCATAGGGTTGCCATGGCAACAGCATCGCCCAGCTTGTAGGAGCTTTCTCTTTACGCCCGATGTTAGCTTGGGTGGAATAGTATAACTAGACTGACACAGTAAGCTAATTATAGTTTTTTTATTACTTTAAAATGTAATACTTGACCACATAAGGAAATAATTAGACAATCACCAAGATAAAAATCCTCAGACCAATCTGAAAAAATTAAAAGCACTATATGTAAATATGTTATATATAATTTTGTACAGTATATTTTCATATAATATCATATTATGATTCAGTTTAAGATGGTGTCCCCCAACTAGTGGTTCGGGAGTCCCATTTAGTGTTTGGGCCATCTGGATGTGTCTGAATTAGTTGATGGCAGTTTCAAACATTATTGTACACCATTGACACCAAGGATGTCATAACTGAACTTGTCATCACTTTGCATTTTTCACAATTATATTTTTTTGTTTGATTGGTTCATTTGTTCTTACAAGTAATTGGCTGTAAACTGTTAAAGGTGTTGTCCCACGATTCAATACTACAGAGGTACATAGGTTGAAAAAAAAAACACATGTCCATCAGGCATCTAGCCTTTTTTTAAATGCTGACAGTATCTGCCATCTCTACTATCTGTAAAGAATCCTTTTCTCTATTGATGTCTGAAACGTCTTTCTTCCACACGCAATGCGTATCCCCTTGTCCTTTGTAGAGTCTTTGGAAGGAACAGATCATGTGCTAGTTCTCTGTATTGCAAACACATATACTTATACAGTGAAGGAAATAAGTATTTGATCCCTTGCTGATTTTGTAAGTTTGCCCACTGTCAAAGTCATGAACAGTCTAGAATTTTTAGGCTAGGTTAATTTTACCAGTGAGAGATAGATTATATAAAACAAAAATAAGAAAATCACATAGTCAAAATTATATATATTTATTTGCATTGTGCACTGAGAAATAAGTATTTGATCCCCTACCAACCATTAAGAGTTCAGCCTCCTCCAGACCAGTTACACGCTCCAAATCAACTTGGTGCCTGCATTAAAGACAGCTGTCTTAAATGGTCACCTGTATAAAAGACTCCTGTCCACAGACTCAATTAATCAGTCTGACTCTAACCTCTACAACATGGGCAAGACCAAAGAGCTTTCTAAGGATGTCAGGGACAAGATCATAGACCTGCACAAGGCTGGAATGGGCTACAAAACCATAAGTAAGACGCTGGGTGAGAAGGAGACAACTGTTGGTGCAATAGTAAGAAAATGGAAGACATACAAAATGACTGTCAATCGACATCGATCTGGGGCTCCATGCAAAATATCACCTCGTGGGGTATCCTTGATCCTGAGGAAGATGAGAGCTCAGCCGAAAACTACACGGGGGGAACTTGTTAATGATCTCAAGGCAGCTGGGACCACAGTCACCAAGAAAACCATTGGTAACACATTACACCGTAATAGATTAAAATCCTGTAGTGCCCGCAATTTCCCACTGCTCAAGAAGGCACATGTACAGGCCCGTCTGAAGTTTGCAAATGAACATCTGGATGATTCTGAGAGTGATTGGGAGAAGGTGCTGTGGTCAGATGAGACTAAAATTGAGCTCTTTGGCATTAACTCAACTCGCCGTGTTTGGAGGAAGAGAAATGCTGCCTATGACCCAAAGAACACCGTCCCCACTGTCAAGCATGGAGGTAGAAACATTATGTTTTGGGGTGTTTCTTTGCTATGGGCACAGGACTACTTCACCGCATTAATGGGAGAATGGATGGAGCCATGTACCGTCAAATCCTGAGTGACAACCTCCTTTCCTCCACCAGGACATTAAAAATGGCTCGTGGCTGGGTCTTCCAGCACGACATTGACCCGAAACATACAGCCAAGGCAACAAAGGAGTGGCTCAAAAAGAAGCACATTAAGGTCATGGAGTGGCCTATCCAGTCTCCAGACCTTAATCCCATCGAAAACTTATGGAGGGAGCTGAAGATCAGAGTTGCCAAGCGACAGCTCGAAATCTTAATGATTTACAGATGATCTGCAAAGAGGAGTGGGCCAAAATTCCATCTAACATGTGTGCAAACCTCATCATCAACTACAAAAAACATCTGACTGCTGTGCTTGCCAACAAGGGTTTTGCCACCAAGTATTAAGTCTTGTTTGCCAAAGGGATCAAATACTTATTTCTCTGTGCACAATGCAAATAAATATATATAATTTTGACAATGTGATTTTCTGTTTTTTTTTTAATATAATCTATCTCTCACTGGTAAAATTAACCTAGCCTAAAAATTCTAGACTGTTCATGTCTTTGAGAGTGGGCAAATTTACAAAATCAGCAAGGGATCAAATACTTATTTCCTTCACTGTACATATTAATAAGATCCCCTCTAAGAAGTCTTTTTTCCAAGCTGAACAAGCCCAATTTTTCCAGCCTTTCATTGTAAGCGACACTTCCCATCCCATTTAATTATCTCATTGCCTGCCTTTGAACCCTCTCCAGTTCTCATTTGTCCTTTTTACCATGTGGAGCTCAAAACTGAATTCCATGTTCTAGTTGTTGCCTTAAAAGGGATTTATAGAGTGGTAATATTACATTTGAATCTCGGGTTTTTATCTCTCTTTTTATATATGTAAAGGATCTGCCAGGCACAACTTCTGTGTATACGCCCATGGGTAATCAGTCTGCACCTGGTTCTATGTCTCTGAGACTGACTCCATCTTCCACCACTCAGGATGGCAGGCTTAGGAGTGGGAGAGCCTATCGCAGCCTGGCCAGACGGAGCTAGCTCCCGCCCTCTGTCTATTTATACCTGCCTTTCCTGTTCCTCCTTTGCTTGTGATTCTTCTCGTGTGGTTTCCTGGCCTTGCTGCAGCTCCTAGCTATTTGACCTTGCTTCATACTGACCCCGGCTTACTGACTACTCTCCTGCTCTGCGTTTGGTACCTCGTACATTCCTGGTTTGACTCGGCTCGTTCACCTCTCTTGTTGCTCACGGTGTTGCCGTAGGCAACTGCCCCATTTCCCTTTGCTTGTGTCCCCTTGTCTGTTTGTCTGTCGTGCACCTACTGAGCGTAGGGACCGTCGCACAGTTGTACCCCGTCGCCTAGGGCGGGTCGTTGCAAGTAGGCAGGGACTGAGTGGTGGGTAGATTAGGGCTCACTGTCTGTTTCCCTACCCCCCTGTCATTACATAATCACAAGCCCATATACCTAGGCTACCCTGGTCCCTCACTCTATTATGGACCCCCTTGAAACCCTGGCTCAGCAAATGCAGGGTCTCTCCCTACAGGTCCAGGCCCTGGCTCAGAGGGTCAACCAGCCTGACGCTGCCATGGTAGTACCCCTCACCTCACCTCTTGAACCCCACCTCAAGTTGCCTGACCGGTTCTCAGGGGACCGGAGGACTTTTCTCTCCTTTCGGGAGTGTTGTAAGCTCTACTTTCGCTTAAAGCCCCACTCCTCAGGTTCTGAGAGCCAGCGGGTGGGTATAATCGTGTCCCGGCTCCAGGAAGGGCCCGAAGAATGGGCCTTCTCCCTGGCTCCTGACGCTCCTGAACTTTCCTCCGTTGACCGTTTCTTTTCTGCTCTCGGACTCATTTATGACGAGACTGACAGGACTGCCTTTGCCGAGAGTCAGCTGGTGACCTTACGTCAGGGTAAGAGACCTGTGGAGGAGTATTGCTCTGACTTTAGGAAGTGGTGTGTAGCTTCTTGGTGGAATGACCCTGCCTTAAGGTGCCAGTTTAGGTTGGGTCTGTCGAACGCCCTGAAAGACCTGCTAGTTAGCTATCCCTGTTCTGACTCCTTAGACCAGGTTATGGCTTTAGCGGTATGACTTGACCGACGTCTCAGGGAACGACAACTTGAACGGTTTTGTGTTTTCCCCTCTGACTCCCCCATGATGCCTCCCGAGGTCCCGTTGCTTCGCTCTTCCACGGAAGACTCGGAGGTACCTATGCAACTCGGGGCCTCCGTGTCCCCCCGACAACGTAGAGAGTTCCGCAGGAAGAATGGTCTCTGCTTCTATTGTGGGGATGACAAACATCAAGTGAACACCTGTCCTAGGCGTAAGAATAAGCAGCCGGAAAACTTCCGCGCCTAAGTGATCATCGGGGAGGTCACTTGGGCGTACAGGTATTTCCCGTAAATATGAAACATAGTAAAATCTTGCTTCCCTTTCAGGTCTCTTTTGGTGGTAGGTCTGCTACAGGCAGTGCCTTCGTGGATTCAGGGTCTTCTGCTAATATCATGTCTGTGGAATTTGCTATGTCTCTAGCTATGCCTTTGATTGATTTGCTTAAACCTGTCCCGGTAGTGGGTATCGACTCCACTCCTCTTGCTAATGGTTATTTTACTCAGCATACCCCTGTTTTTGAACTCCTTGTTTGCTCCATGCATTTGGAGCAGTGCTCTGTACTGTTGATGCAGGGATTATCGTCCGATTTGGTTTTAGGCCTTCACTGGTTGCAGTTGCATAATCCCACGTTTGACTGGAATACTGGGGAGCTTACCAAATGGGGTAATGAATGCTTGGCGTCATGTTTTTCTGTTAATTCCATTTCTCCCCCTGAGGAGGTGAACACGCTACCTGAGTTTGTTCAGGACTTCGCCGATGTTTTCTCTAAGGAGGCCTCTGAAGTGTTACCTCCTCATAGAGAATACGATTGCGCTATCGATTTGGTACCAGGAGCTAAGCTCCCTAAGGGTAGGATATTTAACCTTTCTTGTTCCGAACGTGAAGCCATGAGAGAGTATATCCAGGAATGCCTGGCCAAGGGTTACATTCGCCCCTCTACTTCTCCGGTAGGTGCTGGCTTCTTCTTCTTAGGGAAGAAGGATGGTGGTCTTAGGCCATGCATTGACTACCGTAACTTGAATAAGGTCACTGTAAGGAACCAGTATCCCCTTCCTTTGATTCCTGATCCCTTTAATCAAGTCCAGGGGGCCCAATGGTTCTCTAAGTTTGATCTACGGGGGGGGGGGGGGCGTATAACCTTATCCGCATCAAAGAGGGGGATGAGTGGAAGACTGCGTTTAACACGCCCGAAGGTCATTTCGAATACCTCGTCATGCCCTTTGGGTTGTGTAATGCCCCCGCGGCCTTCCAGAATTTCATAAATGAGATTTTAAGAGATTACCTGGGGGTATTTCTTGTAGTGTACCTTGATGACATACTTGTGTTTTCCAAGGACTTGTCCTCCCACATTGAGAATGTCAGGAAGGTGCTCCAGGTCCTTCGGGAAAACAAACTGTTTGCTAAGACCGAAAAATGTGTGTTTGGGGTGCAAGAGATACCATTTTTGGGTCAAATCCTCACTCCTCATGAATTCCGCATGGACCCTGCCAAGGTCCAGGCTGTGGCGGAATGGGTCCAACCTGCCTCCCTGAAGGCGTTACAGTGTTTCTTGGGGTTCGCTAATTATTACAAGAGATTTATTGCTAACTTCTCGGTCATCGCTAAGCCTCTTACGGACCTCACTCGCAAAGGTGCTGATCTCCTCCACTGGCCTCCTGAGGCTGTCCAGGCTTTTGAGGTCCTTAAGAAGTGCTTTATCTCGGCCCCGGTGCTGGTCCAGCCCAACCAAATGGAGCCATTTATCGTGGAGGTTGACGCATCCGAGGTGGGAGTGGGGGCTGTCTTGTCCCAGGGTACCAGGTCCCTCACCCATCTCCGTCCCTGTGCCTACTTCTCCAGGAAGTTTTCGCCCACTGAGAGTAACTATAATATTGGCAACCGCAAACTCTTAGCCATTAAATGGGCATTTGAAGAGTGGCGCCACTTCCTGGAGGGGGCTAGGCACCAGGTAACGGTCCTTACCGACCACAAGAATCTGGTTTTCCTAGAATCTGCCCGGAGGCTAAACCCGAGACAAGCTCGATGGGCGCTATTTTTTACCAGATTCAACTTTTTGGTTACCTATAGGGCTGGGTCTAAAAATATTAAGGCCGATGCACTGTCGAGTAGCTTCATGGCCAGCCCTCCTTCGGAGGAAGATCCTGCTTGTATTTTGCCTCCTGGTATAGTCGTTTCTTCTATTGATTCTGATTTAGTCTCTGAAATTGCGGCTGATCAAGGTTCAGCTCCCGGGAACCTTCCTGAGAACAAGCTGTTTGTTCCCCTGCAATTCCGGCTAAGGGTACTTAGGGAAAATCATGACTCCGCACTATCTGGTCATCCAGGCATCCTGGGTACCAAACACCTCATTGCCAGAAACTATTGGTGGCCTGGGTTGCCTAAAGACGTTAAGGCCTACGTCGCCGCTTGTGAGGTTTGTGCCAGGTCCAAGACTCCCAGGTCCCGACCAGCGGGCTTACTACGTTCTTTGCCCATTCCCCAGAGACCTTGGACCCATATTTCCATGGATTTTATCACCGATTTGCCTCCATCTCAAGGCAAGTCGGTGGTGTGGGTGGTAGTAGACTGCTTCAGTAAGATGTGCCACTTTGTGCCCCTCAAGAAACTACCCAATGCTAAGACGTTAGCTACCTTGTTTTTCAAACACATCCTGCGTCTCCATGGGGTCCCTGTCAATATTGTTTCGGACAGAGGGGTACAATTTGTTTCATTGTTTTGGAGAGCCTTCTGTAAAAAGTTGGAGATTGATCTGTCCTTCTCCTCTGCCTTCCATCCTGAAACTAATGGCCAAACTGAGAGGACTAATCAGTCTCTAGAACAATATTTAAGGTGTTTTATCTCTGACTGTCAATATGATTGGGTCTCATTCATTCCCCTCGCCGAATTTTCCCTTAATAACCGGGTCAGTAACTCGTCAGGGGTCTCCCCCTTTTTCTGTAATTTTGGGTTTAATCCACGGTTCTCCTCCGTTTCACCTGGTAGTTCCAACAATCCCGAGGTAGAGGTCGTCCATTGGGAACTGTGCACAGTCTGGGCCCAGGTTCAGAAGAACCTAGAGGCGTCCCAGAGTATACAAAAAACTCAGGCTGATAGAAGACGTTCTGCTAACCCCTTGTTTATGGTCGGGGATCTGTTGTGGTTATCGTCTAAGAACTTGCGCCTTAAGGTCCCGTCCAAGAAGTTTGCTCCCCGGTTTATAGGGCCGTATAAGGTCATTGAAGTCCTCAATCCTGTCTCCTTCTGACTGGAGTTGCCCCCATCTTTTCGCATACACGACGTGTTTCATGCCTCCCTCCTTAAACGCTGCTCCCCGTCCTGGACTCCCTCGAGGAAACCTCCTGTTCCCGTTCTCAACCCTGAGGGGGTGGAATTCGAGGTGGCCAAGATTGTGGACAGCAAGATGGTCCAAGGCTCCCTCCAGTACCTGGTCCATTGGAGAGGATACGGGCCTGAGGAGAGGACTTGGGTACCCGCTCGGGATGTTCACTCTGGGGTATTGGTCAGGAAGTTCCACCTTTGTTTCCTCAATAAACCAGGTCCACTTAGAAAGGGTCCGGTGGCCCCTCATAAAAGGGGGGGGGGTACTGTAAAGGATCTGCCAGGCACAACTTCTGTGTATACGCCCATGGGTAATCAGTCTGTACCTGGTTCTATGTTCTGAGACTGACTCCATCTTCTACCACTCAGGGTGGCAGGCTTAGCAGTGGGAGAGCCTATCACAGCCTGGCCAGACGGAGCTAGCTCCCGCCCTCTGTCTATTTATACCTGCCTTTCCTGTTCCTCCTTTGCTTGTGATTCTTCTCGTGTGGTTTCCTGGCCTTGCTGCAGCTCCTAGCTATTTGACCTTGCTTCATACTGACCCCGGCTTACTGACTACTCTCCTGCTCTGCGTTTGGTACCTCGTACATTCCTGGTTTGACTCGGCTCGTTCACCTCTCTTGTTGCTCACGGTGTTGCCATGGGCAACTGCCCCATTTCCCTTTGCTTGTGTCCCCTTGTCTGTTTGTCTGTCGTGCACCTACTGAGCGTAGGGACCGTCGCCCAGTTGTACCCCGTCGCCTAGGGCGGGTCGTTGCAAGTAGGCAGGGACTGAGTGGTGGGTAGATTAGGGCTCACTGTCTGTTTCCCTACCCTCCTGTCATTACAATATACCCCAAAATCCAATTTGCTTTTGCAGCTGCTGCCTGACATTGAATGCTGCTGCCTAACTTATTTGTTACCAGAATACCCAGGTCATTCTTTTGTTCCATTATCCCCAGTTTTATTCCATTTAATGTATATTAATTAATGTTATTATTGCGTCCTAAGTGCATTACTTTACATTTATCAACATTAAATTTTATCTGCCATGATTTTTCCCATGCTGCCAGCTTATCTAGGTCTTTATGTAATATTTTAGAGTCAAGCTGAGTTTTAAGTATCCTACAAAGTTTTGTATCGTCAGCAAAAACTCACACCTTGCTATCAATCCCATCCGCAAGGTCATTAATAAAAAAGTATTGGGTCTAACACCAATCCGTGTTGTACCCCGCTGCTGACTTCAACCCATTTTCAGTAAGTTCCATTTATAACAACTCTGTTTTCTGTCCCTTAACCAATCCTTTACCCACTTGCATACACGTTCCCCCAGTCCCTGTGTCTGTAATTTCAGAACAAGACTGTTGTGCGGATCTTACATTTGCTTTACTTACATTTTATGAAAGTGAGTAAAATATGTTTAAGTGATTCAATTTTGTATGAAGAATCCATTTTATATTGTGAAGGATCATCTGTTTCTCTGTAAGACAAAACATGCTCTGGGACAGTTTGGGAGATATTGTGTTTACCATTCTTTATCTGAATCTGCTATGAGAATGTACGTGTTGTCTTTGCAGCTGTAAGATTGTTATAGGAAATCTTGTCTTACCCATTACTTCTTGTTAGAAGCTTTTGTCTTACTTGTAAGCTCTCATAAAAAAAACTTTTCTTGCTTGTGATTGGCTCAGCTCAAGCCAACACATTCCGCTCAAGCCAACTCCTCCTCCTCAAGATACATTTGTAGATGCATACAAGAAATAAACCATAGAAGGATTTTTGGGCATGCAAAACATGTCTGTGTGTCCATTACTTCTCTCCGATATATCGATATAACGAATGGATTTGGATCTGGGCAAGTGACTAAAGGGTGTCGTTGACACACCAATCTAAGGCTCAATGCCCACAACCGCAGACAGCTGGCCGCATTTACGGGCTGTGCTCCCATTATAAAGTATGGGAGCATGGTACATAAAATAAAAAAATAGGACATGCCCTATTTTTTCGGAAAGTTACTATGGCACGTACACCTTACTGTAAATATACGAGAAGGTGTCCGTCAGCCATAGAAATGAATGTGCCCGTAATTACGGACTATTTTACGGTCGTGTGCATGGGGCCTTAAACCTTCAGTCTAATATATTTTGCACAGGATTGCATCAACAGTTTTTGGTGCCGAAACCTGGGAGATTAATCGTCTGATAACTGTCACTAGGAAGTCGGTCATTGATGCATCGGTGTAACAACAAAACCGCGGTAAATAAGAAACTTATTCTTGCAGAAACCATTTTACTTGTATGTATTGTTAAGACCTTGTATTAGTTTTTGTGATGAGACAATCTCCCAGACGCAGTCACTTGTTCAGAGGTATGTTTAAAACTATTGTGTGATGAATGATTGCAGATGTGTAAATCTTTCTTGAGTCAATGGTATAAAGGGCATAAGTGAGTTAAAGTTATGAATGATATGAGCGTATATTTTCGACAGTGTAAATGTTCTCTTAGAGTTAAAAGCAAAAGTGATGAGAAATATTGCTTCAGTGAATGAGCTTTGTCAGACCCCTAGGCTAGGTTACAGTTCTATCATACTGAGCGGATGGTTGAGAGGAGTTTTAACATACATATAACGTAACGTAAGTCGTTCAGGTATTACCGATTGGACAGTTAGAAAAAATGTCACCTAATTTCAGAGGTCTGGTAGTGTGTCCATTGTGTTTGGTTCCTCACGCTGTGTGGAAAGGTGAAGAAGATTAAGGTTTTGTAGAATAAAACTGCAATGAATTGGTGGCTGTTGGGTTTGTGTTGTATTGTTATAGGTCTGTTGTTGGTAAATTCATATATTATTTGGCTGTTGTGTAAAATCGTTAAAGACCAACGGAAAGGTTACCCTGTTGCCCGCTTGGTCTGAGAGAGTTGAGTACCAGGTAAGTCAAGTCCGGCTCAGTTGTTTGAGTGTCAGAGACGTCTGACACAGTGAGGTACTATAGGTGTCAGTGGGTGACACAACTGTCCAGATCGACAGACTGTATGACAGAGAGTCAGGGACAGACAATTTTCCGGATCGACAGACTGTGCGTGGGGGACAGACAACTTTCCAGGATTGGCAGACTGTGCTTGGGTGACAGGGAGTCGAGGATAGAAAACTGTCCGGATCGACAGACTCTCCATTGGTGACAAAGATATTTAGGGACAGAGAAGTTGGATATTCGGAGGTAATATCCAGTAGTACCATCAGGACTTCTGTGGTTAACTCCTGATAATGGGGAACTCAGAGAGTAAGGGATTACTGGTGGTGCAAGTAAGTTGGTATGAGTGGTACGTGTATACAGGCATAGATTTTGACAAGGAGAGTGACTGTACTAGTGATGATGAAGACTAATACAGCTGGGTACATTGCAGTGAGCAATGTAAATTATGACGGGGGTGTAATGTGGACACGTGTGCAGTGTGTGTGTCGAAGACGAGTGTGAGGACCAGACTGGTTCAAATGAGAATGGACTGACAAATGTGGGAAATCTCTTTCCAATGATATTTCATGGCTGACGGACTGAGACCAGTTGGCCACAGTATAATATTGATTTTAGATCTATACTGCATGCTCTCTCACTCCTATCAGCTGTAATGAGAACATTTTGTATATCTACTGAATTGTTCGTTACTAAAGAGTGTGTAAAAAACCCTAGAACACTGAACTTAAGTACAAGGTTGTGTAAATTGGATGACTAGTTTGCGTGCCTTATGTATGGGTTTTAAATGACTGGGGTTGGCTGTGTGCAGTCAGGTTTTAGAATTATAAATATAGCAGAGTCTTAGTTATTTTCAGCATTTTGTCTTGCTGAGACTCATAGTTCTACAAAAATGGGTCTGAGAGGAGGGGGGTTGTGGGAAACGGCAGGCAGCTGGTTACGGTGTGTGGGAGTGTCAGAAAGAATGTGAAATGTTCTTGCAAGACACAACACTAATCGTCTATTATCTTCACACTGCTGACCTTAGTACCACCCTCAGTAATATACTATGCAGAGGTGCTCTCTCACGCTGATAGTAGAAAATTACAACAAGCGCAATCCAAGCATTTGTCTGTATATAGATAGACTACAAAATGTGGACTGTAAATGTAGTGCCAGGGATGAGGTGTCTTCAACAGTGTGGGCGCTAGACTAGACTCACTAAGTATGAACTCTCACTTCTTTGCTTTTTCATGTGTTATTATCTAGTGTTGTAGTGTTGTGAACCCAGCCACATTGCTTCCGCTGGGTCCAAAAGTATGGGAATTAAATACAGATATTGAAAATTCGGACCCACCCCATCATTGTTTGAGATTTGTAAAGAGTGAGACACGAGGTTCTGATAATGTATGTACAAACCCAATTCTTAAAACACAGACCCTGACTGTTCCCAATCCCCACATTTTGCTTAGTCAGATTCCATACACAGTGTAACGTCCGTGGTCGCTGACCACGAACTCCTCTCATCCTGCTGCCGCCTTTCTCTCCAAAGATGCCAGCACATGTTGGCCATCCTGTTCCGCAGTGACCACTAGGGTGCACTCGCGAGCTCAGTCCAGTCTTAAAGAGCCAGAGTGCACACATGTGTGAGATTAGCTGATTGCTCCCAGAGCACCCTGGACTATAAGAAGGTCCCTGCCTCTTTCTTTATTGCCTGAGCGTTGTTTGTACCTACCCGTGTCTGTCTTTGCAAATGGTACCTTGAGTGTTTTCCAGTTCCAGTGTTCCCGTTGCTGCTACCTGTATCCCGTATCCCGTGCTACCGTGTTCCCATGCTGTACAGTGTTGGAGTCGTGTTGTGTCGCCTACTACACCCGCTGTGTTTCACCGCACCTGTTGTCTGCCTGCTGCCAGAATTCCATCTTAGCCTAATCCATCGCTACTGTCTGAATTGTCACAGGTACCTTATCCGAATTATAGACATTGACTTTGTAACCTGTTTGGCCAGCTGCTATAACGCTACGGCAGTACGGCCCAGTGGGTCCACACCGCGTCGTGACATGGACTCCGCTGGTCAACTCAAGACCGTGACGACATCACAAGCGACTTGAGGCACAAGCTGCAGTTCCCCTGGCACCTGCTCATATTGCCTCTGCTGTTCCTCCTACTACACCTCCTGGCAGTACGGATCCTCCCACTACACCTACTGGCAGTGCTGACTCCCGATTTTCTCTGCCACTACCTCATCACTATGATGGAGACACGAGGACCTGCAGGGGATTTCTCGACCAGTGCCAGATCCCCTTCAGCCTGTATGCCAAAGCATTTTCCACTGACGGCGCAAGGGTCACTTTCATCGTCTCTTTCCTCACTGGCAGGGCCCTAGCATGGGCGAACCCCATCTGGAAACGACAAGGACTAAAGACCCGTGATTTCCATGGGCTCCTACGGATATTTTGTATGGTATTTGAGGAACCTGGACGAGTCTTGTCGGCAGCCGCCTCCTTGCTGAACCTTTGCCAGGGAGAAACTTCAGTAGGCGAGTACACCATTCACTTCCGCACCCTAAGGGAGAGTTGTTATGGAACAATGAGGCCTTGGTGGCAACATTTTGGCAGGGACTGTCCCCCATGATTAAGGACGAGCTTGCCGCCCGAGAGCTGCCATCTACCCTCATTCTTCTGGCAGCCCGGATTGACATAAAGATCCGAGAAAGGTTCTGAGCTGCTCCTCGGGAGGGAGGACTCCCTAGTCCGGCTCTCACATTTCAGCAACCCCTGCTGTCCTCATCTGCTGTTCCACCTGAGGAATCTTTGAAGACGGACCATCTCAAATTCTCTATCCAGGAGAGACAACGCAGATGCACTTCGGGTCTCTGTCTGTCTATGTATTGTGGCCTCGGAGGCCATCTTGTGCGTCTGTGCCCCCAAAAACCCCAGAACCTAGGGTTGGTTGAAGAGACAACTCTGAGTTACCCTAAGGGTGACAGACAGTGAATTGCAGAAGACAGAAGAGGATGATTATGTACAGGACTTGTCAATGCACTAATGAGACCCAGTGGCATAACTACCGTTGTAGCAGCGATAGAGGCTGCTACGTGGCCCACGGCATGAGGGGGACCATGCCGGCATGGCCCCCCCATGCTCGGTGGTGCGACTAGCAGCCGCTATTGCTGCTACAGCAGCAACGCCTCTGCATTTAATAGTATATGCATCCTTAGGACGCAGATACTATTGAACACTATGGCAGAGCAGGGAGGTATCCACCTGCTCTGCCATTTACTAGGCTACAGGCCAAGTTCAGCCTGCAGCCCATCAGGCACAGCCACAAGATCCCTGTGCAGGCAGGCATGATGATGTTACTGAATCACGCCGGCCTACGCAAGGATCCCATAGCCATTAATTATTTGGAGAAGCTCCATTCATCGCGGGAACGGGGCTTAGGTAATATTAGATTTTTTGGTTTTATTTGTTTGGGGGGCTGTATGGCACTATCTACAAGGGGGAGGTTGTATGGCGCTATCTACAGGAGGGGCTGTATAGCGCCATCTACAGGGTGCTGTATGATGCTATCTACAGGGGGCTCTATGGCGCTATTAACAGAGGGCTCTATGGCGCTATCTACAGGGGTACTGTATGGCGCTATCTACAGGTGGACTGTATGGCGCTATGTACAGGGGGCTGTATGGCACTAATTATAAGGGGGAGATGGGGAGCACTTTATACAGGGGAGGAGTATGGTACTATCTACAAGGGGGAAGTGGGGGACGATATCTAAAGGAGGGGCTGCATGGCACTATCTACAAGGGGGAGGATGGGGTGCTATTTACAAGGGGGGCTGTATGTCACTATTTACAAGGGGGAGGTGGGGGCACTATCTACAGGGTGGGCTCTATGGCATTATCTACAAGGGGGAGGTGGGGGCATTATCTACAAGGTGGGCTTTATGGCACTGTCTATTAGGGGGGAGGTGGGCAATATCTACAGGGGGGAGGTTGACACTATCGACAAGGGGTGCGTGACACTATCTACAGGGGGGCTGTATAGCACTGTCTACAGAGGGCTCTATGGCACAATCTACAGGGGGGCTGTATGGCAGAATTTACAGGGGGCTGTACGGCAGAATCTCCAGGGGGGCTGTATGGCACAGTCTACAGGGGGGCACCATATGCAAGGGGGAGCTGTGTGTGGCACCCAGGGGAGGGAAGTTTTCTATGGGGCCCAGACTTTTCTAGTTATGCCCCTGATGGGACCCAATCCTGGGATGAAATACTGAGATTGGTGAAAGCATTATTTTATTAGTTGAGGCCTATTGTTTATATTGTTTGAGGTTTATAATCATAATGTATGTAAATATGCCACAGTACTGAAAATGACAACGTATTAAAAGTGGTTTATTATGTGGAGTTATGAGGTGAAAGTAACTAGTTTTTGTAACTCATAAGCAATGAGAACCCTGAAGTCATGTTATGTGACATTACTCCTGTGTATTTTTAGGTTTGGAAAAAATGCTGCCCACGATCTTGTATATCCGTAGTGGTGAAAGTTCTGTTAATACAATCCCAGAGTATTAGTGACTAACCAACATACAATAGTACTGTTAAGGATCTGCCAGGCACAGCTTCTGTATCCACGCCCATAGGTAATCAGTCTGCACCTGCTTCTATGTCTGTGAGACTGACTCCATCTTCCACCACTCAGGATGGCAGGCTTAGGAGTGGGAGAGCCTATCACAGCCTGGCCAGACGGAGCTAGCTCCCGCCCTCTGTCTATTTATACCTGCCTTTCCTGTTCCTCCTTGCTTGTGATTCTTCTCTGTTGGTTTCCTGGCCCTGCTGCAGCTTCTTGAACTACTTGTCCCTGCTTCGTATTGACCCTGGCTTACTGACTACTCTTCTGCTCTGCGTTTGGTACCTCGTACACTCCTGGTTTGACTCGGCTTGTTCACTACTCTCCTGCTCTGCGTTTGGCACCTCGTACTCTCCTGGTTTGACTCAGCTCGTTTACTACTCTTGTTGCTCACGGTGTTGCCGTGGGCAACTGCCCCGTTTCCCTTTGTTCTGTGTTTCCTTGTCTGGTTGTCTGTCGTGCACTTACTGAGTGTAGGGACCGTCGCCCAGTTGTACCCCGTCGCCTAGGGCGGGTCGTTGCAAGTAGGCAGGGACTGAGTGGCGGGTAGATTAGGGCTCACTTGTCTGTTTCCCTATCCCTGTCATTACAAGTACTAGATTATTTGGAAGCCTGCCAAGGGGGCATGTGCTCAATAGTTCGTCCAGAATGCTGCTATTATATAGACATTCCGGAATTTTGCAAGTCAAGCATGACATAGATCAAGCTAAGAAAATAAAGAAAGAGTTCAGGAAAGCTAATTCCAAAGATGGTTGGAACCTGGAGTGGTTAGATTGGTTGTCATGGCTAAACCCCTCTTACTGGTTTAAGGGTATTGGGGGATGGATAATGGGTTTGCTCCAGAGTATCCTGCAGGTTGTTTTATTATGTATCGCATTATATTTGCTTCGGTGCCTCATATTCTGGCGCCTGCCAAAACAATTGCAATTTAAGTGATCCCCTTCCCTCCAGTCTCAGTCTCTCATACTGCTTGAAGCAGCTTCATGCTGATAGGACAGCATCAGAGGCTTTGAGACAGCTCCACCTCAGGAGAATCGCTGCTCTTGACGCCCATTTGTCTAGTATAGACTAATTTGCATATTTAGGCTGGGTTCACACGACCTATTTTCAGACGTAAACGAGGCGTATTATGCCTCGTTCTACATCTGAAAATAGGGCTGCAATACGTCGGCAAACATCTGCCCATTCATTTGAATGGGTTTGCCGACATACTGTGCAGACAACCTGTAATTTACGCGTCGTCGTTTGACAGTTGTCAAACGACGACGCGTAAATGGACTGCCTCGGCAAAGAAGTGCAGGGCACTTCTTTGCCACGTAATTTGAGCTGTTCTTCATTGAACTCAATGAAGCACAGCTCAAGATTTACGAGCGTCTCAGACGCCTCGCAAAATGCGAGGAGGAGCATTTACGAGTGAAACGAGGCAGCTGTTTTCTCTTGAAAACAGTCTGTCTTTTCACACGTAAATGACAGCTAGCGTGTGCACATACCCTTAGAAAAAAGCTCATAACCTTTAAAATAATAAACTTTTTGAGACACCATTTTCAATAGCATTATCAGTTTGACAGCACCTATGAGATTAGTTTGGAAATAGGGCATTACTAAACTAGTGACAGATCCCCTTTAAGTACCTGGCTTGGATACAAAACATCCGCAAATAAACAAAAGGTGGGAAATGTGAAAGTGAATAAAATGTGTTTAGGTAATTTCATTTTGTATAAAGAATCCATTTTATATTTTGAATCATCATCTGTTTCTCTGTAGGACAAAACTTGCTCTGGGACTGTCTGGGAAATCATGCGTTTACCATTCTTTATCTGAATCTGCTATGAGAATGTACATGTTGTATTTGCAGCTGTAAGATTGTTATGGGAAATCTTGTCTTACTCATTATTTCTCATTATTACTCATTATTATTATAAGCTTCTGTCTTACTTGTATGTTCCCACAAGAAACCTTTCTTGCGTGTGATTGGCTTAGCTCAAGCCAACTCCCTCCGCTCAAGTCAATTTCTCTTTTGGGATACAATTGTAACTGCATACTAACAATAAACCAGAAAAGGATTTTTTGGGTATACAAAGCATGTCTGTGTGTCTCTTACTTCTCTCCGATATATCGATATAACTAATGGATTTGGATCTGGGCAAGTGACTAAAGGGTATCCGTTGACACACCAATCTAAAACCTTCAGTCTAATATATTTTGCACAGGATTGCTTCAACACATTTCTCAGTTAGATCTAAGAAAACAGAACAGTTCTCCAATTAAAATAATTTATAAAAAAAATGCTCCTGTATCGAGATATTGCTGTTACATACTTGTTATGGCCCACCCTGGTATTAGTTTGCTTCCCTCTCAGAAGGTCCAACTAATGTTTTACGCGCCGGTAGTCAAACACGCTCAGTAGCTTAGTCCAACAGTCAGGCTTCTCCTGTACATGGGCGGCAAAATGATTACTGCTATTGTGTAGGTTAGCCAATAGGAATATTTGACCTAGGAGCAACTTCTAGCACTCGATACATTAGGTGGACGTTCTGAGGATAAAAAGAACACTACGGAGCGCCAAGTATGTAACAGTAATATCTATTCCCAGGAGCATTTTCTAAATTATTCTAATTGTTTTTTTTGTTTTTTTAAGAGTAATATAAAACATAATCCCGGGAAAACTCCATTGATAAAAAAAAAACCATTAACTTGCAGCAAAGTGTTAAAATATTTGTCATAAACTTTTTTTTCCGTTAACACTTTAGGTGGCTCTACCTAACATGTAACAACATGTAATTATTAAATGTGGTTTTTGAGCTAAAGTATCTGGGGACATTTTTTAGAAAATATTTCCAAAACTATCTGCCTCTCTTTCATTTGAAAAAATACCCTTGATGCATCTGTTTACACTGCATTGCAATTCCTAGTGCACTTTTATTTAGAATAGAGCATAAAAATGTACGCACATACCTAAGCCTTTTAACATTTTCTTATCCAGTTTTTGGTCTTTATTTGAAGCAGAGTCTTTTGCTGATGAGACATCTGATGAAGAAATGGCTTCTTTTGGCTCCTCCGCATTTGCATCCTCAGTTTCTCCATCATATTTCGATTGTTCTTCCTTGATTGGCAAACCAGAGTTTTGGTTCTCAACATTTACAGAAACAGAAGCATATGTCTGAATTATATCTTCTAGCTGCCTGCTCAGCTCATCTGAAATGTCTTGCTCAGCTGAGCCACATGTACTGTCTTTACTAGGCTGCACATCAGTTTCTTTTGGTAACACTTCCTCAAGGGATGATAAGCCATTTTGATCAGGGGACACTGGATTATCATTTACTAAAAGCTGATTTTCTGGCTTATCATTGTTGTTCTGCATTTTGCACCTAAAATAAATGGAATATATTAGTTACTCAGTTTACACTAAAAATATATTCTTTAACAGTTTACACTAAAAATATATTCTTTAACAAGAAAGATATAATGGAGAGCACTTAATGCCAAGCAGCAGCTGTAAGGTCTATTAAAAAGTTTAATGTCACCTTTGATGTTACATCTTCAATTTGGGGTACAGTTTTGCCTACCACACTGTAGAAAAAACATAAGAGATTTGGAAGGGGTTGAACACAAGCCACTGGAGCACACAGGGAATGGGAGTTCTCTCAAGAACAGGCTTAGAAAACTATTTTCAGGAACAACACAATAAACAAAAAGTTTGACCATATTATGCCAATATTTTTTATTTTATTTGGAATGCATTTGCATTGCTCCACATGTATTTTTCTTAGGCAGTAACAAACTGTATGCTGCAATTCCGGTGAAAGTAAGTGCATTTCACCAATAGAACGAATTTCCATCAATCATTTTTAGTACCATGAACATAACAATTATTGTTAACCACATCATTCAGAATGGTAATCGTTAAGTCCGTGAGCTTAAAGGAAGGGTGTCGCGAAAAAAAATTTTTTTATATAAATTTGCTTTTAGTGTTTTATTAAAAAATGTTTTATTTATTTGTGTGTTTGTGTTTTACTTTTTTTTATTTTCAAACTTTTTCTTGTCTATGGGGCTGGCATTTTTTTTTCATCTCTGTATGTGTCGATTAACGACACATACAGACATGGAATACGGCACATACAGCCCCATAGTGAATGCGAACGGGAGCCGTTCCATTCACTATGCTGTACGCCGTCTGTGTGGGAACGGCGCATGCACCGCTCCCACACAGTCCAAATGGAAGGTCTTCGGCCGAGCGACATCCGGCGCCATTTTCTTGTGGACCGGAAGCCGCGGCCTTACAGTAAGATTACTACTTCCGGTCGCGGCTTCTGGAACATGTGTTCTGAAGCAAGCACTAGGAGCGGAGGGAGCAGACGGAGCGGACGGACCAGAGGGAGTGGCGGCGGCAGGAGCAGGTAAGTTATGTCTGTGTATTTTACTGTGTGATTAGCACTGTATGTAAGCCTACTACACTGTGTATTCGCTCAAAAAATGGCGGCACACAGTGTAGGAGGTTTGAACGTTGAATCCCCTCCTTTCTCATGGCACTAGCCAGGATAAAGGAGGGGGGATTGTTTGAGGACGCTAGAGCGAGTGTGTCTTCTCAAATTTTGCAGCATAAAGCAATGTGGTTGCTTTACCACATGCCAATTATGCAATTTTGGGAATTGCTCCCTCTAGTGACCAGCACAGGGAAATGTTATAAATTAGAATCTAATTTATAATATTTCCTGACTCATGAAAAAATTAAAAAAATTAGAACATTCTTTAATCATTTATACACTAACTGTTTAACTAAAAAAAAAATAATAATAATTTTTCTAGCGATACATTCCCTTTAAGAGACACAAGTTGCATATAAGGCAAACAGCCTAATGTGGAATGACCTACTGCAAAAGTAATCAATGGATAAAATCTATAACACAAGGTAAACAAAGAACTATATGTAATGATATCATAGCTCTAATTATTTTCTCAGCAGTTTCTATCAATTACAATGCAACAATTTTATAAAAATTGCCATACATTAGTAAATCAGAAGTCAAACACTGCTTTATGTAAAAGCACACCCTGAAGACCTGTATTGACCATGTGCAGCATTATTTATTCAACAAAACAATGGCTAAACTGTGTTTCCCGAAGTAAAAAAAACAAAACTGTTATTGTATATCCTTGCTATCCCAATTCGCACTATGTGCACTAACAGAAATACTGGTCACATAGAGGTATAAACCAAACGTTACATATTTGTAGGGGGAGATATATGCACATGAGAATCAGTACTGTTAGGAGGACTGAAGCAGAGGAGAGAAAATATACACTCTACTACTGCTGAGGAAGCGCACACAGTAATAGCCAAAGGTTTTGTTTTCACTTACAAAACATATTTATGTTTTTTTTTTGGGGTTTTGCTGTGGTAGCCATATTCTTTTAACCCCTTGAGGACGCAGCCTGTATTGGCCTTGTGGCACAGCAGATTTTTTTTCAAATCTGATGTGTTACTTTGTGTGGTAATAATTTTGGAATGCTTTTACCTATCCAAATGATTCTGAGATTGCTTTCTCGTGACATATTGTACTTTATGTTAGTGAAAAAATTTGGTCGATAAATTCAATATTTATTTGTGAAAAACACCAAAATTTTGAGAGAATGTGCAAAAAAAAATCCGCTCTGCCTCTGTGGCTTTCTTCAGCAGCCTCTTTTTCTCTCACTATGCTGCCCTCCTGGTCCCTGTCTTAATGGGACTCACTCAATCACTTCTATTGCAATTTCATCTCATTATTCTTCACACACAGGCAACTACACTCCTTGGCTCTAGGTCACCGAAGCCCATAGTATTTATGTTCCATATCACTATTGGCTGAAGCTGCACCACACTAACTTCCTGCTCTCGCTGCATGTACTCTGCACATAATGCTGATTATATTGAGAGCTCTCTGCTCAATTTTAACTGATTCCTTCTGCATTTGGACCAAAGAGCGGAGAGAATTAGCTGAAAAGTTGCAGAGCTTTTAGTATTACTAGTATTATGTGAATAGTGCATGCAGGGAACGGGTAGAACATGAAGTATGTGAGGTGAAGCTTCAGTCAATAACTGTAGAGCTCTTAGTGATGTCAGAGAAGGGTGTTATCAGGCAACCTGTACAGCCAAGTAACATGCAGCCATTTTGTTATTTTCTGTGGTATAAGGCTCTATAGTGTACAGAGCACCCTGGGCACTTGCATTTTAAGAACCAGAAGGGAGGCGTTAATGATTACATGACCCTAGTACAATTAAGGTTATACAACCCCAGTAGCTCCATTTTCCTAATCTCTGAAATTTGCCTTACGTTTCAATTAAATCAGTGGAACTGGTCCTCCCCTTTGTTGGCTAGAGTAAAAATGCTCTGGATCAGCAATCATCAGTGGCGTGGACAACTATGATTTTTTTTTTCCACGTATATTTATAGAGCATTGTGACTGGAAACCAATACCATGGGAGAAGACAACAGCTGCATTAAGCCCTGGATAGCTGTGCCTATTTCCAGCACAGCAGTAGAGGGGGAAAGGTAATACCTTCCAAGTCCCTAATTGTTTATTTGAGAAAGTTATGAGATAAAGCTCACTTCTTAACTTGATTACTGATAAATATAACATATGAACATGTACCGAATGGTGAACATTATATCATATATCTATATTGGATAATGTACCTACTACTGCAGGGCAACAAACCTTTGTTGCCTTATTTATACAGGCAACAAACCTCTGAAGTGATTTGTAATATTCTTAATCATTTTATTACAGAGTTCCTTATACTACACCTCTTAATTGCTCCTTTTTGAAAAGTAAGTTCTTGTCCCCCATTGTTTGATATGAAACACACTCATCCTTTTCAAAAAGAAGGCCTACAGCCTCTATGGTGTGGGACAAAAAAAAGTGTATATGGCTCTGTTAACACCACATTTTCCAACTTTGTTTGGCATATATCTGGAAGGTATTCTGACAAAAACTATAAGGGCATGTAAATCCAGGCAGAATCTGCAGCAATTCCACTGGCAATGCATGTGATTGGGGTATTTTATACCCCACTAACATGCTCTGGAAAAAATCTGTACAGGATAATGACCACGCTGTGGATTTTATAATCTGTAGTATGTTCATTATGACATGGATTCTGCACTACTCTTCAATGAAGCTAATCTTCAGGCGGATCCCTTTGCCAATGCGCTAAAGTATGAGTTTCAGCTACGGATTTCTCCAGCAGATTATTCCCATACCCATGGCAGATTTTCTTACCATGTGAACATAGCTTAACATTTCAATAGCCTTTTATGGGCCAGACATATGCCAAAATAGTTTTTTTTGTTTGGCTAAATTACATGAATGCCCCAATAAGTATACCCTAAAGTAAGTTTCAGCTTAATAATTCTGTGCTGATTCATTTCTTAAATATCTTTATAGAGGTTGAAGATTTGTTATTCTGATACAAAGCTCCAAATTCCCTGCATAAAAATAGATTTAACCCTTTTGCTGCCGGGATAATTTTTGATATACACAAATTATAAAATAAAATAACAAGATGTGTAACTGCTAATGTTCTCATGAAGAAAAGTTCCTGTATTAAACCCCTGGGGTCACTGAAATGCTGTGCAATAAGTAAAACTTTTCATTCTGTTCCCTAACTTCAAATGAGTTCTGCTCCCCGAGGGTATGTGCACACGTAGTGACCAAAAACGTCTGAAAATACGGAGCTGTTTTCAAGGGAAAACAGCCCCTGATTTTCAGATGTTTTTTGAGAACTCGCGTTTTTCGCGGCGTTTTTCGCGCCGTTTTCGCTGCGTTTTTTACGTCCGTTTTTGGAGCTGTTTTCATTGGAGTCTATGAGAAAACGGCTCCAAAAACGTCCAAAGAAGTGTCCTGCACATCTTTTGACGAGGCTGTATTTTTACGCGTCGTCGTTTGACAGCTGTCAAACGACGACGCGTAAATGACAGGTCGTCTGCACAGTACGTCGGCAAACCCATTCTAATGAATGGGCAGATGTTTGCCGATGTATTGTAGCCCTATTTTCAGACGTAAAACGAGGCATAATACGCCTCGTTTACGTCTGAAAATAGGTCGTGTGAACCCAGCCCGAATATTGCACCTAGAGTTTCAGTATAATTTAAAAGATAAAGATTTAATACATTTAATATGATTGCAATATCTAAAGAAAGAGTTTAGGTGCTTATTCATTCTCCCCTAGAGGTGGCTGTATGTAGCTAGCATTTCATCATCTAACTCTATGGCTATGCATTGAATTTAAAGCTCTGTATCTGAAAATTGAGCTCGAACCACTCTAAAGATGTAATCAGTATAGAATTTTGGACCTAAAAATTGCATGACGATAAAGGGTGGAGATTCGCTTTAAATGGGCACTGTCATTTCAACAAACTTTGCATAAATGAATAGTAAAGGCAATTATAAGAAAATTTGTCATATATCTTATCAGAGTAACAAGCCTCTTGCAGCTCTTATCCGGCTGTTTTCCTGCCCCCCTCCCTTTGTTAAACTGACTTTAACTCTGAAAATTCAGCTCTATACATCTCGAGTTGGACTGCAGCTCACATGTATCAGATTATACATGTCTATGGAAGACTATGGAGAGGGGAGGGGGGAGAGTGAGCAGGAAGTGCATGAGATAAGAGCAGAAAGACAGGAATAGAAACTTTCCATCACAACCAAAGCACTTCTCTGTATATGTCCTGCATGATCCTGGGGCTGTTTCTGAGTCAGAGAGAAGGTTATGGAGCAGATTATCTTCTACTTACTGTGTGTATTGTATGGCTGCTAGTCTCCACCTCCAGCTCAGAGAGAAATGCAAACTTTAGATATAGAATGCAAAGGGGAAAACTGCTAAAAATTGCATAAGCAAAGTCATATAATGGCCAGGTACACACATGGCAGCTTATCCTGAAAAGTCAAATGAAATGAAAGGTACCCATTAAGTTATACAATTTTTTAGAATGGAGGACAAAGGCAGACATATATAACTGTATAGGCATACAGTTGCATACATTTATTATTCATATTTTTTCTTACGAAACAAATGTATATTGAACAGAGACTTTTACACAATGCAGCCTTTGAAGTACCTCTTTTTAAGGGGCGCATCACTCCAGCAGGCAGAAGCGGGCGATGGCTCCTTTCCCCTGCATGATTTAGAAGCGCCCGGGCCCGGCGACTCAGCAGCTGCTTTTTCGCCCAGGCTCTTCTTTACTCAGTGGCGTTGCTACCGCTGTAACAGCCATAGCAATTTGCTAGCCGCAACACAGGGCATTAGGGCACCCGTGCAACCCGTCGGGACAGGGACGGGCCCACCCATGGCCGGCGGAGCCGCTAGCAGCTGCTGCGGCTGCTACAGCGGTAGCGACGCCACTATAGCAGAGCAGGGTGGTATCTTCCTGCTTTGCTATCTACTAGGTCCACTGTAGCTCCCTGAAGGAGTGGAATCCTCATGTGGCTGGGATTCCGCTTCTGGATGGAGCGCTTAATGTCTTTGTCGATATATGGACAGGGACATCAGGGGCAAGTCTTGAAGCGGAATCCCCGTCCACAGCATTGCCGACTCTGTGATCGGGGAAACCACTCCAGGAGAAGGCCTTGACGTCACTGTCCATAATTGGACAGAGACATCAGGGGCTTCTCCTGGAGAGGAATCCCCGATATTGTGACAGGGGATTCCACTTCAGGAGAAGCCAATGACGTCCCTGTCCATAAGTAGACACAGACGACAGGGGCTTCTCCTGCAGTGGAATCCAGGGTCACAGCGTTGGCAACGCTGTGGACAGGGATTCCGCTTCAGAAGTTGCCTCTGATGTCACTGTCCATATATGGACAGAGACATCAAGCGGAGTGCTCCAGGAGTGGAATCCCCGGCCATAGGGGGATTTTACTCTTTTAGGGCACTACAGTGGCGCTATCTACAGGAAGTGCGGTGGTGGGGGGGGCGTGCTATCTACAAAGGGGCTGTGTGGCACTACCGACAAGGGGGCTACGGGGCACTACCTAGAAGGAGGATGTATGGCACTACCTACAAGGGGGCTGTGTGGCACTACCTACAAGGAGCCGTGTAGCACTACCTACAAGGGGTGGTGTGTGGCCCTATCTACAGGCAGAATCTAAGAGTGTCGGGCTGATGGTCATTTTAGTGAGAGTGGGGGCTGATAGTCATTTTACTGTGAGTGCTGGGCTGATGGTCATTTTACTGTGAGTGGGGGGCTGATGGTCATTTTACTGTGAGTGGCGGGCTGATGGTCATTTCACTGTGAGTGGGGGGCTGATAGTCTTCAAGTGGTTTCCACCTCTGTGCTCCAATTGAAATTAATAGGACGCAGAAAATACCTGCGGCGCTCGTTTGGAGTGCTGTTTTGCCTTCGTCTTTTGCATTAGCTTCAATGGTTTAAAAAAAACAACGCTGTCAAACAACGCTGCCAATTCAAACTCTGCTTCAAAATTCTTGAAGAGACTTGGAGGCAGACTTTTTTTGCCTTACAAAAAAAGCTGTGTGAACATACCCTATGAGTGTAGTGCTTGTTTTTAGCTGTTTTCTGTCTTTCTCAAAACAATTTTTGGTAGGGGTGCCTTGAGGAAATTTTACATTTCCAGTGGTGCCTCGAGTCCGAAAAGGTTGGGAAACTCCGTACTAGGCTACAGGATCATGCCGGCCTACACAGGATCCCATCGTGGAGCAGCTCAGTTTGTCGTGGAAACGGGGCGTAGGTGAGTGAAAAATTTTTTGGAGGGCAATGTCGACAAGGGTATACTGTGTGGGCACAATTAGAGCACAGAATACTGTGTTATTGAAGGGGATATAATATATTATATTATTAAATATTATTATTATACTGTATGGGGCATTATACAGTGTTGGGGAAATATATAGGGCATTATACTGTGGGGGGCATTATAATTTTTTACGGGGCATTTTTTCTTATGATGGGGGTGGAGTGCCAAAAGATAATTTCGCATGGGGCGCCATCCGTCCTAAGGCCGGCCCTGTATATATATATATATATATATATATATATATATATATATATATATATATATATATATATATACAGTGAAGGAAATAAGTATTTGATCCCTTGCTGATTTTGTAAGTTTGCCCACTGTCAAAGACATGAACAGTCTAGAATTTTTAGGCTAGGTCAATTTTACCAGTGAGAGATAGATTATATATATAAAAAAAAAAAAAATGAAAATCACATAGTCAAAATTATATATATTTATTTGCATTGTGCACAGAGAAATAAGTATTTTATCCCTTTAGCAAACAATACTTGGTGGCAAAACCCTTGTTGGCAAGCACAGCAGTCAGATGTTTTTTGTAGTTGTTGATGAGGTTTGCACACATGTTACATGGAATTTTGTCCCACTCCTCTTTGCAGATCATCTGTAAATCATTAAGATTTCGAAGCTGTCACTTGGCAACTCGGATCTTCAGCTCCCTCTATAAGTTTTCGATAGGATTAAGGTCTGTAGACTGGCTAGGCCACTCCATGACCTTAATGTGCTTCTTTTTGAGCCACTCCTTTGTTGCCTTCGCTGTATGTTTCGGGTCATTGTCGTGCTGGAAGACCCAGCCACGAGACATTTTTTATGTCCTAGTGGAGGGAAGGAGGCTGTCACTCAGGATTTGACGGTACATGCTCCATCCATTCTCCCATTGATTCGGTGAAGTAGTCCTGTGCCCTTAGCAGAGAAACACCCCCAAAACATAATGTTTCCACCTCCATGCTTGACAGTGGGGACGGTGTTCTTTGGGTCATAGGCAGCATTTCTCTTCCTCCAAACACGGCGAGTTGAGTTAATGCCAAAGAGCTCAATTTTAGTCTCATCTGACCACAGCACCTTCTCCCAATCACTCTCAGAATCATCCAAATGTTCATTTGCAAACTTCAGACGGGCCTGTTAATGTTCCTTCTTGAGCAGGGGGACCTTGCGGGCACTGCAGGGTTTTTATCCATTACGGCGTAATGTGTTACCAATGGTTTTCTTGGTGACTGTGGTCCCAGCTGCCTTGAGATCATTAACAAGTTCCCCCCGTGTAGTTTTCGGCTGAGCTCTCACCTTCCTCAGGATCAAGGATACCCCACGAGGTGAGATTTTGCATGGAACCTAGATCGATGCCGATTGACAGTCATTTTGTATGTCTTCCATTTTCTTACTATTGCACCAACAGTTGTCTCCTTCTCACCCAGCATCTTACTTATGGTTTTGTAGCCCATTCCAGCCTTGTGCAGGTCTATGATCTTGTCCCTGACATCCTTAGAAAGCTCTTTGGTCCTGCCCATGTTGTAGAGGTTAGAGTCAGACTGATTAATTGAGTCTGTGGACAGGAGTCTTTTATACAGGTGACCATTTAAGAAAGCTGTCTTTAATGCAGGCACCAAGTTGATTTGGAGCGTGTACCTGGTCTGGAGGAGGCTGAACTCTTAATGGTTGGTAGGGGATCAAATACTTATTTCTCTGTGCACAATGCAAATAAATATATATAATTTTGACTGTGATTTTCTGTTTGTTTTTTTTTTTATATAATCTATCTCTCACTGATAAAATTAACCTAGCCTAAAAATTTTAGACTGTTCATGACTTTGACAGTGGGCAAACTTACAAAATCAGCAAGGGATCAAATACTTATTTCCTTCACTGTATATATATACACTACCGTTTAAAAGTTTGGCGTCATCCAGACAATTTTGTGTTTTCCATGAAAACTCACACTTATATTTATCAAATGAGTTGCAAAATGACTAGAAAATATAGTCAAGACATTGACAAGGTTAGAAATAATCATTTTTATTTGAAATAATAATTTTCTCCTTCAAACTTTACTTTAGTCAAAGAATGCTCCATTTGCAGCAATTACAGCATTGCAGACCTTTGGCATTCTAGCTGTTAATTTGCTGAGGTAATCGGGAGAAATTTCACCCCATGCTTCCTGAAGGCCCTCCCACAAGTTGGATTGGCTTGATGGGCACTTCTTGCGTACCATACGGTTAAGCTGCTCCCACAACAGCTCTATGGGGTTGAGATCTGGTGACTGCGCTGGCCACTTCATAACAGATAGAATACCAGCTGCCTGCTTCTTCCCTAAATAGTTCTTGCATAATTTGGAGGTGTGCTTTGGGTCATTGTCCTGTTGTAGGATGAAATTGGCTCCAATCAAGCGCTGTCCACAGGGTATGGCATGGCATTGCAAAATGGAGTGATAGCCTTCCTTATTCAAAATCCCTTTTACAAATCTCCCACTTTACCAGCACCAAAGCAACCCCAGACCATCACATTACATCCACCATGCTTGACAGATGGCGTCAGGCACTCTCCCATCATCTTTTCAGTTGTTCTGCATCTCACAAATGTTCTTCTGTGTGATCCAAACACCTCAAACTTCGATTCGTCTGTCCATAACATTTATTTCCAATCTTCCTCTGTCCAAGGTCTGTGTGCTTTTGCCCATATTAATCTTTTCCTTTTATTAGCCAGTTTCAGATATGGCTTTTTCTTTGCCACTCTGCCCTGAAGGCCAGCATCCCTGAAGGGAGTAGTACACACCGTTGTAGGAAATCTTCAGTTTCTTGGAAATTTCTCGCATGGAATAGCCTTCATTTCTAAGAACAAGAATAGACTGTCGAGTTTCACATGAAAGCTCTCTTTTTCTAGCCATTTTGAGAGTTTAATCGAACCCACAAATGTAATGCTCCAGATTCTCAACTAGCTCAAAGGAAGGTCAGTTTTATAGCTCCTCTAAACAGCAAAACTGTTTACAGCGGTGCTAACATAATTGCACAAGGGTTTTCAAGTGTTTTCTAATCATCCATTAGCCTTCTAACACAGTTAGCAAACACAATGTACCATTAGCACACTGGAGTGATGGTTGCTGGAAATGGGCCTCTATACACCTATGTAGATATGGCATTAAAAACCAGACGTTTGCAGCTATAATAGTCATTCAGCACATTAACAATGTATAGAGTGTAGTTCTAATCAATTTAATGCTATCTTCATTGAAAAAAACTGTGTTCTTCTTTCAAAAATAAGGAAATTTCTAAGTGACCCTAAACTTTTGAACGGTAGTGTATATATATATATATTTATATATATATATATATATATATATATATATATATATATACAGTCCTAGGCAAAAGTTTTGAGACTGACACAAATTTTGGTTTTCACAGTTTGCTGCTTCAGTGCTTTTAGATCTTTTAGTCAGATGTTTCTATGGTATACTGAAGTACAATTATAAGCATTTTATATGTTTTAAGACTTTTATTGACAAATACATCAAGTTTATGCGAAGTCTCAATATTTACAGTGTTGACCCCTATTCTTTTCAAGACCTCTTGCAATTCGCCCTGGCATGCTGGATATTTGCTTCTGCGCCAAATCCTGACTGATGGCAACCCATTCTTGGCTAATTAGTGCTTGAAGTTTATCCCAATTTCTGTGGTTTTGTTTGTCCACCCGCTTTTTGAGGACTGACCACAGGTTCTCAATGGGATTGAGATCTGGGGAGTTTCTTGGCCATTGACCCAAAATTACAACGTTTTGTTCACCAAGTCATTTAGTTATCACTTTTGCCTTGTGACATGGTGCTCCATCTTGCTGGAAAAAGCATCAAATTCCTCCTGGATTATTGGGAGAAGTTGCTCTTGGAGGATGTTTAGATACCATTCTTTATTCATGGAAGTGTTCTTAGGCAAAATTGTAAGTGTGCCCACTCCCTTGGATGAAAAGCAACTCCACACATGAATGGTCTCCGGATTTTTTGCTGTTGGCATGACACAGGGCTCATGGTAGTGCTCACTTTTTCTTCTTCGGACAATCCTTCTTTCAGATGTCTCAAACAGTATGAAGGGGGCTTCATCAGAGAAAATAACGTTACCACAGTCCTCTGCTATCCAATCCATATACTTCCTGCAGAATGTCAGTCCGTCCTTGATGTTTTTCTTGGAGAGAAGTGGCTTATTTGCTGCCCTTCTTGACACTAGGCCAGCTTTCAAAAGTCTTTTCCTCACTTTGCATGCAAATACACTGTCACCTGCCTGCTGCCATTCCTGAGCAAGCTCTGCACTGGTTTTGAACCAATCCCATAGCTGAATCCTCTTTAGGGGACAGTCATGGCATTTGCTGGACTTTCTTGTGCGCCCTGAAGCCTTCTTCACAGCAATTAAACCTCTCTCCTTGCAGTTCTTGATGATCCGATAAATGGTTGATTTAGGGGCAATCTGAGAAGCAGCAATGTCATTGCCTGTAAAGTCCTTTTAAAGCAAACTGCTGATGACTGCATGTGTTTAGTTGAAGGTAACCATGGTTAACAGAAGAAGATTAACAATGATTTCAAGCACCATCTCCCTTTCAAAGCAACCAGTCTGCTCTTATAGTTCAATCAGCATGACAGAGCGATATCAGCTGCCTTGTCCTCATTAACACTTTCTCCTGACCTAACGAGGAGATAAGTGAAATTATGTTAGCAGGTCATTTTGTAGCAGGGCTGAAATGCTGTGGAAATTGATTTTTCGTCATTAAATTAATTTTCATTGGAAGGAACGATTTTGCAATTAGTTTCAATTCACCTGGTCACTTTTCAAAACAATATAGAGTTAATGCAAGTTGCCACTATAAAAACTGAAGCAGCAAAACCTTAATCTGTATCAGTCTCAAAACTTTTGGCTAGGTCTGCATATACAGTGTGTGTATATATATATACATATATATATATATATATATACACACACACACACATATATATATATATATATATATATATATATACACACTACCGTTCAAAAGTTTAGGGTCACTTAGAAATTTCCTTATTTTTGCAAGAAAAGCACAGTTTTTTTCAATGAAGATAACATTAAATTAATCAGAAATATACTCTATACATTGTTAATGTGCTAAATGACTATTCTAGCTGCAAACGTCTGGTTTTTAATGCAATATCTATAGGTGTATAGAGGCCCATTTCCAGCAACCATCACTCCAGTGTTCTAATGGTACATTGTGTTTGCGAACTGTGTTAGAAGGCTAATGAATGATTAGAAAACGCTTGAAAACCCTTGTGCAATTATGTTAGCACCGCTGTAAACAGTTTTGCTGTTTAGAGGAGCTATAAAACTGACCTTCCTTTGAGCTAGTTGAGAATCTGGAGCATTACATTTGTGGGTTTGATTAAAAACTCTCAAAATGGCTAGAAAAAGAGAGCTTTCATGTGAAACTCGACAGTCTATTCTTGTTCTTAGAAATGAAGGCTATTCCATGCACGAAATTGCCAAGAAACTGAAGATTTCCTACAACGGTGTGTACTACTCCCTTCAGAGGACAGCACAAACAGGCTCTAACCAGAGTAGAAAGAGAAGTGGAGAAAATTTGTGAGACGCAGAACAACTGAAAAGTTGATGGGAGAGTGCCTGACGCCATCTGTCAAGCATGGTGGAGGTAATGTGATGGTCTGGAATTGCTTTAGGACCTCCTCAGACTCCAGTCCCACATTTGTATTCCCAAAAGAATAGGCAGCACAACACAGGTTCCAGTTCAGTGAAAAATGGTTTTATTCACGCATACGACAGTGCAACGTGCATCTTTTATATATAATTAGTTTATTACATTGTGTCAATAAACTTGTGTTTTACATTAAAACCCTACCCCTCAGAGTTCCCAGCTGGACACAGTGCCTCATATTACCCTACCATCCCCAGGCGTCTAGTCATTACAAGTGCTCATGTCTATGCATTTGTTGCTATGGCTTCCATCATAACAAAGTAACCCTGACTCCACCTCTCTGAGGCAGTCACAGCCATGTTGAGATAGGGCAAACAATCCCAATATTCCCTAATAACATCTATATTAATCAATAATAAACTCTTTAGGTTAAATCATTAATGGACCTAAAAGGTCAGGATGGTCTTGAGTTTATATAATCCTAACATGTTTGGGAGGAAAAGATTCCTATTTCCACTAGTACCCCTTCAGGGACCCACTGAGTCCTCCTGCAGGATATCTCAAACATCCCAATGGCTTGACACATAAGCTAACTGAGTCTGCAAATAGCACACCCAGTTTGTGCATGCCAGCCACATGAAGATAGCTTGTGGAGTGCCGGTTCAAATACTGCAGCTAACACCACCAGGAAATTCCAGGAATCTTTTATGTTACATTTTTGTTATTATTATTATTAATATTGTTGATCAAGAAAAAAGTTTCATTTTGAGGCTCAAATAATGCTTGTTAAGAGCATGGTTATATTGTCACAACAGATAGAATTATGGCAATGGTGTCTATAAGGGACTCTGTACAGTAGGTTTGCCCATCTAGATCATAGTAAATACACAGTTCTTTAAACTCTATACCTACAGACAGACCTACAGACAGACAATGTTCAATCTAATTTACACGGAGAAAAGTAAACTATTCCAACACAGTAAGACTTTGGGCAAGCTAACCCTCTCAAATAACGCCACCCATTTGAACTCAATATTTAAGCCATTTGGTTTAAGCGTTTTTAACCAATAACTCCAGTTCCTTCTGTTTGAGAAAGCGTGTTCTGTCCCCTCCCTATCTCAATGGACTCAAAGGTTTCTCTGCATGTTTCATTTCCGTAAAGTGCTTAGAGACTAGTAGATCTAATCGTTTTTTTCGTATTGTATACCGATGTTGGTTTATTCTTATTCTCAAGTCTAACGTGGTCTCACCCACATCCACAAGTCACAAGGATACTTTATTATAGATCATATTATTTGTATTACAAGATAAACGATGATTAATTCAATAGATATCGTTCGTTTTTGGGTGTGAAAAGGATTTCCCCTTAATAATGAGGGGACAATTGATGCAATTTAGGCATGGGTAGCATCCCTTGTTAATAGAGGCAAGATAAGTCTGGGACCCTATCCATGTTGGACACAAATCCGCCCTGACAAGTTTGTCTCACAAATTATGGGATCAGCGGTAGGATAATAAGGGGGGAACTTTAAATTCTGTAACTTTTTCTAAGCAACCCCCTAACATTGGCCAATGTCTCAGAATAATTGATGATATAGGCTGGCTCACATCGCTCTAAGTAGAGACAAAAGGTATTCTCTGAGTTTTGTTGTCCCTTTTGGTGTACATTGTAATAGGACATCACGTGTCTGATTCTTCACTTTTTGTCGGTGATTCTGAATTAAGGACATGGGGTATCCTCTTTCTCTAAATTTTTTGGTCAAGGTCTCAAGCTTGAGCCAATAACTCATCCCTATTAACGATTTTTCTAACTCTAAGGAATTGACTATAGGGGAGTGATCTAACCATCGGTTGCGGATGATTACTTTCAAATCGTAATAGATTATTTTTGTCTGTTGGTTTTTTATACAGATTGGTTATAATCATCTGGTTAACAAGGCTAACCTTAACATCAATAAAATGTATTAATTCCTTTGAACATTCCATAGAAAACCCCAAATCAGATCAATCCCGAAAAGTATGAAAATTATTCAATTCAGATAAGTCTCCCCTCCACACTAGGAATATGTCATCTATATATCTCCACCACTTCAGAACTTGTCTGAAGTGGTGGGACACATAGACGTGTTCTTCCTCCAACACACTCATGAAAATGTTTGCGTAGGTGGGCGCGACATTTGCGCCCATAGCTGTACCGCGCATCTGCATAAAAAAAATCATCCTCAAAGGGAAAATAATTACAGATCAACACAATTTGCAATAAATTCAATAAGAACTCATAACTTTCCAAGGAAAACTGAGAACTTTGTAATTTTTTAGCAACCGCCAACAGCCCCCTTTCATGATCAATAGATGTGTAGAGGCTTATGACATCAAATGATACAAGATATACCTCACTCTCACCTCTCAAATCTATATCCTGTAATTTAAACAAAAAATCAGCTGTATCTCGTATATATTAGGAAGTATCTACTGTAAAAGATCTAAGTGCCTTATCCAAACAAAATAGCTAAATGACTCAAAACAGAGTCACACCAGACACAATGGGTGGTCCAGGGGGATTAATGAATGACTTATGCACTTTTGGCAGAATATAGATCACAGGTGTAACCGGATGGTTAACTGTTAAATATGCATATAGTTCACTATCAATCAAACCAGATACCTTAGCTTCATCTAATATAGACTTGATTTAACGAGCTATTTCAAATTTAGGATCATGTGAGAGCCATCTATATACATTTGTGTCTCCTAGTTGACGTCTTATGTCAGACATATACATACTTTTATCCATGGCAACGACCGCCCCACCCTTGTCGGCGGGTTTCATGATCAGGTCATTGTCCTGGACAGGTTCTGTAAGTGCCTGTAACTCATCATGTCTGATATTCGGATGTTTAAATCTATCCAAGTTATGATTGTCCCTCAATCTTTCTAGATAATTTTTTACCGCTGTCATGAATGCCTTGATTACAGATATGTTAGTAGGAGGTAAAAAATTACATCTATTAAACAAACCAAATTGTTTCAGCGTCAAGTCAGTATTAGAAAGTCGTATGTAGAAAGTCGTGAGTGAATAAAACCTTTTTTCACTGAATTGGAACTTGTGTTGAGCTGCCTATACTTTTGTATATATATATATATATATATATATATATATATATATATATATATATATATATATATATATATATGTATATGCATTTCGGACAACGCTTTTGTCCTTATTCATGGCTCACGACCTATGAATAAGGACAAAAGCATTGTCCAAAATGCGTAGGCTGCTGCCACCACCTCCTTGCACTTGAACATTTAAATCAATGGAATAAACGTGGAACTTAGTTTCCTTTTTATAACTTTCTACGAGCGCTGGATCATTTCGTCTGTTTTTTTCCTATAACTATTATATTCAGGGGCAAAATGTGTGCAGCACTATTATTTTCAGGGGCACAGTGTGTGACTCACATGCAGGGAGACAATGTGTGTATAACTATTATATTCAAGGGACACAGTGTGTGACTATTATATTCAGGGGGCACAGTGTGTGTTGCACTAGTATTTTCATAGTGTTTAACGGGGCACAATATGTGCGGCACTATAATATTCAAGGGGCACAGTGTGTGGTGCTATTATATTCTGGGGGCATAGTATGGGATGCTATTAGATTCAGAGGCACAGTGTGTGATGCTATTTGATTCAGGGAGTACAGTGTGTGATGCTATTAGATTCAGGGATCAGGGGGCACAGTGTGTGATGTTATTATAGTCAGGGCACAATGTGTGGCACTTGTACATTCAGGGGGCCAAGTGTGTGGCATTATGAGGATTTTAATATAAATTGAGTATATAATTGGCAGCAATCTATTTTACACGATGGAGAATGCTATGGTCAAAATGACGGAACCATTGCACAACGGAGACAAAGAAAACCATTTGCATCGGATCCGTCACCATTAAAATCAATGGTGATGGAAATGTAACCTATGGTTTCCGCTTCTGTCAGTCAGGGCTCCGTTCCAATGGAAAGCTCAGATGGAACGTCGGACCGGAGCCCTGACGCAGATGTGAATGCAGCTTTAACCTGACTTTGCAATTGATCTTTATACTGTCCTTGGTCCTGGCATTGTATCTATGTGTTGAACTTAGATCTGAAAGTCTAATTGTAGGCTTAAAGGGGTTAGACAGAGAAACTAAACACTTGCCTAGAAATTATATACGAATTTAACATGCTTACCAATATGCTTGTAATTTTGGCCAGAAACGCTAAAAGAACATCTGTCACGTGATCCCTGGACCTCTGTAGTTCTGACCTAACTGTTAATGTGTAGACACAGCCCCACATGACATTTTGCCTGTTTCTTACTCTGTTGGTGTCATGAAACATGTAACCAAAAGAGGCTGGCACAGTGGTACTGCTACTGATTCTTTCCTAAACCAGCCCCTTCTAAGTTGCAGCTGTATCTTGTGGGCGGCGATTAGGCTGACAAGAGCACAGTAATGCATGACAGGACCTGTGGTATAGCCAGTTCAGCGCTAAGTTACTGCATACAACCTGAAAGTGTGGGAGTGTTTGTGCCGCGTTATCAGCGGTAGGTAATAGATATGAAAATATTTATTTTTTTTGTATAATGTTGTATTAGCATTAGTGAGGCATTTTGTATGTGTTTGTTGAGGGTTTTTTTTGGTGCCGTCGAACAACCCGTTTAACACTAAACTTTTGTATTAAGACGGTGAGAAAAATGGTTGGGAGGTTTGTTGTGGTGTCCTTTGCGCAGCACACCTCTTTTCCTCTTCCCACGGTGCACAGTCTAACTGAATCAACTTTGCACGCCTATGAATGTGCGCATATACATCTATAATTAATGGATGAGTATAATGTAGTGCTTGTAGTGAGTATATATATATATATATATATGCACATGTAATTATATTCATAGTGTGGGAAATGTTTTTTTTTAATTATAGGCTGGTGGGCTACACAAGTTTGGAAAATTCATAGGTACTGTTCACAACATGTATGTTGACCATGTTTAACTACAGTGCATTCGGAAAATCTTCATACCCTTTCACTTTTTTCACATTTTGTTATGTTGTTATGTTGAGTTCTTGTGCTAAAATAAAAAAAATTTACGTTTTTCCCCATGATTCTACACTCAACACCCCATAATGACAAAGTGAAAACTGAATGTTAGAATTTTCTTCCAAATTTTATTACAAAAACTCACATTTTGAATGAACATAAATATTAAGAACCTTTGCTATGACACTTGAAATTTAGCTCTGGGGGGCTCCCATTTCTCTAGATCATCTTTGAAATGTTTCTACACCTTGATTTGAGTCCACCTGTGGTAAATTAATTTGATTGGGCATGATTTGGAAAGACACATCCCTGTCTATATAAGGTCTCACAGCTGGCAATGCATATCAGAGCAAAAACCAAGCCATAAGGAGGAAAGAACTGCCTGTAGAGCTCAGAGACAGGATTGAGTGAAGGCACAGATCTTGAGAAGGATACAAAAAAGTTTCTGCTGCAATGAAAGTTCCCAAGAGCACAGTGACCTCCATAATTCTTAAATGGAAGAAGTGTGGAACAACCAGGACTCTTCCTAGAGCTGGTCGCCCTACCAAATTAAGAAATCTGGGGAGTAGGGCCTTGGTAAGAGAGGTGACCAAGAACCCAATGGTCACTCTGTCTTAACTAAAAAGATCCTGTGTGCAGATGGGAGAAACTTACAGGGCGTCAACCATCACTGCAGCACTGTGTGGCTAGAAAGAAGCCTCTCCTCAGTAAAAGACGCATAAAAGCCCATCTGGTGTTTGCAAAAAAGAACCTAAAGGACTCTCAGACTGTGAGAAACAAGGTTCTGTGGTCTGATTGAACTTTTTGGCCTCAATTCTAAGCATCATGTCAGGAGGAAACCAGGCACTGCTCATCACCTGCCCAATACCATCCCTACAGGTGGTGGCAGCCTCTTGCTCTGGGTGTGTTTTTCAGCGGCTGGGACAGAGAGACTGGTCAGGATTTAGGAAAAGATGAATGGAACAAAGTACATGTCACGTAGGGTTCGTGGACCCACTGGGCCGTATCGCCTTGGCGGTATGGCAGCTGGCCAACATGGCGCAGGTCAGAGTCTATAGTTCATATAGGGTACTTGTGGCAGCTCGGACAGTAGCAAGGCAGGCTTGGCTGGGACTAGGCAGCAGGTAGACATCAGGCGTGGAGTAGCAGGACAGGCGCGGTACACAGCACAGCACGGCTACAGTTCAGCACGGCACTAGATTAGGATACAGGTTACAGGATACAGGAACAGGGAACACTGGGAGCAGGAAACACTAGGCGACCATTTGCAAGACAATCTTAGGATACGACAACAACGCCCAGGCATGGGAGGATGGGCCTGGGACCTTCTTATAGCCCAGGGTACTCTGGGAGCAATCAGCTCAATCTCTCACATGCGTACGCTCTGGTTTCTTAAGTCTGGACTGAGCTCGCGAGTGCACCCTGGTGGTCACTGTGGAACAGGACGGCCGTATGTGCAGACATCTCAGGAGAGAAGGGCGTCGACTGGATGGAAGGAGTTCGTGGTTAGCGACCACGGACGTTACAGTACAGAGATATTCTTCATGAAAACCTGATCCTGAGTTCTTTGGACCTCAGACTTTGCCACAGGTTCAACTTCCAACAAGACAACGACCCTAAGCTCACACAAGACAACACATAAGTGGCTTAGGGACAACTCTGTGAATGCCCTTGAGTGGCCCAGCCAGAGCCCTGACTTGAACCCAATTGAACATCTCTGGAGAGACCTGAAAATGGCTGTCCACTGACGTTTCCCATCCAACCTGACAGAGTTCGAGAGAATCTGCAAAGAATAACAGCAGAAAATCCCCAAATCCAGGTGTGCAGGTCTTGTGGCATCATGCAAAAGAAGACTGGAGACTGATATCGTTGCCAAAGGTGCTCCAACTAAGTACTGAGTAAAGGGTCTGAATACTTATGTCAATGTAATATTTTCGTTTTTCCTTTTCAATAAATTGTAGTGCAGAATGATGGGGAAAAATGTGAATTTTTATTTTATTTTAGCACAAGGCCTCAACATAACAAAATGTGTAAAAATTTAAAAAGTCTCAAGACTTTCCTAATACATTGTACGATATACCAAAGGGGGGCTGTTTTTGCCAATGGGAGCCCTGTGGCATACACAAAGGGGGGCACCTAGGTGGCATTCTGTTTAGCAACTGTGGCTTGTGGCTGGGGTTAATGTACGACCTTGGACTGCTATGACTCAGATAAAAGTATACAGCTTCTGTGTATGTGTTTTTTCTAACTTCTACATGAGAACGAAAAATAATGTATATATATAATATATACCTAATTCAAGGCTCTTACAAGCTCTGGGGGATAATAAGCTGTTTCAGACTAGTTTTTCCACAAGCATACAGTTAATAAGGCTGGAATAATACCAAAACTAGTAAATGAGTGCAGTAGTCATGTCAAGCTGGGATGTGTATAAGGTAATGATAGGCAAAATTATTGTTATTACTATTTCTATTTTAAAGCGCCATTAATTCCAGGGCGCTGTACATAAGTACAAGCTTACTACATAAATACAAAACCAAGCTCATTACATACATAGATAATATGATACTAGAACCGAGCACAACGATGAAACCAACAGTGTGCGCAAAGTGTAAAAATGAGATCTCATAAGATACCAGTAATAGGGCATTTTTGTGCTTGCGTGCAAGTATTCCTAATTCTAAGAAATGCCTGAGTACTGTTAAAATGTTCATATATATGAATAGGGGCAGAAATCTGCACATTATAAGAAATTTGAACTAAGGGTGTGTTCACAACAGCGTCGGTCTTCCGTTCATGGGTTTCATTCGACCTTTCCGTCGGAGGAAATGATGAACGGAAAGCCAAACGGAAACCATAGATTCCGTTTGCATTACCATTGATTTCAATGGTAATGCTTCCTTTACAATTGGTTTCCGTTCCGCAAGGTATCCGTTTTTTTCACGGAAGCAATAGAACAGTCAACTATGCTATTAATTCCACTAAAAACACCTGAAACTTTACGGAACGGAAACCAACTGCAACGGAAGCATTACCATTGAAATCAATGGTAATGCAATCGGAAGCTATTGTTTCCGTTTGGCTTTCCGTTCATCAGTTGTGAGAGCTGCTGTGTCGAGTGTAGATGGTGGCAGAAACCTCCCCACGTGTATGCAGTGCACAGTGGTGGTCGGCGAGTGACGGGCAAGAGCCTCCCCATATTTAACAGTTTGAGTGGAGCAGAAAAGCAAATAAGCAGCCGGTTAAGTCCTAGTGCTAGGCCGGAGATCTATTTAGGACATAACCCTGTATCAGGGAGAAGTGCCCTTGACTCTATGTAGTGGAAGTGTGAGCCTGCCAGCCATCATTCACCTGCCTGAACCAACAGTATAGACTGTGTCTCTCTATTCTGAGAATTTATATTCTTGTTGCTGTAATCGGGTGTGATGTAAAACCGGAGTAGAGATTTTGTTTTGCCATTACTCCTAGTCTCTATGGCATCTCTTCTGTGACATCCATGTCAGGACCATACACCACCTCGGCCCATGTTACACAATCTGCCGCGGATCATCATAGGGGCAGTTCGGGCATCACATCATTTTAAAAAATACTAAAAGAACTATGCAGCGCGCTAGCACTGCTGACGGCTGCTGCTGATGGAGAGGAAGGGCAGGTAGAAAAATTGCAGGGGCGGGCTGGGCCGGGATAGGTCTAGCAGATGAGCGGTATGATAGGCACGTCTGCTAGTGTTTAGAACACGCCTTTCTGATGCTGCACGCGCCGCCAGAGAGGAACAGGAGAGCAGGGCGGTGAGGTTAGTTTGATCCTCCTGCCCCAGCCAAAATTAAAGTGATCGGCCGACGCTAAGGAGGATTATACAGCAGGGGGGTCTAACCATCTAACTGACTACAGAGGGCTCTATGGGTGGATAATAATTTCCCCCCATAGTGCCCTCAGCAATCAGTTAGATGCTCAACCCCCCCTGCCTGCTGTATAATAACAACTGAGGGCTCTATGGGGGATGGGGGGATATGCCCCCCTTCATAGAGCCCTCTGCAGTCAGTTAAAAGGTTAAACCTCCCTTACAGTATAATCCCCACCCTTCCCGTAGAGCCCTCAGTAATTATTATATTGCAAGGGGAGGTCAGATTATCTGACTGACCACTGAGGGCTCTATGGGGGATATCTTCCCCCCACAGAGCTGTCAGAGTCAGACATTCAGACCCCCCATAGAGCCTTCAGCAGTCAGTCAGACAAACTGACCTCCCCTTGGAATATAATCCCCCCCATACAGTCCTCAGTAATTATTTTACTGCAAGGGGAGGGGTGTCTAACTGCTTAAAGGGTAACTAATCTTCTAAAAAACTTTTGACATGTCAAAGTGAAATGTCAGATGTTTTGATCGGTGGGGGTCCGACCACTGAGACCCCACAGGTTGCTAAAACAAAGCACTCGGGTGAACGCTGTGCCGCTTCGTTTCTGATCGGCTTTTCTCGGAAAGCCGAGCAAGCGGTGTACGGACTTATAGACTTTCTATTGAGACGTACACCACTTCGAGGAATGCCGATCAGAAATGAAGCGGCGAAGCATTCAACCGAGCTACATTTTAGCAAACGGTGGGGTTCCCAGCTCTTGGACCTCCACCGATTAAAACTTCTGGCATGTCACTATGACATGTCAAAAGTTTTAAAAGTTTAGTTACACTTTAAAGATTTAAAAGTTTAGTTACAATTTTTTTTATTATTATTTGATGTGTTGAAGGCTATGTACACCATTGAAATCGTTTTTTTGTTTTTTTTCTCTTTAATAAAACAGTGTATTTGTGTGATTGGTGCAAACAGGGAGACGCGCTGCTGACATGATTATAATGTATGGGGACGAGCGATCGGCGTAACGACCGCTCGTCCCCATCCATATCTCCGTGTGACAGGAGCAAACGAGCACCGGTCAACAATCTCTCGTTGATCGGCGCTTGGCTGCACTGGCCGCTTATCAGACGGTGCAAAAAGGCCTTTAATCTGCCACTGTACACAATATTTGTAAATTCTCAAAGTATAGTAGGCCTACTAAATCAATTTCTATTATGGACCATTTTCTGAGAAGTGTAGAATTTCTTACCATTTTTGCCATATCACAAAACAGTAGGGAAGAAAATCAATTGTTAGAGAAATTTGTATGTAATTTCTTAGAGAGTAAATATGCAAAGCTGAAACGCTAGTTTTCTCATTCATGAATTTTAATCATGTTTTTATCTTATTTAGTTCACATCTTGTAAATGACACCTATTAGATACAGTAAACTCTCCACTTATACTATCACAATATATGCTGTTACCTAGATGCTTTATTATATGTTTACCTATGACTTTGTTTTTGAGCTGTCAGATATTTAATTAGGCGGAATACATCATTATGTGAACACTTTCTTGCCTATTCACATTTGCTGTAAGTAAACAAGGGAGAGGTTGTTTTTTTTCCTTGTGATTAGGAATCATATCTGCTAAAGGAAGATATTTATAGCTTAGTGTATAAAGGCTTCTCAGTATGTGATCGAAAGTCAAGCCAGGCACGACGATGGTACATTACATTTAATTTTTTTTTAAATATATTTAAAGGGGCTCTATCACCAGATTATAAGTGCCCTATCTCCTACATAATCTGATCGCGCTGTAATATAGATAACAACAGTGGTTATTATTTTGAAAAACATTAATTTTTTTGCAAGATATGAGCAATTTTCGATTTATGCTAATTAGTTTCTTAATAGACAACTGGGCGTGTTTTTACTTTTTACCAACTGGGCGTTGTGAAGAGAAGTGTATGAGGCTGACCAATCAGTGACCAATCAGCATCATACACTTCTCATTGTTCCAGCCCAGCTTCTTTCACTGCACAGCGTGATTGTGCACAGCGTGATTGTGCAGTGAAAGAAGCTGGGCTGGAACAATGAGAAGTGTATGACGCTGATTGGTCACTGATTGGTCAGCGTCATACACTTCTCTTCACAACGCTCAGTTGGTAAAAAGTAAAAACACGCCCAGTTGTCTATTAACCACTTAACGCCGAAGGACGGATATATCCGTCCTCTGCAGCTGCTAGTTCGCGCAGGAGGACGGATATATCCGTCCTGTGATGGCGCGGGTACTGATAGTTTACCAACGCGATCAGCGGCAGGAGCACGGCTGTTATACACAGCCTGGCTCCTGCTGCAACTGCCGGAATCGAAGTGCGCTCCGATTCCGGCAGTTTAACCCAGTAAATGCCGCTGTCAATAGTGACAGTGACATCTAATCTGTTTGACAGAGGGAGAAATCACGGGTCGCCGTCGGGTTTCCATGGCAGCCGGGGGCCTAACAAAGACCCCCAGGTCTGCCTTCAGCAAATGCCTGTTAGGCATGGCCTAATAGATTGCCTGTCAGTTTTACACTGACAGGCAATAATGCTTTGGTATACTAAGTATACCAAAGCATTATATATGCGATCAGCAGATCGCATAGTGAAGTCCCCTGGTGGGACTAAAAAAAAAATGTAAATCAGTTAAATAAAGTTTGTGAAAAAAAAAAAAAATGACAATCAAAATCAAATAAAACGTAGTTTTATTTAGTAAAAGTGTCAAAACAAATAACACATGCACATATACGGTATCCCCGGGATCGTAACAACTTGAACAATAAAACGAACACATTAATTAAACCGCCAGATGAACGGCATCCAAAAAAACAACGGCAAAATTCTCTCTTTTCTCCCATTCCCCCCATAAACAATTAAATAAAAGTTAATCTATAAGTCCTATGTACCCCAAAATAGTACTAATGAAAACTACACATTGGCCCGCAAAAATCAAGCCCACATACGGCCACATTGGTGGAAAAATAAAAAAAATGACATCTCTTGGATTGCGGCGATGCAAAAACAAGTAATTTTTTTCTAAAAGGCTTTTTATTGTGAAAACATAGGAAAACATATAAAACCTTTACATATTTGGTATCCCCATAATCGTGCCGACGCATAGAATAAAGTTAACATGTTATTTACGCTGCATAGTAAACGGCGTAAATTTATAAATTGAAAATTAATGCTGCAATAGCTGCTTATTTTCAATTCTCTCCTAAAACAAAGTTAATAAAAAATAATCAATATATAATAAGCATCTAAAAATGGTACAATTACAAAATACAACTCGTCCCGCAAAAAACAATCCTTGGTCATTAACGTGCAAAATGGCCTGGTCATTAAGAGGTTAAGAAACTAATTAGCATAAATCTAAAATTGCTCATAACTTGCTCAAAAATGATCGTTTTTCAAAATAAAAACCACTGTTGTAATCTACATTACAGCGCTGATCAGATTATGTAGGAGATAGGGCACTTATAATCTGGTGACAGAGCCTCTTTAAATATATGTAAATAATAAAGAAACAAACAGTAACAGGGCTGTTAGTGGTACAGACCCCAAGAGTTCACCAAATGTCAAATATACACCGTGTTCCAAATTATTATGCACATTGGATTTAAGTGTCATAAACATTTAATTATTAGTTTTTGAATTAAACTCATGGTTGGTATTGTGTCTTAGGGCTCTTTGGATCATTGTAATCAATCTCAGACACCTGTGATAATTAGTTTGCCAGGTGTGCCCAATCAAAGGAAAACTACTTAAGAAGGACCTTCCACATTATTAAGCAGGCCACAGGTTTCAAGCAATATGGGAAAGAAAAAGGATCTCTCTGCTGCCGAAAAGCGTGAAATAGTGCAATACCTTGGACAAGGTATGAAAACATTGGATATTTCAAGAAAACTTAAGCGTGATCATCGTACTGTGAAAATATTTGTGGCTGATTCAGAGCACAGATGGGTTTGTTCAGATAAAGGCATAATGAGGAAGGTTTCTACCAGACAAATTAATAGGATTAGGAGAGCAGCTGCTAAAATGCCATTATGCCAGGTATTTGAAGCCGCTGGTGCCTCTGGAGTCCCGCGAGCCTCAAGGTGTAGGATCCTCCAGAGGTTTGCAAGTGTGCATAAAGCTATTATTCGGCCACCCCTAAACAATGCTCACAAGCAGAAACGGTTGCAGTGGGCTCAGAAATACATGAAGACTAATTTTCAAACCGTGTTTACTGATGAGTGCCGTGCAACTCTGGATGGTCCAGATGGATGGAGTAGTGGATGGTTGGTGAACAGCCACCATGTCCCAAAAAGGCTGCGACGTCAGCAAGGAGGTGGTGGAGTCATATTTTGGGCTGGAATCATGGGGAGAGAGCTGGTAGGCCCCTTTAGGGTCCCTGACGGTGTGAAAATGACCTCTGCAAAGTACGTAGAGTTTATGACTGACCACTTTCTTCCGTGGTACATAAAGAACCGTGCCTTCCGTAGCAAAATTATCTTCATGCATGACAATGCACCATCTCATGCTGCAAAGAATACCTATGTGTCATTGGCTGCTATGGGCATAAAAGGAGAGAAACTCATGGTGTGGCCCCCATATTCCCCTGACCTCAACCCTATTGAGAACCTTTGGAGCATCCTCAAGCAAAATATCTATGAGGGTGGGAGGCAGTTCCCATCAAAACAGAAGCTCTGGGAGGCTATTCTGACATCCTGCAAAGATATTCAAGCAGAAACTGTCCAAATACTCACAAATTCAATGGATGCAAGAATTCTGAAGGTGATATCAAAGAAGGGGTCCTATGTTAACATGTAACTTGGCCTGCTAAGTTTTTTTTATTGAAAGAGCTTTTGATTTCTGTAAATATGACCTCCTGATGCTGCAAATTCAACAAATTACCATTTTAGTTCTCTTTACAACCTTTAAAATGTTTTGATCTCTGTTGTGCATAATAATTTGAAACAGTGCATTTTGAGTTTTTTACTTCTAAAAAAAAATCTGTCATCATTAGGAGATTTGTTCAATAAAACTCGCATTATACTCCAATGGTTGATGGCTTGAAGATTATATTGACTGTCATTTGCATCGACTATTTAGGAAAATCAACATTTGCATAATAATTTGGAACGCGGTGTAGTATCAAGAGGGTGAATGTATTTTAGTTAAAACGTAACTTTTAATAGTTGTACACATGCTGAAACAACATGCTATGCAGAGTATCGCTTTCCAAAACTGAGGACTAACGCCTCATGCACACGACCGTGTACGCCGGCCGAGTATAATAATAATAATTTTTCATGGTCCCGATTCACCCGCTAAATAGAATGGGTCAGTGAAGACTATGGGGTGCCACTCGGATGCCGTCAAAAATGGCCTGAGTGTCACAACGGTCGTGCGCATGATGCATTAAGAGTGGATTTGTCTGCAACAATATAAGTAGGCTTGCATTGAGACACTGACTTACAGTCCCTACAGTTGATGCTGTAGGATTCAGGGAGTCAGAATGGAGATCACACAATCCAACGGCGCCCTGGAACTGAGCGGTTAACTGTAGAAAAAAAGCACCCGGTAAGCAAATACACCTCACTATATTTCACTTCATCGCATTTTCAAACGGGGAAGGGAAATTATTTTGCCGGACTGCTTCTTTATGGACGCAGCGTTTTTTGTTATTTTTTTCATCTCTGCATTCAGAAAGCTGAAATGTTTTTATTTTTCCATCGAGCTGTATGAGGGCTTGTTTATTCAAGTCGAGTTGTATTTTTTTTAATGGCACCATTTTGGTGTACATATAATGTATTGAATAACTTTTATAAATTTGGGGGGAAATGGAGAAAACAATAAATTTCCTCCATTGTATTTTAGGATTTGCTTTTATGGCGTTCACAATGTGGTATAAATTTTATTCTGCATGTCAATATGATTTCTGTGATACCAAATTTAATCAAGTTTTCTTTATGTCTTAGGGTATGTTCACACGCAGCGTTTACGCCTCGAAAACCGCCTGAAAAAACGGAAGGTGAACGCCTACAAACATCTGCCCATTGAAATCAATGGGAAAAACAGCATTTAGTTCATAGGGGGCGTCTTTTTACGCCTCTGTTTTAAAAAATGGAGCGTGTCACTTTTTGAGGCGTTTTTTGGAATTGATTTTCCATTGAACACTATGAAAAACGCCTCAAAAAACGCCTCAAAAGAAGCCTGAAAAGAAGCCCCAAAAGAAGCTCCAAATTAAAAGAAGCTTTCTTTTCAGCTCCGTATTTTCAGACGTTTTTAGTCTAGCGTGTGAACATACCCTTACTACTTATGCACAATAAAAACATTATTTTTATGTTGACGTAGATTTATGAGAGCTTGTTGTTTTGCAGGACGAGTTGAAGTGCAGGGCCTGATAGGCTAATGTCCACGGCAGAACTGGGGACTTATTAGGCCCACAGCTGCCCTCGGCACTCCACGATAGTGTTGCGGGGGTCTTGATTGGCTTACAGAGGGAGCCCCCATCCCTCTGTAAAACCACATGGAGGATTCTGGCAGCAGCTTTCTCCCCTCTCTCTATTGAAAACACGTGTATGGCGGAGTCATTAAAACTATAGTTTGGCCGACAGCTATCTAAAATGTATGGCCAGTTTACGAATCTACTGTATTGTGATGTTTGTCTAATAACCCTTTCCAAACCATACCCTGGACTCTTACTGCTTACTGCTGCCTATGTTTACCTGTTTTCTCACAAGTGAGTGTTGGCTGAAGTGTACAGTGAGGAGAGACAGAGGGAACGCTCTACTCATGATGAATACGTTAGACTCATAAGCATAGGTTGGGCATATGCTTTCTAAAGGCTATTAGACAAACAGCACAATATTTTTTTTGTCATTTGTCCTAGTAACCCTTCTGACCTGTGTGGGGGTTTAGCATCAGGAGAGGTTGGTACAGCGGTTTCTTAGTAGCCAGAGACAGGGACACCGTGCATTAAAGTTCATAACAGGGCTTTGCCTGTGTTTTATTCTTGTCAAAGAAACAGCCTCTTGTACAACAAGGCAAAATACAAAATAAATCCTGCTCGTCTGAGCACTAACTAAACAAGATATTATCTAACTATACCAAGTGCCTTCCTACCAGGCACTGGACACAAAGTAACACAGGTCTTTACTCACTTAGAATACAGGCTACTTCAGACTTAGTAGTCTCCAGTCTGAGTCAGGGGTGAGACTGACACACATTGTGTCTGCACCTTTTTATATATAGGCTGCAGGTGCAGCTAATTGAGCAGCAGCCTTGTCCTACAAACAGAGATGGACTAGGGATTGGGGAACCCGTCCTGCTCTTCCCCAATCCAACTCCAGGCCCTTTTTCCGGCTTTTCCTTAAGCCGAGATTGGAAAGCTAGAGTTTTCTATTGCAAAAACTACTCATTCCCTGGAGCCTAGGATACATTTGACAGGATTCTAGGGGAAATGTACCTTCCCTCAATGACTTTACCTGTCACTGCCTCACATACCCTCTTCCTCTGTTCGAGCCCGTGGGATCGGACACATTTAGCTACAAGGCAGTGTGTCCTAGACAACGCGTCAGCATTGCCCTGCAGTTTTCCTGCTCTGTGTTCCACAGTATATTTGAAGTTCTGCAAAGTAAGAAACCACCGTGTAACTCTTGCATTTCTCTCTTTAGCTTGACACATCCACGTAAGAGGAGAGTGGTCTGTAACCAAACTAAACCGACGACCCAATAAATAATATCTCAGGGACTCAAGTGCCCACTTAATTGCCAAGCACTCCCGTTCAACTATGCTATAGTTTTTCTCAGCCGGGGTAAGTTTTCTGCTCAAATAGGTCACAGGATGTTCCTCACCACCCACCTCTTGTGACAGAACTGCTCCGAAACCCACATTAGAAGCATCAGTTTGGACAACAAACTCCTTTTTGAAGTCAGGAGTGACTAAGACTGGTTGGTTACACAGGGCCAGTTTCAACTCTTGAAAGGCGCTTTCAGCCTTCGTGTCCCACTTGACCATGACAGACTTACTTCCCTTGGTAAGATCTGTCAGGGGCGCTGCTGTGCTGGCAAAGTTTGGAATGAACCTGCGGTAATAACCTACAATTCCTAGAAAAGCTCTAACCTGATTTTTGGTTGAGGGCTGGGGCCAGTTTTGGATAGCCTCAACTTTGTTGAACTGTGGCTTTATCACCCCTCTCCCAATTATGTACCCCAGATACCGTGCTTCCTCCAAGCCTAAGGAACATTTCTTTGGGTTTGCTGTTAACCCCGCGGCTCTGAGGGAGTTTAGTACTGCTTGTACTTTTGGTAAGTGGCTTTCCCAGTCATCACTAAATATTATAATGTCGTCCAGATATGCCGAAGCATACCGACGATGGGGTTTGAGGACTATGTCCATTAACCTTTGAAAGGTCGCTGGAGCCCCATGTAGCCCAAATGGTAAACAAGTATATTGAAACAGACCATCCGGGGTGATGAACGCAGTTTTCTCTTTGGCGCCCTCCGTAAGGGGTACTTGCCAATAGCCTTTGGTTAAATCAAGTGTTGAAAAATACCTTGAATGGCCCAGTCTCTCTATTAACTCGTCAACTCTTGGCATTGGGTATGAGTCAAACTTTGACATCTCATTTAACTTGCGGAAGTCGTTACAGAAACGTAATGACCCATCTGGTTTCAGAATCAATAGAATGGGACTTGACCACTCACTTTTTGACTCTTCAATAATCCCAAGGTCTAGCATTTTCTTGACCTCCTCAGATATGGCTTGTCTACGAGCTTCAGGGACTCTGTAGGGTTTCAAGTGGACCCGAACCTGAGGCTCGGTCACAATGTCATGTTTTATTATACTAGTCTGTCCTGGCAGTTCTGAAAACACGTCTGTGTTTCTCTGCACAAACTCTTTTGTCTCTTGTTTCTGTGGCTTTGCGAGGAATTCTGACACATACACATCTGGGTTAAGACTATAGGGGATACTTACTGCCACGAGGGTCTCTCTTTCTTTCCATGGCTTAATTAAGTTTACATGGTATAACTGCACTGTCTTCCTTTTACCTGGTTGGTAAACTTTATAATTTACATCCCCCACCTTTTCAATTATCTCATACGGCCCTTGCCATCTAGCAAGAAATTTGCTTTCTACGGTTGGCACTAAGACCAACACTCGATCACCAGAGTTAAAATTTCTAACTTTAGCAGTTCGGTTATACACCCTGCTCTGAGCATCCTGAGCTTGCTCAAAGTGTTCCTTAACTATCGACATGACCGCAGCGATTCGGTCTTGCATCAACGTGACATGCTCAATTACACTCCTATAAGGTGTGGACTCTTGCTCCCAGGTTTCCTTGGCTATGTCCAGGAGACCATGGGGTTGTCTGCCGTATACAAGTTCAAAAGGAGAAAACCCTGTGGATGATTGAGGAACTTCACGTACAGCAAACATCAAATAGGGCAGAAGACAGTCCCAATCCTTCCCATCCTTACTAACCACCTTCCTCAACATGCCTTTTAATGTCTTATTGAATCTTTCGACAAGACCATCAGTTTGAGGGTGATATATAGAGGTACGCAGGTGTTTAATTTTCAGCAGTTTACATAATTCCTTATTGATTTTGGACATAAAGGGAGTTCCCTGATCGGTAAGGATTTCCTTAGGTAAACCAGTACGGGAAAACATGTAAAACAACTCTCTTGCAATCGCTTTTGAAGAGGAATTCCGCAAAGGGACTGCCTCAGGGTAGCGTGTGGCATAGTCCAACACCACTAGGATATATTGATGTCCTCTAGAGGATTTGACTAAAGGGCCAACCAGATCCATGGCAATTCTTTCAAAAGGGATCCCAATGATAGGCAAAGGCACCAGCGGACTCCTAAAATGTGGCATAGGAGCCGTTATCTGACACTCCGGGCAGGACTCGCAATACCTCTGAACTTCCGTATATACCCCACGCCAGAAGAATCGTTGTAAGATACGCTCTCTGGTCTTTTCGCAACCTAGATGTCCACCCAGCACGTGTTTATGAGCCAGGTCCAACACCGTTCTACGATACGGTTGGGGTATCACCAGCTGTTCAACAACCTCCCCACGTACGTTATCTATCCGATACAGCAAATCCTGGTTAACCGCCATGTGTGGAAACACCTTATCAGCCCCTGGATGTTGAGGCACTCCATTTAATACCTTAGTATTTTCCCTGGCTTTTACCAATGTGGGATCGCTAAGTTGAGCAGTCCCAAAATTGTTACGTGATACATTTAACTCTGGTATATCAGAAATTTCCTCCTGCTCATCTGTTTCACCAGCAAAAACAGCCAGAGGAAATTTATCAGGCTCAGTGGTCACCCCTACTGCTGGCACCTCAGCATCCTCGTTAAAGGGTTCTGGGCTAATCACAGCGCACACATTAATACCATCATTAACATTTACAGTGGAGGTTACATCTTTCTTCCTCCACAAGTCCCAGAACACTGGGAAGTCTCTCCCCAGGATCACACTGTGCATCAGGGACTTGACCACACCCACTTCATGGCAAGCGGTTCCACAGGAAGTCTCTAGAGTGACCAAAGCGGTGGGGTATTCTTGAGTGTCCCCATGAATGCACAGGACCCCTATACTATGTCCTCTGAATGTTCCAGGGTCTATCAGGCTGGCATGCACCAGGGTAACCAGACTCCCAGAATCCAGCAAGGCACTCACAATACATCCTTCCACTTTTACGACACACATTTGTTGTTCAGTCTCGTAAACCGTCTCAGCAGAACAAACAGGACGTGCAAACAAGGATATTCGCCTTGCTGCATCGCACGCCATTGGCTCAGTAGTCAGGGGACAATTGGCAGCAATATGCCCAGGTCCATAACACCGCCAGCACTGTATGTGGCCCCGGTCCCCAACTTGAGACCCTGGTCTGGCCTTCAGTGTCTCTCTGGGATTTCTTCCCTCCGTCTGCTCCCCTTCTGAGCCACCTCCCATAAAGACATTTCTCACCCCTCTAGTAAATGGAACAGTCTTACCGGGTGCTCCGCACGATTTGCTGTTCCTGGGGTTGGAACATCCAGGCGGTACTTCTTGGTGTAGATCCTGAGTAGCTCTGTACCTTTCAATCATGTTCACCAGCTGTTCCGCATCTGTAGGATCTCCTTGACCGACCCAACGCTGAACTTTCGGTGGTAAGGAGCGGATGTATTTGTCAAGCACCACTCTCTCCATGATCTGCGCAGGGGTTGATTCCTCTGGCTGTAGCCATTTCCTTGCAAGATGGACAAGATCATACATTTGTGATCGGGCAGGTAGGTGTTCAGTTGTGCACCCGTCGAGCACGCACATTCATATTAACACCCAGATGGGCAAGGATCTCACCCTTCAGCTTGGAGTAATCCTTGGCATCCTGCTCATTGAGATCAAAGTACGCCTTTTGCGGCTCTCCGGTTAGGAAAGGTGCCACCACTGCTGCCCACTGATCTGAAGATAACTTCTCTCGTTCTGCCACTCGCTCAAACACCTTGAGATAGGCCTCAACGTCGTCGGTGCAGAGATGTCTGTACCGCTGCACGAGTGGTTTGGCGCAAACCATGGGGACCCGCTGACCTCTCCACTGAGGCCTGAATTTGGTCTTGCAAATGGCGATTAATTTGCTGCTGTTCGTTTAAGGCCAGTCTGTGGGCTTCACCCAGCAGAATATTGGTTTCAGCCTGTGCACACATGGCTTCCTCGTGCACCATTCGCTGAGTCGCGCTGGCTTCTTGCAAAGCTGTGCTTATCTTCCCCTGGTTGAAATTAGCCTGAATCAGCTGTTTAAGTATTTCATCCATTTTAACAGTCTCTTTTTCTAGCCCTGTTGCCGCCTTCACCCAAGACATACACTTCCAAGCACTCTTGGGGAGAAAAAAAATTGTGTTGTTGCTCCTAGCAACGATTTTCCGCTTGGAGCAGCAAAAGTCCTTTTAAATAGGTGTATGTGTCTTTAAGACCATGCCCGCATCGGCCACCATATGTGGGGGTTTAGCATCAGGAGAGGTTGGTACAGCGGTTTCTTAGTAGCCAGAGACAGGGACACCGTGCATTAAAGTTCATAACAGGGCTTTGCCTGTGTTTTATTCTTGTCAAAGAAACAGCCTCTTGTACAACAAGGCAAAATACAAAATAAATCCTGCTCGTCTGAGCACTAACTAAACAAGATATTATCTAACTATACCAAGTGCCTTCCTACCAGGCACTGGACACAAAGTAACACAGGTCTTTACTCACATAGAATACAGGCTACTCCAGACTTAGTAGTCTCCAGTCTGAGGCAGGGGTGAGACTGACACACACGGTGTCTGCACCTTTTTATATACAGGCTGCAGGTGCAGCTAATTGAGCAGCAGCCTTGTCCTACAAACAGAGATGGACTAGGGATTGGGGAATCCGCTCTGCTCTTCCCCAATCCAACTCCAGGCCCTTTTTCCGGCTTTTCCTTAAGCCGAGATTGGAAAGCTAGAGCTTTCTATTGCAAAAACTACTCATTCCCTGGAGCCTAGGATACATATGACAGGATTCTAGGTGAAATGTACCTTCCCTCAATGACTTTACCTGTCACTGTCTCACACCTGTTATATATATTATACCAACAGATCCACTTTTAGTACCACTAGTGTTTAATCTTAAAAAATCTTAATCTAAAATAACTTTAAAAAAATGACCTGTCCACATGTCCCAGTCCCTGCTCTGTGTTTTAACCCATTCTGTAACAATTTTAGCAGCACTAAGAAGGGTACTGCAGTCCTTCTGTTTTGTTTTTGCCAATATTTACAGCATTTTACAGACTGGATGATTAATACATAAAATGGATAAATGTTATTTATTTTTCAAAAACTGATGTGAACTGAATAATTCTTAGAATTTATATAGATTATTGCATTATTATCTTGTGAATTCAGAACTTATCATTGATAGATTTAGTCAGAATAGATGAATTAAGCCTTATGCACATACAGAGATGTAGCTAGCAGGGGGGGCAGGGGGATGGTGGCTCCAGGCCCACTGAGTTGGCGGGGCCCAAGGGCGGGCCTGGTCTGCGGTGGCATGTCCCAGTTTCAACTGTATCTGCGTCCTCAGTTGAATCCAATGCCAATGCCGTCAGCTCCCTGCTCCATCATTCATGCCCTATGGGAGCATTATACTGTATGGGGCAGCTATGGGGCATTATACTGTACAGGTGCAGCTATGGGAGCATTATACTGTATGGGGCAGCTATGGGGCATTATACTGTACAGGTGCAGCTATGGGTTCATTATACTTTATGGGGCAGCTATGGGGGCATTATACTGCACGAGGGAAGCTATGGGGCCTTATACTGTATGGGTTCAGCTATGGGGCATTATATTGTATGGGGCATTATACTGTATGGGTCAGCCATGGTGGCATTATACTGTATGGGGCAGCTATGGTGGCATTATAGTGTATGCGGGCAGCTATGGGTGCATCATACTGTATGGGGGCAGCTATGGGGCATTATACTTTATGGGGCATTATACTGTATGGGGCAGCTACGGGAATTACACTGTAATGGGAGAAGCTACGGGGGCATTACACTGTGTGGAGGGCAGCTTTGGGGCATTAATCTGTGTGGGGTTACTGTGGGGGCATTATACTGTATCGTGGCAGCTATGGGGCATTATACTGTGTGGAGGCAGCTATAGGCGCTATATACTGTGTGGGGTCAACTAAGAGGTTATTATATTGTGCTGGGACCACTATGGAAGCATTGTACTTTGTGGGGTGCACTATAAGAACACTATTCTATGTGGGAACCACTATGGGAGCATTATACTGTGTGGGGAGGCACTACAGGGGCATTTTATTGTGTGGGGAGGCACTATACTGTGAATGGAGGTTACAGAAGCAGCATAGCAGTTACAAAAACAGTGTAGCTCGCTATGCTAGGCTGTTTCCGTAACACCCATTCACTTCTATGGAAGTTTACAGAAACAGATTAGCACAGCAAACTACACAATAAATAAATAAGCCTGACCCTCTCGATTGCACCTCTGCAGTTGTAAACATGTGTTGGGGGGCCCACTGGGTTGTTTGACACCCTGCTGTGCTTAACCCCTAGCTACGCCTCTGTGCACATGGCAAAACTATATGTAGGAGGTACACAGAGTCCCTGCGCCTCTGTACTTTGGAACCATATGCACTCTGTGTGCCATCATAATGTGCTATATTCTGATTATTTTTTGCCTTGCCTCAAGGGGAGAATACCTGTGCAAAAAGCAACGAATAAAACATAGCACGAATCATAAGAGATCTTACAGAAAGAACCTTTGTGTGTCTCTGTATGAAATCTGAGGCATATGAAAGAAATGTAGCGATCCATAGAAGTCTATGGGTGCCATATTACGGGTCTGTATGACTTGAAGAGGTTGCCTTATGTTGGTGTTCATGAGCCGTTATGTTATAGGTTTAAAAAGGGGCTGTTTTGTTACGCACAGTCTGAATGTGATCAGGCTTAACAATAGGAAGATGGTGGTTACATGGCCAGGTTTTCACGGTCCTGTGGACATTGGTGTCACTCATTTATGATGAATGAAAGCTAATTTCGGAGTTAAGGATACAGTGAATTCTTTTATTGCACTCTGATAGCAGTAACTTTTATTTGTTGACATCTGGCATCTTGTTTTTCGCCAATTGAGTTGTTTTATGATATAGTTTTGGCGTACATATAACTTTCAGGGATGATGAAAATAAAAAAAAGCAAGCAATTCCGCCATTTTTTACATTTCTTTTTTGCATCGTAACGATTAACTTTATTGTACTGGTTGTGATATTTATGATGATACCAATGTTTATGCTTTTTATGTTTTTTGGCTTTTAGCTAATCAGAACTGCTGTTTTTTTTAACATTATCTTTATCAATGCTTTTTTTTAATAATTACTTTTTAACTATAATCCATTGGAACACCTGTGTATTCCAATGTATTATTGCATTATTGCTTCTGCATAAAAATGCACCAACATCTGTTAGGGTAAACCTAATATTTGCCCTAACAGGCATTATCATAGGATAATTCCTGGGGGCCTTAATTAGGCCCTGGGCTGTCACTATGCAAATTACCAGTCCCGGTGATCCCAATTATGGGGCTGAGGGAGAACAAACTCTTTACATTATTTACACTGTATGGGTGCCAAAATCAGTATTGATCGTGACAATTAAGGTATTATGGGACATCGCGGGGCAGTGGCAATTGTCACTGCTTTGACTCTGTGATTATAGAGCGATAAAATTACAGTCCTTTGCATTAAGACACTACTGTCATAAATGTAGGGTGAAAAATATTTTATTATTTAATTAAAAGAAGAAAATTCCTATTACGGCATTCGAATATACTGGATGAAGTCATCCAATATGGACTTCAAAGAGGGGCTCTGGAGGACCCTGCATGTCCATGGATGGGCACTACGCATCTGCTGACTGAGAGTCATCTGGCACCCCATAGCATTAAAATTCATGGGCCCCTTACCAACCAATAAAGCCATGATGCACTTGCATTGGGTTAATAATATGTATTTAAGGAACACTTATGACATGGTTTTTTTATGCCGGCCCTGAACCTAAAGTTTAAGGAGAGCTCTAATCAACCTAGGTAAGACCCCTCCGGATATGTACCCTCTGGCTCAAATAGTCAGTTGACCCCTTGCATAATGTACTGATTTATTGTTTGCTGTGTACTCAGTAGCAAGTTCTCCCAGTGATCAGCTGTACACAGGGGGACCTGCCACATGAACAAGGGCTTTCAAAGAGGACAACCCTGAATCTTAGCTGAAAAACAAGATACTACAGGAACAAGACATTTATTTTGTCACTATGCTAAACACAAGAAAATAAACCGTGTATTCATATGAATGTAATTTAAATCATTACCACAAACTATAAGATTTTATCAGCAGAATGGGTAAAGAGTTCTCATTAGGAAGTGACAAGTGTAATTTTTACATATGCAAATATCAGAAGCTCTAATATAAACAGTGTTCCTAGTCAGCTCTTAAGCAATTGTATGTTCTGCTAAAGTTAGCAAGCGTGTTCCTAGGTTCTCTCCTCTGCAGCCTTTTAGACACATGACACCTGTTGTGCAGGCAGAAGTTATTTTAGGCAACACTTAAATCCAGCCCATGGTTTGTTAAAGCTATTACTGAAAATACATTTCAAAGAGAGGAAAGAAAATGTGACGAGTATACTACTATATGAAATAAAACATAAAATCAACAGAACATAAATCACAAGCCAAAAATATCTACAGAACAATCCATGTGACAAAACTAAAAATAATAGTGCATAACAGAACAAAGGCAAAAAACAGCAATACTAATTGTAAAAGAAAAGGAAAACTAATTTGATATATTAATCATCTCAGGTCGCTTTCACGCAGCCATAAAATGGGCGCATTTTAGCGTCTGTATTACAACTGCAACACCACAACTTTCCGCGGTTCAACTAAAGCAAACTCAGTTCACTATAGAACCCTATGGTGATCTAGATAGTTATATGGTTACATAGTTACATAGTTAGTACGGTTGAAAAAAAGACATATGTCCCCCAAGTTCAATCAAGGGATAGGAGAAAGGGAAGGGATGAAACAAAAATTTGTTTCAGTTAAAATGCTCAGTGTTAAAGCGGCCTTAGAGATATAAACACCAATATTAATTTGTAAAATTTTAATTTTATAAGTCACAATTTATACAATTGTTGTTTTAAATACTAGACAGTAGAATAGTTGTAATTAAAGGTTATACAATTCACAAATAAATCACTAGCTGTAACAGTCATGTTATAATGGTTAAGACATGATTGTTCAGAAAGAATGTTTATGTCGTATATAAAAACAAAAACATCAACTATATGCAAAAATTAGGTATAATATTGGAAGTAGATTTTTGGAAGTAATTGAAAATGACTTACCAGAAGAATGTTCAAGGAGAGCAGAAAAATGGTACTTGTTAAGACCAGAGCCAAAATAGAGAGAGAAGCCAAGAGACAACTGGATAGAGGCTGGACATTAAGAGGAAAGTTATGGAGGAGGGGGGAGTAAAACAGATGACACTGTGTAAGAAGCACACTAGATGCCAAATTTAGAAGGGTCCATTTAGCAGCTGATAGCTGAGGGAATGAACTGTGAGAGAGAACACCCATCAAGACTATAGTCCTTGATAGTGAAAAATAACTCTTACTGACGTCTGTTGCATTCAATACCTCTCGAAGGTGAAAGTAGCTTACTACAAAGTCATTTTATCTTCTACTTTAGTGTTAGCACAGAAGTTATAGTAATAAGCATGGATATGCATCTATATTTGTTCTCCTATTTCCTTAAGGCCCCATGCACACGAACACGCTTTTGTGGCCGCAATTCCCCCGAAAATCCATGGGAGATTGTGGCTCCATTCATTTCTACGGGCCCATGTACACGACCGTGGTTTCCATGGTCCGTGCATGGCCCAGGAGCCTGGAGCGCAGAAAGAACGGACATGTCTTATTACGGCCATGTTCTGCGGTCCAGTAAAATAATGGAAGCGGCCATGTGCACGGCCCCGCGATTTGCAGGTGGCTCGTGGGTGACACTCCGTGGCCGGCCGACCCAAAAATCACGGCCGTGCACATGGCTACGGTCGTGTAAGACTTAGTAATGTAGCAATTACAATATCTATCTATCTATCTATCTATCTATCTATCTATCTATCTATCTATCTATCTATCTATCTATCTATCTATCTATCTATCTATCTATCTATCTATCTATCTATCCAATCTCTGTCTTATTGATGCCAATTTACTAGTTCTTCATCAAATGTAGCCATGCCTTATCTTGAACTTGAGGGGCACCAGTTATAAAGATGTGGCCTATAAAGACAAATCGGTATTTGGGACATAGTGTATTATAACCCCCTACTGTCTTTATTTTAAGATCTTCACTACTTACAGGATTCTGCAAGACAGCCCTAGAAGGACTGGTAATCTTGGAGACAGGTTACAGAAAAGATAAGTATATGTATGTAGTAGCTAAAGAGAGAAGCCTATTTTGATTTTGCCATAAAGATTGTTCTTGCTAGCATACACCCCTGCTTACTGGCTTTGTTTTTCTATTGTACATAGAACTAGATACTGTTAGGGGGAGTTCACACAGAGTTTTTTTACATGTTTTTTTGTCGCGGAAACCGCGTCGCAAAACAGAGCAAAAAACGTCCTTTTTGTGATTTCAATGGGAGGCGGACGCGTTTTTTTCCCCGCAAGCAGTTTTTAGCGACATGCCCTATCTTTGGGCGTTTGCGTCTCTGACATCCCATTGATATCAATGGGAGGCAGAAAAAACTTTTTACCTGTGTTTTTTGCTCAATGGTTGTGGGCGGAAAATGCACCGAAAAAAACGGCAAATGGCGTGCAGGCAGATTTTTCTGCCTGCAAAAAAGGTCCCATGTTGTTGTCAGACTATGGGCTATTTATTAATAAATAAAATATAATATTTTTTCTTTTGCTAGAAGAAAAGAAAAAAACAAAACCTGAAGCAAAACTATGACACCAGCTGTAGATCCTCAGAGAACTCCTGTGTCTAGGAATTTTACATTTTTAAAATAATTACTCCATTTTGCTTCTTATACATTTAGTTGTCCCATATTTAAAAAAGAAAAAAAAAAAAACAACTTATAAAACTGGCCTATATTTTTATATCTAAAGATATTTCTATAATAATGTTATTCAGTCTTCTTAATATTGTCAAAAAAGATTGACATGAGAGCTCTGTGATAAGATGAAGTGATAATTAAGAGGTGCCTGTTACTGATAACTCTTCTTATAAGCTCTGCAAACTGAGAAGAAAACAGGTAACTTTCTATATCATGATGATTTTATGTACTATATCATATAAAAAACGACATTAGAGAATATAAAAAGGAAAGTTTTTATAATGGAAATGATAGATACCAGGGCTAAAGCACCAAGCTGGTGAAATTGCCCAGGATCACCACCCTCTCTCTAGATTTAAGGTACTTTTACACCGTCCCATTTTGTCAGGTACAACAAGCGCCGATCAACGAGACAGCTCCTTCGACAAGGAGTTAGTATGGGGACGATCGCTCGTCCCCATACATTTGTATTATGTCGGCAGCACGTCACACTGTTTACATAGGGAGATGTGCTGCTGACAACGATAATAGTTTTCAAACTTAAAGCGATATCATCAGCAGATGAACGAGATCGTTCATCTGCTGATCGCTGCCCTGTCTACACAGGGCAATTATCGGCAACGAGCGTTCTATGAACTCTTGTCTGCCCGATAATCGCCCAGTGTAAAAGGGCCTTTACTCTTGAACAATAAACATTTAGACCTTGATAGTGAGCAACTACAAGCTACCTGGATTTAATTAAAAAATAAAAACCAGACTAGTATCAGTCTTTCCTTATACTTTTTCTAGTTTGTTTTTAGCCTAAACTAGGAGTAAATCCTAACAAACATTAACCCCTTCCCGACATTTGACGTATCCATACGCTAAAGTCGGGTAGGGGAAGTATGGAACGGGCTCACGTAGTGGACCCGCTCCATACGATGCCGGTGTCGGCTGTTTGTTACAGACGACACTTCAGAGTAACGAGCGGCATCGCGCTCGAGCGCAATCCCACTTGTTTAAGTTGTTAAATGCTGCAGTCAATAGCGACCGCAGCATTTAAATCGTTAGAAAGAGTGGGCAAGACTGTTTACAGCGGTGCTAACATAATTGCACAAGGGTTTTCAAGTGTTTTCTAATCATCCATTAGCCTTCTAACACAGTTAGTAAACACAATGTACCATTAGAACACTGGAGTGATGGTTGCTGGAAATGGGCCCTTATACACCTATGTAGATATTGCATTAAAAACCAGACGTTTGCAGCTAGAATAGTCATTTAGCACATTAACAATGTATAGAGTGTATTTCTGATTAATTTAATGTTATCTTCATTGAAAAAAAACTGTGCTTTTCTTTCAAAAATAAGGAAATTTCTAAGTGACCCTAAACTTTTGAACGGTGGTGTACATTAATCCATCCCAGAGTGCACAGTGTACATATAGAATGCTAGAACCAGTAAATTGCTTCAATAATGCATTATAACACTCATTATAAGTGTTATCTGAATAGGCACATCATACTGTGAAGTTAAATCCATACTAATTCTACAATGTAGTTTACAAGTAGTAGAAGAATATAGAGGAATATGAGTTTAGAACACACTTATACCAAATTACACATAGTGCAAGTAAAAACTGAATAGACAAAACGTACATCACATTTATGTCTCACCTAGGTCAACTCTCTGATCTCAAGTATAAAGAATCCATTACTATAAATATACATTGACAGGGCATGTTTTCCTCAGAGAATCCACAGAGAAATGAAAAAATATACAGTACTGTGCAAAAGTTTTAGGCAGTTGTGGAAAAATGCTGCAAAGTAAGAATGTGTTCAAAAATAGAAGTTTTAATATATATATATTTTTCACATAACAAAATGAAAAGTGAATGAACAGAAAATAAATCTAATTAAAATCAATATTTGGTGTGACCACCCTTTGCCTTCAAAACAGCATCAATTTTTATAGGTACAATTGCACACAGTTTTTGAAGGAACTCGACAGGGAGGTTGTTCCAAACATCTTGGAGAACTAACCACAGATCTTCTGTGGATGTAGGCTTCCTCAAATCCTACTGTCTCTTCATGTAATCCCAGGCAGAATTGATGATGTTGTGATAAGGGCTCTGTGGGGGCCATATCATCACTTACATGGCTCCTTGTTCTTCTTTATGCTGAAGATAGTTTTTTTTTAAAAATCAAGTAACTTTTTATTAAAACAGACAAGTTTTACATTTTTCACAATACTAGTGCATCCCCCCCCACTACAAGCACCTACAAGTACATGCAGTGAGAGAGACACACGAAACATAAAACAAATCCCCACCCATACCTCCCCCCTAACCCGATACACCCGAGAAGAGATTCCCTTCAATCCGTATACAGATTTTGTCATCATATAGTTTAGCAGCTCCCAAAAAGACACGGTACTGACAGCATCCTTTAATTTTAGAAGTAGCAGGTTCATATAAGTACAACCCCTTCATACTAGCCTATTATCTAAACAAGACTCCTAGATATGCCTCTATCTCTGGTCAGTGCAATAGAAGCCAAACCTGAGTCATTCAACCAAGAAGCCCACATCTCCTCAAATTTTTTCGAAGCACCCCTTTTTAAGTATATAGGTTTTTGCATAGACACAAGACAATTCACTTTAGCAATGTACTCTGATCGTGTGGGAGGTAGCTCCTGCAACCATTGCTGAGCAATTAATTTCCTCGCCAAGCAATCATTTTCCTCGCCATATAAAGTAAATGAGCCACTGCGATTTTAAACAGCTCATACCCCCTTAAATCATCCACATACCCTAGAATACATACATATGGCGTCAATATAATTATTGATTATACTCACAACCTCTCTCCAAAAAGTGTCAAGCATTGGACACGACCACATCATGTGTGTGAGGTCAGCATTTTGAGTTTTACATCTATTACACAAGGAGCTATCTCTCAAGCCAATATCAAAGAAGAATTGAGGTGTTTTATACACCCTGTGCAAAAAGATATAAATGTGACAATCTATGCGCCTCACTAAGTGACAATCTAGGGGTGTATGCCACTATATCCTGCCATTGCCCATCCTCAATAGGACCAACATCCCTTTCCCATTTTCTTTTGACCCCAAGAGGAAATTTAGAATTCTCTCTGTCTAACAAATAGTTATACACCGTCGAAATAAGCCCCTTTGATTTCACGGTATCCCCAAGGAAAGTAACAATTGGATTCATAGTACACGTGAGGATATCGCCCACTGTAGTCTCCTTTCCCAACGCATGACTTATATCTGTTAATATTCAAAAAAGGAATCTTTTGGCAAAGCGAACTCAGATTGCAGATCAGAGAACATTCTAATATTCCCCCCTTTATATAGCTGAGCCAACCACCGCCCTTGTACTTCCATCTCCCGAAACCTTCCAATCTCACAACTTCCGGTAATCAGGGGTTATTCCAAAGAGGAGGGACCTGAGTATGACCCTGAATGCCCAAGAGTTCCTTCACCTTCCCCCACACTTTATGCATTTGATACAAAGTGGGCATTCTCTTAGTATGAGTCTTAAATTTACCGATTTCCAAAGCTGCAAATAGCCTGTTGCACTGTGTGTAATGTCGTAACATATCTAGCGTAGAATCATGTTCTTCCAACCCCCATCCCATTAAGTGCTGTAACTGTGCTGCCAAGTAATAGAACCCTGGATTAGGAGCTGCCAGACCCCTGTCAGTTTTACTCTGTTGTAGAGTATCCAGCTTTATGCGTACATGTCCCTTTTTCCATATAAGATCTCTAAACAATCGATTAATCATCAGAAAAAAAACGTTGGGGTATCCAAACCGGTGAGTTATGTAAAACATATAACAGTTGAGGAATCCATACCATCTTAATAAGATTAGTTTGCCCTATTACAGATAAAGGTAATCCGCACCATGCCACTAATTTCGTCCGAAACTTAGCCACTAGAGGATCTAAATTCAAATGCTCAAAATCTGTCAGCACTGTTGATGTCCTTATTCCTAAGGATTTAATAACAGAAACACACTGCAGTGGTATATATTCCCTATCTAAGTCCACCAACAGCTCATCTATCGGAAGTAAGTCAGATTTTGTCCAATTTATAGATAACCCAGAATAGGACCCATATTATCGGATGACACTAATTACAGTATCCAACGTTTGACCAGTATCCCCCAAAAATAATAACATGTCATCAGCATACAGGGCTATTTGTTCCTCCAATCCTCCACGATGAAAACCCACTATTCCAGGATGATTTCTAATGCCAGCCGCTAAAGGCTCTATAGCAATTGCAAATAACAACGAGGATAAAGGACAACCCTGTCGAGTACCTCTACCCAACATAAACGCATCAGTCAAAGCACCATTTACCCATACACGAGCCACAGGAGATCTATATAAAAGACGTACCGAAGCTATGAATCTTTCCCCAAACCCCATGCGTTCTAAAACTTTCCATAAAAACTCCCACTCTATTTTGTCAAAGGCCTTGGCCCAAGGAGCATATAGCACATTTCCCAGGGTTATCCACTGGAATCTGCAAGTTCAAATACACTCGTCTAAGGTTAAGGGCTGTGGATTTCGCGGGCATAAAACCAGTCTGATCTGGATGTATCAGAGTGGTGGTGACCTTAGAAAGACATACGGCCAAGGCTTTTGCAATAATTTTAACATCCACTGGTAATAAGGAGATTGGTCTGTACGAATCAGGTAGAAACGGGTCCTTTCCAGGTTTCAACAATACAACTATTATAGCTTCTGTCATAGACTCAGGCAGGGATCCCGTCACCAAAGCATTTCCAAATACCGTTAATAATTCTGGAAGCAATACCTCCCCAAACTTTTTATATAATTCTACCAGCAATCCGTCCACCCCGGCGCTTTATTATTTGCTAACGAGGTAGTAGCATTTTGTAACTCCTCCAAAGTCAAAGGAGCCTCCAAGCAATCTCTATCTTCATCCGACAAGGCATTTAGATGTGCATCAGAAAGACATTGCCGAATCCTGTCATTCGATTCTGTTAATCTAGACTGGTATACATTTTTATAGAAGAGGTTAAACACCTCCAATATCTCTGTAGTTTCAGACACCATATTCCCCTGAGCGGTATATATAGTTGCCACATATGAAGACCCTTCCTGTGATTTGGCAATGCTAGCTAATACATGACCCGCCCTGTCCCCTTCCTCATAATGAAACTGTCTAGAGAAGTAACGTTTATTCTCAGCCTCTGCTAAAAGATGCGTCTGTAAGGCCTCTCTAGCTTCCCTCCATGGTTTTTCGGTCCCTTCACTGGGTTGATGAATAAATGCTATCTCAGTTTCTCAGTTTCATCCACCCTGCTTCTCAAACTTAGCCCCAATTTTCTAGTGTTCAATTTCCTCAAGCTAATAAGTTTAATGAGAATTCCTCGTACCGAGGCCTTCATGGCATCCCATACCATATTGCAAGATGCGGAGCCACTATTGAAATGAAAATACTCCGTAATATGTTTAGTATTATCTTCAGCATTCAACAGTGGAAGCCAAAATGCATTTACTTTCCACATTTGAGTACCCTGTCTAGAGGACATTGAAAAATCTGCCCGCATGAGAACAGGTGAATGATCTGACAATGTTCTAGTCAAATATTCTATAGAGCGAACTCTAAACAAAAAGATATCGTTAATAAACATATACCGTATTTTTCGGACTATAAGACGCACCTGACCATAACACGCACTCAGGTTTTAGACAACAGAAAATAGGAAAAAAAGAATTTGTTAAAAAATAATTTATTCTGTTTCACCACATTCTGAGAGCCAACATTTTTGTTAGATTTTTTTCATTGATTGAGCAGTGAGGGCTTATTTTTTGTGGGACAAGGTGTAGTTTTATTAAAACCACAAAAAAGGCCATACTCACTAGGTAGGTGGGTGGGTGAAAACCCGTTCCCATCAGGACGCAGACGGGTCAAAGAATGCTGCAGAAGGAGTGTGCATTAAATAGTGATAGCCCCTCCCACTAGTCTTGAGGGGAGTGGCGGACTAAGTGCCCATTTTTTCTGAAGGTGTAGTTTTATTGGCACAATTTTTTTATCACTTTTTTTCTTTATTTCATATTTTAAGCACTAAGGTGACCAAAAAACGATTTTGATGTTTTACATTTTGAAACTCACCATACGAATTAAATAATGGTTTTACAGACGCAGCGATACCAAATTATTTTATTTTTTACATTGTGCTTGGGGAAAAATGGGAAAAGGTTTTTTTTTTACTTTTAATATTTTATTTTTTTACATTCCTGAAAATGTATCTAACATTTTTTTTTTACACCTTTTATTAGTTCCCCTAGGGGACTTGAACCAGCGGCTACTTGGTTACATGTGGAGTCACTGAAACTACGCTGTTTCCCTAACTCCCATAGTAGTGAATGGCAGTTATGGAAGCAGCGTAGTATGCGAGCTTCGCTGTTTCTGTAACTACTGTTCAGTTCTATGGGAGTTACGGAAACAGCTTAGCTCAGTGAGTTACGCTGTTTCAGAACTCCACATGTAATCAAGTGGCCGGTGGAGTACAGAAAGCTAGAACAGGGTTTAGGGGGCCCCGTTCTAGAGATAGATGCGGGTCCTTCATAGAAAAACCCCTATAAATGCCGCGGTCGCTATTGACCACAGCATTTAACTAGTTAAAGGGGTTTGCCATAAAACACAGCTACATGTGAGATCGCTGGGGGTCTGACCACTAGGACCCCCAGCGATAAGGAGAACAGGGGAGCAGAAGTCACCCAGAGTGCTACGTGAGAAGCCTGTACTTCCGGATTCTGTGTCCGGCTTATCTGCTCTGCAGCTCCATAGAGATCAATGGAGAGCCGCTCGCGCATGCGCAGAAGAATCCCATTGATATCTATGAAGCTGCCGGACACAGAACGCGGAAGTCACAGCTTCTCATGCAGCGCTCTTGGTAACTTTTGGTCCCCGTTCTCCTTATCGATCAAACCCTATCCTGTGTTTTGTGTTTTATGGCACAACCCCTTTAAACTGCCAGGAACAGCGAAATTGCTGTTCCTGGCTGTTAGAGCAGCGTGTCAGATGCTGACACCTGCAGTGTATGGAGCAGGGTCAGTGCGTGAGCCCGCTCCATACATCACCCCCCCCCCCCGCTCCATGATGAGCCGGCACGTCATGGGTCGGGAAGGGGTAAAGTAATGAAGCGATCACGGGGCCCGGCGATGCCTGGTCCCTTGACTGCGGACTTTAAGATGCAGGGACTTTTTAGCAAGATTTATTCTTGCTAAAAACTGCGTCTTATAGTCCGAAAAATACGGTAGTCAATTCTAGACATGGAGTTAAACGTGGTAGAATGGCATGAGAATGCTCTAGTCTGCGGATGTTTAAGACGACAGATATCTATTAGTGAGGATTCTTTGATCACATTTCTAAACCTCGTTAATTCGTCTCTCACCAATCTAACATCTGTGTGTAGTTTGTCCCAACTATCATTCACCAGATTATTGAAATCTCCCATCAAAATCACCGGAATTCCCGCAAACCTACTGGTAAAAATTAGTATTTTATTTAGAACCACCCTTGAGTACGGAGGAGGCACATAAACCGTAGCTATAACACATTCAACACCATAAATACTACAATGTAAACATAGGTATCTGCCCTCCCAATCATTTTCCTCCTCCATGCAACTAAAAGGAATCATCTTATGTATAAGAAGGCATACCCCTCTCGAGTATCCAGTATGAGTATTATGATAAGCATGCCCAATCCAAGCTCTTTTCACCCCCTGCACTGTTTCTCTAGTTAAATGAGTTTCCTGAAAACTAATAACAGATGGTTGATGTGCCTTAACACAATCAAAGACATCCCTCCTTTTAACCAAGTCACCCTAACCCTGTACATTCCAAGAAAGAACTGTTACTCTATCAGCCATCAATTACATAAGAAACAAAACGAAAACATTTCGTACATCTATGCGACCCTCCGTTCCCCCCACCCCTCCAGAATAAGTACATGTATACAGAATATAAGAAACATACAAACGTATACAATTGACACAGCATATACCCATTCCAGGTGCACCAAACCCTCCCTTTCCCTCCCCTACAAATATTATCAATAGCAACATTTAAAAAAATCTTTATATCCAATACTATGAAACCACCCGAGCAACAGCAGCAGGCGAGAGAACAAGTCCAATTTACGACCTCCACAAGAGTTATATCTGCAAGGCGTCCACATAATATATATCGTAACTTCAGCCCAACTCGGCTTAACTCCGCAACAAACTATGGACTTTCAGCACATCCGTGTCGATGCACACAGACTTCTCACAAATGCAAACTTCTGGTGTTCAAAGTCAACCATCATGCCCATTGACTCCAGGATCATCTCGCTGAATCCTGTTCTCCCATCTATCCAGCCACTCCAAGGCCGCTTTAGGCGTGTCAAAAAAGTGCGTAGAGCCCATAGCCACCACACATAGGCGTGCAGGATACAACACGGCATACTGTACATGAAGATTTCTGAGGCGACGATTTACATCCGTGAATTTTGCCCTCCTCTTTTGTAGATCTGTAGAGTATTCAGGATAAAAAGCAATTCTGCAACCATTCACAGATATGTAAGACATTTCTCTGGCCTTTTTCAGGATGACATCGCGATCTCTATAGTGTAACAGTTTGGCTAGCATAGTCCTTGGTGGAGCTCCCTCAGGCAGCGGTCTAGTTGGTACCCTGTGAGCCCGCTCCACAGCATATAATGGCGACAAAGTCTCCTTTCCAAATGTATCCAGAAGCCGAGACTCAAAATATATAGTGGGATCCGAACCCTCCACCTTATCCGGCATTCCCACTATGCATACATTATTCTGGCGTAGCCTATTTTACAGGTCATCTACTTTGGCTACCAGGCTCGCAATAGTTTGGTCATGATGGCGTAAATCCCGCAAGGCAGGTGTCAGAGCATCCTCCACATCACTCATTCTCCCCTCAGTTGTCCGATCAGAGATTTTTTTTACATCATGTCTCAAAAAGGTAATGTCAGCGGTCACTTTCCTCATCTGTGAGACCAGTGTAGAGACTTTCTTATTACATGTAGTAACTGCCGTCATAATGTCTCTCAGGGTCGGCTCAGTGGCAGAATTTATCAGGGTCTGTGCTGGTGATCTAGTGGGGGACTTCCCAGCCTGCTCCAACATGTCAGTCTCGGAGCCCAGGACACTCCCGGCAAATCCCTCCTCCATCTCTCCCTCCTCACCAGCATCATCCACCTCTTCCACCAGCATATCTGCCACAGCAAGCACCGTTCTATCCTTGCTGGTTGTTGCAGACCTAGCATACTGCTTCAGACGCAGTGGCGTAGCTAAAGGCTCATGGGCCCCGATGCAAAAGTTCTTATTGAGCCCCCGCCGCAAACTTCTCATGGCCAACAATCCGCAGCTTTCAGCTGCATCGCTGGGTCTCCTAAGTGACCCAACAATGCAGCATTAGCAGCCAGGGGCATCACTAAGGTCTTAAAATGTCTGGGGAAATAGCCCCAATACATATGTGTCCCCCCCCCCAAAAAAAAAAATGTATGTGTGTATATGAGATAGCATAGCATATCTATAGCACTACGACCCTATCAACTATAGATAGGATTAGATACAGTGGCTCAGCAGACAGTATCACACATGATAGGATTAGATACAATGGCTCAGCAGACAGTATCACACATGATAGGATTAGATACAGTGGCTCAGCAGACAGTATCACACATGATAGGATTAGATACAATGGCTCAGCAGACAGTATCACACATGATAGGATTAGAAACAATGGCTCAGCAGACAGTATCACACATGATAGGATTAGATACAATGGCTCAGTAGACAGAATCACACATGATAGGATTAGATACAGTGGCTCAGCAGACAGTATCACACATGATAGGATTAGATATAGGGCCCTGCAGATAGTATCACACATGATAGGATTAGATACAGTGGCTCAGCAGATAGTATCACACGATAGGATTAGATACAGTGGCTCAGCAGACAGTATCATACATGATAGGATTAGATACAGTGGCTCAGCAGACAGTATCACACATGATTGGATTAGATATAGGGCCCAGCAGACAGTATCACACATGATAGGATTAGATACAGGACTCAGCTCGCTGACATTGCGGCTCCAGCGCTGGACCCAGGAAAGGTAAGAATAATAATTTTGCTTCTTTATGTGTAACGGATTATTTTTGTGTGTTTGTGTTTTTTTACAGGTTCGGTTGTTGGACTTTTGATTTGAGGACTTCAATGACAGCATTTTTTTATTGTCAATAAAATGGTTAATGGGCGTTGTGTTTTTTTATTTCAATAAAATATTTTTTCTATGTGCTTGTATCTTTTTAAACTTTATTATCACCGCCTTAGTAATGGCCGCTGGCTGATTGGCAACCTCCATTACTAAGGTGGAGCTTAATGTTAGCCAGGGCAAAGGCCAACACTAACCCCCATTATTACCCCGGTACCCACCGCCACCAGGGGTACTTGGAAGAGCCGGGTACGAACCCGTACCCGACCATCTGTAGTGACGGGCAGGCACTGGGGCGGCCGCAGGCTGGTAGTACCAGGCTGGGGAAGGCCAAAAACAGTGGCACCTACCACCCTGGTAATGCTGCCTGCTGCTGCTGTGTTGTATCTGGCTGGTTATGAAAATTGGGGGGGCGGACCCCACATCGTTCTTTCCAATTATTTTTTATTTAATTTTTTAAAATGACGTGGGGTCCCCCCCATTTTTTATAACCAGTCAGATACAATAAAGCAGCAGCCGCCTAGCATCACCAGGGTGGGAAAGGCCACTGTTTTTGGCCTTTCCCCTCCTGATAATACCAGTGGCCGACCATCACTACAGATGGTCAAGTACTGGATGGTACCTGGCTCTTCCTAGCACCCTGGTGGCGGTGGGTACCGGGGGAATAAAGGGGGTTAGTGTTAGCCTCTGCACCGGCTAACACTAAGCCCTGCCTTAGCAATGGATGCTGTAAATCAGCCGGCGGCCATTACTAAGGCGGTAGCAATATAGTTGAAAGAAAAACCACAAAGACATAGAAAAAATATTTTATTGAAATAAAAAAAAAACACACAACCCTCATTAACTATTTTATTGATAATAAAAAAAGCCGTCATTGAAGTAGTCCTGGAATCCGACGTAGTCCAACGACCGAACCTGTAAGAAAACACACACAAAAAAAAACCGATTAGTAACACATGTGTTAGGCTTAGATACAGGGCCCATGTGTGATACGGTCTGTGGGATCCTGTATCTAAGCCTACCACAAGGTAGGCTTAGATACAGAGTCCAGCAAACAGTAATCTTATACAGTATAAGATTACTGTGTTCTGGGGCCCTCTATCTAAACCTACAGTGTGGTAGGCTTATATACAGGGCCCATCAGACAGGATCACACATGGGCCATGTATCTAAGACTACCATGTGATTAGCTTAGATACAGGGCCCAGCAGACATCATCACACAATCTGTGATCCTGTCTCATGGGCCCTCTAAGCTTGCTTCATCGTAGGCTTAAAGGGGTTGTCCAGTCCCTAAAGATTGATGGCCTATCCTCATGATAGGCCATCAATAGCTGATGTGTCGGGGTCCGACTCTCGGGACCCCGCCAATCAGCTGTTTTGAAGGGGCCGCAGCACTCGTACGAGAGCTGCTTCCCTTTCATTTCACTTATTCGCTCACACTGTGAATCGCTGACAACGATTCACAGTGTGACCAGAATGAAGTGACCGGAATGAAGGGGAAGCAGCTCTCGTACGAGTGCTGTGGCCCCTTCAAAACAGCTAATTGGCGGGTCCCGGGAGTCGGACCCCGCCAGTCAGCTTTAGCAGTCAGGGCTACTAATCTTACCTTCCTCTTCAGCCGCGGCGGAGGTCCTGTCCTCTCGATGTTGTGCGCGGCGCGGCGCAGAGCGCTGTGACGTCATGCACTGCGCAAAGCGCTTGATGTCAGGACCTCCGCTGCGATCCGGAACCAGGAAGGTAAGTACAGTCTGTTACTATAGTAACAGGGGCCCGTGGCCCGAGTTACTATAGTAACTTTTTATTGATGTGGTGTGGGGGGCCGTGGGCCCCCTGGCTTCGGGGCCCGGTCGCAATTGCGAGCCGCTGTGACCCCTATAGCTACGCCACTGTTCAGACGTGTCACAGCCCGTTCAGCCTGTCTCAACTGCCGAGGAGTTTGGGAGCCGGCGGGGGCGCCACATTGTGCCATGCGGTCTCCCCCTTCAAGAAGGGATTTCTTAGTGCGGGTCATAAGAACAGCGTGCCAAGACCACCAGAGTATGCCCTGTACCTTGCCTGCCTTGAAGAGGTCGTCCGTGAGCATCAACCACTGTATAAAACAGGATAAATGTGTCCAACGATAAATGCCGAGTAGGAGCTCTTACTCCGTGCGACCGCTCACATTCAGGTCCAGGCCACCCTGAAGATAGTTCTTAATGACATTGGCTGTATGCTTAGGGTCGTTGTCCTGCTGCAGAATACATTTGAACCAAATCAGACGTCTCCCTGATGGTTTTGTATAATGGATAAGTATCTGCGTGTATTTTTCAGCATTGGGGACACCATTAATCCTGACCAAATCCCCGACTCCATTTGCTGAAATGCAGCCCAAAACTTGCAAGGAACCTCCATCATGCTTCACTGTTGCCTGCAGATATTCATTATTGTACCGCTCCCCAGCCCTTTGGCAACCAAACTGCCTTCTTCTACATCCAAATATTTCACATTTTGGCTCATCAGTCCAGACAACTTGCCACCTTTTTTAAGCACCCGATTTTCTATGTTTTCGTGTATAGTTGAGTCGCTTGGCCTTGTTTCCACGTCGAAGGAATGACTTTTTGGCTGCAATTCCTCCATGAAGACCACTTCTGGCCACACTTCTCCGAAAAGTAGATGGGTGTACCTGGGTCCCACTGGTTTCTGCCAGTTCTAAGCTGACAACACTGCTGGCCTTTTTTTATTTCAAATGAAGTAAGAATGATGTGTCTTTGATCTGCTGCACTAAGTTTTCTTGGCCGATCACTGTCTACGGTCCACAACGTTGCCTGCTTCTTTGTGGTTTTTCAAAACAGCTTGAACAGCACCTCTTGGAATCCCAGTCTGCTTTAAAATCTTTGCCTGGGAGAGACCTTGTTGATGCAGTATAACTACCTTGTGTCTTGTTACTGTGCTCAGTCTTGCCATGGTGGACCTGTGACTTGAAACTGTCTTCCACAACCTCACCTTTGTAGCAGAGTTTGGCTGTTCCTCACCCAGTTTTAAACCTCCTACACAGCTGTTTCTGTTACAGTAAAAGACTGTGTTTGAACCTACATAAGAAAATGATGATCATTACTACCTGTTTGGTATACTTGGTTAATCATACACCTGACTATAATCCTACAAAATCTATGACTTTCTGCAAGTGTACCTAGAAGTATTGATGTTGTTTGAAGGCAAAATAGGGGTCACACCAAATACTGATTTGCTTTAAGATTTCTTTTTTGTTCATTCCCTTTGTAGTTTGTTATATGATAAACAAAAACTATAAACAGTTCTATTTTTGAAAGCATTCTTACTTTGCAGCATTTTTCCACAACTGCCTAAAATTTCTGCACCTTACTGTATATGAGAAGATATATATAGGTAGCTCAATAGAGTAAGCCAGAGACAAAGTAACCTGTAATGTGAACTCCACAATGTTACGGGTCGACGTGCTGCATCTAGAGACTCTATGATATTCTTTATCCTGGAGCTGCACTACTGTGTAGAGATAAGCAAATTTCCCTAAATTTGTTCCGGGTCAGAATAAGTAAAATCGGTCATCTGATTCGAATAAATTTGCAGTGAATCGCAAGTGTCTCAATTGCCCTGAAATCTCATGTCTGACTCTCTGATGTCTTCTAGGACTGTATCCAACCCCTTTCAAGCTCTTAACGCCAAGCCAGCATTAGTAATGTGAAAGTGACAGCAACATATATGGGTAGAGGTAGGGATACATGCAATGCATATTGGGAAGGCTGCCTGCAAGGCATTATGGGGATGTCCACCCTAAATTATGTGTAAAACGTGCCGTGATACATGAGCCATGAACCCCAAAAGTTTTGGAATTCGCCGAATCCAGTGGCGTAACTACCACTGTAGCAGCCGTTGCGGCTGCTATGGGGCCCACGGCATGAGGGGGCCTGTACCACCTGCCGACACGGCCCCCCCCATACTGGGTAGCTCCGATAGCAGCTGTTATGGCTGCTACAGAAGTAGCGATGCCACAACGGGTCCTGTGCCGCCCGGCCTCTAATATTCATGGGCTGCACGGCATGGGCCCTCTCATGCTCGGTGGCGTTACTAGATCCGGAGGGGGCCCCGGTGCTAGCGACATCCACATTCACTTCATACAAATAAATATTATAGGCTGCTGCTGCCTCTCTGTGGGGGCGGCGGCACCACTGAAACCAGCCGCCGCCACCCCCTCTTGCACTAATTGTACCTGCGTCTATAGCACGCAGGTACAAATACATGCACTAGGGCTGAATGGGCGGGCACGTCTCGTGCCCGACCATTCAGCGCCTTGCAATGACGCTGATTGGCGGGGCAAAATTTTTCCCCGCCAATCCACGCCTTTCAATGACGCTTCCATTGTTGAAAGGCGCTGATTGACGGGGAAAGTCATTCTGCCCTGTCAATCAGCACCTTTCAATGACGCCATTGCACCACTTGCGTCGTTCAGCTCCAGCAGACCTGCTCAGAAGAGAGCAGGCCTGCATTGCCACCGGACGGCGCGGGAACGGGATCATGTAAGTATGTAAAGATTCGTTTTTTTCCTAATACAACGGAGTGGCATTATCTACAGGGGGGCTCTATCTACAGGGGGGGTCGATAAGTGGGGATGTGGAGCACTATATTCAGGAGGAACTATATATAGAGCACTATCTACAGGGGTGGGCTATATGTGGGACACTATATACAGGGGCGGGCTTTATGTGGAGCACTATCTATAGGGGGAGCTATTTGTAGGGCACTATAGGGTTGGGCTATATGTGGGACACTATATACAGGGGTGGGTTACCTGTGGGACACTATGTACAGGGGGGCTATATGTAGGGCACTGTCTACAGGGGTGGGCTATATGTGGGACACTATATACAGGGGGAGCTATATGTGAGGCACTATCTACATAGGTGGGCTATATGTGGAGCACTATCTATAGGGGAAACTGTATGTAGGGCAGCACGGTGGCTCAGTGCCTTGCAGCTCAGGAGTGCATATGTGGGCACTATCTACAGGTGGCTGTATCTGGGGCACTATCTACAGGGGCTTCTATGTAGGGCACTATCTACAGAGGCTCTATGGGGTTCACTATCTACAGGGGGTTATGGGGGCACTATCTACAGGGGGCACAGTGTGTATGGTACTATTATAATCAGGGACACAGTGTATGGCGCTATTATAGTTAGAGGTGCAGTGTATGGCGCTATTATATTTAAAAATGTTGAGAATTTTATCATTGTTTATAGGTGAGTTGTCAGAAGTGGGATCCCACTTCTGACAACTCATCTTCGTTTATAGGTGCAGAAATATAAAAAAAATGAGAAGCTGAAGACATCTGAGCGGCAAACTGCAGAAATGGGTTGTGGCCGGGAGAAGTCATCTTAGAGGTCTGGACCAGATGGAGAAAAAAAAGAGAAAAATAACCAGAATCTGAGATTCACCGGTGAGTCACTTAATGTAAATGTTTATTCTGCCTCTAATCAGTAATGTAGTCACTGTATGATTTGCAGCGAGATGATGGGTGGTTTGAATTTGATCTGATTTTTTTCTGTGAAACAGCATCTCCCAGCATATCCTTACCATTGTTTGGGCCATGCTGGGAGCTGTAGTTTTACGCCATACAAACTTATATGGCAGGGGTTGCAGTAAATTGAGCTATATTTGTTCTGGTGTTGTATATATGTACTGAGCTTGGTTCTGGGGCTGTATTTATGTACTGAACTTTGTTCTGGTGCTGTGTATATGTACTGAGCTTGGTTCTGGGGCTGTATTTATGTGCTGAGTTTGGTTCTGGTGCTGTATATATGTATGAGCTTTTTTCTGGAGCTGTAATTATATAGGATTTATTTATAATAACATGCTGTACAAACCTATATGGCAGGGGTTGCAGTAAATTGAGCTGTATTTGTTCTTGTGGTGTATATATCTACTGATCTTGCTCCTGGGTCTGTATTTATGTACTGACCTTGGTTCTGGTGCTGTATATATGTACTGATCTTGGTTTTAGTGCTGTATTTATGTACTGAGGTTGGTTCTGGTATTATATATGTAATGATGGGGGTAGGGAAACGGACAAGTGAGCCCTAATCTACCCGCCACTCTGTCCCTGCCTACTTGCAACGACCCGCCCTAGGCGATGGGGTACAACTGGGCGGCGGTCCCTACGCTCAGTAAGTGCACGAGACAAACAGACAAGTGTACACAAGCTAAGGGAAATGGGGCAGTTGCCCACGGCAACACCGTGAGCAACAAGAGTGGTGAACGAGCCGAGTCAAACCAGGAGTGTACGAGGTACCAAACGCAGAGCAGGAGAGTAGTCAGTAAGCCAGGGTCAGTATGGAGCAGGATCAAATAGATAGAAGCTGTAGCTGGGCCAGGAAACCACACGAGAAGAATAACAAGCAAAGGAGGAACAGGAAAGGCAGGTATAAATAGAGAGAGGGCGGGAGCTAGCTCTGTCTGGCCAGGCTGCGATAGGCTCTCCCACTCCTAAGCCTGCCACCCTGAGTGGTGGAAGATGGAGTCAGTCTCAGAGACATAGACTCAGGTGCAGACTGATTACCTATGGGCGTATACACAGAAGTTGTGCCTGGCAGATCCTTTACAGTACCCCCCATTTTATTAGGGGCCACCAGACCCTTTCTAAGTGGACCTGGTTTATTGGGGAAACGAAGGTGGAACTTCCTGACCAATACCCCAGCGTGAACATCCCGGGCGGGTACCCAAGTCCTCTCCTCAGGCCCGTATCCTCTCCAATGGACCAGGTACTGGAGGGAGCCTTGGACCATCTTGCTGTCCACAATCTTGGCCACCTCGAATTCCACCCCCTCAGGGGTGTGAACGGGAACAGGAGGTTTCCTCGAGGGAGCCAAGGATGGGGAGCAGCGTTTAAGGAGGGAGGCATGAAACACGTCGTGTATTCGAAAAGATGGGGGCAACTCCAGTCGGAAGGAGACAGGATTGAGGACTTCAATGACCTTATATGGCCCAATAAACCGGGGAGCAAACTTCTTGGACGGGACCTTAAGGCGCAAGTTCCTAGACGATAACCACACCAGATCCCCGACCATAAACAAGGGGTTAGCAGAACGTCTTCTATCAGCCTGAGTATTTTGTACACTCTGGGACGCCTCTAGGTTCTTCTGAACCTGGGCCCAGACTGTGCACAGTTTCCGATGAACGACCTCTACCTCGGGATTGTTGGAACTACCAGGTGAAACGGAGGAGAACCGTGGATTAAACCCAAAATTACAGAAAAAGGGGGAGACCCCTGACGAGTTACTGACCCGGTTATTAAGGGAAAATTCGGCGAGGGGAATGAATGAGACCCAATCATATTGAAAGTCAGAGATAAAACACCTTAAATATTGTTCTAGAGATTGATTAGTCCTCTCAGTTTGGCCATTAGTTTCAGGATGGAAGGCAGAGGAGAAGGACAGATCAATCTCCAACTTTTTACAGAAGGCTCTCCAAAACAATGAAACAAATTGTACCCCTCTGTCCGAAACAATATTGACAGGGACCCCATGGAGACGCAGGATGTGTTTGACAAACAAGGTAGCTAACGTCTTGGCATTGGGTAGTTTCTTGAGGGGCACAAAGTGGCACATCTTACTGAAGCGGTCTACTACAAGCCACACCACCGACTTGCCTTGAGATGGAGGCAAATCGGTGATAAAATCCATGGAGATATGGGTCCAAGGTCTTTGGGGAATGGGCAAAGAACGTAGTAAGCCCACTGGTCGGGACCTGGGAGTCTTGGACCTAGCACAAACCTCACAAGCAGCGACGTAGGCCTTAACGTCTTTAGGCAACCCAGGCCACCAATAGTTTCTGGCAATGAGGTGTTTGGTACCCAGGATTCCTGGATGACCAGATAGTGCGGAGTCATGATTTTCCCTAAGTACCCTTAGCCGGAATTGCAGGGGAACAAACAGCTTGTCCTCAGGAAGGTTCCCGGTAGCTGAACCTTGATCAGCCGCAATTTCAGAGACTAAATCAGAATCAATAGAAGAAATGATTATACCAGAAGGCAAAATACAAGCAGGATCTTCCTCCGAAGGAGGGCTGGCCATGAAGCTACGCGACAGTGCATCGGCCTTAATATTTTTAGACCCAGCCCTATAGGTAACCAAAAAGTTGAATCTGGTAAAAAAAAAGCGCCCATCGAGCTTGTCTCGGGTTTAGCCTCCGGGCAGATTCTAGGAAAACCATATTCTTGTGGTCGGTAAGGACCGTTACCTGGTGCCTAGCCCCCTCCAGGAAGTGGCGCCACTCTTCAAATGCCCATTTAATGGCTAAGAGTTTGCGGTTGCCAATATCATAGTTACTCTCAGTGGGCGAAAACTTCCTGGAGAAGTAGGCACAGGGACGGAGATGGGTGAGGGACCTGGTACCCTGGGACAAGACAGCCCCCACTCCCACCTCGGATGCGTCAACTTCCACGATAAATGGCTCCATTTAGTTGGGCTGAACCAGCCCCGGGGCCGAGATAAAGCACTTCATAAGGACCTTAAAAGCCTGGACAGCCTCAGGAGGCCAGTGGAGGAGATCAGCACCTTTGCGAGTGAGGTCCGTAAGAGGCTTAGCGATGACCGAGAAGTTAGCAATAAATCTCCTGTAATAATTAGTGAACCCCAAGAAACACTGTAACGCCTTCAGGGAGGCAGGTTGGACCCATTCCGCCACAGCCTGGACCTTGGCGGGGTCCATGCGGAATTCATGAGGAGTGAGGATTTGACCCAAAAATGGTATCTCCTGTACCCCAAACACACATTTTTCGGTCTTCGCAAACAGTTTGTTTTCCCGAAGGACCTGGAGCACCTTCCTGACATGCTCAATGTGGGAGGACAAGTCCTTGGAAAACACCAGTATGTCATCAAGGTACACTACAAGAAATACCCCCAGGTAATCTCTTAAAATCTCATTTATGAAATTCTGGAAGACCGCAGGAGCATTACACAACCCAAAGGGCATGACGAGGTATTCGAAATGACCTTCGGGCGTGTTAAACGCAGTGCTCCACTCATCCCCCTCTTTGATGCGGATAAGGTTATACGCCCCCCGTGCATCAAACTTAGAGAACCATTGGGCCCCCTGAACCTGATTAAAGGGATCAGGAATCAAAGGAAGGGGATACTGGTTCCTTACAGTGACCTTATTCAAGTTACGGTAGTCAATGCATGGCCTAAGACCACCATCCTTCTTCCCTAAGAAGAAGAAGCCAGCACCTACCGGAGAAGTAGAGGGGCGAATGTAACCCTTGGCCAGGCATTCCTGGATATACTCTCTCATGGCTTCACGTTCGGGACAAGAAAGATTAAATATCCTACCCTTAGGGAGCTTAGCTCCTGGTACCAATTCGATAGCGCAATCGTATTCTCTATGAGGAGGTAACACTTCGGAGGCCTCCTTAGAGAAAACATCAGCGAAGTCCTGAACAAACTCAGGTAGCGTGTTCACCTCCTCAGGGGGAGAAATAGAATTAACAGAAAAACATGACGTCAAGCATTCATTTCCCCATTTGGTAAGCTCCCCAGTATTCCAGTCAAACGTGGGATTATGCAACTGCAACCAGGGAAGGCCTAAAACCAAATCGGACGATAATCCCTGCATCAACAGTACAGAGCACTGCTCCAAATGCATGGAGCCAACAAGGAGTTCAAAAACAGGGGTATGCTGTGTAAAATAACCATTAGCAAGAGGAGTGGAGTCGATACCCACTACCGGGACAGGTTTAGGCAAATCAATCAAAGGCATAGCTAGAGACATAGCAAATTCCACAGACATGATATTAGCAGAAGACCCTGAATCCACGAAGGCACTGCTGGTAGCAGACCTACCACCAAAAGAGACCTGAAAGGGAAGCAAGATTTTATTACGTTTCATATTTACGGGAAATACCTGTGTGCCCAAGTGACCTCCCCGATGATCACTTAGGCGCGGAAGTTTTCCGGCTGCTTATTCTTACGCCTAGGACAGGTGTTCACTTGATGCTTGTCATCCCCACAATAGAAGCAGAGACCATTCTTCCTGCGGAACTCTCTACGTTGTCGGGGGGACACGGAGGCCCCGAGTTGCATAGGTACCTCTGAGTCTTCCGTGGAAGAGCGAAGCAACGGGACCTCGGGAGGCATCATGGGGGAGTCAGAGGGGAAAACACAAAAACGTTCAAGTTGTCGTTCCCTGAGACGTCGGTCAAGTCGTACCGCTAAAGCCATAACCTGGTCTAGGGAGTCAGAAGAGGGATAGCTAACTAGCAGGTCTTTCAGGGCGTTCGACAGACCCAACCTAAACTGGCAGCTTAAGGCAGGGTCATTCCACCGAGAAGCTACGCACCACTTCCTAAAGTCAGAACAATACTCCTCAACAGGTCTCTTACCCTGACGTAAGGTCACCAGCTGACTCTCGGCAAAGGCAGTCCTGTCAGTCTCGTCATAAATGAGTCCGAGAGCAGAAAAGAAACGATCAACGGAGGAAAGTTCAGGGGCGTCAGGAGCCAAGGAGAAGGCCCACTCTTGGGGCCCTTCCTGGAGCCGGGACATAATTATACCCAAACGCTGGCTCTCAGAACCTGAGGAGTGAGGCTTTAAGCGAAAGTAGAGCCTACAACTCTCCCGAAAGGAGAGAAAAGTCCTCCGGTCCCCTGAGAACCGGTCAGGCAACTTGAGGTGCGGTTCAAGAGGTGAGGTGAGGGGCACTACCATGGTAGCGTCAGGCTGGTTGACCCTCTGAGCCAGGGCCTGGACCTGTAGGGAAAGACCCTGCATTTGCTGGGCCAGGGTCTCAAGGCGGTCCATAGTAGTGTCAGGGACCAGGGTAGACTAGGTATATGGGCTTGTGATTATGTAATGATGGGGGTAGGGAAACGGACAAGTGAGCCCTAATCTACCCGCCACTCTGTCCCTGCCTACTTGCAACGACCCGCCCTAGGCGACGGGGTACAACTGGGCGGCGGTCCCTACGCTCAGTAAGTGCACGAGACAAACAGACAAGGGAACACAAGCTAAGGGAAATGGGGCAGTTGCCCACGGCAACACCGTGAGCAACAAGAGTGGTGAACGAGCCGAGTCAAACCAGGAGTTTACGAGGTACCAAACGCAGAGCAGGAGAGTAGTCAGTAAACCAGGGTCAGTATGGAGCAGGATCAAATAGATAGAAGCTATAGCTGGGCCAGGAAACCACAGGAGAAGAATCACAAGCAAAGGAGGAACAGGAAAGGCAGGTATAAATAGACAGAGGACGGGAGCTAGCTACGTCTGGCCAGGCTGCGATAGGCTCTCCCACTCCTAAGCCTGCCATCCTGAGTGGTGGAAGATGGAGTCAGTCTCAGAGACATAAACTCAGGTGCAGACTGATTACCTATGGGCGTATACACAGAAGTTGTGAGTGGCAGATCCTTTACAATATATATGTATTGAGCTTGGCTCTTGTGCCGTATATATGTTTGAGCTTGGTTCCTCGAGCTGTAATTATATAGGATATATTTAGAATAACAAAATTGCAGGGCAGATGGAATTGTTTTAAATTTAATGTATATTTAAAGGAAACCTGTCTGGTAGTTTTAACCCCTTGAACCGCCACCATGCGGTAATACATGACCTGACAATATTTCCAAATGTGTTTTTTTTCAGATGCAGCAAAATCTATCAAATCAACGGCGCACAATATATGATAATTACTCATTAAAGGGTCATGGGACGGTGCCGCTATCCTGAAGAGTCACATATCCCTGCCTCCAAACCCACCTTTCCATGTTTGATTGACATCCCCCTGGCTAATACAACTTTCTCGGATGTGTTGTTGCCTTGTACTACTTGGGCACACGCCATGTAGCGAGGTGTACACTGCCTGGCTTCATCTCTGCACCATGCATGCCAGGGGAGTACAAGGCAACGGCACATCCGCAAGAGTTTGAGGAGGCTGGTAGTGATTTAGAATAGCCAGGGGGATGTCAATCAAAATCTGGGGGGAGTCATTTAAATGTTTGCCTCAGGCAGCAGAAAAGCTAGAATCGGCCCTGAGGCTGCAGGCCACTTTAGGCCTGCAGCCTATAAGGTGCTGGAAAGACTCCCTGCATAGGCAAGCGTGATGACGTCACTGCATCACGCTGGTCTGCACATGTGTCCTAACCGGAGCCTGTGCAGCGTTCCATCCATCATAAGAACGGGGAAAGGTAAGTACAATATTTTTTTTGAGGGGGCTGTGTGGCACTATATACAACGGGGGGAGAAGGATGGCACTATCTTCAAGGGGGGAGCAGGGTGGCACTATATACAAGGGGGGGGAAAGGTGCCACTATATATAAGGCGGGAGCAGGATGGCACTATATACAAGGGGGTAGCAGGGTGGCACTATATACAAGGGGGGCTGTGTGGCACTATACACAAAGGGGAGCTGTGTGGCAATATATTCAAGGGGCTGTGTGGCACTACTAAGGGGGGGGCTGTGTGGCACTATCGACTAGGGGGGGCTGTATGGCACTATATACAAGGGGAGGGCTGTGGCGCTATTTACAGGGGCTGTGTGTGGCGCAATTTGCAGGGGCCTGTGGTTAGGACTATCGACTAATAGGGGCTGTGTGGCACTATCTACTAAGGGGGGGCTGTGTGGCACTATATACAAGGGAGGGGGGCTGTGTGTCACTATATACAGGGAAAGCTGTATGGCGCTTTATGGCGATATCTACAGGGGGTTGTATGGCACTATCTACAAGGGGAAGGTGTGGGCGCTATCTACAAGTGGGGTGTGACACTGTCTGCAGGGGGGCTGTATAGCACTGTCTACAGGGGGGGCTGTATGGCCCAATCTACAGGGGGCACTATCTATAAGGGGGGCTGCGTGTGGCACATGGGGGGGGGGCACAGTCAAAAGTTTGGTATGGGGCCAAGTCTTTCCTAGTTACGTCCCTGGCCGAATCCAAAACTTTTGGGAAATTCATACTGAATCGGATTTGTGTAGAGTCGGTTTGCTCATCTCTATTGAGGCAATACTAATAACAACAGGTCCTGTCCAACCTGTTGCAATGTTGTAATGGAAAGCTTATGTGGATTTAAATCTCCAAACCCATCTATATCCACAAATATAGACCCAAAATTATATCCAAACTGGCTTAACCCCTTCCCGCCGTGTCAGAAAGGCAAAAACTGGTTGCGGTGGGAAGGGGGTTAAGACAGATTTTTTGGGGGGGTTTTCATGCCCTGCCTACCAAGAGTCATAACTTTTGAATTTTCCATTGGCGTAGTTATATGGGCACTTGATTTTTCGCGGGACGTTTTGTATTTTCTAATGCCACTATTTTAGGGTACATATAATTTAATGATTAACTCTTATTAACTCTATCTGAGGGAATAGAAAAAGACAGAAATGTCAGCATTGTTTTTTAAATTTACACCGTTCACCGTGCAGCATTAATAACACGTTAGCGTTATTCTATGGGTCGGTATGATATATGTTTGTTTTTTATGTTTTACTACTTTTGCACAATAATAGCAGATTTCATAGAAAAAAAATTGTTTTTATGTAGCCACATTCGAAGAGCCATAATTTTTTTGTCAGTGTAGCTGCATGTGGGCTTGTTTTTTGCGGAACAAGTCATTTATTTTATTAGAAACATTTTGGGGTACAAATAAATGATTAACTTTTATTTTATTGGTTGGGGAAAGGAAAAAAAAAACAATTTTGCTTTTTTTTCTTTGCGTTTTTTTACATCGTTTATCGTGCGGTTTAAATAACATGTTAACTATTTTGTAAGGGTTATTACGACTGTGGCGATACCATATATGTGAATTTTTTTAACACTTTAACACAATAAAAAACCTTTTTGTGGATTTTTTGGTGGATTTTTGCATTGCACATTTTTTTTTATAAACTTTTTTCAAATATTTATTTAGTCCCACTAGGCGACTTCATAATGCGATTCTTTGATCGCTTCCATAATGCTTTGGTACACTTTGTAAAAGACTGGCAAGCCATCTATTAGGCCTTGCCATTTATAATAAGCATACAGTCATGGTAGGCCTGGGCAACATTGTTATTCCCTTGGCTGCCATGGCACCCCATCGTTGCACCACGATGCCGATGGGGTGACAGAGTGAGCTCCCTCCCTCTATCTAACCACCTAGATGCTGCAGTCGCTGGTAAATGACCGGGATCGGTCAGTTGGATGTTGGCTGTATATTACAGCTCCTATTCCCACTCCATCTTTTGGATGTAACTGTATGCATATTTGCGGGAATGCACAGCTAAAAGGGATGTACATTTATGTCTAAATGTGGGAAGGAGTTAAGCATTGCAAATACTGCTGTATTTGGTGATTTTGATCTACAAAAGGTCTGGATGATAACACTGCACCTGACAAAAATCAAAACTGGACATGTTGTCATCAAAATCTCTAAGTAGCGCAGCCTCAGGCTTTGAACCTGTAAAATATTAGTCTCCTAAAAAAAATCTGTAGACAGCTGTTTTTTTGTTGTTTTTTGCACCTTTGAAGACATGTAGCTAGTTCTAATAAATCCTACATTTTGTTAAAGGAAAATTCCTAGATTTATTTATTTTTCTATACGTTTTGAGGACCTCATAGCAAACGCTTCTACCGGGCACCATTCGTGTGTGGTCTCATGGCCAGTTGGCCCATGTATCAAAGTGGCCGGCATCTTTCACATGACCCTATGTAATATATACAGTATGTAAAACTTGCATCTTCTCCATCTAGTCCTAAAAGGCAAGTGTGAAAACTTCAACAAATATGGGTTATTATGCATTTTATTTCTTTTGATTTAGGTTTTCCATTTACAAAGCAATTGTCAGCACATACTGAATAAATGGTCAATATAAAGTTAAAGCAAACAGCTTACAACTTTCTTTTATAGTGCAAACATGTTAACCAAATGGTAAATTGTAAAATATTAGGCAATAATAATAATTAAGCTTCCTAATATATGTATTCAACTTGTATAATGTTAATGTGCTGCCCTTGTTACATTTATAACTTAACAATTATTAAGTATTAAATACTTAGCAAATTATAGTTGCTTAACGCCATCTAGTGTTTGACTGCGTTTTTATTGTTGGACAGTTTGGAAATTTATGACAATATACTGACCTGGTCAGTGTTAAATGGTAAATGGTATATGAACATTTCCACATAAATTCTTTAAACAGTCCTTTTCTATTATTTACGTGTTAGTGATATCTAGAATTTGTACAAGATACAACAATACACATGTCAACAAATATACTGTAGGAGTATATGTCTTCTGATTTCTCAGAACTGCTATACAGCTATAGGTCACTAAGTACCATTTATCATAGTAAAAGAAAAGAAAAAAATATGCCAGCATGTGATTTGGATCTTGTTTACTATTTTAGATTAGAATATTATATTCTATTTTTTTTTGTAAGCCAGGAAATTTTTTACGTTCTTCAGTGTCTAGAGTTCAAGCATATTTAATTACTTACAAAATTTACAACGTATGTAAAGAGCAGATTCATTTTTTTTCTCTGCTACAGGAGAGAAAAGTAGAAAGTCGTTTTTACCCATCAGCAGAAATCATTACCTATCATTACCATCAAGAATCATATGAAGCGTTGCAGGCTAATTGACGTTGGTATGATAGGATTTACTGAACCTAAAATGAACAATCGTTAGGCAAGTGTAAGTCACATTTTTAAGATTTTATAGCATTTGATTTTTTTATTTATATAACAATATTTTCAGTTCAACCTTGTGTCAGGTCATAGGACACATACAATGTGTAGTTTAGATAAAATGTCTCTCATATTTAGGGAAGAAAAAAAAAAACGAAAGTATTGAATGTTTAATATTTCGAACATTTTCTTTTATAGTGCAAAGATGTTAACGATATAATAAATTATAAAAAGTTAGGCATCCACAGTTACTGCATAACCACAAGTTCTAAGCATATTTACCAAAGACATGAAATGTTTACAAACAATTTGTGAATAACATTGCGAAATATATATTAATAAATTATTTATAAATAGTAACGATAGTTATTTTGGCACTCAAAGGCCCAAATAAAAGGTAGAAATAAATCCTATCTATCTATCTATCTATCTATCAATCATATATATATATATATATATATATATATATATACTGTATGTATATATATATATATATATATATATACACAGACACACACATATATATATATATTGTGAGGGTTTAGCATCAGGAGAGGTTGGTACAGCGGTTTCTTTGTAGCCAGAGACAGGGACACCGTGCATTAAAAGTCATAACAGGGCTTTGCCTGTGTTTTTATTCTTGTCAAAGAAACAGCCTCTTGTACAACAAGGCAAAATACAAAATAAATCCTGCTCGTCTGAGCACTAACTAAACAAGATATTATCTAACTATACCAAGTGCCTTCCTACCAGGCACTGGACACAAAGTAACACAGGTCTTTACTCACATAGCTTACAGGCTACTCCAGCCTTAGTAGTCTCCAGTCTGAGTCAGGGGTGAGACGCCCACAGACTGTGTCTGCACCTTTTTATACACAGGCTACAGGTGCAGCTAATTGAGCAGCAGCCTTGTCCTACAAACAGAGATGGACTAGGGATTGGGGAACCCGTCCTGCTCTTCTCCAATCCAACTCCAGGCCCTTTTTTCCGGCTTTTCCTTAAACCGAGATTGGAAAACTAGAGCTTTCTATTGCAAGAACTACTCATTCCGTGGAGCCTAGGATACATATGACAAGATTCTAGGGGAAATATACCTTCCCTCAATGACTTTACCTGTCACTGTCTCACAATATATATATATATATATATATATATATATGTATATATATATATATATATATATATATATATATATATATATATGTATATAAATATATATATATAATATATACACACACACAAATCAGAATAACATAAAACACTGTATAATTAAATATGTAAGGACAGTATAGCGTGAGGTCAAGTCCACTCTCCTATTAGCCCAAATGGCGCAAACAAATATTGTGCCTGTTGGCTAATAGCCGAGAATACATCGGATATATACAGTGAAGGAAATAAGTATTTGATCCCTTGCTGATTTTGTAAGTTTGCCCACTGTCAAAGATATGAACAGTCTAGAATTTTTAGGCTAGGTTAATTTTACCAGTGATAGATAGATTATATAAAAAGAAAAAAAGAAAATCACATTGTCAAAATTATATATATTTATTTGCATTCTGCACAGAGAAATAAGTATTTGATCCCTTTGGCAAACAAGACTTAATACTTGGTGGCAAAACCCTTGTTGGCAAGCACAGCAGTGAGACGTTTTTTGTAGTTGATGATGAGGTTTGCACACATGTTAAATGGAATTTTGGCCCACTCTTCTTTGCAGATCATCTGTAAATCATTAAGATTTCGAGGCTGTCGCTTGGCAACTCGGATCTTCAGCTCCCTCCATAAGTTTTCGATGGGATTAAGGTCTGGAGACTGGCTAGGCCACTCCATGACCTTAATGTGCTTCTTTTTGAGCCACTCCTTTGTTGCCTTGGCTGCATGTTTCGGGTCACTGTCGTGCTGGAAGACCCAGCCACGAGCCATTTTTAATGTCCTGGTGGAGGGAAGGAGGTTGTCACCAGGATTTGATGGTACATGGCTCCATCCATTCTCCCATTGATGCGGTGAAGTAGTCCTGTCCCTTAGCAGAGAAACACCCCCAAAACATAACGTTTCCACCTCCATGCTTGACAGTGGGGACGGTGTTCTTTGGGTCATAGGCAGCATTTCTCTTCCTCCAAACACGGCGAGTAGAGTTAATGCCAAAGAGCTCAATTTTAGTCTCATCTGACCACAGCACCTTTTCCCAATCACTCTCAGAATCATCCAGATGTTCAATTGCAAATTTCAGACGGGCCTGTACATGTGCCTTCTTGAGCAGGGGGACCTTACGGGCACTGCAGGATTTTAATCCATTACGGCGTAATGTGTTACCAATGGTTTCTTGGTGACTGTGGTCCCAGCTGCCTTGAGATCATTAACAAGTTCCCCCAGTGTAGTTTTCGGCTGAGCTCTCACCTTCCTCAGGATCAAGGATACCCCACGAGGTGAGATTTTGCATGGAGCCCCAGATCGATGTCGATTGACAGTCATTTTGTATGTCTTCCATTTTCTTACTATTGCACCAACAGTTGTCTCCTTCTCACCCAGCGTCTTACTTATGGTTTTGTAGCCCATTCCAGCCTTGTGCAGGTCTATGATCTTGTCCCTGACATCCTTAGAAAGCTCTTTGGTCTTGCCCATGTTGTAGAGGTTAGAGTCAGACTGATTCATTGAGTCTGTGGACAGGAGTCTTTTATACAGGTGACCATTTAAGACAGCTGTCTTTAATGCAGGCACCAAGTTGATTTGGAGCGTGTAACTGGTCTGGAGGAGGCTGAACTCTTAATGGTTGGTAGGGGATCAAATACTTATTTCTCTGTGCACAATGCAAATAAATATATATAATTTTAACAATGTGATTTTCTTTTTTTTTTTTATATATATATAATCTATCTCTCACTGGTAAAATTAACCTAGCCTAAAAATTCTAGACTGTTCATGTCTTTGACAGTGGGCAAACTTATAAAATCAGCAAGGGATCAAATACTTATTTCCTTCACTGTAGTTAAAGTCTAGTGTATTTATTAGGTGAGTGCTTCCCCCGCCCATTTCAGTAGTGATTAATGGCAGGCTGTTGTGTAAGTACCCATTTGGGCTATAGGAGAGCGGACTTGTCTTCACACTGTGTTGCCCTTAGATACATAGGAGATGAGTGATTTTGTATGTAAATGAGCGCTAATAATGCATAAGTGGTAAATTATTTTATTTCACATTTAGAATTACTAGCTGTGGATGGAACCTTTATAATCTTGTTGGAATTTGATTGACTATGGCTTCTATGTGTTGTCCCTTTTACATAATCTGTTTATATATTACATTGAATAGCAATGTGATATTGAGACTGAAATGTTTATAATTGGGTTTTGGGCCCAATGGACTCTTTTCTAATCAGCATTTAATTTTCTCCAGATATTTTTGGAATAGAAACGGACACAGAAAGTTAAATCCTATCATTTCTTTTAATATGGCTATATAGTAAAGTTAACCATTGGTTTTTGAATATGACAGATATTTTCCAAACCGGGGCCCTAGTTGGTGCCCTGCGCAATAGCTTCTGATGGGCCCCCAATGCTGTGTACTATCATACAGTGTTCAAAAAAAACATACAAATCACTGCCTAATAATAACCACCATACAATATGGTGCCTAAATATCACTTCCTTTAGTTTCCTAAATAACAAAGCTAAATATGCTAAACAATGCTAATTTTACTTTATACTGCAAAAATAGTTGACTGTACAGCACCACACAATGGCTAAATAAATACCACCATACAGTGCTTAAATAATACCAACATACAGTGACCAAATGACAAGTCTATACATAACGTAATCTAATAACAGGGCAATACAATGTCTCAATAACAAATACAATTATTTCTAACATTTGCCAGACCATTGGGGCAATCCCATCAGCAGAATCGGTTGCTGCACCCTCTGCAACTGCATTTGTCGTACCCCCCAAAGGCTGCCCCTGATCCAAACTAAACACCTTAAATACTAGTTATTGATATAGAAGACCGATACAAATTTCTACAATTGGAACTAATGTTTGGTGTGAATTACAGTTCACATTTATTTTGATGTCAAATAAAAGGAAATCAAGTCAATATTGTTTTGTCCCATATATACTATATATAGAGAAATTAATATTGTCTATATATAGTAATATTTTGTTTATCCGCCAACAGCCTGATGGGTGCCAGATTATCAGTGGTCCTATTTTATCTGATGGTCATCTAAAAGTATAGAAAACGTACTACTAAGGGTAGGGAGACTCAGACAATACAGCCCAGAATAAAATATTAAACACAAATTTGCAATTATTATTTTGTTTTTTAATCATTTAAATGAGTTTCATAATTTATTCTCTCTGCTCAATTTTATGTGGAGAGAAGGGCCAGAGTAAGTGGTTGGATAATTGTACCGGAGTCTTAAGGCCTGTCAGCTGCGGGGGCTATGGCAAGAGAGAAGAGGGCAAACTCTTAAATATAATCTGGTCATGAGATCAAAGGTTTGGAAACTGGTCCACAAGATTACAGAGAGGATGGAGATTTTAATTCTTCATCACAGCAATATCTGACCAGAAATAACTCCTCCATCACATGATGAACACTGTCGGTTAATGGGTTGCTTGAGTAAGTCATGTCATGCTCATTGAAGACCATCTACAGTTAAACATGATGCCTCTAAGAAGATCAAGTTTTATTGGCTTGGGTTTACCTACTCATCTGTATACCACAACCATCTCAGCTCTGAAACCCATCCCAATAAAGCTCTGTTCACATATAGTATTTTAGTTATGTGTATAGGCATACAGTAGCATACCTTGGTGATTGACTAGTGTAATAAAAATGTATTCGACATGGTATGCTTTTTTTTTGTCCCTCTGCATGCTATGCTTTCCTATACAGTGAAAAAAGGTGAAAACCAGCCCAAGGTGTGCCAAAAGGACACTCTTTTGGCATACGCTGGGCACATATAAACATGTTTAGGGTGTATGCCAGGAGCTTGAGCGGTACACATGTCAAAGTGTGCAAAAAAATGAGATGTGAATAGAGCCTAAGATGTACAGTATGTTTTGTTTCAATGGTCATTATAGAAACATCGTCAATGCTCTGGCCTCTCTACCATACCTACATTTTTATTCTCCCTACTCTGCTTCTTTTTTTTAATACTGATTATCACACTACCTAGAACAAATTTACCATTATTCTGAACAATCTGGTTCCAATAAACAAAAAATATATAGAGTTTCAATAATTAAGAAACCTGACAGGGCACATAAGTTGTTTTTTTCCTAATTTACATCCCAAAAGCATATAATGCAAAGGCATACCTTATAATAGATTGTTGATGGGTCCACTACACCAAATAAAGATTAGCCATGTCCCAAATGTCCAAAAACAGTAAAAAATCAGTAGAGAACATACAATCATTAAGATTGATGAACACTATAGAGTCGACTGAACAATCAAAAAACAACTAATATGATGCAATTCTTAGAATTTGTTATAAAATTCTTATTTGACCTAATTTTAATTGGTCGTCTGAGATTCTTTTTGAATGGGGATAAACTGAAATACCAAATATAGCCCATAAACAAGAAAAAAAAAGCAGACCTATTTTTTGTAATCTCAGATGGCCAATTAAAATTAAGTAAAAAAAGAATATTTGTTCTTTTTTCTAAACCCGAACAACCTCTTTAAGTTGTTGGCTACAAAGAAAATATTGCAGTCAATCCTTAGGCAGCTATGGATGTATATTAGAGATAGTACGGCAAGAAACCTACATTTTTTGAGTCTCACACATAGGCTGAGGTAGAGAGACAGCATCTTCAAATTCCTTCTCTAACTTTCTACCTGACTAGGATTTACTCTTTTACACTAGTTGGATTTCTTGTTGACTAAGGAGGTTACTGAACATCATGTTCACACATTTAGGTTTTTTCAGTCGAGGAACCGCCAGGACAATGCAGATAAAAACCACATGAAATGAAACACGTTTCTCATGCATTTTTTGGAAACTGCACCAAAATGACATCTGATTTTTATGTGTTACTGTGCATTTTTCTTTCTTTTTTTTCTTCCACACATCACTTCTACTCCCTTAGCTATTTATACAGATGCATAATTATAATTCATTACTTGCAGTTTTAATGAGGTTGTCCTCATAGAAGTCTATAGTAGAAAAACTAATTTAAACTTCATAATCTTGTTCTTACTGCAGCAAATAGAGCATGCTGTAGTTAAAAAAAAGCAATGCAGCTTTAAAACCAAAATCATAATAACCGCAACATACAAACTAAAATTTCCAAAATTTGGTTTGTATGTACTTTTTTTTTGCTGCAGGTTTCCATGCTACAAAATCTGCTGCTACTAGGATTTTATTTTTCTGATGTATTTTGGACAGTTATTTATTAGACCTGCTTTTATTGGTGTTCATAACCAAAAAGTTAAAAAATTGTTAAGAATATACATTTACAGAACAGTACTTGAGTGGACACTCTCTAAGTATAAATCAGTTAGTTTAGTTATATCATCTATCTCAGAATGAATGGAGCATTAGATACATAGAATAAAGGTTAGTGAACACTGCTCTGTGGGCTTGTAAAACAAGTGGTTTGTATATCAAGTGGAGTTACAAAAACCGTAGTTAAAAAGAGAAGTTAACGCCCCAGTAAGTACTCTTCTATTCTTTTTGCATTAACAACTGTTCGCTGTTTTTTTTGTAACTGGGATAATAGCCAGCAAGATTGGAGGTTTTCTTCAGTGCACAGTTTGCCATAAGTATGCACGACTGGAGCCGGAGTTCCAGGGTGAATACCTCTGTGGCAGATGTGAGCATGTTGGTCACCTGGAAGCTCGCATTAGAGATCTGGAGGAGCAAAATACAACACTGAGGGCGATAGACAATCTTGAGCGAAGCATGCAGCTCACGGAGCATGCAGTTAGTGGGTTAGAACTGGAGGGTGAAGACATGGGTGAGCAGGATCAGGCAAGTAGCTGGGTTAATGTAGTTAGGGGCAGTAGAAAGGGGTCAAAGAAAAGGAAGGCCGATCCGGTTTCTGACATTCCAAGCAAAATTGCCAAGTTAGGTGATGATGTGAGGGTGTCAGTCTCAGAAATGGCAGCCCTAGTGGATACTGATCTCCCTAACAGCCGGGAGAACAGCCCAGCTAGTAGTCGGCGGGATGGTAATGCAGGTAAGCCAAGACAATTGATAGTCGTAGGGGATTCTAGAATCAGGAAGACGGATAGAATAATTTGTCGCCAAGACCACCTCAACCGAATGGTTTGCTGTCTCCCTGGTGCCAGGGTTCGGCATGTGGTGGAACGGGTGGACAAATTGCTGGGAGGGGCTGGTGATGATCCAGCTGTCGTGGTCCATGTCGGTACCAACGACAGAATAAATGGTAGGTGGAGGAGCCTTAAGAATAATTTTAAAGAACTAGGCTACAAGCTGAAGGGAAGGACCTCCAAGGTTGTATTCTCAGGAATACTGCCTGTGCCATGCGCATCACAGGAAAGACAACGGGAACTCAGGGAGTTAAATGCATGGCTTAAGTCTTGGTGTAGAGGAGAAGGATTTGGGTTCCTAGAGCACTGGGCTGACTTTTCATTGGGGTACAAACTGTATTCTGCAGATGATTTGCACCTAAATGGAAGGGGGTCCGCTGTGCTGGGGGAGAGAATTCTAGCTGGGGTGGTGGAGTATTTAAACTAGGGCTGAGGAGGGAGGCCAATGTAGAAAAAAAAGGGGTAGCCAGGTTAGAGAGGGGTCAGACTATATTGGTGGGGGGAGAAACAGAATGTGGGGAGAGGACTAGACAACAGGATAAGGAGATCCTTTTGTTACAAAACAGCAGTGTAAATAAAAATGCCCAAATAATGTCAAATCACATTTCTGATAAAAGTGAAAAACTGAAAGGCAAGTTAAAGTGTATGTTCACAAATGCCAGAAGTCTAGCAAGCAAAATGGGGAAGCTGGAGGCCTTGGTACTGGTAGAAAATATAGATATAGTTGGTGTTGCTGAAACATGGCTGGACTCTTCACATGACTGGGCTGTAAATCTACAGGGTTTTACACTTTTTAGGAAAGACAGGACAAATAGGAAAGGTGGTGGTGTATGTCTGTATGTGAGAAATGATATGAAGGCAAGTGTGAAAGAGACAATAGTGGGTGAATACTGTGAGGAGGTTGAAACCTTGTGGGTGGAACTAGAAAGGGAGGTAAACACTGAAAAAAATTACTTTTCGTGTAATCTATAGACCCCCCAATATAACTGAGGAGATGGAAGGTCAGCTATATAAACAGATGGAGCGGGCTGCATAGGCGGGTACTGTAGTGATAATGGGAGATTTAAATTTCCGGGATATTAATTGGTGTCATGGTTTGGCTTCAACTGCAAAGGGGAGACATTTCCTCAACCTGTTGCAGGAAAATGTTATGGGCCAGTTTGTGGAAGACCCAACTAGAGGTGAAGCTCTGTTGGATCTGGTCATTTCTAATAATGCAGAGCTTGTTGGGAACGTCAATGTTCGTGAAAACCTCTGTAACAGTGATCACAGTATAGTTAAATTTTACCTATACTGTAAAAAACGTGGTGCCTATTTTCAAAAAGGGCTCTAGGTCTTCCCCGGGTAATTATAGACCAGTAAGCTTAACATCCATCATGGGGAAAATGTTTGAGGGGCTATTGAGGGACTATATACTGGATTATGTGACAAAAAAATAGTATTACAAGTGACAGCCAGCACGGTTTTACTAAGGACAGAAGTTGTCAAACTAACCTAATCTGTTTTTATGAAGAGGTGAGCAGAAGCCTAGACAGAGGGGCCGCTGTGGATTTAGTGTTTTTGGACTTTGCAAAGGCATTTGACACTGTCCCCCATAGACACCTAATGGGTAAATTAAGGACTACAGGTTTAGAACATATAGTTTGTAGCTGGATTGAGAATTGGCTCAAGGACCGTATCCAGAGAGTTGTGGTCAATGATTCCTACTCTGAATGGTCCCCGGTAATAAGTGGTGTACCCCAGGGTTCAGTGCTGGGACCACTATTATTCAACTTATTTATTAATGATATAGAGGATGGGATTAATAGCACTATTTCTATTTTTGCAGATGACACCAAGCTATGTGATATAGTTCAGTCTATGGAAGATGTTCATGAATTGCAAGCAGATTTAAACAAACTAAGTGTTTGGGCATCCACTTGGGAGATGAAGTTTAATGTAGATAAATGTAAAGTTATGCATCTGGGTACAAACAACCTGCATGCATCATATGTCCTAGGGGGGGGGGGCTACACTGGCGGATTCACTTGTTGAGAAGGATCTGGGTCTACTTGTAAATCATAAACTAAATAACAGCATGCAGTGTCAATCAGCTGCTTCAAAGGCCAGCAGGATATTGTCGTGTATTAAAAGAGGCATGGACTCGCGGGACAGGGACGTAATATTGCCACTTTACAAAGCATTAGTGAGGCCTCATCTAGAATATGCAGTTCAGTTCTGGGCTCCAGTTCATAGAAAGGATGCCCTGGAGTTGGAAAAAATACAAAGGAGAGCAACGAAGCTAATTAAGGGCATGGAGAATTTAAGTTATGAGGAAAGATTAAAAGAATTAAACCTATTTAGCCTTTAAAAAAGACGACTAAGGGGGGACATGATTAATTTATATAAATATATTAATGGCACATACAAAAAATATGGTGCAATCCCGTTCCATGTAAAACCCCCTCAAAAAACAAGGGGGCACTCCCTCCGTCTGGAGAAAAAAAGGTTCAACCTGCAGAGGCGACAAGCCTTCTTTACTGTGAGAACTGTGAATCTATGGAATAGCCTACTGCAGGAGCTGGTCACAGCAGGGACAGTAGATTGCTTTAAAAAAGGGTTAGATAATTTCCTAGAACAAAAAAGTATTAGCTCCTATGTGTAGAATTTTTTTTCCTTCCCTTTTCCCGTCCCTTGGTTGAACTTGATGGACATGTGTCTTTTTTCAGCCGTACTAACTATGTAACTATGTAACTATGTAACTATGTAACATAAATAACTTGGACACTTAAAATCGCTATCAATTATACTGAAACTTTTCCATCTATAAAATCTATAATAATAACCATGCCCCAATTACAATCTAAGACCATGCTTAGTCAGACTCACAAGAGCATCTATTCCCTGCTAACCTATTGGAATAGAGTACACTCTTCTGTTGATCCAGAGAGACAGAGTCCACTCTCTTATATGCTAATTATAAGGCCACCATTTTCTAATGGTCCAGTTAGCAAGATCTAAATCCATGGTGACTTACTTGCACTGTGCCCTGTCTATGGGTTAGCTTTTGGTTCCTGGTGATCCAATGGATAATGTTTGTCCCCTGGTATTTAGTGATAAGTTCGCTCTATGTTAATGGCTCTCACTTTTCTGTAGTACAGCAAGTTTTGTGCGAACAATCTGACCATATTAAGCTTCCAGTCATTTACACTGAGCTGTAAAATTTGACACATCCTTTTCGGAATACTTGGCAACTGTTGCCGGACCATGAGATTGTGTCCTAAAATTACTGTACAATGCTGTGTACAATGCTTGATATAAGGGTCTTGTTTGCCCGCTATGGTTTTTCTTAGTCTTACTATCCAAAATTATAGCTCTTTTAATAGATACTTACCCTCTTGTCTTGTTTTTTTCTCTTTGGTTCCCTCAGCCACTGTACTTCCTCTGTTAACACTTTTCATCTCCATTGATACTATATCACTTACTGCTACTTCTTCTCTTCCAATTCCTACAGCCAGACTCACTTGTATCACTTCTTTTCATTATTTCTTGCCACTCTGGTCATTCTCTTTCTTCATTACTTACCTCTCTTTTACATACTACTTGTATCCAGCTTTGTTACTTGATGCTATTTTTACTTTTGTTTAAATTATGTTCTCCATTTGTATTAACACAACTCACCATTATTTCCAGATTAATATATCATTAGTTTACTAGTCCCAAATTATTCGATTATTGCTTCACTAAGAGTATTGTTTATATTTATTATTTTATATATGATTCGCATGCTTTTCATACTTTTAATACTTGTAATATTATACAAGTTTTTATTTATTACTTTTTATACGCTCTTGTATGTTTAAAAGGGCTTCAACTAGTTTAAGCTAATTACACCGAATAGCTAGTTGCCTCTAGTTCTACTCCTATTTCCTTTTGAATTGTGAACATTTGTACATCCCATTATGGCTGACAAAAGGGCCAGTACTTTGCTGAAATGCATAGTACCTGCCAATAAAGAAATATTTCTTCTTCAATAATTCACCATTATCGGTGTCTCTCTGATAGTAGCGACTGGTTGCTGCATTTCTTCATCCATTCCTCTGCGCTCTGGACCAGCAATTGGCTACTATATCAGTTACATGCTCTTTAAAGTGCTGTGCCTGGAATTAGTTTTATGCCATGCGACGCTGAGTGCATTTTTCTCTATTAGCTGTCTCATGTTGAGTCCTTTCTAGAAAATTTTATAGCCTTCAATAATATGACGTAACTGTATAAACAGGTGAAGTACATAGGAGGAAATGGCTACCTGTACACAATAAAAAAAACAACAACTTGATTTCACTCTGGTGTGATTGTATTCTTTTTCTATATCCTAATGTTATTGATATCAATATATTTTTGTATATTTTAATACTGTTTTAGTATTACAATATACATGTACAAGTTTGTTACAATTTGACAAAAAGTTGGTATACAAAGATAATCATTGAATATTTTTGTATACATATAAAACAGTAAAGCAAATGTTATTGCATATACTTTGTGCTAATGTAATGTATATGTCACTTTCAACCCACTATCCCCCTTTATTTTCTGATGACCTCTAAAAGACCTCTAGGAAAGAGGAACTGCAGCAAAACCTCTCATATATTAGCACTGAATTGTGTGACACTTAAGTCTGGTATTTTCACAAACTAATGGTGATTCCAGACCAACTGATTGGGAATCAATGGCCTAAAACATACAGTGTGTGTAATGAAGATATATGTTTTGTAGCTACTTAACCTACAGTATAATATTAAGTATACTAATGCACAACTAAATGACTCGCCATAATAAAATAACCTTTCTTGCATAACATTTTTTTTATCTTTAGTAAACAGCTAATTTTGCTTTATGCATTTTTAAATTGCATCTAAATCTTCGCATGGGATTTTCCATTATACATGTTGAAGCTCGTGAGCTAATTAACATGTCACTTATACGTTGAAAAGAAAATGAATATGTCTAATTTTGAAAGTTTTCCCAGTAATAATAATACATAGTAATTCAAGGGTGAATGAACTTGATTAACCCAGCAAATGCTTTGTTTTACCACATATAAAAGCATATTATGTGAACATTAGGTACAGTTTAATCCATAAATAGTGTCATCCCAATGCATTTACCTCATGTTAGTATTTAATATACATAATTGCAATAATCAGAGAATCTAAAGATAAAATGGGAAGAAGGAAGCTGTCCCTGATAACCATTTATTTTCCATCTGGCATATTCACTGCCATTTCTAAGGACAGGTTATCATGTGGATAAATCAGTTTACAGGGATTGCTTTTATAACAGTACGTCTTTGATCATCTGCTTATGTAGACAATTACTATAAGTTTTAGAATGCCCAACATCAGTTTGGTTGCTGGTTCCATTCTGATTTGAGCAAAATAGGCTCAATTATTAGATATTTCAGATACAGATATTCTGTGTACAGGCAGAACAGAGTAATCTTGGTAAGAGGAATGTGTTATTTTAACTGTAAGATAAATTCAGGGGCACATGCGAGCTACGCTGTTTCCGGAAATACCATTCAGTTCTTTGGGACTTACAGAAACAGCATAGCTCAGCGAGTGTGCTATGTAACCATGGAGCCGCATAGCACAACTCAGAATAGGGACCCACTCCACCACGGCTACTTTCAGCAGTGAAACACTAATGGTTAATTTGGTCTCTACTCTGTGCCATGTGTCTGTCACGATTCAAACCCGAGCCCTCCAGTGTCCCCGGCTCGAGCTCTTGTGGTTGAGTCACTGAAGATATGGACAGCTCAAGTGCTGGATTTAATGTCTAACTTTTCTTGATTCCTGCCTCTCTGGATTCCTTGCCTTGATTGGCTCCTATAAAAGCTTTAGTTCCCTGTCAGACTATTGAGCTTCTTGCTTGTGGTCTAATCCTCCCTGCCTCATGTTACTACCAATTACTGTTTATTTGTGTACTGAACTTAGACTGTTTCTTGACCACATCTCTGCCTCACGTAACTACCTATTGCCGTTTATTTGTGTACAAAACCTGGACTGTTACTTGATTGATTTTGCTGTTTGCACACTCCTGCCTGATTGTTTCAGTCACTGAACCCCAGTCCTGAAAACTGTGAGGCAAAAAATTGGCAAACTACTACAATTTGGCGATACCTATCAAAAAATAATTCTCAGCTGCAAGATCCAGTGGAAAATCCACAAAGAGAGTTTATTAAATTGCAAAAAAAATAGTGCATGGCTCTGTCACAGATTCAAAGTTCAGTGATGATCGTCACCATTACCGAGGTTTCCTTAACCAATGCGGCATATATTTTCAAATGCGACCTCCTCCATTTACCAGTAAAAAGAAAAAAGTATTGTATATAATCAATCTTCTAACAGATAAAGCCCTAGTGTGGGCCTCTGTAGAAAAAATAATAATCTTCTAAATGATTTGGATGATTTTACTACTGCTATGAATCAAGATAAGTTGGAGGACTTAATTCAATTGTGTATTTGAATTGACCAGAGACTTAAGGCCCTTTTACAATGGCCAATTATCAGGCAAATGAGCATTCACAGAGCGCTCGTTCCCAATAATTGCCCTGTATAAACAGGGCAACAATCAGCCGATAAACGAGCGAACGCTATTATCGTTGTCAGCAGCACATCTCCCTTTGTAAAAAGGGAGCAGGACTGCACCGTCCATGAGGCGAGATGAGCTTCTCGCCTCAGGCGGCAACCTGCTGTGCTGCCTCTCTGGAGGGGGGCAGCGGCGCCCCTGAAACCAGCCACAGCCACCCCCTCTTGTACTAATTATACCTGCGTCTATAGCACACGGATACAATTACATGCATTAACGCTGAATGGCCGGGCACGTACCAACCAGTCAGCGCCTTACAATGATGCTGATTGGCATGGCAAAATGACGCTAGTGGCGCGATGACATCATTGTGCCGCTTCCGTAATTGAAAGGAGCTGATTGACGAAGCAAGTCATACTGCCCTGCCAATCAGCTCCTTTCAACGATGCCTAGCCGTGCGACGACATAATCTCGCCGCTTGCGTCGTTCAGCTCCAGCAGACCAGCTCAGAAGAGAGCAGGTCTGCATTGCCACCGGACGGAGCGGGAACGGGATCATGTGAGTATGTAAATTTGTTTTTTTTCTAATAAAACTGAGAGTGCTTAATCTACAGGGGGGTCTATATGTGGGAATGTGGAGCACTATCTACAGGGAAAGCACTATGTAGGGCACTATCTACACGGGTGGGCTATATGTGCAGCACTATCTATAGCGGGAGCTATTTGTAGGGCGCTATCTACAGGGGAGGGCTATATGTGGGACACTATCTACAGGGGTGGGTTACCTGTGGGGCACAATCTACAGGGGGGCTATATGTAGGGCACTGTCTACAGGGGTGGGCTATATGTGGGACACTATATACAGGGGGAGCTATATGTGAGGCACTATCTACAGAGGTGGGCTATCCTATAGGGGGAGCTAGAGGTACGGCAGCACAGTGGCTTAGTGGTTAGTACTATTGTCTTGCAGCTCTGGAGTCCATATGTGGGCACTATGTACAGGGGGCTGTATGTGGGGCACTATCTACAGGGGCTCCTATATAGGGCCCTATCTACAGAGGCTCTATGGGGGTCACTATCTACAGGGAGCTATGGGGGCACTATCTACAGGGGGCATCTGGGTTCTGGTGTTGTATATATGTAATGAGCTTGGTCCTGGGGCCATATATGTCAGAGCTTGGTTCTCATACTGTAATTATATAGGATATATTTATAACAAAATTGCAGGGCAGATGGAGTTGTTTTCCATTCATTGTATATTTAATGGGAACCTGTCTGGTAATTTTAACCCCTTGAACCGCCACCATGTGGTAATAAATGACATGACAATATTTCCAAATGTATGTTTTTTTAGGATGCAGCAAAATCCATAATATCAACTTTTAAAACGGCACACGCTATATGCTAATTACTCATTAAAGGAGCCGCTATCCTTAAGAGTCACATAGTCCTGCCTCCAAACCCAGCTTTCCATGTTTGATTGACATCCCCCTGGCTGATACAACTTTCTCGGATGTGCCATTGCCTTGTTCTACTTGGGCACGCACTGTGCAGCAAGGTGTACTCTGCCCGGCTTCATCACTGCAACACGCATGCCAGGGGAGTACAAGGCAACGGCGCATCCGAAATAGTTTGAGGAGGCTGGTAGTTATGTAGAAAAGCCAGGGGGATGTCAATCAAAATCTGGGGGCGCCATTTCAATTTTCGCCTCAGGCATCAGAAAAGCTAGAATCGGCCCTGAAAGGGAGATGTGCTGTGGACATGATAAAAATGTAGGAGGACGAGCGATCGGAGAAACGAGCTGTCTTGTTGATCAGTGTTCGTTTAGACGACCCACGTCAGGCCGTGTCATATCACCCTTACTGAAAGAAGAAAGGGAAGACTGTGGGCATTTGTTAATAATCCTGGCTTTTCTTTCGGTCAATCAGCTCCAAAGACCCAGCAAAATACTCCATCAGTACCTGAACCAATGCAAAGTGTTGTCATTTTAAAATCTCTCACTACAGTAGAAAAGGATAGACGACATAAGAAAATCTTTGCCTTTATTGCAGGGGTTCAAGGCTTTATGCTGTTTATTGGCCAAATAAGATCCGTAGGACAATCGCTGTCACTAATTTAAAAGAACAGATGTAACTGGTGACATCTGATCTGTTGGACTAAAAAAAACATTACATTTCTCCTATGTCACAGAATGAAGACAAGTTGTTGGTACCAGATTCTCATTTTATAGTGCCAATACACATCTGCACTAAAACACGAGAGATTTCTTGTTCTGCTATGCTTGACTCCTGGGGCTGGTGGAAATTTCATAGACATCAATTGGGAAACACACTTTGCCTAAACCTACTCATTACTACCTGAAAGCACATAAATCTCTGAACTTTCTGTTAGAGATTTCTTACATCACAATATGAAGAATTTCAGTATGTCTATGATAAAGAGAATGCGGATAAGCTACCACCACATCGCTCATTTCATTGCCCAATAAAATTGTCAGCTGGAACTAAAATACCCTTTGGTCATATCTACTCTATTTCTGAACCAGAACTGAAAGCCTTATGGGTATATTTGGACAATAATTTTAATAAAGGCTTTATTCGGCCATCTACATCTCCTGCTGGAGACCCTTGGTTCTTTGTTGAGAAAAAAGATTCCCGGAGTCTCCTGTGTCTCTGACACTTGAACTTTTCGTTGACCCAATGGTGCTGTGGGCAGCCCCAGTTATGCATTTAACTTCTTTTGATTCCTGCCTCTCTGGATTCCTTGCCTTTGCTGGCCAATCGGCAGCAGAAATCTGAGTGTTAGCTATGGATTACTGACACAGATTTTCTGAAAAAAAAATAAAAAATGTATGCGTGTGTACTGCTGTAATATTAATTCTAGTGTCAAAAATACAGGATAGGTATGAAAATAGGGATTTTTATAGATTGTAGTCTATAATCTAAATGATCCCTTATATTAAACATACTGTGTGACATGGATATTTATCTGTGTTTTTTTCAGTGTTAAACCATGAACCACTATCAGAACTAGAGGCCAGGATATTCATGTGCTAACCACTCTCATGCAAACATTAGCTGCCTACAAGGCATGTAATGTCACTGAGAACATTCTTGTTGCATTGGCTCAGTCAACCTGAAATAGATTTCTCTAGACTGTAATCCTTTATAGGAATAACTCTGGAGTATTATAGTATCTGTGATGCTCTTATAATGTTATAACTGCTGTATTATAATACGTTTTTTTTTGCTCTGCACACTTGGTTGACATTAGATAAGTTACATTTCTATAATTACACATATGTTCTTGTGTGCAATGATGACTCCATTTATTGTATAATCCACTGGGGGGTGCACATGCATCAAACATTTCACGTCCAATATGTTTGTTGCCAAGTCTCATAACCAGAAATAGATTATTGAATAAATATTTTGCTTTATAAGAGCTGGCCTTTACCGTTGACAGCAATTTATATCACTGTATGGCTTTCAGGGCAGTAAAAGTCACTGAGGCTCAATGTGCAGAGCTGTTAAGTGCCAGCATATAGCCCATAAACAGGACTGATCAGGTGGCAGCACATGTAATCTACAGACCTCTATGTATTATCATTCTCAGGGTCTATATCATAGAGTTCATCAGAAACCTGGCAGCGTCGCACAATGATTAATTAATACTATCCTTTTCCCCACACGTGCACTGTGGATTATGCTGACAGGTTTTCATGAATGACTTGCAGCCCTGCAAATAATATATTGGAGCTTTCTATTGACTGAGCTTTAGAAAATCAAACTGTGCCAAGGAAAAAAAGCCGGCTTCAGGATAAATTAAAAGACCTTGAGCATTCAGATAGCCAAAGTTGATTTAATATATCAATTTTAGATATACATTGTGACTTCTGGGATTTATATTGATCTAATATAGCTGAGAGTACTAAGTGTAAATAAAGTCCTGTCTATAATTTCAACCTTCAATAAGCAAAAACAGAATCAATCAATCATTATGGAAAAACTTCCTTTGTCCTTGATAACCCTTTAACAAAGATAAGGCTCTGTTCACATCTGCATAGTCGACTACACTATTGCTTCCGGCAAAACGACGGATCCGGTACACAACTAAGACAAACGGAAATCACGGGTACCGGATCCGTCATTATTGAAATCACTGGTGATGGAAACAGAAACCTCTGGTTTCCGTTCGTGTCAGTTTGTGTCTGTTCAGGGTCCCGTTCTGATGGAACGTGAGAACGGAACCCAAACGCAGATGTGAACAGAGCCTAACATGTTAAAGCTTTTTTAGTATGGTGCTGCCTCTTGTTGGAGGAAGTTCAGATATTAGGGAAATAGTGTCAATCATAAATATAGGAAAACACACAAAACACAGAACCAGTTGATATTCGAAATTATAGTCCTTGGGACTTTCTGCCTTATGTAATGTGTTATTTCTGAACTATCAATGGAATCTCTGGGTAGCATTGGTATCAGTTCTTCAGATCTAGACTTGAGCAACCAGTGCCAGGCAGAGGAATAGATGATCATGACAATAACATAGTTTTGCCACTTTACAAATAACTAGTCAGACCACACATGGAATATTGTGTACAATTTTGGACACCTGTGTATAAGAAGGACATTGCTGAACTGAAGGGGTTGCAGAAGAGGGCGACCAAGTTTATTAAGGGAATGTGTGGATTGCAGTACCAAGAAACATTATGAATATTGGGATTATACAGTTAGGGAAAAATATAGTTTAGATATGATCTAATTACTATGTGCAAATACATAATTGAACAATACAGAGATCTTTCTAATGATCTTTTTACATCTAGGCCTGTAACAAGAACAAGGGGGCATCTTCTACGTCTAGAGAAAAAAAAGGTTTCACCATTATTACAGATGGGGATTCTTTACTCTGACAGCAGTTAGTGTAGCGCCCATGGCCGCGGGCCGTCGGGTTCACTCACCTCCTGACGCCCGCAGCCATGGATCTGTGAGCGCTGGCCTCCGTCTCCCTCCTAGGAGATGCCAGCGCTCACTTCCGCTCCGTCCGGCTGGGTCCCGTAGGGTGCGCGCGCACGCTCGCGCCCGCTCTTAAAGGGCCAGCGCGCGCACATGAAAAAATGTTCATTAACCCACATGATTTCCTGCTCTATAAGAATGCCCCAGCCCTTCTGATCCTTGCCTGAGCATTGTTAGTCTTTCCCAGTCCGTCTCGCAAATGGTCCCTTAGTGTCTCCCGTTCCAGCTGTTACCCATGCCCTGTTACCGTTCCTGTATTCCACATTGTTCCTGTGACTACCCGTGTTCAAGTGCCATCTGCCACGTCAAGTGCCATCTGCCACGTCAAGTGTCTTCTGCCGCGTCAAGTGTCATCTGCCAGGTCAAGTGTCATCTGCCACGTCAAGTGCCATCTGCCACGTCAAGTGTCATCTGCCACGTCAAGTGCCATCTGCCACGTCAAGTGTCATCTGCCACGTCAAGTGCCATCTGCCACGTCAAGTGCCATCTGCCACGTCAAGTGCCATCTGCCACGTCAAGTGTCTTCTGCCACGTCAAGTGCCATCTGCCACGTCAAGTGTCATCTGCCACGTCAAGTGTCATCTGCCACGTCAAGTGCCATCTGCCACGTCAAGTGTCATCTGCCACGTCAAGTGCCATCTGCCACGTCAAGTGTCTTCTGCCGCGTCAAGTGTCATCTGCCACGTCAAGTGTCATCTGCCACGTCAAGTGCCATCTGCCACGTCAAGTGTCATCTGCCACGTCAAGTGTCTTCTGCCGCATCAAGTGTCATCTGCCGCGTCAAGTGTCATCTGCCACGTCAAGTGCCATCTGCCACGTCAAGTGTCATCTGCCACGTCAAGTGTCATCTGCCACGTCAAGTGCCATCTGCCACGTCAAGTGTCATCTGCCACTTGAAGTGCCATCTGCCACGTCAAGTGCCATCTGCCACGTCAAGTGCCATCTGCCACGTCAAGTGCCTTCTGCCACGTCAAGTGCCATCTGCTCATCGGATACTGCCCGCCACGTCTGGCCCCACTTTCCGCACCTGCCTCCATCCGTGCTGAAGCCACAGCCACCGCCCGGACTATTTCAGGTACCTAAGCATTACTGTCTGCCATCTTACTTTCACATAGATTGTGACCTGGTCAGCTGCCTCCCCGCTACGGCGAAGTGGCCTAGTGGGTCCACAAACCCAGTGTCCGTGACAGTACGCTCAGGCCATGGAACCCGCTGGTCAGCCCAAGACCCCAGTACAGAAGATTCAGACAGAGATGCATGACCTACGCACACGTCAGGATCAACTCCTTGAGGCGGTGAATTCTATTCTGGTCCGCCTGGATCTACTCGCTGTTCCACCCCCGGTTCTTCCTCCAGAGGCTGTTGCCGTGCCACTGCCTGTTGCTCCCCCTGTTTGTTCCGGATCCTCAGTTCCTCTGCCTCTTCCTCCTCGCTACGACGGTGACCCCAGAGCATGCAGAGGATTTCTTAATCAATGCACGGTGCATTTTAGGCTATGGCCTCATCTCTTCCCCTCCGAGGAGGCTAAAGTAGCGTTCATTATCTCCCTCCTCGCTGGCAAGGCCCTCGCATGGGCGAACCCAATCTTGGAGCAACAGGGACCTGTATCCTCGGACCTAGCCTTGTTCCTGCAGTCCTTTCGTACCGTGTTCGAGGAGCCGGGTCGAACATCCTCTGCCGCAGCCACTCTGTTGACCCTCAAGCAAGAAGGCTCCACAGTAGGGGAGTATGCGATCTCCTTCCGTACCCTAGCAGCCGAGCTGGCATGGAACAATGAGGCACTGGTGGCGACCTTCTGGCAGGGACTGTCCTCTCACATCAAGGACGAACTGGCAGCCCGCGACCTTCCTTCTACCTTGGATGCCCTCATCCTGTTAGCCACCCGGGTTGATATGAGAATCCGGGAGCACTCTCAAGAGGTTCGTCAGGAGAGCCGGGCCCACAGACCAGCACCCCCTGCCCAGAGACCACTATTGCCCACTCCTAGTGCGCTACCTGAGGAACCCATGCAGGTAGACAGAGTCCGGTTATCTGAACAGGAGAAGCAGCGCAGACGCTCCTCTGGACTTTGCATGTATTGCGGCCTCAAGGGTCATTTTGTGCGTCAATGCCCACAGAAACCGGGAAACTCCAGTACCTAGGGTTGGTTGGAGAGGCAACTCTAGGTGGAAAGTCTCCAAACGTTAAAACCTCTTCCAAATTATCGATACCTGTGGCCATCGTCACCGGACAGACTTCACATCCTTCCTCCGCCTATCTTGACTCTGGAGCGGCTGCTAATTTTATCCACCAAGATCTAGTGGATCGGTTTCAACTACCCACAGTCCGTCTGGAGAGACCCCTGGCAGTTGCCTCTGTGAATGGTCTACCACTGCCTGATCCAATCATGCTCATCACTGAGCCGGTGACATTACGGGTCGGAGATCTTCACTCAGAACAGATCTCCTTCCTGGTACTACCCAAGGCTATCAATCCTATCCTGCTGGGTCTGCCATGGCTCCGTCTACACGCCCCGACACTCGACTGGAGTTCTGGAGAGGTTCTTCAATGGGGCTTCAGATGCCATAGCCATTGCCTGTCACAAGTCCGTCCTGTTGTGCCCCCTCTGCCTCAGTCACTCTCCGATCTACCTTCTCAGTATGCCAGTTTTGCAGATGTCTTCTGCAAACGAGAGGCTGAGACGTTGCCTCCACATCGGAATTATGACTGTCCCATTGAACTGGTTCCCAATGCTTCTCTTCCCCGTGGATGAGTATATCCTCTCTCCTTGCCAGAGACTTTATCGATGTCAGCCTATATCAAGGAGAACTTGGAGAGGGGTTTTATTCGAAAATCTTCCTCCCCGGCCGGGGCAGGATTCTTCTTCGTTAAAAAGAAAGATGGATCTCTCCGACCCTGCATTGACTACCGTGGTCTCAATCAGATCACGGTCAAGAACAAATACCCGTTGCCACTCATTTCCGAGCTGTTTGATCGCATACGAGGAGCCCAAAAATTTTCCAAGCTAGATCTGCGAGGGACCTATAATCTAATCCGGATTCGCCGGGATGACGAATGGAAGACGGCATTTAACACCCGCGATGGGCACTACGAATACCGAGTGATGCCCTTCGGACTGCGTAACGCTCCCGCAGTATTTCAGGAGTTCGTTAATGACATCTTCCGAGATCTCCTCTATACGTGTGTTGTAGTTTATCTCGATGATATTCTAATCTTCTCCCCAGATCTGATGACCCATCGGAGGCACGTTCGTCAAGTTCTTCTGCGACTAAGAGAGAATCGCTTGTATGCCAAGTTAGAGAAATGCACCTTTGAAAAGAGGTCTCTGCCCTTCCTTTGCTATGTCATCTCGGATCAAGGCCTTAAGATGGACCCTGAGAAGTTAAAGTCTGTCCTGGAATGGCCACGTCCTCAAGGCCTAAGGGCCATACAGCGGTTCCTGGGTTTCGCCAATTTCTACCGGCAGTTTATTCCGAACTTTTCTTCTCTGACGGCCCCCATCTCTACCCTTACCAAGAAGGGTGTGAACGCCAAGGTGTGGACTCTGGAGGCAGAGTCCGCATTCATTAGCCTCAAGAAAGCCTTCACTTCAGCTTCGATCCTCCATCACCCTGACATATCTCGGCAGTTCTCACTGGAGGTAGACGCTTCCTCTGTTGGTGCAGGCGCACTCACTTCTGTTCCAGAGGAGCTCCAAAGGAAAGGCAGTAGTGTGTGGCTACTACTCAAGACTGTTTTCCTCTGCTGAGCGCAATTATTCCATTGGAGATCGGGAGCTACTGGCTATCAAACTGGCCCTGGATGAGTGGAGACATCTTCTGGAGGGCGCTGCTCACCCCATCCTGATCTTCACCGACCACAAGAATCTCACTTACCTTCAGTCCGCTCAAAGACTGAATCCTCGTCAAGCCAGGTGGTCACTGTTCTTCACCCGTTTCCAATTTCTGCTCCACTTCCGTCCCGCTGACAAGAACGTGAGGGCCGATGCCCTGTCCAGATCATTCGAAACGGAAGACACGGTGGAGTCCCTTCAGACGATCATAGACCCATCCTGCGTTGTCACCGCCAATCCTCTGCAGCTTAGAAATATCTCTCCAGGGAGAACTTTTGTTCGGTAGGCAGACAGAAAAAGAATTCTCCGCTGGGGACACAGTTCTAAACTAGAAGGGCACGCCGGTGTCCGTAAGACCCAAGACCTGATCGCTCGTCACTTCTGGTGGCCCACGCTACCTAAGGATGTTCTGGACTTTGTCTCTGCTTGCACGGTGTGTGCCTCTAACAAGGTGGCTCACAGCAAGCCTGCCGGCCTGCTTCAACCCCTGCCTGTACCCAGTGCCCCCTGGCAGCACATTGCTATGGACTTCGTCACGGACCTTCCTCTCTCAGCAGGATGCAACACCATCTGGGTGGTGGTGGACCGGTTCTCTAAGATGGCACATTTTATCCCGCTGACCGGCCTACCGTCTGCTCCTCGACTGGCAAGCTTCTTCATTCAGAACATCTTCCGCTTGCATGGCTTGCCTCTTCACATTGTGTCCGACCGGGGGGTTCAGTTTACCTCCAAGTACTGGAGAGCCCTCTGTAAACTCCTGGATGTGAGTTTGGACTTTTCCTCTGCCTATCACCCCCAGTCCAATGGGCAAGTTGAGAGGATCAACCAGATCATGGAAAATTATCTCTGCCACTTCATCTCTTCACAGCACGATAACTGGGTACAGCTTCTACCATGGGCGGAGTTTTCATATAATAACAACACAAGTGAGTCCACCACCTCCACTCCGTTTCACATCGTGTACAGTCAACATCCCAGAGTTCCCCTTCCAGTGTCGACTTCATCTCAGGTACCCGCTGCTGACTCTGCATATGGGGACTTCCTGCAAATCTGGCAACAGACCCGGTCCTCTATTTTGCAGGCGGTAGATCGCATGAAGCGTAAGGCAGATACCAAAAGAAGAGAGCCGCCTCAGTATCTTCCTGGGACTAAAGTCTGGCTGTCCTCTCGAAACATTCGCTTGAGGGTGCCTTCATACAAGTTTGCTCCCAGGTTCTTTGGTCCCTTCGAGATCCTGCAACAAATTAACCCTGTTTCCTATAAGCTGCCGCTGCCCCCTACCCTCAGAATCCCTAACTCCTTCCATGTGTCCCTCCTGAAACCAGTGGTCCTGAACCGCTACAGCAAGACCTCTAGTTCCACAGTTGCTTCCAGCGGTCCTTCTGATGTATTCGAGGTAAAGGAGATCCTGGACCGCAAGAGGGTAGGAGGAAGGACTTTCTATCTGGTGGACTGGAGAGGGTTTGGTCCTGAGGAGAGGTCCTGGGAGCCAGAAGAGAACCTCAGCGCCCCTACTCTTGTTAAAAAGTTCCTCTCTCACTCTGGTCCCAAGAAGAGGGGGCATAAGAGGGGGGATACTGTAGCGCCCATGGCCGCGGGCCGTCGGGTTCACTCACCTCCCGACGCCCGCAGCCATGGATCTGTGAGCGCTGGCCTCCGTCTCCCTCCTAGGAGATGCCAGCGCTCACTTCCGCTCCGTCCGGCTGGGTCCCGTAGGGTGCACGCGCACGCTCGCGCCCGCTCTTAAAGGGCCAGCGCGCGCACATGAAAACAATGTTCATTAACCCACATGATTTCCTGCTCTATAAGAATGCCCCAGCCCTTCTGATCCTTGCCTGAGCGTTGTTAGTCTTTCCCAGTCTGTCTCGCAAATGGTCCCTTAGTGTCTCCCGTTCCAGCTGTTACCCGTGCCCTGTTACCGTTCCTGTATTCCGCATTGTTCCTGTGCCTACCCGTGTTCAAGTGCCATCTGCCACGTCAAGTGCCATCTGCCGCGTCAAGTGTCTTCTGCCGCTTCAAGTGTCATCTGCCACGTCAAGTGTCATCTGCCACGTCAAGTGCCATCTGCCACTTCAAGTGTCATCTGCCACGTCAAGTGCCATCTGCCACGTCAAGTGCCTTCTGCCACGTCAAGTGCCATCTGCTCATCGGATACTGCCCGCCACGTCTGGCGCCACTTTCCGCACCTGCCTCCATCCGTGCTGAAGCCACAGCCACCACCCGGACTATTTCAGGTACCTAAGCATTACTGTCTGCCATCTTACTTTCACATAGACTGTGACCTGGTCAGCTGCCTCCCCGCTACGGCGGAGCGGCCTAGTGGGTCCAAAAACCCAGTGTCCGTGACAGTTAGACTATGTAAGTCTCTGCCACAGGATGTTGTGACGGTGTAAAGGATCTGCCAGACACAGCTTCTGTGTCGAAGCCCGTGGTTAATCAGTCTGCACCTGCTCCTAGGTCTGATAGAGTGACTCAATCTGCTACCACTCAGGCTGGTAGGCTCAGGAGTGGGAGAACCTATCACAGCCTGGCCAGACGGTTCTAGCTCCCGCCCTCGGTCTATTTTTCATTTCCTGCTTGTCTTTGCCTGTGATTCTATCCTGTTTCCTGGCTCTGCTGCTCCTGCTATTATTATTGACCTTGCTTCATTTTGACCCTGGCTTTACTGACTACGCTCCTGCTCTGCGTTTGGTACTTCGTTCACTCCTGGTTTGACTCGGCTCGTTCTCTACGCCTGTTGCTCACGGTGTTGCCGTGGGCAACTGCCCCATTTCCCTTAGCTTCTGTGTACCTTTGTCTGTTTGTCTGTCGTGCACATATTGAGCATAGGGACCATCGCCCAGTTTTACGCCGTCGCGTAGTATGGGCCGTGCAAGTAGGCAGGGACTGAGTGGTGGGTAGATTAGGGCTCACCTGCCTGTCTCCCTACCCCGTCATTACAGATAGTTGGTATATTGAGCAAGTTCAAGAAGGGCATTGATGTCTTTCTTGAAAGATATAATATTACAGGTTATATGTACTAGATTGTTACTGATCCAGGGATTTATTCTGATTATGTTACATACTTCACCATGTTCATGTATCAGGCCCAGTCTCCTATGTACTTTCCATTGCAGCATTGGGTTGCAATTACAGTTTGTGACATTTTATGATCATGGTTTCCAACGGTCTGTAAATTCATGGACAGTCTGTAAAAAAAGGGGGGCTTTTATCCATCATCTGCAGTAAAAAACAAACAAAAAAAAACCAACAGATCAGTCTGAGATTTTTCTTTTAGCTGCTAATGCTAATTCATATTTGGTTTTCTAATGTGTCTCTAAAAATTTTAACTTTATGAGATTTCTGGCTAAGTTGTTTAGAAAACACATAAAAGGAGGTTGGCATCTGCCTATGATGTTAATTGCAAACAAGATTTAAATCCGGCCGATTCCTGTATTCCTCGCTTCCTAGTATTTTTCAGATCTTTATATGGGTTTTCGCTCTTGCCGTTGTTAGAAGAATCCATTGATTGCCAAGTCTGGTGGGGAATTTATTGACAATTTTTTTTTACGGTTGTAAAAAACAAAAGTTCTCACGAAATAAACATAATATCTATGTTTAATAGTTCTACATACGTATGTGGCCTTAAAAAAAAAAGTATATTTTTACTAACATTTGCCACATTTAAAATGGTCAAATTCTTCTTAGCAGCTGAGTTAAACCCCCCCCCTGCTCTCTGCTAACATACTCATATCACATTCACTGTTCTGGAAGGTAACATATGGGTAAATTTGACCATACACATTAGTTCAAAGTTAGACAACCACCAATTCACGCAGGATTTATCATTCTAATGTGCACGGAGGCAGCCCAACTACCCCCGGATGGCAGTAAAGAAAATCATCTAATACTACTTCTGGACGCAAACGCCCTCTAATATGTACCCCCCCCTTTTATGTTTCTGCACTACACACCTGAGTCACTTCCAGATCTTTATTAAATGGGCTCTATATACCTTCACACAACAGACCTTGCTGAAGCTACGTATCGTTTGTTTACCACTGTGATCATGACAACCACTATAGTTTTTTTTGTCACAAACATCTCCATTGTTGCACAAGTGTTGTCGCCCAATACCTTTTAACACCTATCTTGAGATTTGTTAATTGTATATGACACTGTTAATGATGTTCACTGCTCTCTATATCTTCCATTTCTATTCATTTTTTGTATGCTTGGTAAAGGCTTACACAACTCGAAACGTTGCACAGGTTGCACAGGTGATTTATCTCCACCTTCGGAGTGCTGCCTACCTTCTTAATTTTCTTGTGTAACTTTGGGGTTGATTGGGACCATGCCCCCAGTTTGGCGATCACCATAGGAATTATAGGAACTACGAGGAGTGCTGTTCCCATCTCTGTTTCTTTCTGGCAGTAAAGAAGGATCCGGCATGTTGAATTTAATCATGCCCAATCCATTGTTACCGCAGGTGATAAGCTGCTGCCAGAGGGGTTCCAAGTGTCCATGTTTATGGGGACGTTATAGGGGATAGCTGTTGGCCAACCGCACAGATGTTGGCCAGCTTTACTTTTCGGCAGGAAAGGATAAAAAGAAGAAAGAACGGGTATTTTCCAGGCGCTGCCGATCGGAATGTCATCCGTGATGAATACGATCCACTTGTCTCCATCCATGAGACAAATGGATCGTATTCATCACGGATGACATTCCGATCGGCATCGCCTGAAAAATACCCGTTCTTTCTTCTTTTTATCCTTTACATATCAGCATTGAGACTTCTTGTCAAGTTCTCAATCCGGGTCCTGGGCTGCAACCGAACTCCAATACCACTATACCGTCGAGGTATCTCGGATTCTGCTCCACTGGATGTTATGCTCCCAGCATAACCGCACAAGGTTAGCATCAATTGCACTTTGTTCACACCCGTATACACAGTTTCATGCACTATTGTGCGCTTCGTTGTTTTTTCTGTCATTGTCTTACTTTTCTGCAGGGCCCTTAGAGAGCTGCTTTAGCTGTTCCTTTGCCTGAAGAACTTTAATAACAGGAACCAGTAAATGTCTTTCCTTGGCTAATGAAATATGTTTTTGACTTTAGAGCCACTCCATTTTTGGTCAGCTGATGAAACTCATCCGTGACCACCCTGTTCCATCCACGAGATATTTGCTGATATACGAACAACTACATTAGCTTTACAGTGTCTGTACCTTGTGTAAAAGTACCATAAATCTCACAGAACTTCCCAACCACCTGTGAATATGACTTGATGAAAGTTGTTATTTTCAGGTTTTTCTGCAGTAATGCTTTAAAAGAGTTGTCTTTCCTTGACTACATAGTCCATAGGTGATTACAGATTTTCACCTACTGAGAGTCCACCAGGAAAATTGATTTTACATTTTGTGAACGCTCGTTTTCCCGATAATTAGCTGGTGTGAAAGGGCTTTTAGCCACAATGTTTATTCTTGCTTAAACTGCACATGTTTGTGTATCAGTAAGATCGGTGAAAAATCTAATTCCCCTAATCTCAGCTGTTAAAATTGTTTATTTTTTTAAAATGGATTGTACAGGTCGCATTGTCTTTGCCCGACACTATTGTTTCACTAAGAGATATTGTCATGCCCATGGCCGTGGGCCGTCAGGCTCACTCGCCTCCTGATGCCCGCAGCCATGGATCTGCGAGCGCTGTCCCCAGTCTCCTCCTCAGGAGACGCCAGCGCTCACTTCCGCTCACCTCGGCCGGGTCCCATAGGGTGCGCGCGCATGCTCGTGCCTGCTCTTAAAGAGGCAGCGCACACACTGGACTTTCATGGTTAATTAGCCCATAGCACCCTGGACTATAAGAAGTGCTGAGCCCCTTCCTCCCTTGCCTGAGCGTTGTTGTCGTACCCTAAGTTTGTCTATGCAAATGGTCTCCTAGTGTTTCCCAGTTCCCAGTGTTCCCTGCTCCAGTATCCTGTATCCCATGCTATCCTGGTCAAGTGCCGTGCTGAGCTGAAGTCGTGCTGTGCTGTATACCACGCCTGTCCTGCTTCACCACGCCTGATGTCTACCTGCTGCCTAGTCCCAGCCGAGCCTGCCTTCCTACTTTCCGAGCTGCCACAGGTACCCTATACGAACAATAGACTGTAACCTGCACCCTGTTGGTCAGCCGCCATACCGCCAAGGCGGTACCGCCCAGTGGGTCCACGAACCAAACGTGACAGATATACCACGTCAAAGCTGCTAATCTCCACTGATTTGTTGACATATCATGCACATTCATACAGTTTATCAATGTCTTATGGTTTGCAGTGTCATCTGTAAATGTTATATATATATATATATATATATATATATATATATATATACACACACACTACCGTTCAAAATTTTAGGGTCACTTAGAAATTTCCTTATTATTGCAAGAAAAGCACAGTTTTTTTCAATGAAGATAACATTAAATTAATCAGAAATACACTCTATACATTGTTAATGTGCTAAATGACTAGTCTAGCTGCAAACGTCTGGTTTTTAATGCAATATCTACATAGGAGTATAGAGGCCCATTTCCAGCAACCATCACTCCAGTGTTCTAAGGGTACATTGTGTTTGCTAACTGTGTTAGAAGGCTAATGGATGATTAGAAAACACTTGAAAACCCATGTGCAATTATGTTAGCACCGCTGTAAACTGTTTTGCTGTTTAGAGGAGCTATAAAACTGACCTTCCTTTGAGCTAGTTGAGAATCTGGAGCATTACATTTGTGGGTTCGATTAAACTCTCAAAATGGCTAGAAAAAGAGAGCTTTCATGTGAAACTCGACAGTCTATTCTTGTTCTTAGAAATTAAGGCTATTCCATGCGAGTAATTGCAAGAAACTGAAGATTTCCTACAACGGTGTGTACTACTCCCTTCAGAGGACAGTACAAACAGGCTCTAACCAGAGTAGAAAGAGAAGTGGGAGGCCCCGCTGCACAACTGAGCAACAAGACAAGTACATTAGAGTCTCTAGTTTGAGAAACATACGCCTCACAGGTCCTCAACTGGCAGCTTCATTAAATAGTACCCGCAAAACGCCAGTGTCAACGTCTACAGTGAAGAGGCGACACCGGGATGCTAGCCTTCAGGACACAGTGGCAAAGAAAAGGCCATATCTGAGACTGGCTAATAAAAGGAAAAGATTAATATGGGTAAAAGCACACAGACATTGGACAGAGGAAGATTGGAAAAAAGTGTTATGGACAGACGAATCAAAGTTTGAGGTGTTTGGATCACACAGAAGAACATTTGTGAGACGCAGAACAACTGAAAAGATGCTGGAAGAGTGCCTGACGCCATCTGTCAAGCATGGTGGAGGTAATGTGATAGTCTGGGGTTGCTTTGGTGCTGGTAAAGTGGAAGATTTGTACAAGGTAAAAGGAATTTTGAATAAGGAAGGCTATCACTCCATTTTGCAACGCCATGCCATACCCTGTGGACAGCGCTTGATTGGAGCCAATTTCATCCTACAACAGGACAATGACCCAAAGCACACCTCCAAATTATGCAAGAACTATCTAGGGAAGAAGCAGGCAGCTGGTATTCTATCTGTTATGGAGTGGCCAGCGCAGTCACCAGATCTCAACCCCATAGAGCTGTTGTGGGAGCAGCTTGACCGTATGGTACGCAAGAAGTGCCCATCAAGCCAATCCAACTTGTGGGAGGGGCTTCTGAAAGCATGGGGTGAAATTTCTCCCGATTACTTCAGCAAATTAACAGCTAGAATGCCAAAGGTCTGCAATGCTGTAATTGCTGCAAATGGAGCATTCTTTGACGAAAGCAAAGTTTGAAGGAGAAAATCATTATTTCAAATAAAAATCATTTCCAACCTTGTCAATGTCTATATTTTCTAGTCATTTTGCAACTCATTTGATAAATATAAGTGTGAGTTTTCATGGAAAACACAGAATTGTCTGGGTGACCCCAAACTTTTGAACGGTAGTGTATATAATTTTTTTGTATTTTAGATCTACATACATCTAAGCATTGGGCCACTTGTACTGAGCAAGCTGCTTAATGACACAGTTGTTATCTTTGTTGTGAACAAAGGCCGTTATTTGATATATTAGCCAAGTAGCTGGTGGGAATTGTGTGTGGATTCCCATACAATGCACTGGGACTGCAGCAAGCTCAGACATAATTGCAGTTATTATACATGTGCCTGGCACCATATGCCTGTATAAGGAAATGTCGCACTGGTGTAACATTACTAACATCTGGCTACCATGAGAGCCTGTAAATGAGAACATTTACAAGTGGGAGGGAGGATAAGGCTGGAGATTGGCAGCGCCTCATTACTTAACTGTGTTTACCCTGTCACAGACAACTCTCTCACAGGTTAATTGTGTAGCAATACAATGGATGTGTAAGTCAGTGGGAAGACTGATCTGTTCAACATGTTTTCAGATGCAAATCCTATATTTGTGTTCTAAAGAATTTTATAGAAGAAGTTTGAACCTACAAACAAACAAAGACTCAACTGTCGTTTTATGTTGTCTTGATGTGTGCCTGGTCTGGTGGTCACCTGCATGTGCATATACATTCATTCCTGCTGCTAATAGGATTTCTATACAGTATGGTAATATTCTTCCACTCCCTTCCCAAAGATTTACAAATAAAAATGGAAATAACCTAGCCTATCTTTATATGCAATCTTTTCTATTTTTAGTAAACACAGACAAATGTAGACAAAGTCAAATAGATATGCTGAGGTTTGCTTGAATTGCATTCCCTTCCACTGAATAAAGCACAAAGAAATACATTACAAACAGATCTATATATTTATGTATCTATCTAAATATATATATATATATATATATATATATATATATATATATATATATATATATATATATATTTTATATGCCCTTGATTACATTTTAAAATTAATACCATTCATTCTATATTGCTTAGTTAAAAAAAAAATTATGGCTAGAGAGGTTAGGCAAAATTTCAGTGATGGAAAATTATACCCACAAAAAGGTCCTTGTCCAACTATTGTTATACTAAGTAGCAATAATGACTATCCAGTGAGAAAGTATAGTTTGTTACATAATCACAAATACATTTTCCGATATGTTGATGGGAAGTTCAACTCCCCCATGGTGGTTTTCTTTTTTAATTCTTTATTTAAAGGGAATGTGTCGCTACTTATTTCTATTATATTTTTTACGTTTTTTGCTGTATTTTTTTTTTCTTCCATATGGTGGAAAGTATTAAAAATTAAATAATAATTTGACATGTTTTCCTATGTTGGCCACCAGGGGGAGCACTTCCCAGAATTACAGCAAAGCAACGTGACTCACAGCTGCCGTAAATGTGGGAGGGAATCTCACCCCCCCTCCTACAAGCCAGGAAAAGGTGTCTTCAAATTGCTAAGCAGTGTCTGGCAGCCATTTTGGGTGTGATTCTGCAGCTGGCAGAAGTTATAGGACACACCAAAAGGCTAAGGGTATCTTCACACGCTTACTAAACAAAGGGAAAACAGCTAGTGATTTTCAGCCATTTTTTAATCAAACTCGCGTTTTTTACGGCCGTTTTTGGAGCTGTTTTTCTATAAAGTCAATGAGAAACGGCTGCAAAAACGTCCCAAGAAGTGATGTGCACTTCAATTTGGCGGACGTCTTTTTACGTGCCGTTTTTGGAAAACGACCATGTAAAAAAACGCCCTGTCGGAACAGAACGCCGTATTTCCCATTGAAACCAATAGGCAGATGCTTGTAGGCGTTCTGCTTCCGATTTTTCAGCTGAAAACATTGCGTGTGAACATGATGAAAGTGAAGTGAATGACTTTTCAGTTGACAAGTTCACACGGCGTGTATTTGACACATTTTTTTTTGCACATCTTACGTGCCAAAAACCACATAAAAAAATGCTTGATTACACTTGATTTTGCGTGTTAGGGGGGATTTCTGTGTGTGTGTGAGGGGGTGCTCGCTGCTGATTCTTCAAAACAGCTGATAAGCGGCTATGAAGTATCAGCGGCGCCCGTGCACACGCTGCTCTGCTACACACACACACACACACAGACACACACACACAGCAGACACGGGAAAAGTCTTAAAGGGGTCGTCCAGGAAAACATGGCGCCGCACCTGTCCTCAGGTCGTGTGTGGTATTACAGCTCTGTCCTATTCACTTCAATGGAGGTGAACTGCAATACCAGGCACAACCTGAGGACAGGTGCAGCGCTGTGTCTCCAATCCGGACACCCCTTCTGTCCTGAGATGACCCGACGGGGGAGGCGGGTGTCAGAGCCACCCACCGCCATCACTGCAGACAGAACCACACAACTACGGCATGAGGGCAGGGCTTGTCCTGAGTGCACTGTCTCTTGTTATGGACAGATTTATAGTCACATGAACCACGTCTGCATTAGAACCGGTAACCTAGGTCCGATCACATGACAGAGGGGGATCACCAAAAACCCTGTGCACCCTCAGCCCGTCCATCCAGCCCTTTCCTGGTTATATTTAACGTCTTACAGCCCCAAATCCCCCTGTAGATAACGCCATACAGCCCCCTGTAGATAACACCATACAGCCCCCTGTAGATAACGCCATACAGACCCCCCTGTAGATAACGCCATACAGACCCCCCCTGTAGATAACTCCATACAGACCCCCCTGTAGATAACGCCATACAGACCCCCCCTGTAGATAGCGCCATACAGACCCCTCTGTTGACTGTAGATAATGCCATAAAAACCCCCCCTGTTGATAACGCCATACAGACCCCCCCCCCAAAAAAAAACGGCCTATAGTTTGTCCTACAAAAGAGATGTATCCACAGAGATAAGGAGAATGGGGGACTTCCGGCGTCTGCGCAGTTTAATAAAAATGAAAGGAGCGCTGCTCACGCATGCCCACAAGCGCGACAGGTGCGCAAGTAATTTCTATGGTGCTGCAGACAGACCCCGGAAGTCCGAGGTTTGTCATGGAGAACTTCCCACAGAGCCACTTTAAGTAATAAAAGTGTGTATATGAAGACTAACACTATTTCTGACCATTATACTTATATGTGGCATTATTTAGCAGTTTTCCACTCTGCGGGCTCTACCACTAACTTTCAGTTGTCTCAAGGCTAGTGGGCAGAGTCTAACAGCTATCATGTCTTCTATCTGCTGCACACATTAAAGAGAATCTGCTCACCTATTTCTATCTATCACATTTATAGAAGCTGAATCAGCATGAAGGACATTATACAGCAGTACTGAGTAGTGTAGCTGAGAATCCAGCACTGGGGTGAGATTTACATCTTACCAGCAGCCTGCAGAATTGTGTCTGTGTGCTTCTCTCTGCTCCTACTACCTCCCCCTGCTCACCCCTCCCACTCCATAGTCATACATGCAGAGAGTGTTGCCGAGTCACACTCTCTCTGCTTCCTCCTCCTGCTCCCCTCTCCATAGACTTGTATTGGCAGGCAGTGAAGTGACACTCCCCCCCCCCCCATCTTCTGCAGCTGTCAATTCTGCTATATAACCAGGGATGGCCAATGCTTGACAACAGGGGGTGGACAGCAGATTACAGGAAGGGAGAAACCTAGTGGCAGTAACTTCACACAGAATTTGGATAAAACAAATACATTTTAACTGTGAGTAAATTCTAAAGATGTTTTTATCAGGTATTAGATTAGCATAAGTTGTTTGAAAAGTTTCTGTCCATTCAAATCTGTTGGTAATATAAGCAATGTTTTCCTTCTTCATAGTAAAGGGAATAATCTGATAACTGTTGCACAATAGGTGCAGCAGTTTCAAACTTTGGTGCAGAAAATTGTTGGTGAAGCATCTGGCTATTCTTATATGGTTATCCTTATGTAGCTTAAAAGAGCAATTATCACACCTTAAAGGAGTTGTCCAGGAATAATGTTTTACTTTTTTAACTCTTGTCTATTAGCTTTGTCTGGTATTGCAGTTCAGCCCCATGGATGGGGATGAGCTGCAATACCAGACAATGCTGATTCACTAGAATAGTGCTATTTCTAAAAAAAAACAGACAATTTTTTTATTATATTAGAAAACTGCTTTAAGTTAGCAAAATAGAGAATTGCATCCAGGACGCACTTCTGGCTAGGCCTATTTCCAATTTATATTGAATAATACTAAAGTATACTTCTGGATAAACTGGGTCTATGTGTGATGCATATTTTATAACACTATAGTTTACCTCTGGTTAGACTAGGCCTATCTCCAATTTATATTGTATATTAATAATGTATGCCTCTGATTAGACAAGGTCTAGGTGCGTTGGGCCAGATTTACTTAAACTTTCCTAAATTTAGACAGCTTAGAACTAGACTAGATGCGCCAAATTGATCACAGTGGCATCTGTGGCACAGTGGCACCTCTTGGTTTACTTTAGACCAATTTTTCTGCCCCATACTTTTGGTACAATTTGGCACATTTTAAGCCACGCCCTTATGTTGGATGAATTGCAAAAGGTCTCTAAAACACTATAAAAATGTTTTGCCTCAATTTGAGCCAAAATTCTGGCCAATTTTGATTAGTGAATCTGTTTTATGAATATTTTATAAAACTGTAGTTTACTTCTAGTTAGACTAGGCTTATTTTCAATGTATATGCTACTGTTTTGACTTATCTCTGATGTACTGGTGTATTGTATAATACTATAATATTCCTCTGGTTAGACTAGGCCTATCTCTAAATGTATAGATTATAATTCTATAGTGTGCCTCTGGTTAGACAAGGTCTTTTTCTGATGTATATCTTATAAAACTATAATATGCCTCTGGTTAGACTAGGCCTATCTCTAAATGTATAGTTTATAATTCTATAGTGTGCCTCTGGTTAGACAAGGCCTATTTCTGATGTATATCTTATAAAATTATAAAATGCCCCTGGTTAAACTAGGCCTATCTCTGATGTATATTTAAAATTCTATAGTGTGCCTCTGGCTAGACAAGGCCTATTTCTGATGTATATCTTATAAAACTATAATATGCCTCTGGTTAGACTAGGCCTATCTCTGATGTATATTTAAAATTCTATAGTGTGCCTCTGGCTAGACCAGGCCTATTTCTGATGTATATCTGTTAAGGATCTGCCAGGCACAGCTTCTGTATCTACGCCCATAGGTAATCAGTCTGCACCTGCTTCTATGCCTGTGAGACTGACTCCATCTTCCACCACTCAGGATGGCAGGCTTAGGAGTGGGAGAGCCTATCACAGCCTGGCCAGACGGAGCTAGCTCCCGCCCTCTATCTATTTATACCTGCCTTTCCTGTTCCTCCTTGCTTGTGATTCTTCTTGTTTGGTTTCCTGGCCCTGCTGCAGCTTCTTTGACTATTTGACCCTGCTTCATATCGACCCCGGCTTACTGACTACTCTCCTGCTCTGCGTTTGGTACCTCGTACACTCCTGGTTTGACTCGGCTTGTTCACTACTCTCCTGCTCTGCGTTTGGTACTTCGTACACTCCTGCTTTGACTCGGCTCGTTCACCTCTCTTGTTGCTCACGGTGTTGCCGTGGGCAACTGCCCCTTTTCCCTTGCTTCTGTGTACCCTTGTCTGTTTGTCTGTCGTGCACTTATTGAGCGTAGGGACCGTCGCCAAGTTGTAACCCGTCGCCTAGGGCGGGTCGTTGCAAGTAGGCAGGGACTGAGTGGCGGGTAGATTAGGGCTCACTTGTCTGTTTTCTTACCCCCATCATTACAATATCTTATAAAACTATACTATGCCTCTGGTTAGACTAGGCCTATCTCTGATGTATAGTTTAAAATTCTATAGGGTGAATCTGGCTAGACAAGGCCTATTTCTGATGTATATCTTATAAAACTATAATATGCCTCTGGTTAGACTAGGCCTATCTCTGATGTATAGTTTAAAATTCTATAGTGTGCCTCTGGCTAGACAAGGTCTATTTCTGATGTATATCTTATAAATCTATAATATGCCTCTGGTTAGACTAAGCATATCCAGTATAAATTGTATAATACCATAGTATTTTACATGTAAGCTAAAATATATAAATATAAAGCACATACCAATATACAGAATGTAATACAGTTAAAATAGTTTAAAATATCTGTCATGGGAATTATAATAACCATACAAAGTCATATAATCCTCACACACGTGCAAAGCAATAAGATGGAGGTCAGATGCTGAAGCTATTATATTTAAGCTACAAAGCGTTTTCTAGATTTATTACCATCTAATTCCATAATAATATTCTCATTTCTTTTTTGTACATATGTTTATCTAATAATTCTCTCCAATTGGATTGGCTGTTGCTAATTGAATACTCGGAGAATCATTTATAAATTATTGCATTTTCCCTAAAACTATGACGACAAGATAGATCAAAACACATCTTATTCTTCATTGCAATACAATTATTTTTCAATGCACAAAAATCAATAAAAAGAACCTAATTATAGGTTTTTGTTCAAATTAATTTAAAGGAAAGGTGTCGCTATTTTTTTTTATTATAGATATATATATATATATATATATATATATATATATATATATATATATATATATTAGCTTTTAGTATGTTATTAAAATAAATGTTATTTATTTGAGTTTTTATATTGTATTTTTTTTAATTAACGACACATACAGAGATGGAATACGGCACATACATCCCCATAGAGAATGCGAACGGGAGCCGTTCCATTCACTATGGTGTACGCCGTCTGTGTGGGAATGGCGCATGCGCCGCTCCCACACAGTCCAAAAGGAAGGTCTTCGGCCGAGCGACATCCGGCACCATTTTCTTGTGGATCGGAAGCCGCGGCCGGACAGTCAGAGGACTACTTCCGGTCGCGGCTTCCGGACATATGTTCTAGGCAGCGAAGACGCGAGGAATAGGATCGGAGGCAGCAGCGGCGGCAGGAGCAGGTAAGTTATGTTTGTGTATGTGGTGTGTGTATTATGTTCGTGTTATACTGTCTGATTACCACTGTATGTAATCCTCATACACTGTGTGCCGCCATTTTCTGAGCGAATGCACAGTGTAGGAGGATTAGAAGATTCAACCACCTCCTTCTCCTGGCACTAGCCAGGATAAGGGAGGGGGGATTCTGTGAGCTCACTAGAGCGTGTGTGTCTACACCAAATTTGCAGCATAAAGCAATGAGGTTGCTTTACCACATTGCAATGCTGCAATTTTGGGAATTGCTCCCTCTAGTGACCAGCACATGGAAATGTTATAAATTAGAATCTAATTTATAATATTTCCTGACTTGTGAAAAAATGTAAAAAATGAAAACAATGTTTAATCACTTAAATACTAACTGTTTAACTGAAAAAAATATATATTTTTACATTTCTAGCGACACATTCCCTTTAAGAAACTTTTTTTTCTACCCTCTATGGCAAGGACAAAGCCACAGTTACCTTATAATGTTTTCTAATCTTGTTTGAGAACACATGAAGAAATAATCGAAAACTGTTTCTTTTTTCTATATATAAGGAAAGAATTTTTCTTATTTTGCGTATTGGTGTACTGTATTTTTCAGACTATAAGACGCACTTTTTAGCAAGGAAAAATGTTGCTGAAAAGTTCTTGCGTCTTATATTCTGAAGTCAGGGGCTTTCTCTCACATTACCTGGCACGGATCTGGCGATGATGCGATGTTCATCTTTGTCATCGAGCCATAACTTCCAATTGTCTTTGATCCTGCTGGACAGTCCCGGATTCCGGAAGGTGTCCCGATGTGCCAGGCGGCCAGTAGTATGTCCTGGTGTCGTCTTCAGAAAGCAGATACGGTTGAATCCAATGGTGGAGCAGGGAGCCATCAGCTAACAATGCTAGCAATCGGGAAACCCCTTTAATGACTTGAAGTTCTTCTAATATCTATAATGTGTATAATTCTGAGAATAGGTAAGTTGCCGTTAAAAATGACTAAAGCTGTCGCACCTTTTATTAGGAGATGTGGATCAAATCTTTTGTTTTTTTTCCATGGGCTTTGGAGACTGTTGCTCTTATGATTTTCAGGGCAGAATAAAAGATTAAATCAGCCAATAAACAAGTGTATGCTCATTGTATGAACGCTCGACTGCTCGATCATGTCCATAGCTGTCTCTATAAGGGTGGATTCACACGTGGCAGATTTTGTTGCAGACATTTTTGCGATTGAAAATCAGTTCCATTCATCTGAATAGAACTTGCAGAAATCCATGTGCTTGCTGCAAAAACAACCCTATTCAAATGAATAGAACTGATTTTCAGTTGCAGAATTTATGTACCAAAATCTGCCGCATGTGATTTTACTCTAATAATTGGTTACATGCACTCACTACTTTTTTTTTATTTTTATAAATTGTTATAGACTGACTTCTTTAGTACACTATTTCCAGGTAAACCTTGTTTGACATTTACACATGCATAAACTAGAATTTTGTTGTCTAGGAAGATTATTTGCATACTTTTGCTGCCCTTGTAGATACCACCATGCAAATTCAAGACTCGTATTGTTATTTCAACTGCATCTGTACAGCAAACATGAAGTGTCTATAGCACCACAAATAAGCAATCAAACAACAGAAACTCTGAAAACGACATGATGTAATGAGACATTTGAAAATACTTTCCTTTTTAATTCACATTTTTATAAATCCATATTGTGTATAGACATTACAATTGTGATTGGAAGCTTAGATTTCAATCACTGAACTGGATTACCCTAATGGCTTACAGTCTTTCAAATAATTAAGATCACATTTTCTGATTATATACCAAATTTTTCAACCAATTGTTATATATTGAATGAAGGAAAATATGTTCCAGATATTTGTGTATATTGTATCATAGTGATTGTGCTTTAGGTTTGTTTTACACGGGCATATATTCACCCTTGTTTCACCACATTTAACGGGCGCCAATTGACAATTCAAGCGGAGCAATGATCGGGAGTATGGGGACGAACAATCCTTTTATGGCCGCATTAAAAACCAGATCAGCCGATGAACAAGCGTTTGCTTGTTCATCGGCTGATTGCTTCCCTGTTTACATAGGGCAATGATTAGGAACAAGCATTCGCACTAATGCTTGTTCACCTGATCATTGGCCCGTGTAAAAGGCCCGTTTAACTTGGGCAATTACTGTTCATTTCCAAATGATCATTCGGTGTAAAATCACAAATGCACAGATCTTAATCGATTGTGTGCACCTAAAAATTATCGCCAGAGTTATCAGTAAATGTAAATACCAGGTGAGCGGTTGTTAGTCATCAATGATGCTGCTGGTCAGTAAGGAGAAACTTCTCCATGATGTCCTTGAAACGGTCAGAACAATTTTTAAAAAAAAGAACGTTTGTCGGTGGCTAGACAAATTGTTGTGTGTAAATAGGCCTTTAGTCTCCACCTTTAGTAGTGCTATCTAGAAGTCACTTGACCATATTGATTCCGGAAACATAGAATTTGACACTTTCAAGTGGGCCAGGCACTATCGATTTTAGACCATTTTTGCCGACTATCTGCAAATTTTCGTTACACAAACAATAGAGAATGACATGACTGAAGACAGATATCTGTGGAAAAGTTGATCTGCCGTGTTGGATTTTTTTCGTCGTTGTCGGATGCAGCCTTTGGAAAGATCTACATGCAAAAAGACAGATGAACATCCCATCAATAGAAGCTTCGACCATCTGAAATCAGTAAAGTATGGCCAGCTATAGAAAATTCAGTCATAGTTTTCTTGGCTACACATGGGTTCATATTTTAATTGTTGTATGACAATAAAATGGAGTAAACACTTAATAGGGGGGTTACTGAATTTGATGACACAGACATGGGTGGACCCAACAGTTTTAAAACAGAAGACATGCCGAAACAGTTTTTTGTCTGACAAGGTAAGGGTATGTTCACACGCAGTAGCAAAATACGTCTGAAATTACACCTGAAAACAGCTCCTGATTTTCAGACGTTTTTGCAAGTACTCGCGTTTTTCGCGCCGTCCATTACGGACATAATTGGAGCTGTTTTTCAATGGAGTCAATGAAAAACGGCTCCAAAACATGCACTTCTTTGACACAGGCGTCTTTTTACTCGTCGTCTTTTGACAGCGACGCATACAATTACTCCTCGTGGGAACAGAACGTCGTAAAACCCATTGAAACCCATTGAAAGCAATGGGCAGATGTTTGTAGGCGTAATGGAGCCGTTTTTTCGGGCGTAATTCGAGGCGTAAAATGCCCGAATTACGTCTGAAAACAGTGCATGTGAACATACCCTAACTGTGCACATGTTTGACAAGCTAGAGCTGTCGTACAGACTTTCCTTCAGTTGAGGTTGCAACAAATTTATGAAGTGCCGTACGAATTGCTCATAAATAGGCTGCGGATTCAGGGACATCAGTATTAAACCAATGTGTCTAACAGACAACATTACTAATATATTACCCTTACTGTTACATAGTTGTCTGTATTAAAGTGACTAAAATAAAAGTAAAAAGAACATGCGTGTCTGTATATTTGATGGTCGCTTTGTTGGTTATTAAGTCCTGAATTCAAAAACTATAATGTTCATTGGTTGTGTCTGGTATTTCAGCATTCACTTCAAAGGAACTGAGTTGCAATATTGCTCATGGAGAAGAGTGAATGCTGTTTTTAGGAAAAAACAGAGAATATTCTAAACCTGGACAACCCCTTTAACTCTCCCATTCACATTGCACATATGTTACATACTGGATGAAGTAAACTAGTAATATTATTACAGTACATCCTGAATGGATTATATTTTCTTGACACGCAGGAAGTTTTCTACTGATCATGGATAATATAATCAACTCTAAAGTCTAAATGTTTTCTTAGCATTTGTTTAGTGTAATGTACATTTTAATATTGCTTTGATCTCTACTCTACGTCACCAGGATTACTTCCCTTTAGGGATACCTCTCTGAATCATAGTTCATATCTGAAAGCGCCAAGCATTGGTTCTAGTTACATAATCAGGATCCAGTTTTAGGTCATCACATTTATATTCCCAGTGTGTAATTCCTTTGTTGTGCATTGTTATAAATGAATACTCTAATGTCAACTGTGATATCATCAGGGATTATCTTTTCAGGCAGAACACCTGGAAAGCTACACAAAGAAGCTATGTTATATTTTTCTTCAGGATAATACTAATGTACTATGTAAACGTTAGCTAACAATTGCTATGCCAATTTATATAAGGTTTAGACTACACTAAATGTAGAATTTCTAGCACTAGGAATATATATCATAGTCTTTCATGACACCAATAAATACAATTATAAAAGGGCTATAACATTTAAACAGTGTGCCATATAAGCCTGTAATGAGAAAACTCTTTAACTAAATTAACAATGGAAACCATTACAGACTAAAGTCACTACAGTGACAAACTCAGATGCATTTACCTCAGGAATGTAATAACTAACAGTGCAAAGCTCACTATATATATATATATATATATATATATATATATATATATATATATATATAGATATATATATATATATATATATATATAGATATATATATATATATTTATTTTTATAAATTTTTTTATTTATATATTTTTTATATTATATATTTATATGTATATATATATATAGTATAATCTACAGATACATAGAGTATATTTATATATATATATATATGTATGAATGTACGTATGTATGTATGTATGTGTATATATATATATATATATATATATATATACATACACACATATATATATATATATATAGTGAAACAAATATATCCAGCAGCACCAGTATACGGTGGGTGCAACTCCTCAGGAACAGACCACGTTCTAATTCCAATAATATCCAAAAAAGAGGCAGCACTCCGCAGAAAATATAGTAAAGGGTGTATTTATTGCCCCCTGTGCGTGCAACGTTTCAGCTCTATCCTCTAGAGCCTTTCTCAAGCAAATAACATGTGATACATTCCAAGTATATAACATAGTGACAATTAAATCAGTGAATCAATAGTAATCAGAGAAAAAATGTACATCAGCATAATATACATATAATAATAAATATATAGTGGGAAATAACACAATAATATCAAACAAGTAGTGTAAAAATAAGATGAATAATCAACGGTATATATGTCCAAAACCTATAATACAGTTAAAGTATCCAATTAAAGATGGTGTCCGCACCTGTGCGAATCATGTGTGTGTATTAAAAACAAATTAAAACAGGAAATCACCTCTTGGGATATAGCATCACGGCGCCGCCATGGCGATATGTAAGAAAGCGCTATTGCGCATGCGTAGGAGTTTTGCAATGTATTAATTATTACGGATATCCGGTATGTGAATCGCGCATGCGCAGGAGAGCGCAGACGCAACGCAGCCATTTTTAAATAGGGAAAGAATATCTCGTAATAGGGAATATATCTAAAGAGGTATGTACATCCTAATCTGACTACAGAGGAGTCCAAAGCACTAGAGGAACTAGCTGGGGATTCTGATATTACAATAAAACCGGCAGACAAAGGTGGGGCGGTAGTGGTAATGGATACTAGTGGATATCTTAAGGAAATTATGAGACAGCTTAATGACAACACAGTTTATAAACAGATTTCATATGACCCCAAATTTGAAACTAGCAGAAAGATCAAAAAGGTATTGGATGAAGCAGTGTTGGGTGGAATCATAGATGATAAATTGGCAGAGTACCTACACATTATGCAACCTAGAACACCTGTTTTATACATGCTTCCAAAAATACATAAATCTCTGGTTGATCCTCCTGGCAGACCCATTGTGTCAGGGATTGATTCTATTTTTTGCCACATTGCTATCTTTCTTGACAAGATTTTGAGGTTATATGCTATTGGGGCAGCTTCATATATTAGAGATACATCTGACTTTATAAATAAACTTAATGAAGTAATCCTGCCTGTAGATTTAAAAATTACATTAGTATCGTTCGATGTGGTCAATTTATACACTGTTATAGATCACAAAAAGGGTATACAAGCTGTCAGTAATTTTCTTGACACGTCAGATTACACACCTGACTGCCGCACCTTTCTTTTACAACTATTAGAGATCGTTTTAGGTATGAATTATTTTCTATTTGGGGATAATTTTTATCTTCAACTGCAAGGAACGGCGATGGGGTCAAACATTGCCCCCACTTACGCCAATATATTCATGCGCAAATTTGAAGAGGCGTTCGTCTATGGATCAAACCACTTCAAACATGTTATTAAGTGGTGGCGTTACATAGACGATATTTTCATGATATGGTCAGGGGATAATGATATGCTATTGGATTTCTTCTCATGTATTAATGAATATGATGACAAGATTAAATTTACACTGGTACAGTCGGATACTGAAATTCAATTTTTGGATGTTTTGGTTAAGGTCAATAACAACATTTTTAGTACTGAGCTCTATACTAAACCAACAGATTGTAACAATCTCCTTTTATACAGCAGTAATCATCCACGCAGTATGGTAAAAAATTTACCAAGTAGTCAACTGATGAGGGTTAAAAGAATAGTTAGCGACACAGATACTGCCACTGTAACCCTTGAAAAAATGGTAAACCGTTTTCGTACTCGGGGATACCCCATGAAAATCTTGAATGAACATAAGTCTAAGGTGTCACAAACAGATAGGGATATTCTCCTTAGACCTAAAGTAACTAAAATACAAACTGATCGTATCCCATTTATATCTACATATACGGACCAGAGTAAGGCCATTACGGAAATCATCAGACGTCATTGGCCTATGCTAAAAAATTGTTTGACACATATCCCGAAATTTTCGAGATACCCACTGCTATCATATCGCAGATCTCAAAACCTCAGGGACAGATTGGTGAAAACTGATGTTGGGTCCCTTAAACCTATTGGACAAACATATTTGACTAAACCTAAGGTTGGGTGTTTCCCATGTTTGAACTGTATAAATTGTAGTCACATGTTAAAAGGTCCAACTCTTGTACATCCTACTACACAAAGAAATTTTCAGATTAGACACTATCTAACATGTAACACTGATTTTGTCATTTATGTTCTACGATGTCCCTGTCATCTTTTATATGTGGGTGAAACCACACTAGAGTTGAAAATCAGACTAAATCAGCATAGATACACGATTAGGAAAAAACGTTTGGACTTACCTGTTTCGAAACATTTTTCGGAGATGGGCCATACGGAACATCAACTAAAATTTTGGATCTTGGATCATATTCCTCCCCTGAGACGAGGGGGTAATAGGATTACACTATTAAAAACTAGGGAGTTACAATGGATTAAGAGGCTCAATACCCTTAAACCAAATGGACTTAATGTTGATTATGTGTTAAGTGGAGTGGTGTGAGTTCTCCTTCGTTCCATCATACCCCATTGTGGATGCGCTTGATATCTTTATCAATAGATATAAATACTAACATGTTGATTCATAGGGTTATAACCTTTTGAGATACTAATTTTTTTATCTTCTTCTTTTTACTCTAGAGCGTTCTTTTGAACTTGTTGGAAGATCACCTCTACGGACGAAGTACATCACGATTTTTTCTATATATCAACACTATTGAAAAATAACAATAAAATAATAAAAAATTTTTTTTGCATTGTATCCTTTTACGGATATCGAATTATGAAATTATATAAAATATTATGCTATTATATATATTCTGCCACGTTATCTTTAGAGGGTGTAAAAAATATACAGACTTTGAACAATTTTGGTATTGAGAGGTTTTGGACGTATATGAGGTATACGATATTCACTTTGAAGTTCTAAATAACATATATAGGGGTTACGGGGGAACATTATGATATTGAGGCATATGACATGTCCTCATTGTCTATGTTCCTCCCCTATTGGGGTGGAGATGGACATTTATAAAATGGCCATTGACCAACCTATATACTCCAATGTTCATTAAAATATTTTAATTCTGAATGTGAATGGGGTTATACCACTGCGTTCTTACCTCCCTATTAACTTTATTTGAGATATCCTACTTAGATATCCGTTGTGATATATATGCACTCTCTATAGATATAGTTCTATTTTAATTAGATTGGGAGCGATATTGTTCCTATATGGGTATGTTCTGGCATTTTGTACATACCTCTTTAGATATATTCCCTATTACGAGATATTCTTTCCCTATTTAAAAATGGCTGCGTTGCGTCTGCGCTCTCCTGCGCATGCGCGATTCACATACCGGATATCCGTAATAATTAATACATTGCAAAACTCCTACGCATGCGCAATAGCGCTTTCTTACATATCGCCATGGCGGCGCCGTGATGCTATATCCCAAGAGGTGATTTCCTGTTTTAATTTGTTTTTAATACACACACATGATTCGCACAGGTGCGGACACCATCTTTAATTGGATACTTTAACTGTATTATAGGTTTTGGACATATATACCGTTGATTATTCATCTTATTTTTACACTACTTGTTTGATATTATTGTGTTATTTCCCACTATATATTTATTATTATATGTATATTATGCTGATGTACATTTTTTCTCTGATTACTATTGATTCACTGATTTAATTGTCACTATGTTATATACTTGGAATGTATCACATGTTATTTGCTTGAGAAAGGCTCTAGAGGATAGAGCTGAAACGTTGCACGCACAGGGGGCAATAAATACACCCTTTACTATATTTTCTGCGGAGTGCTGCCTCTTTTTTGGATATTATATATATATATATATATATACACATATATATAAAACAAGTTTGTGCTTGTTTATTAGATTGTATGTTTTAGACTTTTTGAAGTAAGGAAACAAGGTCTCTCTTGGATGCATTATGCGCATGTCATGTAAATATCTGTCTCTGCTTTATTTCCACATTTCATATTGCTACTCTCTGACTTTTGATGAGACTATGCTATTTACTTTGGTTTAAGAAGCTGAAAGCAAATAAACACTGAGAACAAAATTCATCAAAAGCTGACCATAGGAGTAACTATTATGAAATGGGGCACTTAAGATAAACTTAACGGCCCTTTTACACCGGCCGATAAGCGAGCAATGAGACATCGCTGATCGGCGCTCATTTGCTCCTGTCACGCGGAGCTATGGATGGGGATGAGCGGTCGTTACTCCGATCGCTTTTCCCCATACATTATCATCATGTCGGCAGCTCGTCTCCCTGTTTACACATAAGGATAATATTTCACTTTTTTAAAACGATACAACCAGCAGATGATCGAGCGTTTGCTCGGTCATCTGCTGATCATTCCCTTGTTTACACAGGGCAATTATCGGCAACGAGCGTTATATGAACGCTCGTCTGCCCGATAATCGTCCCGTGTAAAACCCCCTTAACAGTGTTAAAAAAAAATGTAAAAAATGAACAAAAGTCCCATAAACGAAATTAATATTTCTAACAAGGTATTTTAAAAAGGGTTAATCTTTCACCCAATAACCAGTATGTCCAATGCAGATCACAGGGAAATGTCATTAAAGACTCCTCAAAACACTATAACAATACCTGATCAATCAAAATCTGAAAACAAGTAGTTATAGTGTTATACTAATAAAAATGCATAGTATTTTGATTGATCAATACTGGTTATTTTAGTACCATAGATTTAACAACGATGATTAACAGTTGTCATCAATGGTCAGATTTTTATGAAAAATTATTTGTCGGACAGTTGGATATGATGTCAGGGTGGAATAGCTATATTCAGTCTTGACATCCATTTTCCTATATGATCACACAAGCAGCTAAAAGCCATCATAGTGATGCACGTCTACGTTTCAGCCCACAACTTCTTCACAGTGATGATACGAAAGAAGCAGTAGTCTTAAAAGCCATTATATGCTTCGATAATTATTCGAGTCATTTCACTGCTTACGATCATCTCAATGTGTAACTACTAGTAGGCAATCATTTCAGTTATTTAAATCTACAGATCTTCAGGTATGTTGAAAAGTTTGATCGTAAGATCTGCAAATTGCTATGTGGGAATGCAATCGCTTGATGGTCTGGTAATTAAATAACTCATCTAGACTTTGTTATTCTGCCTCTGTACCATGCGACTGCAATTACAATTTAATTGCAATATCGAATAATAACCAAATGCAAACACATCATTGGATTTGATTTTAACAGCGCCGTTAGACATCAGCACAGTTTAAGTGATAGGAGTAGGCAGGTAACACACACCAATGTTTTGTTATGATATGCGGGCCCCAAAAAGAATGTCTAGTCAGGTGAATTTTTTGACAGGTCTACAGTTGGCCATACACATTAAATTAAAGTTGGTCCAACTCACCAATTTTGGCAGAATCAGCCAGCAATCTGATGTGCATAGAGGTAGCCCGACAGTCCCCCGACATCTGTTGTCGGAGGAGAGAAGGATAAGTTGAGGATAAGGAGAAGCATTCTGTATTAACAGAATTGCTGTTCACTTTTCCATCTGGGCAACCAGATTCATTTAATATATCCAGCCTTAAGAACGTCTAAGATGGCAATATACAGGAATACCATAATATAAGAGGTCATAATAACCTGTAAATCCTTACAGCTACAAATCCATTTGATGACACACGTAACTAGGCAAAAAAATTTATTTGCTTTTAAAGGCAGACATATTGTCCAGAATATATTTTCCATAACAACAATAACCTTTTGGATTTATCCCCTTCTTAAGTCAGTCTAAGAGCGTTTACACAGATGAATCTTTGATATGATTGTCAGTTTACCTGAAGGTTTGTGAAATTTGTTTAAGCAAATTCTCCCAGCAAAAATCAGCACTGTAGGAAAATCTGTTCTGACAGTGTTTAGTTAAAGAATGCCTGTGTAGCGTGTGACTGTTGAAGCAGCCCCAGGGAATTTTGCAAAAAAGGTGTATGCAAATGATTTCCTAAAAAAGCCAACATGTCCAACAATTGGTGACAATGTTTAGTTAGGAAAGCTGAACATAGACGAGGGCAACAACAAGCTACAACAGAGGAAAATTCCAGACGCGACCAGCTCTATCAAGTCAGTGTCAACAAAAGTAAACTGCAATTGTCTTTGCTTCCTCACCTTGGAAAAGGGTTTAAATATACAAAGAAATCCATACAGTCAAAACACAAATGATATTCTCCTAGCGTTTACTTTGGGTGAATGAATTAAATATATTATGACAGACTCTGAAATACAAGTAGGGCAAGATTGGATAATAATAGTTTGAACTGATAAGCAAGAACCAGGGAATAATGCAGGCAAATAGGAAAAAGCTTATGTCCAAGCCGTCTGTAAGTGACACACCATGCAAATGCCATTGCAGTCCCAGGGCCAGAGAACTGGAAAACAGGATTACATTTCATGTGGTTTTATCCAGTCTTAAGGTACTTTTACATTGGCCAAGTTTGGCCGGTGCAACGAGCGCCGATCAACGAGTCAGCTCGTTGATCGGTGCTCAATGCTCCTTTCACAAGGAGCTAGAATGGGGATGAGCAATCGTTAATACGATCGCTAGTCCCCTTACAGTTGTATCATGTCGGCAGCACATCTCCCTGTTCACACAGTGAGATGTCCTGCCGACCACGATAATATTTTACACAAATGATACGATCAGCTGATGAACGAGCGTTTGCTCGTTCATCTGCTGATTGCTGCCCTGTTTACACAGGGCAATTGTCGGGCACGAGCATTCTTTGAACGCTCGTTTGCCCAATAATTGGCCAGTGCAAAAGGGCCTTTAGATAGATATAAGACATGTATGCATTGGAATAGGATTAGTAGTACTTTGAATACGCATGCACTTCTGCAGCCTGTTAAGGAGTGCACATGTTAACACCCCAACCATCCCACAAACAACCACACAACAATACTCTTATGCAAAAAAATTATAGAGTCAGCCACACTTTATTTACATTCAGCAGAAAAATAGTTGGATAACCTTCACACGCTAGGCCGTGGAATGCCTGCCCCTGGCCCTCCCACCAAATAAGAGCCAGCAGTGACTGTGCATCTCCACTAGCTCCACCTGAGCAGTTGTTGGTCATCCCCAACCAGCCTACATGACTGCCTAAATCTGTCAGAACTGGGACCTGCTGCACAGTCTGTGTCCACCCAGTGATGAGAAACCCTGCTGCACAACATGTGGTTTGCTCACCGCGTCCCTGACATTATCCTGGCACATCTTGGCTTTTGCAGGAGACAACAAAAACATTAATGACTATTCTGCAACCCCCGCACATATGACCTAAATGCTCTCAATCTCCACCTACCTACTCATCCTCATTATGTAACGGTCATCTTTTCCCTGTGCTGCCACCTCCGATACTGCCCCAATCCTCATGAGTGAGAGCATATTACCAACCTTTCCAGTCCCACTGCTACCACAGCCTTGTTAAGAACTGCATTAAACTAAAACCTCAACAATGACCTCCAATCCTTGTGCATAAAGAAAGGCCTGTAATGGCTCCCCTTTGTCCCAGGTACCCTCTCACCTTTCTTACTAGGCATAGCCCCACCCTTTCCCCTTAAAGTCACCCATAAGCCTTTGCCCATCTCGTCAGTCTCGAACCTAGCCACAAAACGCCTAACCGCCTCAGCCTATCATGAGACATCCTTCACCCTCAACCTTAAATTTCCATATGTAATGCTACCTCATAATAAATGCTGCAAATATCTCTCAATGCCGTCCCTAACCTAGCTAAGCATGATGACTCAATTGGTTTTCTCTGTCTTTAGTTTTACCTTGGGCTCTTGTTGCTAGCACCGAACATCGGGTGAGCCTGGTGAGCCGCATCTCCAGGCGAGCCGCACATTCAACTGTATCCACGTCCATCACTAAAATGAGGGGGAAGCAGCGATCCACTGAGCGCCACGGCACCTTCAAACTGCTGATCAGTGGGGTTGCCGATAGTCATAAATATTTTTCAATTCATATAATAGCAACACGCAGAATAACTGGTCTGGTTTGAGTCTGGCCTCATATATTTGGAAAAATATGAACAAATATTTTATTTATATATTATTGTGGAAATCTAACAATAAAATATGATTAGATTCCAATGAAATGTGCAGCAAATCTACAACACTAAAACACTGGGTAAAACTGCCACCGAAAAATACTTGGGGATATTGGTGGACAGTAAAATTAATTTTAGCAACCAGTGTCAGGCAGCTGCTGCCAAGGCAAATAAAATCATGGGATACATCAAAAGAGGCATAGATGCTCATGACTAGAAAATAGTTTTGCAGCTATATAAACCGCTAATCAAACCACTCATAAAATATTGTGTACTTTATTTGGGCACTTGTGTATAAGACGGACATAGATGAACTAGAGCCGGTGCATAGGAGGGCAACCAAGGTAATTAAGGGAATGGGTGTATTGTAGTAGGATTCAAGTACCAAGACATGTTATCAAAGTTGGGGTTATTTAGTTTAGGAAAAAGACGGCTTAGAGTAGATTAATTACAATGTATAGATATATAAATGGACAATAAAGAGAGCTGTCTAACGACCTATTTATATGTAGGCCTGTAACCATGACAAGAGGGCATCCACTACATCTAGAGGAAAAAAGTTTATACCATAATCATAGATGAGGATTCTTTACTGTAAGAGCAGTGAGACTATGGTAATTTCTTTCTGGATGTCTTTCTTGAAAAATATAATACTACAGCTTATAAGTACTAGATTTCTGGAGATGGGACATTGATCCAGGGATTTATTCTGATTGCATTTTTTGGAGTCGAGAAGAAATGTCTCCCCTAATATCGCAATAGGGCAATTGGCATCCGCCTCACAGGGGATTTTGCCTTCCTCTGGATAAACACGGCTGGACTTGATGGACCTGTGTCTTATTTTAATCTTATCAACTATGTAACTACGTAGCATGTTGATAAAAGGGGTTATCCGACGGCGGAAAATTGTCTGCCGATCATCTTATTACCTAAAATGAGCTCACTTACTAATATACTAGTTCTACTTTTAGGGTGTCAATTCCCCATTTAACAAGACTGTCACTTGAGGCCGGAAATTCAGTAGGTATTTTCTGTTTAATGACGCTACAACACAGGCCCACGTGACCGTGAGAAGTCTCCCCCTCTCATGTGTTGGAGCGTCATCAAACCACGTGACCGCTAGGGGGCATGGGATTGAGATGTTGCGTAGGAAGTGAGCCAGCCCCTCTTCTTCCACCGTACCGTCTCTGGCATCTCATTTCCTAGCATGCGTGCTGAAACTGCAAGGCCTTCCCAACAGCTGAAAGCTTGTAAGTGGCAATAGCATTACAATGGGTTGAGGCGATAAATGCTAAAATATTTTTTTGCATTGAAGAGTGCATGTGCCAATATATAATGGTGCTTAAACATATTGTGGGTGTTTTTCTTTTATTTCTGGTTCCCATATAACCCCTTTAAATTCTAATTCAGGATTGGGAGCACAAGAGAAATGTAAGCGCTATATGTACCCATAGTCAATGGATGATAGAATCAAAGAAACTGTTTCATGTGAACCAGTGTGAAGGCTGCATTTGTTGTGCTATAGCTTGTGTGGTATGGAAGAGACAATAAAGTCCTTTCACAACCATAACAAAGTCTAATTTGAAGTTTCAGTATATTTCTGGTTTTTACTGCAAAACAAAGTGACTTCTGTTAATTTAGAGGTCTCTTTTGTGTATCAAGTGCAGCTACTATAGAATTCAACCTTACATCTACTTTGTCTGACTTCAGCATTAACGGGCAAAAGCCTTCGTGTCTTTGGGTGTAATCAGACACCACAAACAACTAATGTAAATGAATATAGTGGTCAGCTTTATTTTGGCCAAACACTATGGTCAATTCCGTCAATGATGCTGTTGTACTTCCTCCTCCGACCTACAAACACCGGCAAGATTGGGTGCCTCAGTGAGCATGCTTATGGAAATATCTATTCGATAAAATATATTCTGGTTGTTGGAATGCCATATCAAATAATATTCTTTTTCTCTGCTAACCTCAAGAATTCTCTTTATATTGCATGAAAATGTACTATTCTAGCTGATCTAATGATTTATCTTTATAATGTGTAGTAGTGAGCAGTGATATAGCAACATGGATTTCATATTATTTTTTATTCAGACTAGTCACCACATTTTCAGATTAAATGAGAAGAGAGCAAGTCATATGTCGGTTTTACTCAACCTTTTTTCTATTAAGGCCTCATGCAGACGACCGTAGTGGTGTACACCGCCCTGATTTGCGGCTCGGATACATGCAGAGTGTCACCCGCGGGCCGCCCGCAAACCGCGGACCGTGCACATGGCCGTGTGCATTCATTTCAATGAGCCTGGACCACAAAACACGGCCGTAATAAGACATGTCCGATCTTTTTGCGCTCCAGGCTCCGGGCAATGCACGGACATAGGAAACCACGGTCGTGTGCATAGGCCCATAGAAATGAATGGGACAGCAATTGACCCGCAGATTTGCAGGTGAATTGCGGCCGCAAAAACACGTTCGGGGCCTCATATAAAAGAGGTGGCTTTGTTGGGAACCTAAGATTTAGGGCCTGTTCACATCTGCGACAATGCTTCCATTTCAGATGGTCCATGAAGGATACTTCTAAACAGAATCACAGAAGTAAAATAAAGAAACTGAATGACAATAAAAAAAATAGTGGTTGCTATATAGCAGTAAATTTTTCTGTTAGTGTGTTTCTTTTGAAGATCCAGGTTGGGAACTGATTATTATAATTATTACATATGATTGTATTTTATAACTTCTAATAGGGCACAATCAATTTTGGGAGACTACTCATTTCTACGCACTGGTGCCTGAAAACGGCTTCTATTTTAAAAGGGAGATGAGCACAGTTTGGCTTGTCTGGTGATACAGACTTTTAGCATGTCAGAATATATATATAATTTTTTTTAAAGGGCAGTTATATCATAATTTGCAGTTGATCATTATAGTCATGCAGCAATTCTTGTATGATGCAATTAAAATTACTTGAATTCTACAAAAAATGTGGCTAGTAAACTTATCATTTGGGTGAACCATACTCAAACAATGTAGTAATTGGGGAATGCCATAGTTTGTATAAAGAAATTTAGGGCATTTTGAATTGTCCAAATTTTATTATATGAGTTAAAATTTCTACAAAAAGTTCAGAATTCTTCTTATGTCTAGTCTATCATATGAATGAATGTGTTGTTGTTGTTGTTGATATTATTAGTATTATTGCTATTATTGTTATTATTATTAATAATATTATGAATTTTTAGCACTATCATGTTGCACTATAAATTGTAATAAAACAAAACATGGAATGAAGTACAGAGATTGCAGTATATCAAGAAAAAGACAACCATGTGTGATGAAATCTGAAGAAATTTAAGAAGGAGATAAGTTGTTTTGTAGGTTATGGTTAAGATATTACATTTTCTGTGCAGTCAATGGAGAGTCGAGCTGCAGAGTTCAGGTAGATCGGTACTAGACTGTTTATTGGCAGACCATAGAAGAGTGCTGTAGTAATCGAGGTGAATATTGTAAGCACATAGACTTGAATTGTTGTCTCATGCATGACTATTGGGGGTGTAGAGGTTGCAGCCAACCATGGGCCCTAGGGCACAACTTCCACTCTGTCACATAAGGGTATACCAGTGCTTCACTGTTTATTATCCCTGCACTTTGACATAACTGTATTATTTTTTAGCTTTATCATTGTATTGTGCAGTGCTGTGTGACATGACTTTATTAATTATCCCTGTATTTTCACATGACTATTCATTACCTTTGTACTTTGGGATCGCTGTGTGCATTAGTCTTGTATCATGGTGCGTTATTATCTCTGTGCTGTAACATCACTGTGATCCCTAAAAATTTAGTTGTGACATATCCGTATCTCTGTATTTTTTTATTGTTCATTTTTTTTGCCATACAAAACGTGCAAAACATATTCAAATATTCTGTAACAAAAAAAGAGAAAAAAAAAGAAAAGGGAATGGACATAGACATCTAAACTCCTGCATAAATCCATGATAACATATATATCCCCCCTCCCATCTACCTATGAACACTAGAGCACATTACTGTAAATATTACCTATATCAGAGGTCACAACCCATCAATCGCTATCGATAGGTCGTTCGCCTTCAGGGTGCCGACTAGATTGTGGGATTTCAGTCAGTACTGCAAAATAAAAACAATCTGTAGTACTGACTGAGTCCCAGGCTTACCGGTTGCCATGGAGTGGGAGCAATGCTCTAAATGTAGCGTCAACGTGCTGAAGCTCAAGCAGAGGAGTTTGAGAAGAGGGCAGGCCTCAGTGTTAGTGCGCATCACCCCCAGCTCTATCTATAGAATAGCTGGGTGATGCGCACTGACATCTTTAACCTGGCTAGCTGCATAATAGGAAAGATGTGGGCGACATGAGGAGGCAGCGGCCGCTAATGAGGGTGTTAATATTGCCACTCTGGGAATCATTATTGCAATTAAGGGCACTATGAGGGACATTGTTACTAACGAGGGCACTGTAAAGGGTTTGCCTGACACAGGTTCTGTGTCGACGCCAGGGGTTCATCAGCTCCAAGGTCTGCTAGAGTGACGCGATCTGTTACCACTCAGGCTTGCAGGCTGAGGAGAGGGAGAACCTATCACAGCCTGGCCTGATGGTTCTAGCTCCCCCCTTGGTCTATTTATACCCTCACTTGCAGCATGTTCCTTGCCTGTGATTCTCTTGTTTCCTGGCTCTGCTATTCCTGCTATTTACCTGATTGACCAATGTTACTTTTTGACCCTGGCTTGCCTGACTATTCTCCTGCTGTTTTGCTTCTACGTACTCTCGAGGTTTGATTTGGCTCGTTCACCACTGCCTGTTGCTCACGGTTTTCCATGGGCAACTGCCCTTACTCCCCTTTGCTTCTGTGTGCCCTTGTCTTGTGTTGTCTGTCTTTGCACTTACTGAGCGCAGGGACCGTCGCCCAGTTGTACACCGTCATTTAGGACTGGCCGTGCAAGTAGGCAGGGACTGAGTTGCGGGTAGATTAGGGCTCACCTGTCATCTCCCCACCCCGTACCATTACAGGCACTGTGCGGGAACACTATTACTAATGGATGATTAAAAAAAATAAGAAGCACATGAACAGAATAGCGCACACCCCAAATTGTTGATGAAAAATAATGAAAACTTTATTATATACTAAATACAAAAATTTAAAACCATTTAAAAACCAGGAAAAGATCAGTAAACCTGTAATATAAGATAGGAAGCAGACCACAGGAAAAAAATCTCTAATAAGATATTGTATGGGTCAGTGTCGAAAAAACAAAATGCAATTACAGTATAAATGTGTTAAATGCAAATAGTAAACCTATTCGGTCAACATATAGTGAACCCCACAATTATACAAGGTCCAATCTGGGACTTTTAAAAATCTTTTCTATAGCAGAGAATGGTATAAAATACAATACTATCAGGTACCCACCACCTGAAATGCCCCCCCCCCCACTTCAGTGCAGCGTCGGTCTGAGCAACTCTGGTCTTGGAAGCCCCTGCCATTCATCACTCAATCTCTGGCCTCAGTGATAATGCTGCCATGTACAGCACGTGACTGCTAGGCAGGGCCGATTCTAGGTTTTCTGCTGCCTGTGCCAAAAATTGAAATGGCGCCTCCCAGATCTTGATTAACATCCCCCTGGCTGTTCTACATCACCAGCAGCCCCACACACAAAAAAAAAAAAATCATACCACCCATTACCTCACTGCAGATCATACAGTGACTACAGTATGGATTACAGGCAGAATAAGCATTTACATTAAGTGACGTCTTCTCAGATTCTAGTTGTTGTTTTTCTCTTCTCTTCTCCATCCGGTCCAGACCTCTATGGTGACTTGTCCCGACCATGGCCCATTTCTGCAGTTTTCCGCTCAGATGTCTTCAGCTTCTAGCTTTTCAAACATTTCTGTACCTGTAAACAACGATAACATTCTCATGGTGACTCACACAATGCCCCTAAATTCAATAGCACCATACACTGAACCACTAATTCTAATAGCACCATACACTGTGCCCCTGATTATAATAGCGCCATACACTATGTCCCTGATTATAAGAGCACCATACAGTGTCGTCGTCCCCACACACAGTGCCCCCGGTAGGTAGTGCCCCCTCAGAGCCCCCTGTAGACAGTGCCCCACATAGAACCCCCTGTAAACAGTGCCCCACATACAGCTCCCTGTAGGCAGTGCCCCACATACATAGTGCTCCCTATAGAGCCTCCTCTAGATACTGCCCACCATAGAGCCCCTGTAGATAGTGCCCCCCGTAGATAGTGCCCTACATAGATCGCCCTGTAGATAGTAGCCCCTGTAGATAGTGCCCCAAATACAGCCCCTGTAGATAGTGCCCTACATAGATCCCCTGTAGATAGTGGCCCCATAGATCCCCCTGTAGATAGTGGCCCCATAGATCCCCCTGTAATTAGTAGCCCCTAGGTAGTGCCCCACATATAGCCCCCTGTAGGTAGTGCCCCACATATAGACTCCCTGTAGATCGTGCCCCACTTAAAGCCCCCTGTATATAATGCCCCACATATAACTCCCCCTGTAGATAGTGCTCCACATATAGCCCCCTGTAGATAGTGCCCCACATATAGCCCCCCTGTAGATAGTGCTCCACATAGCCTCCCCTGTAGATAGTGCCCCACATATAGCCCCTCTGTAGATAGTGCTCCACATATAGCCCCCTGTAGATAATGCTCCACATATAGCCCCACCCCCTGTAGATAGTGCTCCACATATAACACCAAAATATTACCCCCTGTAGATAATACTCCACATATACCCCCCCCCCCCGTGTAGATAGTGCTCCACATATAGCCCCTCACACTTTTAACAGAAAAAAAACTTTACATACTCACCTAAACCCGTTCCCGTGCCATTCTCTGGCACTGAAGGCCTGCTCTCTTCTGAGCTGGTCTGTTGGGGCTAAACAACGCAAGCGCTCTTGAAATCTGCTGATTGGCAGGCTGCCTTGCCCTGTCATTGAAAGACGCAAAGCTTACGTCATTGAAAGCCTCTGAATAGCGAGGCACGGAACGTGCCCTGCCATTCAGCACTTATGCATGTAATTGTATTTGCATCCTATAACCACACGTACAATTATAGTGAAGGGCAGGGTGGCGGTGGCTTGTTTCAGTGGTGCCCTCAGAGGGGCAGCAGGCTGTCGCCTGAGGCGAGATGCTCATCGCGCCTCATGGACAATGCGGCCCTGCTGCTAAAGCCAGGGATTGACTGCAGCGGCATGTGACCGATGAACGGTACATAAATGCTGAGGAAGCTTCTGGGGCCGAGGCGGCAGAGACCATGGCCACTGTGCTGGTGCGGAGGGGGGGGGGGGGGAATTTCAGGGTGGTAAGTACCTGGTTATTATTTTATACCATCCCCTCACTTCATAAAGATTTTTAAAAGTCACCCTCTTAATACATATTGAAGGCTTTCAACATTAGTTTCATTTGAATGAAGTTTATGCTAGTACCTTTTATGGAAAGAATCCTACCCTTCACTGAACAAAAAGGGAATTGGGTACATTAGGCAAGTACAAAGCTAGTCTCAGCCAAGGCAAAGGTGCAGCTCGGCAACCCTTCCCCCCAAAGTAATGCATCAAAATCCCTGCATGCCAGTCTACATACAAGCATTTGTAGTTCATCGACCCAATTTTCAGCCCGCCCTTTTCTGGCACTGCCACTGCTGGGTTACAGCCCCGCTCCCCTCCACCAAGTGTGTGCTATGCCAAAATAGTATGTGTGACTGTTAATTTTTAAACTTTATGGTTATTTCGTGCAGCTTGTAACAGTGCCCGCCCTTTCACACATCCAGTTCCCATATCCTGCTAGACCTCCCTAGCTACGACCCAGCAGTAGGTTTTTTTCAACTGCGACTAGCAATACAATTTCCACAAGCAGAATACAGAGATCACAGAAAGGCTTCGTTCACATCTGCACTAGGGTCTCGTTTCGACATTCCGTCGGAGCTTTCCGTCGGAACGGGACCCTGACTGACAAAAACCAAAGGTTTACGTTTCCATCACCATTGATTTCAATGGTGACGGATACGGTGCCAATGGTTTCCGTTTGTCTCTGTTGTGAAAGGGTTCCGTAGTTTCAGGGCCCCGTTCCGATGGAAAGCTTAGATGGAACGTTGGAACGGGACCCTAGCGCAGAAGTGAACTAAGCCTAAGGTACTTGTTTGTTTACATGGGTCTTACCTTTGGATAAGGAACATATAAGGACTTTATGCACAGGAGCGCTTTTAGACGTGGTTCGCAAGATCTTTGACCTATAATTACACATATTACACAATAAAATGTAATCTAAGAAAAACACTTTTAATGCTCCCACCTAAAGAACATCATACATTTTCATCTAGCACATTGAAGTGTTTCCAAATCAGTGCAACGTACAATTCCTACACGTATAAGACCGGATGATAAGGAATATGCCCCTCTGGTAGAAATAAAACTGTGTCATACATGGAAGTAGTGACTCAGTTTATGTTTAACTATTTACTATGATATTATATTCATATATGCTAATGAAACTATAGCTTGATGAGAAAATGTAAATGTTTCCATCTGAGAGCAGCTATACATTATATGAGGAGAAGCAGGTTTTAGTGATGTCCCGGGTTTTAAACCTTAGTGCTTAAGGTCCCAAATAGCTTTGCTACGTTTCGTATTTTCCTTTTTTCGAAAATGTAGAAACATATTTCGATGCTGATATGCAGTATTCAAATGACTAAAATGACATTGATTTGTGAAGTGATGTCAATTGATTTTTTATTACTGCCTTTGTGTTCCTCACTCAGGTCTGATATGTGATTGCCTATAGCTCTTGTGTCATGGGGGAGGGGCGGGGGAGCGTGTGTGGCACATTCTTTCCACTGCCCTTCAGTCATATCATTATGTGCAAACTAACAAGTGAAACACATCTTTGTTAACCTATTTGTAGCCTTTTAAAGAGCTATTTACCAAGACAGAAAAGGGGCATTACTAGCCATCTGCTCGAAGACTTTGCTTGTGTTTGTCACGTGCAAATGTATTATTGTCTTCCTGTGCTTTGTACCAAAAGCCAAACCTTAAACCAGAAATAACTATTGTAATAAACCGCAAGTTTGAATCTTTACCTCCAAACATCTAAATTTCATTCTGTATAAATATTTTTAGAGACCTCTTAACCAAACCATAGGGTTGGGAGTCTGTTCTGTCTCTCTACCTTCACTTTACTTGCTATTTTTTTTTTTTTTTTTTTATAAACTATATTATATTCTTAAGAAATTGTCCCCAAAAAGTTAAGATTTCTTTAAAAAAAAATATAAATAAATAAATAATAGAATCCTAAACTAAACATTGAGAATGTGAAATTTATGAATAAATATTATGGGTTTGAATCCTCTAAAAAACAAGAACAAAAAATAACTGTATATAAAAACACTACACTATATACTTCAGAGTCTTGCAATACATCAGTGTTTTTCATAAGAGTGCTTTTTACCAAGCCTGTCCGACATCCTAATGCTTCTCCTCTTAGAGGGCAATTGTGTGGCCATGTTTGATTTTTACACCCCACCACCAACATTAAAATAAACTTGCACTAGAGATGAATGTGGTAATAAAACGCACATTCACCAAAGTACATGTCATTGGGAAGACTGTGTGTGATAACGGTCGGTTGGATCTTAACTATGTAAAATATTTCACAGAGCATCAAACATTAGATAAAAGTCTTAAATGATATAAGTCATGATCTGTAATTGATTTTTCCTAGTACCTCAAAGTTAATCAGTATAGATGAAATGGAGGAAACAGGCAATTGGTAAGTTACAAAAATAAGATAAAGCTAATGGCAGGCTAGTAGACGAAAACTATTGGTGAAAGAAGCTCGATATAATATTGAGCAGTGAACAGTCAATCAAATGTCAACCAGTCACTTAATGTTTCAGTAAATAATAAAAGACGCGGTAGTAAATAAAAAATAAAATGAAGCGGTAGTAGCCTAAAATGTATGGCCCAATACTGTATCTTCACACAGAGGTTTATTGGTTTTTATTCTCAGATTATTTTCTTACTGATCCCGTAATATGAGAAATTGTGATATGTTCCATTAGATATATTACGAAGGTACCCACTCCGCTCCGATCCGTGCATAGAGCTTTGTCGGGTCATAATTTTCCAATCTGCCGTACTGTGATATGATTGGTCACCATAGACCACTGTTTTCTAAATCTCCCACATTGTCTGGTTTCATAGATCCTGGTTCCTACTGTTTCACACTTGTGGGTGAATTAGGGCGTGGAGAAACAGACACCAGTCTATGCATCCATCACGCAAGGTGTCAAGAATGCGGCATAGTGTTTTTGTGTGAATGTGGGAGGGAGTTTTTATGGTACGTATTGAGCTCCTTGGTAAAAAAAACAAAAAAAAAACCAGTTGCTGAATATCACATAGACATTAAACATAACAGCTTAGAACCTTCATTGCAATATGGCAGAAATATTTGAATAAAATATTTTTTTTTTCAGCATGTCTCATATGACAATGTAAAGACTATATAAGAAATGTTTACGGAGTTGTCTATTTTGATCAGGGACATAACCTAAAGTCCTGGGTATTAATGCATAATCTGTAACAGGACCTCCACCTATCATGTGCCATTTATAATACTGGTGTATAATGCGGCAGAGGTGCCATTGGTTCCCCTTAGGCACCAAGGGCACAGTGTCACTACTACCTCTGCACCCTCTATACCAAAATCCTTTCTTTAGATAACCTTTCAATATGGCCTCAGCATTTTTATGACCACATGCTATACAATATCTTTGTTCCTAATATTATAGCATTTAAAGCAAATTAGAAGTGTAATTAGAGTGACAGTAACAAACTTGTTTGTATGTTTCCTAATCTTAGTTACTATATAAACAATTACTACATACTATTCCATATTTATGGATTCATTCATAGAAGTCAAATAGTCAATTTCTTGATCACATGTATAAACACAAACAAATGGCCATTATATATACACATTTCATGAATAAAACCACCTGCACAATATTGTGTAGACGTCTGTCGTGCTGCCAAAACAGCACTGACCCATCGAGTCATGGCCTTCGCAAGACCTCTGAAGGTGTCCTGTGTTATTTGGCATCAAGAAGCTAGCAGCAGGTCCTTTAACCCCTTCCCGACATTTGACGTATCCATACGCCAAAGTAGGGTAGGGGAAGTATGGAGCGGGCTCACGGAGTGAACCCACTCCATACGATGCAGGTGTTGGCTGTTTGTTACAGCCGACACTTCAGAGTAACAAGCGGCATCGCGCTCGAGCACGATCCCACTAGTTTAACTCGTTAAATGCTGCGGTCAATTGCGACCGCAGCATTTAAATCGTTAGAAAGAGGGGGCGACCCCCTCTAACAGCTCATCGCGCCCTCTGCAACGCAATCGTGGGGGGGTGATGGTTGCTATGGCTACCTGGGGCTTAATAGATGCCTGTCAGAATCACGATATACTGCAATACATTAGTATTGCAGTATATCGTGCAAGCGATCTAACGATCGCTGGTTGAAGTCCCCTAGGGGGACTAATAAAAAAAGTAAAAAGGAGTTAAATAAAGTTTTTTTTTGTGTAAAAAAAAATAAAATAATTAAAAGTTAAAAAAAAGACCCTTTTCCCATTTTCCCCCTAGAGCATAGTAAAAAATAAATAAATAAACATAATTGGTATCGCCGCGTCCATAAAAGTCTGAACTATTAAAATATATAATTATTTAACCTGCACGGTGAACGCCGTAAAAAAAAAAAAAAATATTGTAAACGCCAGAATCTCTATTTTTTGGTCACCTAATATCCCACAAAAAATTTAATAAAAAGTGATCAACCCGTCGCATGTACACCAAAATGATATTATTAAAAACTACAGCTTATCCCGCAAAAAATAAGTCCCATACCACTTAATCGAGGGAAAAATAAAAAAAGTTATGGCTCTCTTAATTTGGCGACACAAAATAAATTTTCTTTTTTACACTTAGGTTTTTACTTGTAAAAGTAGTAAAATATAGAAAAAACTATATATATTTGGTATCGCCGTAATTGTATTTACCCACAGAATAAAGTTAACATGTTGTTTTAATTGCACAGTGAATTTTCGTAAAAACGGCGCGCATAAAACCATGGAGGAATCGCTGCTTTTTTCATTTTCTACCCCACAAATAAATTTTTTCCCTTTTCCTATTACATTAAATGGCAAAATAAATGGTGCTAAGAAAAACTACAACTCGTCCCACAAAAATCAAGCCCTCATAGTACTATATCGACGGAAAAATAAAGACGTTATGGCTTTTGGAAGGTGGGGTGGAAAAAACTAAAACAAAAATCTGAAAAATGGCTGCGGTGGGAAGGAGTTAAAGAGGCTCTGTCACCACATTATAAGTGGCCTATATTGTACACGATGTGATCGGCGCTGTAATGTAGATTACAGCAGTGTTTTTTTTATTTAGAAAAACGATCATTTTTGACAGAGTTATGACCTATTTTAACTTTATGCTAATGAGTTTCTCAATGGACAACTGGGTGTGTTTTACTTTTTGACCAAGTGGGCGTTGTACAGAGGAGTGTATGACGCTGACCTATCAGCGTCATACACTTCTCTCCATTCATTTACACTGCAGATAGCGATATAGCTATATCGCTATGTGCAGCCACATAAGCACACTATAACGTTACTGCAGTGTCCTGACAATGAATATACATTACCTCCAGCCAGGACGTGACGTATATTCATTCTCCTGACCACTTCTGTAGCGTCTCTGTGAGTTACAGCATAGCAGGTGTAGTCTCGCGAGATTACGCTGTAAACTGTCATTTACAGCGAGATCTCGCTGTGCTGTGCTGCAAACCACAGAGAAGTGATCAGGATTCTGAATACACATCCCGTCCTGGCTGGAGGTAATTGTCATGACACTGCAGTAATGTTAGTGTTTGTGTATGTGGCTGCACATAGCGATATAGCTATATCGCTATGTGCAGAGTAAATTAATGGAGAGAAGTGTATGATGCTGATTGATCAGCGTCATACACTCCTCTGTACAACGCCCACTTGGTCAAAAAGTAAAACACACCCAGTTGCCCATTGAGAAACTCATTAGCATAAAGTTAAAATAGGTCATAACTCCGTCAAAAATGATAGTTTTTCTAAATAAAAAACACTGCTGTAATCTACATTACAGCGCCGATCACATCATGTACAATATAGGCCACTTATAATGTGGTGACAGAGCCTCTTTAAGTCCTGTAAGTTGCCATGTGAGGCCTCCGTGGATCGGACATGTTTTTCCAGCATATTCCAAAGATGCTGGATCAGATTGAGCTCTTAGGAATTTAGAGGCCAAGCCAACACTTTGAACTCGTTGTCATGTTCCTCAAACCATTCATGAACAATTTTTGCAGTGTGGCAGAGCACATTATTCTGCTGAAAGAGGCCACTGCCATTAGGGAAAACCGATGCCATAAATGGGTGTACTTGGTCTGCAATAATGTACAGCTAGGTGGTTCATGCAAAAGTAACATCCACATGAACACCTGGACCAAGGTTTTCCAGCAGCCCATTGCTCAAAGCATCAACACGGACTCCTCCAGCTTGCCTTTTTCCCATAGTGCATCCTGGCGCCATCTCTTTCTCAGGTATGCGACCAGTCCGTCCACTGCATACTGGGAACATCAGACCTGCCTTTTTGGAGGTGCTCTGACCCAGTCGTCTAGCCATCATAATTTTGCCCTTGACAAAGTTGCTTGGATCCTTAAAGAGGCTCTGTCACCAGATTTTGCAACCCCTATCTGCTATTGCAGCAGATAGGCGCTGCAATGTAGATTACAGAAACGTTTTTATTTTTAAAAAACGAGCATTTTTGGCCAAGTTATGACCATTTTTGTATTTATGCAAATGAGGCTTGCAAAAGTCCAAGTGGGCGTGTTTAAAGTAAAAGTCCAAGTGGGCGTGTATTATGTGCGTACATCGGGGCGTTTTTACTACTTTTACTAGCTGGGCGTTCTGACGAGAAGTATCATCCACTTCTCTTCAGAACGCCCAGCTTCTGGCAGTGCAGACACAGAGCGTGTTCTCGAGAGATCACGCTGTGACGTCACTCACAGGTCCTGCATCGTGTCGGACGAGCGAGGACACATCGGCACCAGAGGCTACAGTTGATTCTGCAGCAGCATCGGCGTTTGCAGGTAAGTCGATGTAGCTACTTACCTGCAAACGCTGATGCTGCTGCAGAATCAACTGTAGCCTCTGGTGCCGATGTGGCCGACACGATGCAGGACCTGGGGCAGGAAGTGAGTGACGTCACAGCGTGATCTCTCGAGAACACGGCTGTGTCTGCACTGCCAGAAGCTGGGCGTGCTGAAGAGAAGTGGATGATACTTCTCGTCAGAACGCCCAGCTAGTAAAAGTAGTAAAAACGCCCCGATGTACGCACATAATACACGCCCACTTGGACTTTTACTTTAAACACGCCCACTTGGACTTTTGCAAGCCTCATTTGCATAAATACAAAAATGGTCATAACTTGGCCAAAAATGCTCGTTTTTTAAAAATAAAAACGTTACTGTAATCTACATTGCAGCGCCTATCTGCTGCAATAGCAGATAGGGGTTGCAAAATCTGGTGACAGAGCCTCTTTAACCCCTTAAGGGCGCAGCCTAGTTTTGGCCTTAAAGGGAAGGTGTAATGAATTATATTTTTTTATCATATTGCTTTTAATATGATATTAACATAAATTGTATTTATTTGTGTTCTCATGTTCAACTTTATACATTGTTCTTACTTTTACTTCTCTATGGGGGCTGCCTTGTTTTTTTTCATCTCTGTATGTGTCGATTAACGACACATACAGAGATGGAATACAGCACATACAACCCCATAGATAATGCGAACGGGAGCCGTTCCATTCTCAGAAGCGTATGCTGTCTGTGTGGGAACGGCGCATGCGCCGCTCCCACACAGACAAATACGAAGCTCGTTCGCAGAACGAAATCCAGCGCCATTTTCATGTGGACCACAAGCCGCTGCCGGACAGTCAGATGACGACTTCCGGCCGCGGCTTCCGGCCATATGTTCAGGCGCAAGGAATAAGAGCGTAGACCAACGGAGGCGGCGGCAGGTAATTTATGTATGTGATGTGTGTATTATATTCGTGTGATACGGTCTGCTGAGCCCTGTATCTAATCCTCCTACACTGTGCAGTCGCTCAGAAAATGGCGGCACACAGTGTAGGAGGTTTGAATACATTCAAACCCCTCCCTCTCCTGGCACTAGCCAGAAGGGAGGGGGGATTGTGTGAGGACACTAGAGAGAGTGTGTCCATCCCAAATTTGCAGCATAAATCAATGAGGTTGCTTTAAAACATTGACCATGCTGCGATTTTGGGAACTGCTCTCTCTAGTGCCCAGCACATGGAAATGTTATAAATTACAATCTAATTTATATTTCCTGACTTGTGAAAAAATTGAAAAAAATTAAAACAATTTGTAATCACTTAAATAATAATTAACTGAAAAAAAAACCAAAACATTTCTAGCGACACATTCCATTTAAGGCCTGATTTACACGAGCGTGTGCGTTTTGCGCACGCAAAAAATGCGGTATTTTGCTTGCGCAAAAGGCACTTAACAGCTGCGTGTGTCATCAGTGTATGATGCGCGCAGCCGTCATCATTATGACACTCCGTTTGGAGGTTTGTAAACAGAAAAGCACGTGGTGCTTTTCTGTTTACATTCAGAGTTTGACAGCTGTTGCACGATTCACGCAGTTCGCACGGAAGTGCTTTCGTGTGGCATGCGTGGTTTTCACGCACCCATTGACTTCAATGGGTGCGTGATGCGCGAAAAACGGCGAAATATAGAACATGTCGTGAGTTTTACGCAGTGGACTCACGCTGCGCAAAACTCACGGACTGTCTGCACTACCCCATAGACTAATATAGGTGCGTACGACACGCGTGAAAACCACGCGCGTCGCACGCGCGTATATTACGCTCGTGTAAATGATGCCTAAGACTCCGAGCCCATTTTTCAAATCTGACATATTTCACTTTCTGTGGTAATAAATTCGGAATGCTTACACCTATCCAAGTGATTCTGAAAATTGTTTTTTTTTCCATGAGACATTGGTTAGTGGTAAAAATTTGTTCGCTATATTTAGTGTTTATTTGTGAAAAAAAGAAAAGTTTAGAGAAAATTTGGAAAAAATATCATTTTTCAGAATTTAAATGTATCTGCTTGTAAGACTGATGGTTATACCACCCAATATAGTTACTAGTTCACATTTCCCATATGGTTACTATATGTTGGCATAATTTTTTGAACATTCTTTTATTTTTCTAGGATGTTACAAAACTTAGAACATAAGCAGCAATTTCTCATATTTTGAATAAAATTTCAAAAGCCTCTTTTCTTTAGGTACCAGTTCAGTTTTGACGTGGCTTTGAGGGTCCTATATACTAGAAACCCCAATAAACACCCTATTTTAGAAACTAGACTCCTCAAATTATTCAAAACATAATTTAGAAAGTTTATTAACCCTTTAGGTGTTTCACAGGAATTGAAAGCAAAGTAGAGGTGAAATTAACAAAAAAATAATTTTTGGGTCAGAAAATCCTTTTAATTCCATTTTTTTCCCCTGTAGAACAGAAGGTTTTACCAGAGAAACACAACTCAATATTTATTGCCCAGATTGTGCATTTTTTGGAAATATCCCACATGTGGCCCGTGTGCAATAATGGACTGAAGCACCGGCCTCCGAAGCAAAGGAGCACCTAGTGGATTTTTAGGCCTCCTTTTTATTAGGCACCATGCCCGGTTCGAAGAAGTCTTGTGGTGCCAAAACAGTGGAAACCACTCACAAGTGACACTATTTGACAAACTACACCCTCAAGGAACTTATTGAAGGCTATAGTGGGCATTTAGACCCCACAGGTTTTTTGATGCATTTTGTTGAATTAGGCTGTGCAATTGAAAATCTAATTTTTCAGATAAAAGGTACAAATTTTTAATTTTGGCAAGGAATAAAAGGAGAAAAAGCACCCCAACATTTGTAAAGCAATTTCTCTCGATTACGGCAATATCCCATATGTCGTCATAAACTGCTGGTTGGACAAATATCAGGGCTCAGAAAGGCAGGTGTGCTATTTTGGCATGTAGATTTTGCTGGATTGGTTTCTGGGTGCCATGTCGCATTTACAGAGCTTCTGAGGTACCAGTACAGGGGGAAACCCCTTAAAAGTGACCCCATTTTGGAAACTAGACCCCTTGAGGAATTCATTGTAGTTTTCATCGGGTGCATGAGACTTTTTGATGAGCATTTATTCTATTTTTTTTAAGAGGCGTGGTGACTAAAAAACAGCAATTCTACTATTACTTTTGATTCCTTTTTTTTTTTTTTTTTACAGCGTTCACCGTGCGCTAATGACATATTCACTTTATTCTGCGGGGTGATACGATTACGGCGATACCAGATGTTTATAGTTTTTTTTAATGTCTTATGGCGTTTGCACAATAATATACTTTTTATAAAAAATCATTTACTTTTGGAGTTGCCTTATTCTAAGAGCCATATCTTTTGTATTTTTCCATCAAGAAAGCGGTGTGGGGACTTGTGTTTTGCATAACGAACTACGGTTTCGATCAGGACCATTTTTAGGTACATGCGACTTTTTGATCTCTTTTTACTCTATTTTTGGGAGGTGAAGTGACCAAAAAAATTGTAATTTTGATATGGTTTATGATTTTCTTTTATGGCGTTCAATGCACGGGATAAATAACAAAATACTTTTGTAGTTCAAGCCCTTACGGACGCGGCAATACCAATTATATATAGTTTGTTTATTTTTTTAATAATGGACTGATAAGGTAAAAAGGGGGATTTTTACTTTGAAACTTTTCTTTTTACACAACTTTTTTTTAAATTTATTACTTTGTTCCACTGGGGGACTTGAGGGCTGGAGGTCCTGATCGCAATTCTAATTCACTGCACTACATGCGTAGTGCAGTGTATTAGAGCTGTCAGCTACTCACTGACAGCAAGCATAGTGGGTCCTAACTTTTTAGTAAATAGAAAAATGGACACAACTGTTACAAGTTAAAAACACATAAAACCCCGTGACAGAGAAAGAAGGCTGAGGCCTGACCTAAATGGTCAATACAATGCAGTAGCAGCAGACAGATGTAGGCCGGGTTCCGGGTAGCGTAAATGCTGCAGAATTTCCGCAACAGAATTCTGTGCGGAAATTCCACAGCATTTACAGTAGCAGCAAAGAGGGTGAGATTTAATAAATCTCATGCCCACCCTACGGAAAAAAAGCAGCGTAAACATTAATAGATTGACCTGCGGTGCAGAATTTAATTCCGCAGCATATCAATTTATGCTGCATTTTTTCCTTATTGAATTCAATGGCGATACAAAATCCGTAACAGAAAGCCAATTGTTGCAACTTTTGCAGCGCATTCGCAACAATTACGCCCCAAAAAAACCAAACATACTTACCCAGAATGCCCTACTTCTTCGTTCAGTCTGGCATCCTGGGATGACGTATCCCACGTGATCTCCCTCTGCTGACAAGCTTTATGGAGATGCGGATTTAATTTTCCAGCAGGACTTGGCACCTGCCCACATTGAATTACTGAAATAAATTAACTTTTTGATGATATTCTAATTCATTGAGAAGGACTAGTGTGTGTGTGTGTGTGTGTGTGTGTGTGTGTGTGTGTGTGTATATATATATATATATATACACACATACATATACACACACACATACACACATACACACACACACACACACAAGAATAAGGCAAAAGCAGTACTGTGTAGTGGGATGGGACGCACGCTCCTTGAACGCCAATCCAATGTCTAAATAAGTTATAGGACAAGAATGGCAGCACTTCGTTCAAATTTAGCGAAAAAGCAAGTAGACTTTATTCAACTCTGCAACATTCCAGCCCAGCTCAATAGACCCTTCTCAAGTTGGGCTGAAACTGTGGCTAAGGAGATGAAGTCATACTAAACCATACTGGACAATAGAACGCAACCAGGTCCACCTCAGACCATGACGCACGTTTTACCCCTTGGCTTCATTCTGGAATACGGAGGTGGAACAGCAGCACTGGGATTTAAAGGAACAGTGTCACCAAAATTTTTTTTTTTATATCAGTTTTATGTTAGGGTTTTATTAAAAACGTTTATATGTGTTTGTGTGTTACTTTTTACACTTTTTCTTCCCTATGGGGGCTGCCATTTTTTTTTCCATTTCTGTATGTGTCGATTAACGACACATACAGATATGGAATACGGCAGCTCCAGTCCCATAGGGACTGCGAACGGGGCCCGTTCCATCCACTATGGTGTACGCCGTCTGTGTGGGAACGGCGCATGCGCCGCTCCCACACAGTCCAATTTGAAATGCGCGCCGTCCGGCGCTATTTTCCTGTGGACCGGAAGTCGCGGCCGGACAGTAAGATTACTACTTCCGGTCGCGGCTTCCGGACTTGTGCACATGGAGCAGCGGCAGCAGACGGAGCGGACGGACCGGAGGCGACTGGAGCAGGTAAGTGATTTCTATGTATGTTCGTGTTTCAGTGTGTGTTTACTAGTGTATGTAAACCTTCTACACTGTGTTAGCTCAAAAAATGGCGACACACAGTGTAGGCGGTTAGACCGTTCAAACCCCTCGTTTCTCCCGGCACTAGCCACGATAAAGGAGGGGGGGATTCTGAGAGCTCACTAGAGCGAGGGATTTTTTCCCAATTTTGCAGCATAAAGCAATGTGGTTGCTTTACCACATGCAATGCTGCAATTTTGGGAATTGCTCCATCTAGTGACCAGTGCTGGGAAATATTATAAATTGAATCCAATTTATAATATTTCCTCACTCGTGAAAAAAATAAAAAAAATTGGAACAATGTTTAATCACCTACACACTAATTTTTAACTAAAAAAAAAAAAAAAAAAATGTTTTGCTGGCAACACATTCCCTTTAAAGGCCAAGAGATACACAAGAGGAGTCAAATAACTATAATGAAAAAGCAGTGTTGCACGTTACCTGGCGCTAGTAATGCATCCCACCTACCGGGCCAAACCTGGAAATAGACTGGGAAGGTGAAGGTTGTACGCAGGCGCCGTCCACATCATCACTGCTCACGGACAGAACAGTGAAAATGTTTACATTGAGCCCCATGCAAATATAATAATTTCAATATCCCAAATCTTTATCTACTTGCATACCACACTAGACCTCGAGAAGGTATTTCCTTAAAAATGAATAACCACAAATTGTGGCGGACAAGTGTCAAATTGAATCGGTCTGCTACTACTGCATTATCTTGACCATTTATGCCAGACCTCAGCCTTCTTTCCCTGCCACATTGTTTTATGTGCTTTTGAGGTGTATAGGTTGTGTACATTTTTCTATTTAATAAAAATATATTTGTATGATTAACAAGTATTGAGATATTCTTTGCCTCAGGGGCTTTTGTAGGTTTTAGTACTACGATGTAACTAAGGTCTAAGAATTATACAGCGTTCGCTTAGACCAGGCAGTTACAAAATATATCACTGTGGCGCACGTTCTGATACAATTGGTGCATTTTGCTAGACACTTTTCCTTATACCACTTCTTGGTTGGCTTAGCTTAAGTCCGTTTTTTGTGCTCAATTTTGGGAGCACATTTTAAGCCATGCCCTTTCCACACCCCATTATTTTTTTTTTGACACATTTTTAAATGATCTAGTGATTTGCAAACATCTGCTCCTTTCAGCAGCAATGTTCCACATTTGGGCACAAAATACAACAGCTGTGACCACTATAGTAAATCTGCCATGTATCTTTTATGATCTATAAACTTACCATGACTTTCGCCTTCAGTTGGACATATACTTATTAATAAATCGTAAACTAATGAGCAGATAAAAACAATTTCTCTTACTTGGGCCTCATGCACACTTCCATTGGCCGTGGAACGGGCGCTAATAACGGATCCATGAAACACAGATGGCTTCCGTGGGCAGTCCATTGTTTCAACGGACCAAACGAATGAAAAGGCCGAGACTGTTGTGTCAAAAACAGACAGGAGTAGGACCGGTCCTATTTTTGTCAGAACGGCCACACGGTTCCATTAAAACAACGGAAGTGTGCATGGGCCCCATAGAAATGAGTCAGTGTGCTATCCATTAAAAAACCAAAACGGATCGCACACTGAAGAAAATAACTGAAGTGGGCATGAGGCCTTAGTGTCCTTGATTTGCACGGGAATGTTAGTCCAAGCATGAGACTCTTATTTTTAACCTGTTTAGATATATTGAACAGTTTTCAGCCCCCATTCTGCTACATGTAACCATAACCTTATAGTGTGATATGCCCACCCATCCAGCCCCTCCACTGAAAGCGGTCTAATACCTACATATATGACATTAAGGGGGATTATATAAAACACACTGGTCTCAGCCGTTCACCATATAACCAATTTTAATTTACTTACCAAATTTTTTTACATCAATGATTTATCGTTCCCAAGACAGACCTATGTAAAATGCTGTACAATATTAAAGGCAATCATTACCATGAACAGACACCATTAAGAATAGTTCCATATTGATCCTGGAGGCTGAACCTTAAACCTTTTAGCATCTGAACCAGCATATAATGATGCAAAGTTGTACAAAGCATTAAACACATTGACATCAGAACGGCGATTTAACATAACGTTTCATTCTCCGACTCTTCCTTCCCACATCTGCTTAGGAAGCCGTGAACTGCTGATTTTATCTCAAGAAAAAAAAAAAAAAGGAGCTGGCACAAGTAATTTTTCTTCCTTTGTTATAGAATTTGCAGTGTTTGCATTAAGCGTATAAATGTATTTAAAGGTTTTATATCTCGCGTGAACTGGATTAACCCCTGCAGCGCTGTTTGAGTTATTCTCTTCCACGTTTGAAGAGTGTCTGAATGCCTTTGCTAAGCATTCTGGGTATTTCACAGAGAAAGGGGTAATTGTTTTACAATGCACAATGGGATCATACAATGCACTCAAGACGAGCAAACTACTTCCTGTAAACTTATGTGGTTTTGCAAACAGATAGTTTTTTGTTGTTCCTTAGAAGACCTCAGCGTTCCTCAACACTTAGATTAGATTTAAATACCAGCGAGCACTATGGCCTGGCAAACTATGCACCATGGGTTCTAAAGCAACACAGTCTAAAACAAAGTTCATAGTAAAAATCAGATATTCACAGTAGATGCACGGACAGAATTTGGAGCAAGGACTATAATTATGTCAATTTACATCTGCGAGAAGGGGATGTGGCAACATATAAAAGTAGTTCTACAAAAATGTCAGCAAGTAGGGCAGGTATGTGCGAACATCCCCTTAAAAACACTCATCACAGAAAAATACACCTAGTATACTTATTAAAACACAATCAGATCATGGAGCCATAACATTAAACACACACGTGGTGAACATGGATAATCGCAGGCAAGGTTAGCGTCTGGAAAGGCTTCATATCGCATGTGTACAAGAGTGTTTAATTTATGATCACAGAAATCCAATTGAGGAGACGACCAAACATTCATTTCATGTCTAAAACTGTTAAATATAGGACCTTTAACCGCAAAGATTAGGTTTTTCACATGCCTGCCCTCAGGTGTGTGAATGGACAGATGAGCATAAAGAGGGTTACCACATGGGCAAATCCATTGTGTATGTGGTAAAATGTGGCATCCCTATGTAGATTATATAAAAGAAAAAAAAAAGAAAAAACAAAACCTTAGTTTCAGGGGACCATGAACACCCAAAAAAAGAGGAGGGAGCCTACGGAAAGTATGCAAAAAGTAGGATAAGACATTATGAGGATGAAGAACCTAATGTGTATGGCCATGAAGAAAGAAGAAAAGTAAAGATTTCAGTCAACCCTATAGATAGATACGGTACATACATTGAGGTTTCCAACAAAATTCAACAAGAGGGTATATTTAGAGTAAGGCCTCATGGATTGATGCGTCTTACAGCCGTACCAGCACCCTGTTCGGTACGGGTAAAATGGCCACTTACCAGGAAAAACGTGCACCCATCAATACACCCTTTATGACCACACAATTTCACAGGTAAACAGTCTTGTTACCTGTAATAAACATTACCGTGCAGTTTGACTATCAGGGCGCCAGCACTGCTATTGGCCGTGTCAATGCTGCTCTGGGCCTAACCTCTAGAGCCTAGGAGAAAGTCAGGAGTAATGGATACTAAAGACAAAAACTTTCTGCTATGTTTTATCATACTATGAAGATCATGCATGAGGAAGGGGGGGGGGGGTGGTCACATATAGCTAGTGCAAAAACTAAGATTGCTGCAGACCACAACAACGTCAGATGCCTTCACTTTCCATCCATGTCAGTTACAATAGAATTGGCGGCTATAGGCAATGTCCACATTGTGGTGACCGAGCTTTCATGCATTCCCTGAGGACTATTTAAAGACAAACTAAAAGCTCTCCAAACTGAAGAAAAAGGCTCGTTAGATTTACAAGTAACTTTCATATGAGCACTGCGTCAGAAACCTAAAATTGTGAATATCAACATTAAAAAGCAGTGAGAGGTTCTATAAACAAACAAAATCCCAGTCTTCCTGCTAAAGCACTGCTGTACATGGAGGGAACAAAACAGACAGCTAGCCAGCCAGTTGACATAAGGAGTTTTAAGGTTCAATATACATAAAGCCGTATTGTATTAGTGACAATTCATGCACGTTTCTATTGTACTGTGTTCCAATTCCTCAGTTTTAGAATCTGCTTGCTGACAGTGAATGGAAACATTCTGGTTTGCATCCAAAAGGCTGAAGGACTGTGCTGATCATTAACCAGCTAACATAAGTGCAAGGCCCATTGCAAGAACGAGCTCTGATACACAGGAACAAGCTGTGATCCTGCGTCACCAGGATAGATTTTCAGACTATTCACATTGAGTGGTTGTCATTGAATAACATCAAACAGACCGTGCAAATGGTGAGAAACTTAAACCAAGGCTTAATTCACATCTGCGTCAGAGTTCCGTTCGAGAGTTCCGTCAGGGGAACCCACAGCATTCAGTTAGCATTACCATGGAATAAACAGCGTAGTCAACTGCACTATAGATTCCATTAAAAAAAAAAAAACAACTGAAACCCTATGGTGCGGAGACAAACGGAAACCATAAGCAACGGAAGTCTTACCATTGTAATGAGTGGTAACGCTAACAGAAAGATATGGCTTCCGTTTGTGGGATCCCCTGACGGAAAGGACTGACAGAACCACAACGCAGATGTAAACAAAGCCCAAGTGCTCTTGCACATGACCGAAATAAGGCCAAGAAAAACGGTCCGTGTCTGCTGGATTTCCCAGCCGGACCATGGTACAGATGAAAGTGACTCCTGGCATCAGAAGTTTTGTGATGATCGGAGTCGCTGCCATCACGCGGAACTGCTGTTCCATACTGAACAAAAAAGGATACAGTATGGAACAGCAGTTCCACCAGAAGGCAGGGACTCCTAGCATGCCTATGATGCCAGGAGTCCCTTTCACGTGTACCGTCATTGGGCTGGGAAATCAAGTCGAAACTCGGACCATTTTTCACGGCCCGATTGCCGACATGTGCAAGAGCACTTCGTGTATTCGAAAGTTGTAATTTTTAATATACAGGGTTTCATTAAAGCTTTCTTTACATTGAACTGGAAAACTCCTTTAGGCCCCATGCACACGACCGGAGATTTCAGACCCATTCATTTCTCTGGCCGAGGAACACCTTCCCTTATATTTATGGGAAGGTATCCAGGCTGCAGAAATCTTCCGTAGAAAATAGGGCATGTCCTATTTTTTTATGACCGTGCTACCCTACTTTATAATGGGTACGGGCACAGTTGTACGCATGTGGCCTAAAGCTGCAAACGCAAAGCCTAACACATTTGGAGAAGGTCACAAACACAAAAGAAATGAAAATAATGTTCTACATAGCGCCCACTGTAATTTTGCAGCCATAACAAAGTAGTAGAAATTGAGGTTTCTATAGAAATACTGTGCTTCTATCTATTGTACATATGCTTCTATCCAACCCAAAAAGCAATTTACAAGGGAGAAAAATAAACGTATACATCTTAGGCTTCGTTCACATCTGCGTTGACATTCCCTTCTGCTCCGTCAGAGGAGCAGAAGGGAGACAAAAGCTCCGTTACAGAAACCGCCAGCGGCCGACGGAACCCATTTACTTTAAATCGGTTTTGTTGGCTTTCCATCGAATATCTGTGATTCTACCGGACACCAAAGCGCAGCATGCTGGTCTCCGATAATCCCTACTGGATCTGCGATGGAGGACACTAATCTAGCCTCTAACAGAGGTGAACGAAGCCTTATAAACGGTCCAGAGAAACTTTATTGGTATTAATTTCCACTACAATGTCACACTGAGAGGGACAACAAGTTCTCTGGAACCAATATAGTGCATTGATGTAGGTGCACCTCATATAAAAAGGTAAGACTTTAGCCTTCAGCACTGCTTGCTAGTAAATGGTGCAAGCTTTGGACTTTACACTCTTACCATTACAGGTACACAACCATTTGCTTTTCAAGGATCGTAAAAATTCAATATGTAAATGATAAAACTAGAAGTAGGCACCGCACCATATGCAAGACCCTACCGAGTAAAAAACTCAGACCATGGCATAGCTTTTCTAGCCGAATAGATTTTACATTCTTTGCTATAACCATCCACTAATCCAGAATACAAGGAACTAGATTACTACTTTTATAAAATGCTGCATTATTTTCATATTACTGAACATAATAGAATCCCCATAAAGATGGTTACATCCGGATGCGAAGTAGAGGTCAATCTGCAGTTACAACTCCCCTCAAGAATTTACTTTAGCCATTCCTGTGTTACACAATCTAGAATGCATTAAAGTTACTACGCACGAGCCATGACTACTAAATATTTTGACACTAGACAGTTTTATACATAGGCCTAGTCTGCATTCCAAGTCCTAGTCAACCAGGAGCTCTAATCAGCAAAACAAACATATCTATATCCACTTGTACGTGCGGCACATGTTCAGGATTGCCTTCTACATGGCACCTCTGGGATGACGACTACTGTAAGACACTTACTGCACAGGCATTTCCTCTACCATACTGTCCCGTGTGGTACCATTAACCTGCATACTTGGCATTCCTCGATGTGGATATTAAACATGGAATGCCTACATCATCCATAACAAACAACCACCATTATATGTATAACCGCATACCGGTTCAACAAGTTTTGCACACATGTCGTAACATTTAAGTAATCTAAACGGAAGAGTTGCAAAGTGAATCGTTTTATTGCAAAGTAGCAAAACATCAGGTCAAGTCCCAGCATTATCCAACCTGTAATTACAGTATTTTAACTCCTTGTCTGGAGACAGATATAGAATACCCATCATAAAGCTAAATACTCAGTTCAATTCGGGTGCCACCATGCACGTTGTCTCGTCCATTGTATTAACTTAAGCGTACACATTTCAGAGTATTTTTATAGCCGACAAATAGCGGCCTTTATTATAGACTGTACTTATTAGATAGACATGAAAGCAAGGGCCCAAGCACTTCTATAATCTAAGGCTTGGAGTCTACAACACAAGGCGTTCTCAGGGCCTACATATTAGGGGTCAAGCACATCTAGAGCTTGAATTGGATTCCAAATGTTGATCTGGAAAACCAAGGCCGATAAAAGGCATTGCGGATTTAGATTTAGGATCGATTAGCCATGCCTGTTCTGTGCAGACAGGACAATTCTATATAATAAAAGATAGGTGTAAACACTCAGTCTAAACAAAGCAGACAGAACCAATTGATTCTGAGGTAACCTCATGTAAACAATGCCTCCCAGCCCTCAAGGACATGGGGTATATTAGCAAACTGGAGTACAGATTTACCCCATAAATTATATAACAATGCCATCATGGCACACAATTCTACAACCGAGCGTCTAGATTTTACTGAAGCTATATTATGGCAACATTTTCCAAAACTATTTTTGCCAAAGTTCATCAGAAAAAGGAAACCTGAAGTGTTAAAATAAAATGAAAAAAAATTTACACCAAAAGTAGAATAGTGCACATTGCAGCTCTTTATTGACATTGGCAAATTAAAATAGAATAAATTAACAAGTATTTTCTCAAAAAAAAGGTTTTGTACAAAAATACTGTCAAAATTTCCTAAAAAGCTTTCAACACAGTAGTATTTTCCATGAACTAAATTAACTATATTATTAGCACAGTGTCAAACATTTTTTGGGAAAAAAGCATTTGTGAAATGTTTTACACTGATAACATTCCACCCTCATCGTCGTATGTACACGGGTGAAACAAGTAATCACCGGGAAAAAAAAAAAATTAAATTAAACAGTAGGACTTCTCCTGATCCAGCAAGGCATGGCCCATATTTGTTAAAACTTCCAGTTAAAGAAAAAAAAAAAAGGGGTGCACAGCAATGCATAGATTAACTGAAGCAAGATGGCAGCATTAGTGCAGCAATAGACCTGCTGTCAAGGTTCATGCAACCAACAATTCTCATGTTAATGCAGTCCAAAGAAAAACTGAAATGGACTTCTGTCAGAACACCATACACGGACGACTTGAGACAGGAGACAAATAAATCTGCTGAAACACCCCATTTTCAGAAATAGTGGCTCAATTAACAAGGCAGTGGGCGAGGGGATTCAGGAATAAAAATGTGGGGATCAAAGGAAAAATATATATATATATTCTGTACAGATTAATAGTGGACTCTGGAAGCAAGATTCGGTGTCCAGGGAGGAATGTTCAGGTTTGTTTTTTGTTTGTTTTATTATTATTTTTGTATTTTTCATTCCAGGCCTAACAGCTCACTCTGTTCGGCTGCTGTTTGCAAACAAAGTCCGTCATAAAATCAAATTCATTCTGTCCCAGCCATAGCTCTGGTAGTTCTTTTATACGATCCAAACCCATTTCTATGACCAAGGACATTAGCACTTCCTCATCTATGAAGTCCGTGTCTATGACGCTAGGAGGCAGCATTGCTGCAGGGACGTGGCTCACTGAAGGCGGCATGCCAGTGCTGTGCTTTGGATTGCAGTCTCTGAAATGCTGGTTTGTCCCATTTATCTGATGATTTGCAGGATGCAACTCCTGCATATAGTGGTTGTGTTGGTATGGATGATGTGTAAAATATTGGTTGTTTAGCTTCTGGAGCTGCATACTGGCACTAAGCGGAGCTCCTTGATTTGTAACATGCGCTCCCATGAACTGTGAACTGTTAAACCTCACCGCCGGTGCCATACTGCCATTAGGGTGCCCACCATTTACATTCCCGGCCACCATGGCATGCCTGATGCCATTATTAGAGTTCATATTCCCAGTGCTGTAGTGCATGTGCTCTCCCATCATGCTGTTAAAGGCAAGTTGTTGTTGTTGTTGCTGCTGCTGATGGTGAGGATTTGGAAATTGACCCATTCCCATCCGATGAGCAGGGTGGTGGTGGAGACCATTCGTTCCATCTGGAAACCGACCATGATTCATTGCCATTATATGGTCTGCCATCGCACACCTAGGAAGAGAGTAAGTAAATATAAGATGCTGCCTGGCAAATAAAACACTACTGACACACCGAATCTAAGGCATCTCATGGCGCCGCTTATCTAGGCAATGATGAATTAAAACACAGCAGGAGAACTGCTCCGACATCACTCTTTACAGCGTACATTGGGATTTGCCTACAAGCCCCTGCTCATCTGAGCCCCTTTCCTGCACCCGGCTGCTGATAACATGTATACATTACCTTTCAATTTGCTCAATCACTGGAAAATCATTGCCCAACATGACATTAACAGTACGACCGTAAACCCCTTGACACGCCAGTGACAAAGACATTGGCACATAACAAATCTTCAACACTCCCAGCCATACATTAAGCCCCAGCACTTTACTGAAAGCGTTGTACAAAAGGCTCGCGATAATCTCATTTCTGATCATTAAAGGTTACGCACATAAGCAGGCGATCAGTAAAGTATTAGCCATCCGCACAGCGAGATGAGCAGAGATCCCTTGCAGCAACCATGACAGATACATTATATAAATATTGAACTTCCTACAGCAGGGGATGAGGAGGAAACCAGTCAGTCAGGGTCTCACAACAATGCAAACAAAGGTACTGCATCATTAGCAAGTCATGTCCATATGTGAGGGGCTGCAGCCTGATGGGTTCATCTACAGGGGCTAGCTCCCATTACATTACAAGAAGTGGAGCACAACGACTGCCACCATTTAAAGCCATGCAGCCATAGGAGTGGTTGTTGATCCAGACACACCGATCACTTTAATAACTTACTAATATTTACTAGCTCCCATAGAAGAAATCCTCACCAGCTCAACTTTCCTCATCACACACACCATACATCTATATAATAGCAATGCCAGATCAGCCAGTAACAGATCCCTGCAGCTAGAGAATAGGTAACCTGACCATTAAAGCAACTTTTAGCATGCACTGAATTTTTTATCATGGCACTGCCATCTGCCTGCCACCTCCATAGAAGCCAGACAATGAGCCCAGATAGTCGGATCGTGTAAGCAGCGCACACTTACCCCTTGAGAGTGATCCTAAACTGCTGCTTGGAGGGGATCAGGGGTAGATCCCAGCATAGAGGTGGATTCAGCAGCTCTCCCTTTTGTGTGAGCCTGTAATACGATCCTGCTGCAGAGCTGACGCTTCCCTCACTCCTCAGCGAGAGGCATGGGGACTGGCCAACAATGAACTGGGTTTCTGCTTCCCAGCTTGTTAATATAGGATTGCAGAAGGGAGGAGCAATGGGGGTGGGGGGGAGGAAAAAAAAGCCTAGCAGGCAAGCAGCAGAAGTAAAACCTGGATAAACACAGCCGGAGCTGGAGGAGATCCAACCGTCCTGATGCTGCTCTGCTCTCCTGGTGACTCGTGTAATCTGCTCGCCGGCCACTAGGGGTCTTTATTTCCTTCTCTTTCCACAGAGACGACAGACTGTGGTGATAAGGGGCAGACAAAGGTTTACTTCATCCCTGCACAATCCATCTAATATTTATAAACTTTCTATGTCATGATGGATGATCTGATAGAAGGTGTCTTTCATTGGTGTCTCCTGGTATTAAAGAGACAGTGCAGCCAAAGTGAATCCTATGTACAATTCAAATGCTATTGTTGGCATGGTCATGTTCACACATGGTTATGGTGTCATGCGTGTCTTAACATGTGCTGTGACCAGGTCAGTTTTTAAACCGTGAGGCCGATAATAGTAAAATATTTTTACCATCGATACATTGCAAGCATTGTCCACGCAGGAAGAAAATGGCGTGAATCTGCCTGCGGATTGCGCGGCGAATACTCAGGCATGCTGCAGATTTTAAAATCCGCACTGCAGGTCAATTTCCATTTGTAAAAATTCTGCAGCATATGGATGAGATTTGTTGCGGATTTTGTGCTCCGCGTGGACCCAGCTTTAGGGCTTATTCACACGAACGTTGAATATGTCCGTGTCACGTCCGTTAAAACAACGTCCCTTACACGGACGCATGTATTTCATTGGGGTCGTTGTTTTAACGGATTGTGTGAAGGGTTCGTTGAAAAATAGAACACGTCCTATTTTCTTCCATTTTCATGGATCCCTCGATAGACTCAAGTCTATGAGGGATCCGTGAAATTGGATCCCGCACGTTTTTCACGTTTGCACTCGGTCGTGTGAATAAGTCCTTAGGGTATGTTCCTGGATTCTGCAGCGTATTACATTAGAAGCAAAGTGGATGAGATTTAAACATATTAAAAAAAATCTGCAGAAAACGAGTGCGGAAATTGAACTTCGGTGCTGATTGTCATTCTGCAGCATGACGATTACTCTAGCGAAAATGCTGTGAAATTTCCGCACAGAACATTTTGTTGGAAATTCTGCAGTGTTCACACTGTGAACATGGCCGAAGGCTGAATTCCGACGAACTTGGGGAAACTCGGACGTTAAAAAAACGTCCGTTTTTCACATCTGAGTTGCCCCTGTACGGGTCCCGTTTTTACAGATCCCCATAGACTTGTGTCTATGGAGGGATCTATGAAAACGGAAGAAAATAGGACATGTTCTATTTTTCAACAGACCCTTCACACGGTCCTTTGAAATGGCCATGTGAACAGCCCCATTGAAATACATGTGTCCGTTTGACGGCCTTTGTTTTAACAGACATCACACGGACGTATTCTAAAGTCGTCTGAATTCGGCCTAACACTGAGTTATTCTCTGTATGAGGTTCCCAGAACTAAGTGGCAAATCAAACCCATTGTATAGTCACAATCCCAAATCCACACCCACTTTCCAGTCATGTTGGGGTGTATTTTCATGTGCCGATTTTTTTATGTTGCGATTTGTGTAAAATCACTACAAAGACCACCACATGACTGGCATGTCTAAATAAATTATTAGAAAACATTGGCACCACCTCAGTACGGCCTACCCGACCATTCAAGAATTTACGTTGCCCGTTATGATGTGCCTCAAACGCCCACCCAATTTCAGGGATAGATTGTTTAGAGCAGACATTGGCAGCAACACTAAATTGCCTAGACAAACTTTCTTACGACCTAGACACAATGGAACTTTCCCATGCCTCCATTGCTCATGCTGCTCCAACGTAATCAAGGGTGATCGGTTCCAGCATCCCCACACGAACAAATCTTTTCCCATAAAAGGCTTCTATACATGTGATACCAATTTTGTGGTATACCTGGTAAAGTGCCCGTGTGGGCTAATATATGTGGGCGAAACTACACAACACATTAGGGATCGTTCTATCTTTCCACGGATCACGGACGGGACTCCGGCGGCACACACGGTCGTGTGCATTAGCCCTAAGGGTTGGTTTGTTTTTTTTAAAATACTAGACAGAAGCATTCTTTGAGGATAAAATAACAAACTTTTGAATATGCCTATCTATACAAATATCTGTACTGACCCCGCTACTGGTTTCCTCTCTCCCCTGCTGTTCGTTGTTTGGTAGTGTATGTGATGATGTGTCATGCATAGTGAGAACATGTAATGTGTGGTGGTAAATCTATGTCCGCCATGGTGGCAGTTCTGTTGATGCTGTGGTCATGTAACATGTTGTCCCTATAGATAACATGTCATCACACTCACTCCTAAGCAAGAAGCACTGAAGACTGCAGTAGTGGAATAACGGAGAAATGGTAAGGTAAGTATATTGTAATGTTTTATTTTTATGCCCATAAAACCTTTGTATGTTTTCTTTATTTACTTTAAGCAGAGATTTGGTCATCGACAGTACATGGCAAATAAGTAAATAGATCTGCGTTGTACATCCCTGCACAGTGCGGGAATAAGAGTTGTTCTCTGCAATGAAAAACTGTGATAGTATATCCTAGTTGTATGCAATAGGTTACTACTAGAAGGAGACCCCTTTTAATGACTATGTACACCTTTGAAATAGACAATTTTATTAAAAAAATAATAAAAGAAAACCTATCATTGACTAGTTCCACTTTCAAAATGCATTTTATTAAAAATTATTTAAACTTTTTGAGATACAGCTGCTTTGTATCCTGTATGCAGAGCACTGTATCTAGGGCTGAAACCTGTATCCGTCTGGTCAGCGACACCGACGGGTGCAGTGTCAGTGGGTCCTGTTTGTGTCTGACGCGCATGATCAAGCTGCTATCGATCACATCTAAATTCATATCTTAGATGTGATCGATTACAGGTGGATCCTGCATTTAAGAGACACGCAAGACCCACTGTCACTGAACCAGTCAGTGCCGCGGGCCTGACAGATACAGGATTCAGCATTAGATACAGCTGCTCTGTATACAGAACACAAAGCAGCTGTATCTCAAAAAGTAAAAATTATATTTAATAAAATGTATTTTGAAAGTTGCATCAATCACACTGATTGAATTTAAAAAAAAAATAAAAACGTCTAAGCCTTAGGGCGGAATTACATGAACGTGATATACGTCCGTGCAACCCGCGTGGTTTTCACGCGGGTCGCACGGACCTATGCAAGTCTATGGGGCAGTGCAGACGGTCCGTGAGTTTTGCGCAGCGTTAGTCCGCTGCGTAAAACTCACGACGTGTTCTATATTTCTGCGTTTTTCGCGCATCACGCACCCATTGAAGTCAATGGGTGTGCGTGAAAATCACGCGCACCACACGGAAGCACATCCGTGGGACGCGCGTTATTCGCGCAACAGCAGTAAAAAAATTAATGTAAACAGAAAAGCACGTGGTGCTTTTCTGTTTACAAACATCCAAACGGAGTGTCATAATGATGGCAGCTGCGTGAAAAGCACGCAGCCGCACATCCATATGAACATGACACACGGAGCTGTCAAGTGCCTTTTGCGCACACACTCGTGTAAATCCGCCCTTACATAGCCTTTAATTAAATAAGATCACGTTCAGGACTTGAGCTCCCCTTTAAACAATTAAGATGCCCAGTCACATCAGATGACAGTTGCCCAAACCCACCGATTTCGGTAGGATCCGCCGACAATCTGATGTGCATGGAGGGGTCCTGACTTTGGGGGAAAAAGGATCAGGTATATTGGATTTTAACATGCTTGATCCTTTGTTCCCGCAGGAGATAAGCCGCTGCCAGAGGTTATTCCCCTCTCCCCATTAGGGTATGTTCACACGGTATTTAGGTGAGGCGGAATCTGTTTTCCAGGCTGATTTTGGATGCAGATTTTAGGGTCAGTTCACACAGAGTTTTTTGACACGTTTTTTTGACGCGGAAACCGCGTTGGAAAATGTGCCAAAGAGCGGCCGAAAATGCCTCCCATTGATTGAGCGTAAAAACAGTCTCGCGGAAAGAAGAGGCGACATGCCCTATCTTCGGGCGTTTACGTCTCTGACCTTCCATTGACATCAATGGGAGGCAGAGAAAGCGTATTTTACAGTGTTTTTTGCCCGCGGTGCTCAATGGCCGTGGGTGAAAAAGACTGCGAAAATCGGCGTGCAGGCAGAGCAAAATCTGCCTGCAAAAAACTGTGTGTGAACCCAGCCTTAAATTGCAAGATGTTTTGGATGCTGTTTTTGGCGCTTTTCTGCACTCAATGCATTTTGCGCTGTTTTCAGAGCTTCCCATTGTTTCAATGGGACTTTGTGCCGCTGCTTCCAGAAAAACATATGCCAGCTTTTTTTTACTTTCAGCGAGCTGAAAAATCAGTGCCATATGAACTATGCTGATTCCCATTGAAATCAGTGGAAGCCAAAAGAGAGGCGTTTCCATGCGGATTACGACGCTGATTAAGCATCGGAATCAGCGTACAAAAAAAAACGCTGTGTGAACCCGGCCTTAAATACATAACCACACTTGGCCGAGCAAGCATGTGTATGCAGAAGTCTGGAGGAATAGCTGTAGGCAGCCATCTTTAAGGGATTGTACAGGATTAGGCCCCATGCACACGACCATATTTTTTCCTTTGTCACCTGTATTTAAACTGTATTTACGGACCCGTGCCCGTAGTCACCCGTATTCCACTCGTATTTACGGACCCGTTTTCTTCACACGTAGAGAGAGATATTGCACTGCACTAATCGGCAGCCCCTTCTCTCTATCCAGCACTGATCGCCAACCTCTTCTGTCTATACAGCTCTGATCGGCAGCCTCTTCTCTCTATCAGTGCTGGATAGAGAGAAGGGGCAGCCCTTTCGGGCAGAGTTTCCGCAGCGTCTTGGTGACGCGTCCCTCTTTTGACATCCAGTCCGACCTCCCTGGATGATGCGGCAGTCCATGTGACCGCTGCAGCCTGTGATTGGCTGCAACGGTCACATGGGATGAAACGTTATCTCAGGAGGCCGGACTGGAGTAAGAAGGAGTTCTGGGTAAGTATGAACTTTTTTTTGTTGCAGGTTTTTGAAGGAAACATTACAAATCTATATTGTGAGCGCTGCGCATGGTGCTCACTGTCCAGCGGTAGTCACTGTCCAGGGTGCTGAAAGAGTTACTGCTGATCAGTGCAGCCCCTTCTCCCTATCCAGCACTGATCGTTTAATTCTTTCAGCACCCTGGACAGTGACTACCGCTGGACAGTGAGTACCAATGCGTAGCAATGCTCGCGTAATTACGAGTACACACACACGTAGCCACCCGTAATTACGGGAGCCCCACAGACTTCTATGGGTCTGCCCATGCCGTAATTACGGCCTGAAATAGGACACGTTCTATATTTTTCAATGGCCCGGGCACCTTCCCGTAAGCAAACAGGAAGGTACCCGTGTCCAATAGAAGTCTGTGGGCCCGTAATTACGGGCGTTTTTACGTTCGTGTGCGTGGGGCCTTAGAAAAGCATGGGTACTTTCTTCCAAAAACAGCGCCACACCTGTCCACAGATTCTGTGTGGTATTACAGCTTGGCTCTATTATAGTGAATGAGGCTTAGCTGCAATAAAAGACACAACCCATGGACAGGTATGGCCCTGTTTTTGGAAGAAAGTACCCATGTTTTCATAATCGTAGACAACCCCTTTTATGCGTATGGGCAGATTTAAGGGAAAAAAGTGTATTTCTGCAGGATTACCGACAAGAAGAGCAGAAAGATGTCTGCCTCCCTGATCACTACTTTATCTGATAAACATTGACATACATATGTGTAAATCATATTACCATGTTTATTCGCTGCACTTTCGTGTAGGTTTAGTGATCAGACATTAGAGTAAGTTTCCCAATATGTTGACGTGCGGATATCTTAAGGTTTTTTGCTGCCGAGAGCTATGACTTGGGCACACAGCAGTAGTTTAGAGGCCATTTATGTTTGCTCTTGTCGGTAGCTGAGCTTTCAGTCCTGAAAAGGTTATATCAATCCCCAGGTTAACAAAAAAATGTATTCTAAGAATTGTTAATATTTAACCGCTGATGTAAATGTACTGTATACGGCCCATGTCTGTGTCTACAAGAACGTCCCTCAGGCTACATTCACACGAACGTATCAAATTCACACACGTGAAAAACGCGTGTGAACCTGGTCCGTGTGTTGCGTTATGTTTGCGAGTGGCATACGTTATTCACACACATCTTTTTTTTTTTGTTTATTATTTTAATTGAATTGATGCACAAATCACGCACCGCACACGGATGTGCATCACGCACTCATTTACTTCAATGGGCACGTAGGTGCATGATAACGCACCAATATAGGACATGCAGACTCTCGCTGCGTGAAAACTCCTGCATGTTTGAACGGCCCCATTGAAATCAATAAGTCCGTGTGCTGCGCGTGATTTCCATGCGCAGCACACGGATCTTATTCACAGTTGTCTGAATGAGCCCTAAGAAATATAATATTATTGTTACTTAGTTATGTTGTATCAATGCTTCCCGCACTGGAAGGAAAAATGTTTTGCGCAGCAGATTGCAGGCGGTCTGAATTCTACACAGACATCTTTAAACAAACATGATACATATATCCAGCATGTGGCTCTGCAGTGTTTGCTTCTTGCTAAGTTTCAGCTTGGCTTCTCTGCAGTATTTCTGGCATGAGGCATCTGTGCTCTGTAAACAAAATCAGAGTCACAAGTCACCAGGATCCACCTCTTACATACACATTTACTGCCCTTCATCCGGGAGGTGCCCATCCCCCCAGAGTCACAAACGCTGCCTGACATATGGACACTGATTTATGGTTGATGATCAAGTTGGCTAAGTAACAGGGGCATATACTGTCTGCGACATTAACTCTTCACCAGTTATTCTCTGCTGTGTCAGGGATCTTCACTTGTATTCTCTTTTATTGCGCATAGATGATGAAATACATTATCCCAGGAGCTTTAAGAACAGGCCAAGAGAAAACGTATTTTGTAAATATTCAAAGATGTGTCCTTATCCTCCGGAGAAAAAAAAGGAATGCATGTCAACAGTAATACTGATACATCTAATAATAATAGATATAGCGCATACATATACTTACAATCAGTAGCAACGCTACATGGAAAATGATCAATATCTCTATTAACAGAACTTATTCCCCTTATTTCCACATAAATTGTAAGCTCTTGTGAACAGGGTTCTCACTCCTCTTGTATCTCCTCCTTTTCCCTCATAGATTGTAAGCTCTTGTGAACAGGGCCCTCACTCCTCTTGTATCTCTTACTATTTCCTCATAGATTGTAAGCTCTTGCGAGCAGGGTCCTCACTCCTCTTGTATCTCCTCCTTTTCCCTCATAGATTGTAAGCTCTTGTGAACAGGGCCCTCACTCCTCTTCTATCTCTTACTATTTCCTCATAGATTGTAAGCTCTTGCGAGCAGGGTCCTCACTCCTCTTGTATCTCTTACTATTTCCTCATAGATTGTAAGCTCTTGTGGGCAGGGTCCTCACTCCTCTTCTATCTCTTACTATTTCCTCATAGAGTGTAAGCTCTTGCGAGCAGGGCCCTCACTCCTCTTGTATCTCCTCCTTTTCCCTCATAGATTGTAAGCTCTTGCGAGCAGGGCCCTCACTCCTCTTGTATCTCCTCCTTTTCCCTCATAGATTGTAAGCTCTTGCGAGCAGGGTCCTCACTCCTCTTGTTTGAATTGTAAATTAGTTTTGGCACTATGTAATGTCTGATATTGTCTGTACAAAGTACCCCCTGAATTGTAAAGTGCTGCGGAATATATTGGCGCCATATAAATAAAGATTATTATAGAACAAAACGAGGGAGGCTCCTGTCTGGAAGAGCTTGCAACCTACATTAACATGAGTAGTTTTTTAGGTTCTGATTTTCAAAATTCTGGGGCAAAACAGGAGTGTGCACAAATTCTTCCCTATGTATGTAGACTTTTTAACAGGTTCCCGACCGCTGGCCATAAATATATGGCCAGCGGTCAGGGTCTCTAAAGTCCGGCGTATAGTATATATACGGCCGCACTTCAGAGAATGTGCACGCGCGATCGCGTGCACACAGCTCTATGCCCTGGCTGTTGCTAACAGCCATGGGCACTGGGCAGAATGTCAGGGGTCAATCTTTTGGCCCCTGAACATGTGATCGCTGTGACAACCAATCACAGCGATCACATGCATTTCTGCATAGAAAACAGTGTGCACGCGATCGCGTGCACACAGCCCTGTGCCCTCGCTGTTACCAACAGCTCTGGGCACTGGGCAGAGTATCAGGGACCAATCTGATGGTCCCTGAACATGTGGTCGCTGTGACAACCAATCACAGCGATCACATGCATTCCTGCTTATAAAACAGTGTGCACGCGATCGCGTGCACACAGCCCTGTGCCCACGCTGTTACCAACAGCTCTGGGCACTGGGCAGAGTATCAGGGACCAATCTGATGGTCCCTGATCATGTGGTCGCTGTGAAAACCTATCACAGCGACCACATTTGTTTTATTTTGACTTTTCTGGCAGTAAATCTCCTGCCTCTTTTCTTCTCCTCAAACATTGTTTCAGTTTGAGGAGAAGAAGAGACTCGGGAGAATTGCTGCCAGAAGATTACAGTTACAGTTACAAAAAAATACAGTTACACTCTAAAACATTCTCTGTATAGATAGATTTCTATCTATCTATACAATCTATCTATCCATCTATCTTTTTTTCTATCTATCTACCTTTCTTTCTTTTATTCTATTAGAATAGGCAGGTAGGGAGTATATAATTATATATATATCCACATATATATAATATATATAGCAATAGCGGTTTATTTTTTTGTTAGCGGTAGTGTAGATATATATAGCAGTTAGTTTGTGTGTTTTATAAAAAAAATAAACATTTGTTTAGTTAGTGTTAGTGTTAGTTACGTTATGGCGAGGAAGTTGTTTAGCGCCGAGGAGGCATACGCCATGCTGTGGTCTGAGTCGGAGACCGCATCAGAGATGGCGTCCGAGATGGAACCTGTTTTGGGCAGTGACGATGACAGCGTCACTTCAGGTTCATCTTCAGGGGACGTTGTCCCTGATGCAGTCGAAACTGCAGAACATGAAAGCGCAGGGCCAAGTAGCGCTGTAGCACGGGACAGCCTGGTCCCTCCAGTCCAGGCTCTTGTATGGGCACCTGCCCCATCTTTTGGGCCTAGAATCCACGGATTTACGGCCACTCCTGGCATAACCGTGGACAATACAAATTTTGTCCAAATGGATTACTTCCATTTATTTATAACGGACGACATCCTAAATCAGATTGTCCACGAAACAAATTTATATGCCACGCAATATATAAGGCAGAAACCTTCATCCACCCATGCCAGAGATTGGACACCCACCAATTTGCAGGAATTAAAAAAATTTTTGGGGCTCACCCTAAATATGGGTATTGTCAAAAAGCCCTCCATTAGGTCTTACTGGTCAACAAGACCCGCCCAAGCCACCCCAGTATATTCTGCAGTAATGCCCAGGTCTCGTTATGAGACAATAATGAGGTTCCTCCACTTCAATGACAACGCACAGGCCCCCCCAAGTACCGATGCAAACCGGGATCGGTTGTTCAAAATAAGACCGCTAATAAATTCCCTGAATAATTTATTTCTGCAACTCTACACCCCTGAGCAGAATGTAAGTGTGGACGAATCCCTCCTCAACTTTCATGGCAGACTTAGCTTTCGCCAATATCTACCTTCCAAAAGGGCAAGATATGGCGTTAAGCTCTACAAATTGTGTGAAAGCGGGTCAGGATATACCACCGCCTTCAGGATTTATGAAGGGCGGGACCGCACAATAAATGTTCCTGGATGCCCCCCTGATCTTTCCACCAGCAGTAAGATTGTGTGGGAGATAATGCAGCCTCTGCTTCACAAGGGGTACCACCTGTACTGTGATAATTTTTATTCGAGTGTGCCCCTGTTTAGGCATTTGCATGCTGCAAGGACTGGGGCATGTGGTACCATGCGCAAAAACCGAATTGGTTTTCCACAGCAATTAGTGGGGAAGCGCATGGTAAAGGGGGACTCCTGTGCTTATGCATCTGCAGAATTGCTGGCGGTCAAGTTCAGGGATCGCAAAGATGTGTATGTGCTAAGCACGATTCATACCGCAGGAAAAGTGGCAGTGAGGGAAAGAGGGGCAACATCGGACAAGCACAAACCAGTGAGCGTGTCCGAATATAACAAGTACATGGGGGGGGGGTGGATTTAAGCGACCAGGTTTTACAGCCCTATTTAGTAAAACGCAAAACTAAAACCTGGTACAAAAAGGTGGCCATTTATCTGTTACAGGTGGCCATCCACAACTCATTTGTGCTCTATAAAAAAAACAGAGGCAGAGACACATACCTGGATTTCCAGGAAAAAATTATTGAAGGCCTCATTTTTGATGTTCAGGACACCCGAGAATGCCCCCAGTCTGAGGATGTCACGCGACTGACTGAAAGACACTTCATCAGTCGGATTCCCCCAACAGCAACCAGAAGCAACCCCCAGAAAAAGTGCCGCGTCTGCAGAAAAGACGGGCACCGCAAAGATTCCCGATATTTCTGTCCCTCATGTCCCTCACAACCAGGCCTGTGCATTGAGCCATGTTTTAAAAAATACCACACTGTTCTGAATTATTAGATTTTAGTTAATTTGTTGAAAATATATTTGCCCTACATTACGTTTTTATTTTTCCCCTGATTTTACTCCAAGGGTGAGGGAGGGAATGGGTGGGGGGTGGATGTCATGTTTGATGTTTTCTAAAGTTCATCTGCTGGAGAGCTCCATTTGCATTAACCTGCAATTTCTTATTTTAGAAAACCCCAAAAAATAAATTCCCATTATACCCCTAGATGAATATTTTGGGATTTCTGCTTCAAGAGCAGATATTTTGGAAGTGTTATAGAAACTGTTGAGTTTTGTAAAACCAGCTTTGAAAAAAAGCGATTTGTGAAATAATCTTCTTCTATCCTCCGCCCTCCTACATCTCTATGTGATAAATAAGGCCACATATTTGGTATCCCCGTGCACGGGAGAAGTGGCAGAATGTGAACGGAGATTAATTTTGACCGTGGTCTATACCGTGTGTGAAAAATGCTGGTATAAACTGACGCATTTGCTAAAAAATTGCTAATTTTATTTTGATCCATCTTATTCAAGAAACTTTCAGAAGAAAACTGGACTGTCTAAAAATATGATAAACCCCTTGAAGGAAACCTTGTGGGGTCTACTTGTGTGAATGAAGTCATTTATGGGGTGTTTCTAATGTTTCAGCAGCATTAGGCCCCCCAGAAAACAGTATGCTGCTATAAAATCAAATGCAGAATTCCTGGACCAAAAAGACTCCTTTTATGCCAAGCCCTGGCACATGCCCGCACAGTGAATAAGGCACACATATTTGGTATCCCCATGCACGGGAGTAGTGGAAGAATGTGAAAGGAGATGAATTTTGGCCGTGGTCTATACCGTGTGTGAAAAATGCTAGCCTAAACTGACACATTTGCTAAAAAAGTGCTGATTTTATTTTGTTCCATCTTATTCAAGAAACTTTCAGAAGAAAACTGGACTTGCTAAAAATATGATAAACCCCTTGAAGGAAACCTTGTGGGGTCTACTTGTGTGAATGAAGTCATTTATGGGGTGTTTCTAATGTTTCAGCAGCATTAGGCCCCCCAGAAAACAGTATGCGGCTCTAAAATCAAATGCAAAATTCCTGGACCGAAAAGGCCAAAAAGCCTCCTTTTATGCCAAGCCCTGGCACATGCCCGCACAGCGAATAAGGCACACATATTTGGTATCCCCATGCACGGGAGAAGTGGAAGAACGTGAAAGGAGATGAATTTTGGCCGTGGTCTATACCGTGTGTGAAAAATACTAGCCTAAACTGACACATTTGCTAAAAAAGTGCTGATTTTATTTTGTTCCATCTTATTCAAGAAACTTTCAGAAGAAAACTGGACTTGCTAAAAATATGATAAACCCCTTGAAGGAAACCTTGTGGGGTCTACTTGTGTGAATGAAGTCATTTATGGGGTGTTTCTAATGTTTCAGCAGCATTAGGCCCCCCAGAAAACAGTATGCGGCTCTAAAATCAAATGCAAAATTCCTGGACCGAAAAGGCCAAAAAGCCTCCTTTTATGCCAAGCCCTGGCACATGCCCGCACAGCGAATAAGGCACACATATTTGGTATCCCCATGCACGGGAGAAGTGGAAGAACGTGAAAGGAGATGAATTTTGGCCGTGGTCTATACCGTGTGTGAAAAATACTAGCCTAAACTGACACATTTGCTAAAAAAGTGCTGATTTTATTTTGTTCCATCTTATTCAAGAAACTTTCAGAAGAAAACTGGACTTGCTAAAAATATGATAAACCCCTTGAAGGAAACCTTGTGGGGTCTACTTGTGTGAATGAAGTCATTTATGGGGTGTTTCTAATGTTTCAGCAGCATTAGGCCCCCCAGAAAACAGTATGCGGCTCTAAAATCAAATGCAAAATTCCTGGACCGAAAAGGCCAAAAAGCCTCCTTTTATGCCAAGCCCTGGCACATGCCCGCACAGCGAATAAGGCACACATATTTGGTATCCCCATGCACGGGAGAAGTGGAAGAACGTGAAAGGAGATGAATTTTGGCCGTGGTCTATACCGTGTGTGAAAAATACTAGCCTAAACTGACACATTTGCTAAAAAAGTGCTGATTTTATTTTGTTCCATCTTATTCAAGAAACTTTCAGAAGAAAACTGGACTTGCTAAAAATATGATAAACCCCTTGAAGGAAACCTTGTGGGGTCTACTTGTGTGAATGAAGTCATTTATGGGGTGTTTCTAATGTTTCAGCAGCATTAGGCCCCCCAGAAAACAGTATGCGGCTCTAAAATCAAATGCAAAATTCCTGGACCGAAAAGGCCAAAAAGCCTCCTTTTATGCCAAGCCCTGGCACATGCCCGCACAGCGAATAAGGCACACATATTTGGTATCCCCATGCACGGGAGAAGTGGAAGAACGTGAAAGGAGATGAATTTTGGCCGTGGTCTATACCGTGTGTGAAAAATACTAGCCTAAACTGACACATTTGCTAAAAAAGTGCTGATTTTATTTTGTTCCATCTTATTCAAGAAACTTTCAGAAGAAAACTGGACTTGCTAAAAATATGATAAACCCCTTGAAGGAAACCTTGTGGGGTCTACTTGTGTGAATGAAGTCATTTATGGGGTGTTTCTAATGTTTCAGCAGCATTAGGCCCCCCAGAAAACAGTATGCGGCTCTAAAATCAAATGCAAAATTCCTGGACCGAAAAGGCCAAAAAGCCTCCTTTTATGCCAAGCCCTGGCACATGCCCGCACAGCGAATAAGGCACACATATTTGGTATCCCCATGCACGGGAGAAGTGGAAGAACGTGAAAGGAGATGAATTTTGGCCGTGGTCTATACCGTGTGTGAAAAATGCTAGCATAAACCGACGCAATTGTTAAATTCTTGCATTTTTTTCCAATTTTGCCCACTTTAGAGAAAAAAAAAAAATGATATATACTGACAAATGCCATTAAAACAAAGCCCTATCTGTCCTTTAAAAAGAGTGTAAAATTCAAAGATGAACTTTATTCACCTGCTGAGTTATAGTCATCTAAAGAAGCGCATAGCAAAATTGTGAAATTTGCTCTGGTCATTTAGCTGTAAAACAGCCTAGTCCTTAACCGGTTAATATTTCACTATAGACTTTAAAGTATCATCTAGCCTCAGTGTTTTTGACCTAAATTTTTTTTGTAAAAATCCCAACCTGTGTAAGACCGGTCATCTGTATGCAGGGGCGTAACTAGGAAAGACTGGGCCCCATAGCAAACTTTTGACTGGGGCCCCTCCTCCGCTGGGTATCCTCCCTATAGATTCCACCACACAGCGCCCCCTATAGATAGCACCATACACATCCCCCTGTAGATACCGCCATACACAGCCCTCCTGTAGATAACGCCTTACAGGCCCCCTGTAGATAACGCCATACAGCCCCCTGTAGATAACGCCATATAGTCCCCCTGTAGATAACCTCTTACAGTCCCAAATCCCCCTGTAGATAACGCTATACAGCCCACCTGTAGATAACGCCATACAGAGTCCCCTGTAGATAACGCCATACAGACCCCCTGTAGATAACACCATACAGAACCACCCCCTGTAGATAATGCCATACAGACCCCCCTGTAGATAACACCATACAGACCCCCCTGTAGATAACGCCATACAGAGTCCCCCCTGTAGATAACGCCATACAGAGTCCCCCCTGTAGATAACGCCATATAGACCCCCCCCAAAAAAATGGCCTATAGTTTGTCCTACAAATGAGATAAATCCCCTATCCACAGGATAGGGGATACATGTGTGATTGCTGGCAGCGATAAGGAGAACGGGGGACCGAAAGTCCCCCGAAGTTCTACATGACAAGTGCACAATTAATTTCTACGGAGCTGCAGACAGACCCCGGAAGTCCGAGGTTTGTCATAGAGAACTTCAGGGGACTTTCGGTCTCCCGTTCTCCTTATCGCTGAGCGTCCCAGTGATCACACATGTATCCCCTATCCTGTGGATAGGGGATGCATGTGTTTTGTAGGAACAACCCCTCCAGTGGCGTCGCACTGTAGCAGCCATAGCGGCTGCTAGCAGAGCCTCCGGCCATGGGGGGGGCCGTGTCGGCGGGTGGCACAGGCCCCCTCATGCTGCGGGCCCCGTAGCAGCCACTACGGCTGCTATAGCGGTAGTTACGCCACTGTCTGTATGTCATCTATTTTTCCAAGGGGCTGTCTTATGTCAATCAATTATCTCCCTAGAAAACAGCCTATGGCCTCTTTCACACGGCAGTATTTTGTGCAGTATTTTGCATCAGTATTATGCCCTTTCAGAAAAAATCTGCCTCAAAGTTCCTTCAGGAATTTTGAGGCAGATTTTGACCTGCCTGCACTTTCTTGCTACGGTTTTCACAGCGGCCACTGATCGCATTTTTCTGCCTCCCATTGATTTCTATGAGGGGTCAGAGCGGAACTGTGCCAATTAAGGACTTGCCGCTTTTTTTTCCCTCCGCGAGCAACTAGAACCTGCGCGGTCGAATAAAACGCCTCTGCCTTCCTTTGAAATCAATGGGAGGCAGTTTCAGCCTGTCTTGATGCTTATTCCGACGCGGTTTCCGCGTCAAAATCAGCGCCAAAAAACTCAGTATCAACTGGGCCTTAGGAGGCCAGAACTGTGAGTGAAACCTACACAGAGAAAAAGTAGAATGGAAAGATTTGTGCCTCTTTTGTGTTTGCATTTTGTAGAGGTTCAGGTAGCACTAGGTTCTGATGGGTGCATAAGTAGGGGCCCAACCCGATATCTATGTAGAAGAAGTACTATGCACACCACTTGGAGTAAATGCAAATAATTATTTATTTTCATGCTAGTGAGGACGTTTCGGTCTAATCCTAGACCTTCCTCAGGCACTATGGTATGCTGGAACATGCATGATGTTGCTATAGAATCGCAGCTAACCGCTGTAGAGGAGCCTCCACAGCAGTTATAATTCTTTGCATTTACTCCAAGTGGTGTGCATAGTACTTCTCTTTTGTGTTTAAATCCACTCCCGCTGTTGGCTTCAAAATACTGTTGCAAAATACTGATCAAAATATCGCTGTGTGAAAGAGACCTAAGGCCTCTTTCAGACTAGTGTATTTGGAAACGTCCGTAATACGGATCTGTAATACTGACATATTACGGATGATATGGCATCAAAATGTTGTCAGTATTTCATCGGTATTGCATCAGTATTTGTAATACTGGTGGGCTGTCTTCTAGGCAGAAAATGTAATGACATAAGACAGTCCCTTTAATAAACGGATGAAATACGGTTGACATACGGATCATATACGGACCAAATACGGATGCATCCGTATTTTAATTACTCTCTATAGACTTCAATGGGTGTTTTCCATCTGCAATACGGATGAAAGTAGTGCATGCTGCGTTTCTAAAATACGCACATATTTTATACGCCCATGTGAAACGCTCGTCTGAAAGAGGCCTAATACTGATGCAAAATTATCCAGATTAAGTCCGTAATAAGGATCTGTATTAGGCTTCTTTCACACGGCAGTTTTTCGGTCAGTATTTTGCATTAGTATTTTGAAGCCAAAATGTAGGAAAGTATAAGGCCGCATTCCCACTGTTCAGATATCGCAGTGTATCCGACCTAAAACCCGCAGCAACTTCCGTCCGAAAAACCACACCACATTGTTGTGCTGTTTTTCAAACGGAATTACCGCCGCAGAAAGCAGTGTTTGGAATAAAAAAAAGTGTTTATAATTTACCCCCTCCCTCTTCTCTGCTTGTAGTCCGGCCTCCTAAGATGTCGTTGCAGGCCATGTGACGCTGCAGCTTGTGATTGGCTGCAGCGATCACATTGGATGCAATGTCATCCCAGGAGGTCAGACTGCAGGAAAAAGGAGAGAGTTCTGGGTAAATATTTTTTTTTTTTCCTGACCTGCGATTTTTGAGGCGGAACCTGCTACAGAAAAGCAACGAAAACGCAGCATAATTTAACATGCTGCGGATTTTAATTCCGCACCGCAGGTCAATTTATTAACGATTACGCTGCGTACTTTTCCGCAGCGTCGGCATGAGATTTTCTTAATCTCATACACTTTGCTGCTATTGTAAATGCTGCAAAATTTCCGAACAGAATTCCGTTGCGGAAATTCTGCAGCGTTTACGCTACGCGGGAACCCGGCCTAATGGAGAAATGCATACCTCCATGTTTTGGACCCACTCCTGGTTTTGGCTATCAAATACTGACCAAAATACTGGCATGTGCAAGTCACCTAACAGTCATTTACAAATACGTTGTGCAACTTCTATGTGTCAACTTTATAAGTAATTGTTGTGCAACTTTTTCATTCCATGTCTCCATTTGCATGAAAATTGCATGTACATACAAACTCAATGAGAATATATTTCCCTACACACGGAGTTCGACAGAGCCTAAAAGCAGTGAACGGAGGCTGTACAGCTTTGTACTAAAGGAGCCACACAGGCCTCATGCTCCCTTAGGCCTCATTCAGACGGCAATATTTAGGTCAGTCTTTTGCATTAGTATTTGTGAGCCAAAACCAGGAGTGGAACCTACACAGAGAAAAAGTATAATGGAAATATTTTTACCTCGTCTATGTTTTGAACCCACTTCTGGTTTTGGATTACAAATACTGAAGTTAAATTCTGACTGAAATAAGTCAGTGTGAATTACTTTGACACGCAATGACACACCTATATGTTAATGCAACTATAATCAACATAGTGTATCGCCAATAGAAATGAATGGTAAATATTGTGTAACATTTGACTTCTATTGAAGTGTGCCAAGACAGCTAGAGCATGCTTACAATTTATTCATGAGGACGCACTCCCACACCATGCTGGAAGTGAGGACTGAAGCTGGCCATACATCAGTGATCTGTAGACATCTAATCATTCATAGTTTTTCTGGTTAGATTATCATTATAGACTGCAATACTATTAATTACAATGAGAGAAATGCATATAGATCTCTGTATAGGTGTGTGAAAAGGCAGAACGACTCAATATTAATGAGGTAGCAATAGTGGTATATGCGTATTGGCGCCGATCTGTGTTTTGTTCTAACAAATTTCTCAAATATGACATCGACTACAACCCAGCAGTAACTGAAAATATCCAACATGTCAAATCAAGTTTGGGACAGACATCTGCTTTTGGTCAGCATGTAATAGGATCTTTTTATCTTTTGTGCCTACTCATGGCTCCAATATGGTGTAATTTTTTTTTACATGGGACTAAAATCCAAGGTCATCTTAAGGCTCTATTCACATCACGATTTTATATAGTTGCCAGTATATGCCTGGAGCAAACTGAAGTATGGATAAGGGCCTGTTCACATCAGCGTTGCCCTTCTGTTGAGGGGTTCCGTCTGAGGTTTCCGTCAGGTTAACCCCTCAACGGAAAGGCAAACGGAAACCTTAGCTTCCGTTTGCATCACCATTAATCTCTATGGTGACGGGAACATTGCTAAAGGTTTCCGTTTGTCACCGTTGTGACAGGGTTCCGTTGTTTTGATGGAATCAATGGCGCAACGTTTCTGTCATCATTGAGATCAATGGTGATGCAAACGGAAGCTAAGGTTTCCGTTTGCCTTTCCGTTAAGTGGTTAACCCGATGGAACCCCTCAACGGAAGAGTCAGGGTATGTTCACACGCACTATTTACGGACGTAATTCAGGCGTTTTACGCCTGGAATTACGGACGAAAATACTGCTTGAAAGCGTCGGCAAACATCTGCCCATTCATTTGAATGGGTTTTACGATGTACTGTGTAGACGGTCATTTTTTTTGACAAAAGACGGCGCGTTAAAAAGATGCCCGCGTCAAAGAAGTGCATGTCACTTCTTGGGACGTAATTGGAGCCGTTTTCCATGGACTCCATAGAAAAACAGCTCATACGTAGTGGACGCTGGGAAAAACGCCTGCACATGCCATTACGTCTGAAATTCAGGAGCTGTTTTCGCCTGAAAACAGCTCCGTAATTTCAGCTGTAATGGACGTGCCACGTGTGAACATACCCTAACGCTGATGTGAACACAGCCTAAGTCTCTATACTCTTTATTGACTATACAGAAAAATGTGGACTACAACGCTTTAAAAAAAAAAACACCTGAAATATATATAAAAAAAAATTCTGAATGGAAGTCCAATGGCAGCCATATCCAATTGTATGGGCATTGGTTTGTACAGAATATGTTTGGATCCATTTGAAGAAATGATAGAAACCAATCAGATTACACGTCTCACTTTGCAGGTGCAGGTCTGAAAAGATGTGATCTAACTGGTTGCTATGGTAAACGCCTCCACTTTTTGCCTTCTCTAGTTTTAATACATGAGGCCCTCTGTGTGAAATCACATCATCATCGTTGGCAATTGAACAAATGTTAGGGACATATTAACAGTTAACAAAAAGCACGAAAAAAGGTGAAGCTGCCTTCAAGAACCTAATAATTAAAAGCATTATGCAACTTTTGCCAATGTTTGCGTAAAAGTTACTTTACATTAACGTCAGGTATTTGCATTGAACGAACTTGCCAGGTCATCCAGTTAATACCAGGCACACGTTGCATAAGACTAGAGTTAGATGTCATTCTGAATATGCAGTTTACAAATTCACATTGTAGCCATGTATCATGCTTATTTCACAAGAATCAGGCCTGAAATCGCTGACCACCGTCGTAGCACTTACTTATCAGTGGTATTCTTTTTAGTATAGAGATGTTAAGTGCTGGCTTTCAAAGCCTGTGAACATTTTTGTTTCATCTACTAGGGTGATCTATTGAATCTATGGAAAACTTACTGAAAAGAAGAAATGGAGATATGCATAACAAATAAACCTTTAAATCTACCATATACCATACTGATCACAGCAGGATGTGCAGAACAATGTACTTATTAATATATACGTATTAGCATGAAGAATTCATATGTTTGAGGTCCCGTATTGAAAGTCTGCATTTTTTTTTCCCGAGCATGATGTGTATTTTAAATCACAATATGGAATTTGCGTGGCATTGACCACTTAAGCCCCTATTATACCGGCCGATTTAGACCGATCAACAAGACATCGTTGATCGGCGCTCGTTTGCTCCTGTCACAAGGAGCTATGGATGGAGACGAGCGGTCGTTACTCCGATCGTTCCTCCCCATACATTATTATCATGTCGGCAGCGCGTCTCCCTGTTTACACAGGGAGATGGGCTGCCGACAACGATAATATTTAACGTATTTAAAACGATACAATCAGCAAATGAAAGCTTGTCTGCCCGATAAACTGCCAGTGTAAAACCTCCTTAACACCTGGGCCCTAAGATGTGTAAATGAGGCTGCCAGTACATGACATTGGAGCATGTCACCGACTCTTCTTATTATGAACGTTTTCTTCTACAGGCTCCAGCTGTGCTGAAGATTTACTTGTTCTGCCAGAGGGCCGGGAAGTCTTCTCTTATTTCAGGAGTCTCCTGAATACAGTGTGAGAGAGTAGACAGACATGTTTGCTACATGCATCACACTTGCAATTTGTATTGTTGTTTTTTTGTGACCTACACATGTACTTTACTCCATGAACTGTAAAAGGAACCTGGCTAAATCTTTACCACGCATCTAAAAGGCGCTTTTCATAACCTACATTGCCATTTAACAATGCTGCCCTTTAAAGTTTTATTTATGCTTGTGGGAGTATAAGGAGCAACATGTCTTCCAATGCCACATCCTAGATGGCACATACAGATTTGCCCACATCTCAGTCCTGAATCATCTGGAGAGGCATATAGTATTCAAGCGTGAGCAACATAATAATAATTGGAAATAAAAATATAATGTAAGAAGACAATATATAAACTGCAAAATAAATAAACCAACCGTCATCTTACCATTGTAAGGTTGACATATAATTATACTTAAGGTGGCCATCTGCCTTCGATAGCTGTAGACCGAACTCTCGTTCAGCCGATAGCTATTCCTCTTGACCCCCCCCATACATATGCATAACAAGGTTTACTTGTTATGCATATCTCCATTTCTTCTTTTCAGTAAGTTTTCCATAGATTCAATAGATCACCCTAGTTGGCTGAGTTTGCATGCGTACTTAATGGGGAGAGAAAAACAAGGCGCTGCTTGACACCACTGGCAGCGGCTTATCTCCCACGAGAATTAAGGATCCTTCTTTTCCCCTGACATCTGCCATTGGTGGAGAGTCAGGACAACACCATACACATTAGTGTGTTGGCTGGTCCCACTAAAATCGACATTAATCTAATGTGCACGGGGGCATCTTTACTGTTGGGCGAATCATTGCAAATAGTATTCAACCCAGACTCCCCCATTAACATGCATTTTATTACAGAGGGTTATGAGTGGTTGGCAGACCTCAGAGACAATAGGACCTATCTATCTCTCTAAGGGTCCTTTTACACAGCCCGATATGGGCTGTGAAATAGAGGGCCGGTCAACGAGTTCGTTGATCGGCGCTCGTTTGCTCCTTCCACAAGGGGCAATGATTGGTTATGTATGCGATACTTACTACGATCATTTGTCCCCATACATTTCCATCATAATATTTAGTGCTGCATAAACTATACGATCAGCCAATGAATAAGCGTTTGCTCGTTCATCGGCTGATTTTTGTCCTGTTTACACACGGCAATGATCAGGGACAAGTGTTCATATGAATGGTCATTTGCTCGATCATTGGCCCATGTAAAAGGGCCTTGAGTCTCTATGAGTATCTATCTGTCTACCAAATTTCCCCCATTCCATTGGTGGAGACTTATAATTATGTAATCCTGAAAAACAGTGGGGACATAATCGGCCTATTGCTGATGCGCCACAAGCACACTAGACGTTGACCACAAGAATCTCCACACAGAGCTATGGATGGGGACGAGCAGTCGTTACTCCAATCGCTAGTCCCCATACATTATTATCATGTCGGTAGCATGTCTCCCTGTTTACACAAAGAGATGTGCTGCCGACAATGATAATAATTTTACCTTGTTAAAACGATACGACCAGCAGATGATCAAGCATTTGCTCGTTCATCTGCTGATCATTCCCCTGTCCACACAGGGCAATTATTGGCAACGAGTGTTATAGGAACACTCACCTGCGCGATAATCTGCCGGTGTAGAACCCCCTTATATCTGAAGGATTTCCTAATAAATAAATACAATGGAGTGTTCTAGAGTAAAGAGGCTTTTGGTGCATGTATACCTCTGCATCCTTACACTCACTGGTCTTAAATTGCTTAAAAACCCCTTGGAGGACCTTCTTAATAAGAAAATTCCCAATATACCCCATCATTCTAATGTATTTATTTTGTATTTTTGGCTACTAAGGAAACAATTGCAATGTTATGGAAAAAGTTATTTCTTGAGTTTGCTGAAGTTAATAGACGGATGTCTTGGTACATGACTAATGGAAAGCTAACAGCCATACACTTAAGGACCTTTTACACTGGGCAATTATCGGGCAAACGAGCGTTCACAGAATGCTTGTTCCCGATAATTGCCCTATTTACAACTCTCGATCATCGGCTGATTTTAAATGCCAAAATATTATCGTTGTCGGCAGGACATCTTCCTGAGCAAACGGAGACGTGCTGCCGACATGATAGAAATGTATGGGGATGGAAGATTGGTGTAACGAGCGCTCGTCCCTATACTAGCGCCTTGTGAAAGGCGCAAACGATCAACAAGCTGACTCGTTGCTTGGCGCTCGTTTACATGGCCCACATTGGACCATGTAAGACCAACGTCAGGTACAGTGGACAAGTTCCAATCTATTTGGGCCCCTTAGCGCACTATGTTAATAATACTTATTTTGCCTGTCCTGCACTTTCCCCTCGCTCCTGGGTGGAATAATTACTTATGATAATTGACAGTGCGGCTGGGTGCTAGTGGGATTTCGGTTACCACCCACTCTTCTCCTCTCTTCTATTCTTGCCTCTATCTCATGAGCGCCACAGCAATTCTCGGTGGTCTCATCTGTGGCTGCTTGTTTATACGTGTTCAAGCTTTTTGTGGCTTTGCTTTCTAGCTCATCCACCTGCACGCTGTCTAGTGTCTTGATCTTGTGAGCAACCTAAACAGTATCCCTTTCTTTCCCCTTCCTATTTACTTTTAGTGAGCGATGGCTTTGACAGCTTTGCAGTATTGCGTCATGGATATGGTTATGTCCTTGTTACGTGCCACTGTTTCTATATATTAACCCCTTTCAGGCTTATTTTTTGACCTGCTTGCACTTATTTCTGCCTTATGTCTCTTGATATTTCCCTACTTTTATTTGAAAATTCAATAAAATTAAAGATTGAAAGATAAAGAATAATTCCAATGGAAAACTCCAGTTTTCACCTTAGGTTCCATTTTTTTTTTTTTTGCCACGTGTGAACTAGGCCTTAGCTACTAATATGCTGCTTCTAGTAATTATTTCTTATAACTGTAAAATTAACTCAAACGGTTAGAAATCCCATCAAATCGGTTTCCCTCTATACAAATCTGGAAATGCTAACAGCAAATTCCTTTACTTTGTTTGTAAATTAGTCACAAGTTGAAAGGGCATCTGAATTGTAAAGGCTTGACTAGTCAAGTGATCTCTATTACAGTGCCCTTATCCATCCTATTTACATCAAAGAATCAAAGCAGGTTAGCAAACAAATGACTGAACAGCACAGTTTGGGGGGATGAATGTGGTCATTCTATAAAGTGGTAGGACGTATGAACCAAGTATAACATTAATGAAATGTATAATTCCTGGTTCCTTCCCATTGTTTTAACAATTGACTCATTTATTTACCTCCCTCTATTGATATCGCAATATATTCCACAGCGCTGTATACAGATTGTAATCACTCACATCAGTGCCTGATATTCTCATAATCCTATTATCCTATCTCAGACAATAAACCCATATACAAAAACATAGTGTTCAAAAGCTCGCAAACGAAACCGTAGTCATTTGAGGTTAATAAAATGTTTGAAATTATTTTTTTTCACAAACACCTACGCTTATGAAATCGCCATAGTGTGCATAGTTTGGTCCAGGTTGGTCGGAGGAGGGGAGCACAGCCAAAATGCTCCAAGGCTTGCTTATCTTGAGGAAAAGAAAAGTGACCAGCTGGCACCAAACATCCAACAAAGCCAATGAATATGCACCTCTAGATCAGTCAGCTTGTGATGTATGCATTGTACGCATTGCATGGGATCTATGTAATAGTCGTCTACTAATGGCCGTCGGCATTAAAATCATCACCAGATCCTGATCAAATTACTCAGAGTATTAATCTCCACATGTGTAAAGGCTCGTTTACATGATGAGATCCCCAATAAGTACTCTCCCAATAGTGATATTGTTACATTCATTAAAACTTTACATTAAGACCCTATATGAATGCTGTGGGGAATTGTGGTCACTTACATGCAGGGTGGAAGTACTTGTGGTGTGTATATTCAATCAACACTTCCCTAATATCCACACACTAGTCTGGGGATATCCAGTGGTCACCTCTGGTGGTGGGCTCTGTTGCTAGGCAACCACTCAAACTCACATGGAGTGATTATTCATTACCAATGACTCCCATACGAAACCTCTGTATAAGTGGAAGCATCTACAGTAAAGCTCCCATAGAGTCCTATGTGTGCCGTATTACAGTTCCGTACACCTAGGAGGTTTTGTGGAGCCAAAATGCTGCAATATACTATTGGAAAAACACAAAACCATGCAAACATAATATACATATTGTACAGATCAATAAATAAAACCAAATTCTAAAAAAGGAAGAAAAGAAATAATCTCTCCTGTGTGCTTATTTTAGCACAAGCACACCATTCAATGGAACAATTACATAAAAGGGAATATTACCTGTACGACTCAAATCAATAATATGATAACTAGCAAGGCTTTTGTGTGTATTAACCTTTTAATGACCAATGAAGGATATTTCGGAGTCTGGCGGTGGCTTATTCCCATCTCCCCATTGATTACACGTGTAACGCTTGGTTGAGCACCAAATAAGTATTCGTCCGACCGCTATCTAAGGTGTATGCCACCTTTAGTTCAGTAGTTTAAGCAATTGTTCTTTTTTAAAATGTTAAAGGTGTGTAAACATTGGTTAAATATGGCAAAGAATGCCGCATGACAGTGGCAGACATACCATGTGTGGAGCCTATGTTTCCTAAATGTAAATGGTCACTAAATACAGGCATCATATCTCCAAGCCTTACATATGCAATGTCAAAGGGTTTTGCTAGGCCAAAGGGTTCAGATGTCAGGGCTCTAATTTAAAGAAAACAAAAAAAAACTAAACTAAACCTTTAGGTTGGGAAAGATTTAATGTCTCATGGGATTTTCAAATGTAGTTGAACTGAATTTGTAAATGCAGCAGAACTGAGTTTATCATTTTACACAATGGGTCAGGAGGTCACCTGGGCACTGCAGGTAAACATAGTGAGTTATCTTAAAGGGAGCTCTATAGTTTTAAAAAGTTATCGGCAACGAGCGTTCTATCTATCTATCTATCTATCTATCTATCTATCTATCTATCTATCTATCTATCTATCTATCTATCTATCTATCTATCTATCTATCTATCTATCATCTCATATCTATCTATCTATTTCATATCTATATATTATTTCCCTATCTCATATCATCCATCCATCGACAAATGGCATACATTAACAAAAAATTTTTGGGTGTAAAATAATTATCTGTTTCAACTTCAAATCAATTTTTCACGTCTGTAGCTGTGTCAATTGTACTACCTGCTTGTTAAATCAGCTGCAGGGTTACTTAACCGGCTTGACCACTCTAAGTTTCATTATATAGGGTGGGGAGGAAATTGTTACCTCTATTATCACTTAATCCTTCCATGTACATTATCACATGAATTACAGTTTGTTAGTAGCCATTTATACATTGCAGTAGTAAAAGGGCAGTTAATTCTATAGACTTATATATAGCCAGTGCTGCAATACACAACAACAATTTTGTGGATCTGAAAACAAGGGAAGTAGTAGTTGCAGATAATGAGACTAAGGCTGGGTTCACACAGAGTTTTTTGCAGGAGGAAAATTTGCCTCAAAATTCCAAACGGAATTTTGAGGCAGATTTTCCTCTGCCTGCACGCCGATTTTTGCAGCGTTTTTCGCCCGTGGCCATTGAGTGCCGCGGGCATAAAACGCAGCGAAATACACTTTCTCTACCTCCCCTTGATGTCAATGGGAGGTCAGAGGCCTAACCGGCCGAAGATAGGGCATGTCACTTCTTTTTCCCGCGAGCCGGTTTTTCCGTTCGTGGGAAAAAAAACTCCTCCGGGAGGCATTTTCCAACGCGATTTATAATCCAAACCCTGAAAACAAGTTCTTTCTCTGTAAAGTTTATAAATGCTAGACTATCTTACATGTAACAACCTATGTTAAAATGTCAGATTCAAATAATATGTTTCTATAATAATGCAGCCAGGAGATATTTGTGCGTTTACTGTAAGATAAAAATGCTGAGCACGGCTTGTAGAATAATTGAAACACTACAGTGTTGAGAAATTATCGTTTTCAAGACAATTCTGCGGCTAGACTTATCAGAACAATACAATTATGTTAAATACACCACATTATTATGTTGCTGTGAAAAGTAAAAAGCATTTCCACATATTTAGTTAGTTGTCCTCTTCTTTCTATTCAGTTACTTTTTTAGCTCCCAAAGTGTTGGTCAGGTTTTTTAGTGTAATGGCCTAACTAGGAGAAATGCGTTTCAGGAATCAAGGAAAGTTGAGCAACAACATCTTCAAAAAGATAGCAGAAACATCAGAAATACAGGGCATAAACAAGGCCATTTATACCATAGAGTCAGCCCATGTGGATTTTATGGGACCATTGGAGAGAGGGGGCCCAGCCCAGGTTGACTTCATTCCTTATTTTAATGGCTGATGAAAACTGTATTGGAGTCCCCTCTTTACAAGCCCTACAACATTAGCAAACAATAGTGTGAGAAATTAACCCATGGTTACTTGGAAATAAAATGGGGAAAACAAGCATTAATAGGGGCTCTAAAGCATTAGAAAGACATGGCTGCTTTTTTATCCTAAAACAGTGCCACATCTGTCCACAGACAAATAATTGTTCAACTAAAAAAATAATAATTTTCTAGCAACACATTCCCTTTAAGCTTTGCTATAGGGCCCTCTTTGCTCTATATGCGCTCCTGCAGAAATAGATAAATCGGCTGATTTCTAAAATGTGACGGAAGAGGCCAACTTGACAAGGATTTGGGGATTTTAGGGTAAATACACTTTAATATTATATGCTTCAGACTAATATACAGTAATAATGTAACATGTTACACACCACCTTCTCATGAAATTATTAATTAGGTAATGGTCCTTTTACACCGATCAACATTGGCCGTAAAAACGAGTGCCGATCAACGAGGCAGCTCGTTGATCAGCGCTCGTTTGCTCTTTTTACAAGGAGCTTGTATGGGAACGAGCGATCCATACTACGATCGCTCGTCCCCATACATTTCTATCTTGTCGGCAGTACATCGCCCTGTTTACACAGGGAGATGTGCTGCCGACAACGATAGTATTTTGTGCTGCATAAACTATATGATCAGCCATCGGCTATAAAAGTTTGTTTGCCCAATCTTTGACACGTGTAAAAGGGCCTTAAGCATCAGAGATTAGATAACCCTGGAGAATAAATAGAAAGATTTCATCTGTTTTGTTTAACTGAGGGTATTATATCACTAGTATATTCAAATGTGAAAAAATAAAGCTTACAAATGGGAATATTTTGCTAAACTTATAAAAATGCCACAAGGGCGGTCTGATGGAACAAATTGAGTAGATGTTACCAGAACTGCACTATGGAAAACGGCATAAGAGAACCACGTTCAAGACCTGAGATCACCATTTTTACATGCTGGTTTTATGATCTGGGTTTTGCCTATAGAAGTCAATGAGGAAAAAATCTGACCAAACTGCAAATTAAATGTGATCTGACGGCCAAGAACCTGCAACGTGTTTCAACAACACACAATCGATTACTACAGTATAGAAATTGCATTTATTAAAATCGAGTTCACTATAATAGAGGCAACCTGGCTGCACTATGTGAATGCGGCCTAAAAGTGAAGCAGTCATTCACGTCAAAACATTTTTTTCACCTACATCACTTTAACCCAGGTCAGGTTTCAGGCTCAGTTTAGATTCCTGCTCTTCCCCTTTCATTTACCTCTTTCATGTTTGGTATGTCTAAGCCAATCAAATCTGACCTGTTGAAATGGAGAAGAGGTAAAAGAAGGAATGAGATCCCTGGAATAATAGCGATAGGCCCTCAAGAATGTGGAAGACTCACAGAAACAGCAGGAGCCTTTAGCCATCCCTCATTCATCAACTTAATGCTCTTCAAGCCACCGACTTGGAGTTGTATTTTTATTGTAAAAACACAATAACTATTAGTTTTCCCAATTACTATTCTCTCATTTTCCTATAATAAATCATTGTGCTGTTCTTTGAGCTGAATCTCTGGTACAAATTGTTCCTAATTGTTTTATTACAGCGAATCTGGTTCCTTCTGGATGTCATTACTTTACAGACTATTGAATGAAACTGATAAATGCTTTTTGTTTCTTTTCTGAGATGCAGTCTTCTTTTTCAAGAGAGAGAAATGAGAAAATAACCTCATGGTTGCAGTGTTACAATCCACTCGATAGCCGCTCATCTGTTTATTTTTCATGTCAGGGTCGAAGGTTAGCGAGTTGCTAAATTGAAGGTGCAATGCTGGCCAATGACCCATTTCTCTCAAGCAGACACAAGACAATTTGTTGGCGTGTCAGCAGACACTTCACAAGTAGATAAAAGAATGTTTTATGAGATTTGCAATTACTCTGTCCTAATTATAGTGATATTCTCTTTCATAACATCCATTCTTAAAACTGTCGTGGCATCCGAGTGAAAATATCTCTTTGGTTGCAGGAGCCTCTTTAAGATAACAATAATGAAACATGGTTTACTGCCACTTTTTCTTTCTACATTTACGGGGAACACAGTAATTGAGCGAGCTAATGTTACACTTCCTCAACTAGGTAATGATTCCCTAAGAGTGCATCAATTTGACATCTGCAGAAGCTGGAATATTGAGAAACAACTAAATTCACGGTAGCCTTACCCAACAAAGTTGTAGTATTTAGAAAAAGAAATGTAAAAGTTACACATCCCGGTGATGGCCGTGTATTACCCGGCCCCATAGACTTCTATGGGAGCCGGGCGGCCGGGTACCCGGCCGAAGATAGAGCATGTCCTATTTTTTGACGCTCGGTTTTCCCGGCCGACAAAAAATCAGTCGTGTGAATAGCCCCATTAGGGGTCTATTATTCCTCATGCAGCCAGGTGCCGGCCGATTTATGAACGGCCGGCACCCTTTCGGGAAACCCTGTCGTGTGAATGAGGCCTAAGTCAGTTATTATAGGAAAAAAATTAAAATGTTAAAAAAAGTACACATATTTGGTATCACCACGTTCATAATGACCCAAACTATGAAACTATAATGTTATTTTTTCCTCACGGTGAACGCCGCAAACAAAATAAACGGAAAACTATGTCAGCATAGCTATTTTTTGGTCACCCCCCCTCCCAAGATATAGAATAAAAAGTGATCAAGAAGTCGCATTTAGCCCAAAATAGTACCAATAAAAACTACAACCCGTCCCGCAAAAAAATAGACCTTCCACAGCTTTTTTGACTAAAAAATAAAAAAGTTACGGCTCAGAAAATATATTATTTTATAGAAACGTAATTTTATTGTGCAAACGCTGCAAAACTTTAAAAAAAAACTATATACATATGGTATATCACCGTAATCGTACCGACCCACAAATTAAAGTAAAACGTCATTTAAAACGCCAAAATCGCAAGATGTATTTACCATAAAATGGTACCAATAAAAGTTACAGCACGTCCCACCAAAATTAAGCCCCCAGACTGCTCAATCGACCAAAAAATAAAAAAGTTCTGTATGTCAGAATGTGATGATACAAGACAATTAATTTTTTTTAACAAATACCATTCTATAAGACGCACCCAGATTTTAGACAACAGAAAATAGGAAAAAAATTCATATTTTACTTCTTTTACAAAGAAAAAACTATTGGTTAAAAAAAATAATTTGTTCAGTTTCACCACATTCTGAAAGCCATAACTTATATTTTTCCATCATTTGAGCGGTGTGAGGGCTTATTTTTTGCGGGACGAGCTGTAGTTTTCATTAGCACCATTTTTTTAGTACATACGATTTTTTATCACTTTTAAATTCATTCTTTTTTAGCGCTATGGTGACCAAAAGACAACGATTCTGGGGTTATAAATGTATTTTTTTTTTACACCGTTCACTGTGTGAGTCAAATAATGATATATTGTAATAGTTCTGAACTTTTACGGATGCAGCGATAACAATTTTTTAATTATTTTTTTATTTGTAGATTGTGCTTGGGGAAAAATGGGAAAAGGGTTTGTTTTTTTAACTTTTAATTTTGTTTTACACTCCTGAAAATTATTCTGTTTTATTTTTTTACACATTTTATTAGTTCCCCTAGGGGACTTGAACCAGCGATCATTGAATCGCTGGTACAATACATTGAAATACATGGATGAGTTACGGAAACAGCGTAACCCGCTGAGTTACGCGGTGTACGTAACTCCCCTAGTAGTTAATGGCAGTTACAGAAGCAGCGTAGCATGCTACGCTGTTTCCGTAACTACTATTCAGTTCTATGGGAGTTACCGAAACTGCATAGCTCAGCGAGTTACGCTGTTTCCGTAGCTCGAGCATGTAAGCAGGAAGTGACCGGAAGACGGCGGAGCCGGGTAAGATTGAACAGGGCTTAGGGGGCGCCGTTCTAGAGATAGATGCGGGTCTATCTGACATTTATGGGAAAACCACTATAAATGCTGCGGTCGCTATGGACCGCGGCATTTAACTAAACGGCCAGGAACAGCGCCATCACTGTTCCTAGCCGTTAGCTTCTGACACGCTGCACTGACACCTGCAGTGCATGGAGTGGGCTCAGCGCATGAGCCCGCTCCATACATCATCACCTCCCCGTTCCATGATGTGCCAGCACATCACGGGTCGGGAAGGGGTTAAGTAAGGAGCGGTCAGGGGGTCTGGCACTGCCGGGTTCTCTGACTGCCGACTATAAGACGCAGGGACTTTTTAGCAAGATTTATTCTTGCTAAAAACTGCGTCTTATAGTCTGAAAAATACGGTAGTCCTTTCTTTGAAAAAGTAGTAAAATATAAAAAAATATATATAAATTTGGTATCATCATAATCGTATTGAGACACAGAATAAAACGTTGTCGTTTTTACCGCACGGTGAAAGACTTAAAAACAAAACCCCAAAAACAATGGAGGAATCATAGTTTTTTCCAATTTTAGCCCACAAATAATTTTTTTTCAGTTTCCCAGCACATTTTATGGCACTTTAAATGGTGTTAATAGAAACTACAACTCTTCCCGCAAAAATTAAGCCCTCACACCGCTCTATTGATGGAAAAATAAAAAATATGGCTCTTGGAAGGCGGAGAGTGAAAAACGAAAATGAAAAAGCAAAAAATGATCAGTCCTGAAAGGGTTAATTAATTTATAATAAAAAAACATGGTATTGCCGTAATCGGGAGAAATTGCTTTACAAATGTTGGGGTGCTTTTCCTCTTATCCCTTGTGAAAATTAAAAAAATTCAACATTTTAGTGGACAAAAATGTTGATATTCATTTTCACGGCCTAATTCCACTAAATTCTACAAAAAACCTGTGGGGTCAAAATGCTCACTATACCCCTAGAAAAATTCCTTGAGGGGTGTAGTTTCCAAAATAGGGTAACTTTTGGGGGGTTTCCACTGTTTTGGTCCCTCCAGGGCGTTGCAAAGCCGACATGGCACTGAAAACCAATCCAGCAAAATCTGTGCTCCAAAATCAAAAAAGCGCTCCTTCCCTTCTGAGCCCTGCAGTGGGACCAAACAGCAGTTTATTACCACATATGTGGTATTGCCATCGGGAACAATTGCTTTACAAATGTTGGGGTGCTTTTTCTCCTTTATTCCTTGTAAAAATGAAAAAATTCTATGTTTCCACAGAAAAAAAGGTGATTTTCATCTTCACAGACTAATTCCACTAAATTCTGCAAAAAACTGTGGGGTCAAAATGCTAACTATACCCCTTGAAAAATGCCTTGAGGGGTGCAGTTTCCAAAATGGGGTCACTTTGGGAAGTTTCGACTGTTTAGGTAACACAAGACCTCTTCAAACCTGACATGGTGCCTAAAATATATTGCTAAAAAAAGGAGGCCCCAAAATCCACTGTCACGGTGCGGGGTGTGGACCCACTGGGCCGAACCGCGTAGCGGAGTAGCAGCTGGCTAACAAGGTACAAAACAATGTCTATAGTTCAGAACGGGTACTTGAGGCAATGTAGACAGTGGCGGAAGCAGGACTTGACTTTCACAGCAGGTAATGCCGCGGATGCAGCGGGAAGGCACAACTTGACTTTCACAGCAGGTAGCGCTGCGGATGCAACGGGAAGGCACAACTTGACTTTCACTTGTAGATACAATAGCACGGGATACAGAGTACAGACAGCAGGAACGGGTAACACTGGGAACTGGAAAACATTGGGAGACCTTTTGCAAGACAAACTAGGGTATACAACAACGCTCAGGCAAGGAATCAGTGGGCAGAGCCCCTTTTTATAGTCCAGAAGTAATTTGGGCTGATAATTGATATTAGATAGCTGGACGCGTACTGGCCCTTTAAGGCCGTGCACACGCGGGCGCGCACGCCCTGCGGGAAACAGTACAAGGACCCGGAAGAGAGTGCCAGTGTCTCCCTGGAGGGAGCGGACGCCGAGAAGAGAGCTGTCCATGGCCGGGATCGTCAAGGGGTGAGTTTGAACGACGACCCCCGGCCATGGGCGTAACATCCACTAGGTACTCCTTTGATTCTGAGGCCGGTGCACTAGGACACTAGAGCCACATGTTGGATATTTCTAAAAACTGCAGAATCTGGGCAATAAATATTGAGTTGCGTTTGTCTGGTAAAACCTTCTGTGTTACAGATTTTTTTTACATTTCACCTAAAGGGTGAAAATACTTTCTGAATGTGGTTTTGAATACTTTAAGGGGTGCAGTTTTCAAAATTGGGTGATTTATGGGGACTTTCTAATATAGAAGGCCCTCAAAGCGACTTTAGAAGTGAACTGGTCCCTGAAAAAATAGCTGCTAAAGACCTAAGCCTTGTAACGTCCTAGAAAAATAAAAGGACGTGAAAAAAACGATGCAAACATAAAGTAGACATATGGGGGATGTTAACTAGTAACTATTTTGTGTGGTATTACTATCTGTTTTACAAGCAAATACATTTAAATTTAGAAAAATTCTAATTTTTGCAAATTTTCGCTAAAATTTGAAGTTTTTCACAAATAAATATTGAATTTATCGACCAAATTTTTTCCCTAACATAAAGTACAATATGTCACGAGAAAAAAAATCTCAGAATCGCTTGGATAGGTAAAAGCATTCCGGAGTTATTACCACATAAATTGACACGTCAGATTTGAAAAAATCATCTGTGTCCACGAGGCCAAAACAGGCTAAGTCCTGAAGGGGTTAACAGCTCCCTGCTCTATTTATTTATTCCAATGCAGAACACTAAAAAAGCTATTGCATCGGAATAAAGCCCGTTAGTGGCCGCTGTAAAAACACTAATGGGTGGTCGCTAACGGGTTAAAGGAAACATTTAGTTCAAAGTGAAAACTCAGCTATCACATAGTATTTATGTGATAAAAGCTCCCTGCTCACTGTATTTGCTGTTACAATATGGTTTCTACATGGTAAGAACTATTGGCTGTTATTTCCTCAACTCCTATTTTCCTATCAGTTGTTGGTATCACTACCTACAGCATTTACATTTACAGATCCTGCCACCAATAATGATAAATGAAGATCAGCGATTATAATTTATCTTTGCTCTTTGCCTTCATTCACACTGGGTAATTATTGTTACGATCATCTTGAAACTAATGAATCATGACGATAACATTAAATTGTAATATTGCATGCCTTACATTTATGTTGGCTGCCTCAAAACACTATTCTTTATTTCAAATCTAAAAATGTAAATAAAATAAAAGAATTAAATAAAAATCCTCTTTAACGTGAACTCTTTAATTCAGGCCTAATTTATTGGGATTAAAAACAAATGAGAAAATGGGAGGAGCCTACTGACCCAGAATAGAATTAGGAACTGTATTCTTGACATTGTAGTGTTGTTTGGGAAGCGTAAATGATCAGGATCACAATCATAAAGCATGTCTCATTAGTACTATTTGTTTTTCAATGAAAGTAAAAATAATGAAACCAGGGGTGATTGCAGAAATGTGGTCTCCATTTTCCATTTAGGGCCCATTGCCGCCTCGCTTAGAAGTCTCGGAGACTAAAAATAATAACAACACTATAGGGAACTGACTGCAGTGATGGATCTTCCGATACATTCCTCATGGTTCTATTTCCAAAACCCATCTCTTTTCCATTTTCATCATGGGAAACACTGGCTGGAGGTAGCTTGACAAACAGTCAAGTAGAGGATTAAAATCCATATAAAGCTGTATAGTACTCCATTGTGTTAAAAAATAAATAAAAGCTTTGATGAGGTTTTTTTTTTTCTGCCTTCCTTTGATTCAGGGGGAAACAATGTTCTAATATTCGTCCCTACTCCTTACCTTCATTCACATCCTGTCCATTTGATGATGGGTAGTAGGTCCGACTTTTGGGGCTTCAGTGCTGGCTGGAGGGCCACAGCTCCTTCATTGTTTATTCAGGCACGTCGCTGAGCCTGGATAAACACTACAGAGGTAAGCGGAACCTTCGTTCTACTGATTGATGTGGGTCCCGGGATTAAGGCTAGGCCATCAAATGAATATCCTGAACAACTCATTTAAGATCATAGATGTAGAGATTTTTTTTCCTGCAGTAATGACCATGTCGTGAGGTTTCATTGAGAAGATCTGAGTTTCATTGACAGAATGGGGATATTGTGTGCTTTTATGTTATCCAGTCTCCCATTCCTAACATTTCATTTTGGGAAAATATAAAGAATATATTTTGGGCTTTGAGGTTATCTAAGTAAAAATTGAATAGTTTCGATTGGATGGAAAAAGCTTTGCATATTTTTATAGAACATAAATAAAAATATTTTATTATTAATCAGATAATGGCAGGCAAGCAACCATTCAACAATATGGTGACCATTGATATCACATCTAAAGTGCAATTGTGTATGAGCTCTTCAGTGCTGAGTCATGACCTAAATCTAGTTGAATATATTTGGGTTAAAATAGGTTATTGCATTGGACACTACAGTCACAAGGATGATTGCTCATTGATATACAAGTTAAGTGATACATTTTTGGTATAAGTAGACACTTTATCCATGAATTATTATATTTTAAAGGGGTCATCTACTTTAGATAAATTCCTTTTTATATGCCATGTGAAGTGGCACATAGTGACTTGGCCCAATGGTTGCAATGTAATGCTTTATTTCCCCTGCAGCGTCACATCAGAGAAAATATTGCCGAAAATATATAGTGTAGTATAATATATTTCTCTATTAGAGATAAGCAAATTTATAAAAAATTGGTTTCGGTCTGATTCGATTGAACTGGCCGTCAGATTAGATTCGGTCCGAATGAATTAATTGCGGTTAGAAAAGCGCCCCGATTGCCCTGAGAAGTCGGGTATGACACTCAGGTCTTCTAGAACTGTATCCAATCCCCTTCAAGCTCTTTTGCCAAGACAGAATTAGAAATCTCAAATTAAGAGCAACATATATGCCTATGGGTAAACGGATGGTAGCTGATGGTAATAAACATCCTGTTTAAAAACACATTGCACTGTCAGACTTTTTATGCTTTTTAAGATTTAGAAAATTATCCAAAAACTATCCCAGTTGCCTGATGGTGTTTATGCACACACGATGTTCTCGGAAGAAGCAATGGCTTTTTAACAATTGGTCCAAAAATTATCTCCTTTTGGGGGCAGATGCCTGCCGGTGTTTACACACATACCGTGGTATCAGAGGAAGCAAAAAATTATCCCTTTTTAAGGGCAGATGTCTGTCAGTATTTTTACGCATAGGGTGGTATCGGAAGAAGCAATGACTTATGAACAAGCAGTCCAAAAATTATCCCTTTTTGGTGAGTAGCAACAGATTTGGTGTTATTTTAAAGAAACTATATCTATTATCCTCCACTTCCACCGCCATGACTACATGTGCCAGTGACAGTGTGCCCTTATTGTCCTGGAAAGTGAAGAAGCAATGGCTTTTTACTCTAATCATTTGAAAAAAAAATTAGCCCTTGGACACAGGCTGATGTATAACCAGCAGTGTAACTGCTTGACGCAGAATACTACACCAATTTTTGGTTACGCTAGCAATAAAATAAATGCAAAACAATGAGTGATATCACTTTTGTGATGTCTGTATCAGAAGACAGCGGCATGCTATCAGCACCAGAATTTAAATTAAAATCCATTTATTGGAAAACAAAATTGTTACTTGGACAATACGCCAATATTTTGTGGCACTGTAAGATATATGCAAAACAAAGAGTGATGTAATGTCTGTGACATCTATATCAGCAGGTGGCAGCACGCTATCAGCACCAAGATTAATATTGTTTTTAGTAGATTTGTGACTGGTGTGATGAAGATTGGGGATTAACAAATTAATGTAAGAACTGTATAGCTGCAGAAGCACTCACTCACAGCAATGGCTGCCAGTGCCAGCCTAACTAACACACTGACTGACTCCTATCTCTCTCTGTCTATAAAATTATTGTAAGTCTTACTATCGATTCTCTTCTCCTCACTATGAAACACATTCACTGATACTAATCCACTGTCTATCTGTATTCTAAGGAGCAGCATTTCCTGGTTGGGCTGTTTATAGTGGCTATGACTCATTTGACTGTCATCCACTGAGTCATCAGTGACTCACACCTATACCCTGATTGGCTGTGCTATAGGGAGGGCTGCCAGCAAGGCGTTATGGGGAAGCCCGCCGGGCCACCGCCCAAGGTCAAGCGATTTTTCTTTTCTGTCTTCTTGTTTTCTTCTGATCTGTAAAATGATGCCCGCCGCTTTGAGCGCTTTGTGTGGGACGAATCCCATAAGTTTAGAATTCACGAAAACCCAAAACTTTTGGAAATTTATAGTGAATTTTATTTGTGTAGAATTGACAACTCATCTCTTTTCACCATACAAACAGTTTATTGTAAATACATAATCTCTAAAATATCATGTCTGCAATTGTCTGAATATTTATTGTGCTTCATACCGTATTTTTCTTTTTGTCTTTTGTTGTTTTAAGGGCGTGTATACGTTGTTAGTATTAAATAGCAAAAAAAATAGGTCAACATACTGGTTAGTATAAAAACAACCAACAGCTACAAAATGTTTGTGAGCCAATGACTCAGGCAATCCAGGTCACTCTGAAAATAAATATCAAGTTTATTAGTAAAGTTTGGCAATATAATAATATCTTCTCAGCAAAAGCAGAAAACACACCAAGCATGGCATACAATAAACAACTGTATGAGAACGTCACATCTGAGAGTGCTTTGCAGAGTTCATTATGTTCCATTGATATATTCTACACTCCACTAAAGTGTAAAGTGCCATAAAATAACAGTGCAGTAGCTGTGACAGTGCTTGAAACCACTTGGAAAGACTCATATTGGTATATTCCAGATATAATACATAGTAAAGAATTTACTACATGCAATAATGTAAAAAAAAGTAGTACTTTCATTAGGTGACCCATAATGCTTTGTTGTAGGATTAAATCCTGTATTATCTGGTTTTAGGTGGAATGCAAGTCTTGTGCTACTTTGGAGCATGTGAATGCTTGTTTACTGAAAGGTTCTCAGAATTACACCAAAAGGAAGAACCAAGTCCTTTGATATTCTATATAGCATTGCACTGGCACTGAACTTTTACACTTTCTGGGCTGCAGAAAATAACTCAGCACTGCTTTGTTTTGGAGTAGTTCAATACTGATATTTGTTTTGCTAGAAATGCACTAATTCATCCATTAGTTTCAGGCTGATGAGGACCCCCAGCTGTTAAGGGAAGGAACACAAGAAACACGGGTTCAATTACCCACTAATCTTTCCCGATGGATCCTCATCGTCCATTTATATAAGGGTCATTGCTGACACTTAGTTTTTATATGTTCATAAATTGTCATTTTACTTCACTGGCCTTTGGCTTTATTTTCTGCACAGCCTGATGCTTTGTAAATCACTTCTCCTAGGTAGCGCCAGACATTGCTGCCCAAGGCAAGATAGTGGACACATATCTCGAGCAGGAGAGATATGAATTAAATTTAAGTACAACCAGATCTCCTGGCAAAACTGAATTGTGGGTATGCCATTGGTGACATATATAGATAACTATAGTTTCTGCTGCCGATGCATGGTCACTAAATACCCTTGGTATGGTTATGGGAACTACTATTGCTGCTAGTACTTTAAAGTAGTTGTAGTGGACACCCACACATTACTATTATATGTGCAACCACATTTGCTGGAATATGCCAGACTTCTGCTACAGATCGACCAATGTTATCTTATAGCATGACCACTTCTCAATAAATATAAGCTTTGTTGATAAAATCATTTGTTATTATAAGGTAATAGATTATGACCAGCACCAAAATGTCAATAGAAAAAAACAAACCAACACATGGGGTAATATTCTTCTATAAGATCACATTATACTGGTACACTGATAATAAACTGGTAGATGGACAGGTATCAGGACATTGCAAAATGGTGCCAATTGGCAGTTTGTTATGCAATTCTAGAACGCAATGGGAAATTAGTTGCCTATATACTACCGTTCAAAAGTTTAGGGTCACTTAGAAATTTCCTTATTTTTGAAAGAAACGCACAGTTTTTTTCAATGAAGATAACATTAAATTAATCAGAAATACACTCTATACACTATTCTAGCTGCAAACGTCTGGTTTTTAATGCAATATCTACATAGGTGTATAGAGGCCCATTTCCAGCAACCATCACTCCAGTGTTCTAATGGTACATTGTGTTTGCTAACTGTGTTAGAAGGCTAATGGAGATTAGAAAACACTTGAAAACCCTTGTGCAATTATGTTAGCACCACTGTAAACAGTTTTGCTGTTTAGAGGAGCTATAAAACGGACCTTCCTTTGAGCTAGTTGAGAATCTGGAGCATTACATTTGTGGGTTCGATTAAACTCTCAAAATGGCTAGAAAAAGAGAGCTTTCATGTGAAACTCGACAGTCTATTCTTGGTATTAGAAATGAAGGCTATTCCATGCGAGAAATTGCCAAGAAACTGAACATTTCCTACAACGGTGTGTACTACTCCCTTCAGAGGACAGCACAAACAGGCTCTAACCAGAGTAGAAAGAGAAGTGGGAGGCCCCGCTGCACAACTGAGCAACAAGACAAGTACATTAGAGTCTCTAGTTTGAGAAATAGACGCCTCACAGGTCCTCAACTGGCAGCTTCATTAAATAGTACCCGCAAAACGCCAGTGTCAACGTCTACAGTGAAGAGGCGACTCCGGGATGCTGGCCTTCAGGGCAGAGTGGCAAAGAAAAAGCCATATCTGAGACTGGCTAATAAAAGGAAAAGATTAATATGGGCAAAAGCACACAGACATTGGACAGAGGAAGATTGGAAAAAAGTGTTATGGACAGACAAATCGAAGTTTGAGGTGTTTGGATCACACAGAAGAACATTTGTGAGACACAGAACTGAAAAGATTCTGGAAGAGTGCCTGACGCCATCTGTCAAGCATGTTGGAGGTAATGTGATGGTCTGGGGTTGCTTTGGTGCTGGTAAAGTGGGAGATTTGTACAAGGTAAAAGGGATTTTGAATAAGGAAGGCTATCACTCCATTTTGCAATGCCATGCCATACCCTGTGGACAGCGCTTGATTGGAGCCAATTTCATCCTACAACAGGACAATGATCCAAAGCACACCTCCAAATTATGCAAGAACTATTTAGGGAAGAAGCAGGCAGCTGGTATTCTATCTGTAATGGAGTGGCCAGCACAGTCACCAGATCTCAACCCCATAGAGCTGTTGTGGGAGCTGCTTGACCGTATGGTACGCAAGAAGTGCCCATCAAGCCAATCCAACTTGTGGGAGGGGCTTCTGGAATCATGGGGTGAAATTTCTCCCGATTACCTCAGCAAATTAACAGCTAGAATGCCAAAGGTCTGCAATGCTGTAATTGCTGCAAATGGAGCATTCTTTGACGAAAGCAAAGTATGAAGGAGAAAATTATTATTTCAAATAAAAATCATTATTTCTAACCTTGTCAATGTCTTGACTATATTTTCTAGTCATTTTGCAACTCATTTGATAAATATAAGTGTGAGGTTTCATGGAAAACACAAAATTGTCTGGGTGACCCCAAACTTTTGAACGGTAGTGTATATTTGGAAAGTTCTTGAAATAATGGACAGCAAAATTTAGAACTACATATCAATAATGATTGGTGGCATCAATGAGATGGGATCAATGTAATACTGGTTTGAAGTGTGTATAGTATATAGTGAAAAGGGATATAAGTAATTATTTGCTTCCATTTGACGGTTAAGAAAATTATTTACTTCTCATAAAACATTGATTTCTATAGAAACATTACAAAGATAGAATCATTCCCTGACCTAGCAGAGCTCTGTTTATTTTAGACTACACCTATGTGCTGACACTTATTTGTAAAAACAGGAGTGTATGGGACAATTGTCCTCCTGCTTGCCTTGCCAGCCTTCCGCTGCACACTGAATGGAATGTATTAAAACTGGCACCTAGATTTAATTTGGAATACCCAAGCTTTGCATGTTTCTTTTTTCTTGCTAAATGTTGTTACACTGTGCAGTTTTTCATTATTAATGGACGACTCTGCTATTAACTTTGCTTTCAAAATTCTAGTATTAATTGAAAAAGAAAATATTTCACTGTAGTAATTAGGCTTGGGTTAGAGCGGTGCATGCACATGACATTTTACAGCTTGTTAAATAGTCCTGATGGGTTTAGTAAAGGAACAGATGCTAATTCTGTACACAAAGAGGCTACTAAGCATTTTTATGTTGAAAGGGAGAGGTTCTCAACTGCCCCCTCCCCCACACTTCCTGTGTTTCAGTACATATAGTCCGTATCCTTCCAGGAGAGACAAGTTAAGGGCATATCCACACAACAGTTTACACATGGTGGATCCGAAAAAATTTAGCTGTCAATAAACTATTGGTTCTCCTGACATTATCTTCTCTATATAGGGATTGGCTGAACCATGTACAAAACTGAGGTCTATCTGACCGTAATAACGGAATATGACGGAGGGATCCTAAAAATGGTTGCTGGTTTAGAATTTTTTTTTTAAATACTGTATTAGCGAATCTTGAGATAAGGGACCAGGGGGTTCCCAAGCAGAATTCTCAACTATTAACTGGATTAAAGAGCAACTACAAAGAACATCTCTCGCTCTGGAGAACTCCATGCATCCTTGTATTACACATGCAGCTCATTGATTCTAATAGGCAATGTGTAATGCTTAATTTGTCCTGTGGGAGTGTTGCAGGGGAATTTAACACATACCGCCTGGTTGCCCAGCAAATTACAGCTGATAACAGAGCCAGTTTCGGGACATCCTGTGAGCAGCTTAGTAATAGCTAAAGGTTGTTTTACACAGGCAGATATTTGCCCATGTTTACCACCTTAAACGATCGCCGATTGACAATACAGCATGTTGATCGGCGCTCGTTTGCTCCATTCAAACAGAGACATTATTATTAACTATGGGGGTATATGATCGTTACTCTGATCATTCATCCCCATGCATTTGCATCATGTATGCAGCAGATCTCGCTGTTTACACAGGGAGATGTGCTGCCGACTAGCAACCATTTTTAGGCCGCAAAACATATGCAATCAGTTGAGGAACAAGTTCATCGGCTGGTCTTTTCACAAACAGCGTTCGTACAAACGCTCATTCTCTTGATCATTGGCCCGTGTAAAACGGCTTTAACTCTTCTAACAAACTGCGATTGTTCAAAGTGGACAACCACAAAAGTCTATTTTCCTAATGATTCAAAAACTCCAAAGCAGTCTGGTACATGTTAAATATCTATATCTCCATGATGGACCGATAGAGCTGAATGCAGGAATTCTGTCTTGGATATGATATTCCTTAACCAGAACATTTCACTTTGTACTTTGAGCTAGAAAAGTATTCCAATTGATGCTACGAATTTAGTCATTTCAGTTCCATGTGATTTTTTCAGCTTATTCTCAGGTCCTTTTAAAGCAGAGGACTTTATAGTTGCTAGGATTCAGGATTACGTTGGTTTTTGTTGTGCGTTTACTGGTACAAAGAGGAGTTCCCAAATCAGTTAGTTATGGTTAATAAGCCATATAATGAATTACACTGAATGTGTCCCAAAATACCCTGAATATTTAAAAATATACGGCATGACGCTAATGGTGAGCACAGGCATTAGAATTTGTCGTCAAATCCATCCAAAAAACATCTCATGCCTATGGTGCCCGACAAACGATCCCTCAACATTTGACAATGGAAAAAGTAGGGATCAGACAGGTTAGATTTCAAAATAAGGTTCATCGGATGTGTCTGGCCACATCCTATCCCACTTTCAACATAGAAATAACAGGTCTGTTTAGTTTACATAAACAAACATGTTTTTGGTGTAGTCGGGGGCTGATTTTTTGAGCAACACTTACCTCATGTATTATACCAGTTTAATCAATGGTATTTACAGCTATAATCCGCAGACTTCCAGTAAGATATTAACATATAGGAATATATAAAGTATATGTTAACTGATTCAGGCAGTCATTTCTTATTTCAATTGCCTGTAATTAAAGTCATTACAATTGCATAGAGACACAGGCACAAAACATACGTTTTGCAAATAATAATTCACATTAATGCTGTTTAGAATAATTGGACTGCTGCTATCAGATTATATTGAATGCAAGGATAAAAATTCTAGGGGCTTTTCTTGCTTTCGTATCATTTACAAGCTTGTATTCTCACAGTGTAACGGATAATAAATGGATTTTGACAGGTATAATGTAACAATCTAGCAGTACTATCGTTTCTGATCCATAAGTAAAATGATCAGGTCTGTGCAGGGCTCAGAATACGATAAGGGACATTTATCATCAATATACTAATAAGACCGGTATCTCATCATCTCCTGAAAAATAGTGATTAAGAATTTGTAATAAGTGTCACAATATACATTATTAAATGTATATGGAAAATGTTTAAGTATTAGGCAAACATTCAATCTCCTGTATTGTAAAGACCCAATGTCACTGGTCAATAATCGTCACTCATTTCCCAGCATTCATAAAAAGAATTGGCCAGTGCGATCATTGATCTTCATCAATTGGTGACTTATGACGTTTCCAACGCTCAAAAGTCAATATAAGTCCTTGAGTTTTCCCTTCAGTTAAGTTGTATTAAATTCTATTTAGCTGTTTCTTTGGCATATCCATTTCTTCTCTCTCTGGCTAATGGCTGACATTATAGTTATAAAGGGAAATATAATTTTTAACACCTGGTAACAACTTATTGACAAATACATTTTTGTTTTTAAAGCAAATGTATATGTAACATAGGAATAACTGTTGCTTTCTTCCATATGTAAGCTAGTTTGAAGAGGTATACAATAACATTATGTCATATCGGTAGGATATGCCATAATATTAAAATCAGTGGGGTCCAACCTCTGGGTCTCCACCAATCTCGACCAACTTGTCAACATCGCAAACGCTCCTGAGAATGATACTGCCCATTACTAAGGATTGATTGCATATCTATTAAAGTGAATGAGAGTTAGTGATGCCCCCAATGCCAGTAAGAGGATGGACCCCCGTAAAAAGACTTTTATGATGTGTTATCACTAAAAATCAAATTTTGGAAAACCCACTAAAAACATAAATAATGTAACAATTCTTGATCAAGTCACTGCTCAGTGACAAAATCACTTGAATTAATAAAGCCCTTTCCGTAAAACTCAGATATAATTACAATAATGTATTATTGAAGGGGAGGTTGGGGTACTTTGTTTCCACTTTCTGAGTGCATCAGTCATTCTGGGGATATGTTACCCAGTCTGAAAAGTGGCCATTTACCTTGAAATGTGCTTAATGGACAAACACATGCGAGTGTAAATAATGGAGAACACAGCTAACAGCCAATATAGAAGCCAATGTGGAATTGGTTCACGTGATCAGAGCGAGTGCTTGAAAAAAAATGCTTCCTTTGGTGTATTTGTAAATGTATTGTTGCAATAATCGTCTGTTTTTAAATGGTAAACGTTTCGTGATTATATATGGTTATTTATGATAACCTATGAAGGCTCACTGTTCCCTCAGCTGTGTGCACTTGAAAAGCGCAAGAGATAAAAGCTTCCTCTAATGAAGACTATCAAAAGCTGCAATGAATGCATCTCTGCACAATGAGCCTCCCTAGCAAGTTACATGTTGAAATGATCATTCCCAAAGTGCACAGTTTAGAGGAAAACGTAGTAATGAACTACAGGATATTATTCTTCTTTAGCTGCCCTATTTCAGGCTGAATTGATTGGGGCACAGGCTAATAATAACTACAAATCAACAAGGGTTTTCAATGCCAGTTCTGATGCCCTGATTAATGTATAAAACACCCTTTTCAACAAAAAGATTGGACAAAATATAATGTGAAAAAGCTAAAACTTCACCTCCCGACAACTTTTACATAATTTGTGTAAAAATAGGCTGGTTTGTAATATGCAATTACCTACATCTTTATTGTTTTTGCATACTGCCCTCCTTTCAAAGTGGAACCCTATTCAGCTATAGTACAGTCAAATAAAACTTTCTTCTTTCATAGGGAAGATGTCAGCCTATGTTTACATTGACAGAACCGCAGGGCATATTTGTGACTGTCATGGCTCTCAATAACAGTTTCTGATCTATCGAGAATCTGTTAGAACAGAGCCTGTGGTGACACCAACCTCTAAGCTGTATTGTTTCCGGACATTTCCCTATGCAACCATCGGTTTCTTAGTGTACAATAAAAGTGACTGGAATGTAGCTACTGCGAAAAAATAGTGCAAGTAGTAGGTGCATGTTACCTGCCAGCATATATTTACAATTCTCACTCATTAAAAGGAAACTCAACTATAGGCATTGTATTTATTCATTAGGGACTCCCCAGTGAATGTGAATTATGAGTGCAGAGCTTGCCAGGCAGTTCCTAAATAAAATTAGGTTGTTGCCTAGTTACAGGAGAGGGTGATCTGAATATGCTGAATCTGCACAGGATTGTGTACGGATCAGAGTGATCACAGAGCGGATAGATATTTGTTGGGGGAAGAACGGAGCACCACAGTCTCCTCAGTCCTGCAGCTTATGAGGCGCTAAGACAGGAGCCATGCGTAGGCCGGTGCGATCCAGTGATGTCATCACATTAGCATGCACAGGAATGCTGTCCCAGCGTTTTATAGGCTGCAGGCCTAACGTGGCCTGTAGGCTAGTGAACGGCAGAGCAGGGAGCAGGCTCCCTTCTCTGCCATAATATTCAATTGTATCTGCGTCCTGACGATGCAGATACAATTGAATACAGAAGTCGCTAGTTCAAGTTGCCGGGACACTGTCCAGGACAGTAATTTTCTTGGATAGTCTCTGTAAATTCGGGACTGTTTGCAACTATGATTTTGCATCTGGGAGATGTGCAGCCGACTAGCGACCATTTTTCTGGCCACATTAAAGATCGAGCAATCGATGAATGAGCATTTGCTGTTCATCGACTGATTTCTGCCCTGTTTACACAGGGCAGTGATCAGGAATGATCGTTCGTATGGTCCCGTGTTATGACTAAGCTACAGTGACGTCTTGTCCATGGTGATGTAGCAATGTGTGGTCATGTCCTGCATTCATGTGACATAGTCACAGTGGGCACAAGAAATAATAATTCAGATGGAAAGTATATATAAAGTTTTATTTATTATTTTTTAACTCCTTGGTGCCGAGCCATTTTTCAGGTTTTTTTTCCTCCCTGCCTTCCAAAAGCCAAAAAGCCATAACTTTTTTTCCTCAGGCAACATAGCCATATGAGGGCTTGTTTTTTGCGGGACGAGTTGTTTTTTTTAATGACAAGAAAACTGCCAGCCTACTTTATACTCCCCCCTTCACGGACGTGACGTACAGTTTTGTCACATGTCGCCAATGGTTCTAATTTCTTGTAGGTTCCTGATTATGTTCAAAAACACCTAGAAATAGGTCTAAAAAATGCTTTAACCCCTTTAGGACACAGCCTGTTTTGGCCTTCAGGACACAGCCTATTTTTTCAAATCTGACATGTGTCACTTTATGTGGTAATAACTCCGGAATGCTTTTACCTATCCAAGCGATTCTGAGATTGTTTTCTCGTGACATATTGTACTTTATGTTAGTGAAAAAATTTGGTCGATAAATTCAATATTTATTTGTGAAAAACTTCAAATTTTAGCAAAAATTTGCAAAAATTTGCATTTTTCTAAACTTAAATGTATTTGCTTGTGAAACAGATAGTAATACCACACAAAATAGTTACTAGTTACCATTTCCTATATGTCTACTTTATGTTTGCATCATTTTTTTTCACGTACTTTTATTTTTCGAGGACGTTACGAGGCTTAGAACTTTAGCAGCAATTTCTCATATTTTCAATAAAATTTCAAAAGGCTATTTTTTCAGGGACCAGTTCAGTTCTGAAGTTGCTTTGAGGGCCTTATATATTAGAAAGTCCCCATAAATCACCCCATTTTGAAAACTGTACCCCTCAAGGTATTCAAAACCACATTCAGAAAATATTTTAACCCTTTAGGCGTTTCACAGGAATTAAGGCAAAGTAGAGGTGAAATTTACAAATTTCATTTTTTTTGCCGAAATTCATTTGTAATAAAAAAAAATCTGTAACACAGAAGGTTTTACCAGAGAAACGCAACTCAATATTTATTGCCCAGATTCTGCAGATTTTAGAAATATCCAACATGTGGCCCTAGTATGGTAATGGACTGAAACACAGGCCTCAGAAGCAAAGGAGCACCTAGTGGATTTCGGGGCCTCCTTTTTTTAGGAATATATTTTAGGCACCATGTCAGGTTTGAGGAGGTCTTGTGGTACCTAAACAGCCGAAACCCCCCCAAAGTGACCCCATTTTGGAAACTACACCCCTCAAGGCATTTTTCTAGGGGTATAGTTAGCATTTTGACCCCACAGTTTTTTTGCAGACTTTAGTGGAATTAGTCTGTGAAGATGAAAATCACCTATTTTTCTGTGGAAACATAGAATTTTTTCATTTTTACAAGGAATAAAGGAGAAAAAGCCGCCCAACATTTGTAAAGCAATTTCTCCCGATTACGCCAATACCCCATATGTGGTCGTAAACTGATGTTTGGACCCACAGCAGGGCTCAGAAGGGAGGGAGCGCCTTTTGGATTTTTTGAAGCAGATTTTGCTGGATTGGTTTTCAGTGCCATGTCGGGTTTGCAACGCCCCGGAGGGACCAAAACAGTGGAAACCCCCCAAAAGTCACCCTATTTTGGAATCTACACCCCTCAAGGAATTTTTCTAGGGGTATAGTGAGCATTTTGGCCCCTCAGGATCTTTTTTAGAGCTAGGGTGACCAAAAAACAGCGATTTTGGCGCTTTAAATTCTTTATTTATTACAGCGTTCACCGTGCGCAATAAATTACGTTTTAATTTATTCTGCCGGTCGGTACGATTACGCCGATACCATATGTGTATAGTTTTTTTTAAGTTTTGCAGCGTTTGCACAATAAAATGAAGTTTCTATAAAATAATTTATTTTCTGGGACACGCTATTCTGAGCCGTAACTTTTTTATTTTTTCGTCAAAAAAGCTGTGGGAGGTCTTGTTTTTTGCGGGACGGGTTGTAGTTTTCATTGGTACCATTTTGGGGTAAATGCAACTTTTTGATCACTTTTTATTCTATATCTTGGGAGGGGTGGTGACCAAAAAATAGCGATGCTGACCGTTTTCAGTTTATTTTGTTTGCGGCGTTCACCGTGCGGAAAAATTAACATTATAGTTTCATAGATTGGGTCGTTACGAACGCGGCGATACCAAATATGTGTACTTTTTTTTAACGTTTTCATTTTTTCCCTATAATAAATGACTTATTATAGGAAAACAAAACCTTTTATTTTTACACTTTTATAAAACATTTTTCTTAACTTTTTTTTACTTTTTACACTTTATATTTTTGTTTATTAACTTTTTTTTTTACTTTTTACACTTTCTTTTTTTGACCTGCAGCTCTGATCGCTGCTAGAATACATTATACTACCTAGGTAGTGTAATGTATTCCAACTGTCAGTGTGACGTCACAGTCACTCTGACAGTTGGTCTACGAGGATCAGCAGAGGCTGATCCTCATAGGCTGACATACATGGCAGACTTGGGGGCCGTTGTCTGGCCCCCAGGTGCCATCACAAGCATCAGAAGCCCCCACGATTGCATGGGGGCTGCTGATGCGCTACAAACCCGCTACATGCGGAGATCGCAATCGAGCCCCGCATGTAACGGGTTAATTGCCGAAATCAGCGGCGATGAGCCGCTGATCGGCAACACTGGAGAGTGTCAGCTGTCGGGGACAGCTGATCTCCAAGTTCCCGATGCACACTGTCGCCGACAGTGTGCATCGGGAACGGCACAGTGACTTTCTGTCACTCTGACAGGAAGCCTATCAGGACCAGCCGAAGGTTGGTCCTGATGGGCTTCTGTCCATGGCAGACCCGGAAGCCATTGTTTGGCTTCCGTTTGCCATACTAACTATCGGCAGACCCCGCGATTTCGGACGGGGGTCTGCCGATATGTTAGAAACCCCTAAAATTCGGCGATTGCACCCGATCGCCGAATTTAAGGGGTTAATGCGCCGAAATCAGCGGCAAAGGACCGCTGGCCGGCAAGAGGGGAGTGTCAGCTGTCGGCGACAGCTGACCTCCTGGTTCCCGGTGCACACTGTCGCCGACAGTGTGCACCGGGATTAACTCAGTAACTGTACGTCCTCGTGCGGGAAGTAACTTCCTGCAACGACGTACAGTTACGTCCTGGTGCGGATAGGGGTTAAACAAAGGTTTTAAAAGGATACAAATCAGTGGCAATGTAGCTTAAGACATGCTTTTACATTATGAGTAATATGCTATCATTGAAAGAAATATTTGATCTGAATGGGACCTTCATACTCTTTATGGAATGTAGAAGACAATGCTGATATTGATAATGGCATGTAACAGGCAGCTGTTTTTTCCAGAGATCAGACAGAGTATCTGATCTACACATAAAGACTCTAAATGCATTGAATATCTTTCCTTCAGTGTACATATGTTCAACTCATATGTGATTATTGGTCAATACATTGCTATGATAGTGACTTACAAGAAAGACTGCACAGTTCAGAGCAATGCCTCACTGTCACATGTACTCTACAATTTAGAATGGTTCTTTTATGAATCGGCTTGAGATTTGCAAAATTTTCTAAGGCTATGAGTCACTGAAATTCATTTCAAGAATTGCAGAGAGTATTTTATTATGTCAAATATTGACTACTTCTTATAGGAAGCAACACCTGCACACCTATATGGAGGCAAAACACAAAAAAATAAAATTCTCCCCCTTTTTGTTGCATTTTAGGAAAAATGTTCTTATATTATTATAGGGGTTGTCCAAGATTAGAATAAAGGGTTTGCTTTTTTTTGGTCTAGAAACATGCTTGTCAATTGGCTGTGTCCGGCATTGCAGTACAGCCCCATTCACTTAAATAGGACTGAGCTGCAATACCAGACATAGTCCATGGACTAGATTTGTGCTGTTTCTAGAAAAACAGTAGATCCTATTTTCTAATACTTTTTTCTTAAACGAAATCTCTCAGTCATGATGACAGACCCAATTTAATTTAGAGCATCTAAAAAACGTCAGCATTTTTTTTTTTTGTAAATTACATAGAGCACCAACTGGCCTTATGTTCTCCTAACACTGACATGTTTTCTTAGAATTTATCATTATATAATTACAGACTCCTTTTAATAATCATGGAAAAGTAGGAAATCTCTTTTCACCAAGGTTTGAAGAGGTAGCCAGACATGGGTTGACTGGTGACCACACATGGTTGGATTGTTCTTGGAGAATACAAGCAGCTGCGGAAAGGTGATAGATGTGGCACTTAAAGGTCATGAATACACCTTTGAAATCGTTCTGTTTTGTTAAATAAAAATGTGTATAAGGCCTGATTCACACGAACGTATTAAACGTCCGTGGGACGGCCGTTGAAACAGCGGCCGTCCCACGGACCTATGTATTTCAATGTGGCTGTTCACACAGCCGTTGTTTCAATGGACCGTTTGAAGGGTCCGTGGGAAAATAGGACATGTCCTATCTTTTTACGCATCACGCATCCCTCCATAGACTCATCTATGGGGGATGCGTGACATTGTGTCCCGCAGTGCAGAGCACGGATGCACCTCAGACATCAAAAACTGCAGTTTTTCACATCCGAGATGCACAGCGCTCATGAGAATCAGGCCTAAGGGTGATTGGTGCAACTTTAACAATTTTTATTAAATATTTAATTAAATAATTTTTACTTTTTGATATACAGCCGCTTTGTATACTGTATACAGAGCAGCTGTATCTTGCGCTAATACCTAAATCCGTCAGGTCAGCGGCGCTGACGAATTCAGTGTCAGCGGGTCCTGCGTGTCTCTGAATACAGCTGCTCCGTATAAAGGATACAAAGCAGCTGTATCTCAAAAAGTTTAAATAATTTTTAATAAAAAGTAATTACACAGTCGCACAAAACACTCTACTAGACATTTAAAAAAAAACAAAAACAAACCGATTTCAAAGGCGTACATAGCCTTTAAGTATACTGTATAAACTAAAAATGTGTTAACTTATGGTAAGATTATAATGCAAAGAGCAGAGTGCATTTCTGGTGGACTTCTCACTTCAATTGATATCTGTTCAATACTTTTAGTAATAGCTGGTTGCACAAACTCTGGGGGCTCATTCAGACGACCGTGTAACTTGTCCGTGTGACGGCCGTTAAAACAACATGGGCATTTTAGCATTATGACCACGATGGTTGAAATTCATGTTTTTAATAGGGAAGACTATTGCTGGACATGCAAAGATTAAAGAAAAATTGCTGTAAAGTGAACCTTGACAGGAAAGATTAAATAGGTGACATGTTATCATTTACTATTCTGGCTATACACTTAAGGCCTCATTTACACGAGCGTGTGCGTTTTGCGCACGCAAAAAAACGCAGCATTTTGTGTGCGCAAAAGGCACTTGACAGCTCCGTGTGTCATCAGTGTATGATGCGCGGCTGCGTGATTTTCGCGCAGCCGCCATCATAGAGATGAGGCTAATCGACGTCAGTCACTGTCCAGGGTGCTGAAAGAGTTAACTGATCGGCAGTAACTCTTTCAGCACCCTCGACAGTGCATTCCGATCACCATATTGAGTAACCTGTTTAAAAAAAAAGAGGCTCGTACTTACCGAGAACTTCCCGGCCGTTGCCTTGGTGACGCGTCCTTGGTGACGCGTCCTTGGTGACGCGCCTCTCGACATCTGGCCCCACCTCCCTGGATGACGCGGGAAAAACGCACGATTATAGAACATGTCGTGAGTTGTACGCAACGCACTCGCGCTGCGCAAAATTCACGCATCGTCTGCACTGCCCCATAGAGTAATATAGGTGCGTACGACACGCGTGAAAAGCACGCGCATCGCACGCGCGTATATTACGCTCGTGTAAATGAGGCCTTAGACATATTTTGCCAAATCACAATGATTTTAACAGGATCCACTGCCATGGACTAAAATTGATGGGCACAAACAAATCTGCAACTTCTCCTGTGGGGGGGGGGGGGGGGGGGGGGATCTAATTTTGAACAGGTCTGAGCTAACCCTGTTCCACTCTTTGATTGGAAGACTCCCCCTAGTGGTGGATGCAGGCTGCCAGAATTTTAGCATTTAACTATGTCTATGCAGGGTAATTGAGCTCTGTATGAGAAGAATGAAACTTCATCTGATATAGAGCTATACTAAGAAATCAGCACAGTATTTTGGGCATATTTAAATGAAAACAAAAAAAGGCTAGAAGACACGATACCATTAAATCTTCTTATCTCCCAGTTTGTTTTCACAAAGCTTTTCCTTATATTTACAATCTCAGAAGCATCTGCAACAGAGAAACAAGAAAAGCTGTAGGCTATTTTCTAATGTTTTCAAACAAATCCATAAACACAGAATTAGATGCAAATGTTATTTTTGTTGCTACTTGTACAATTTGCTCTAAAGTCATGTATCATAAATGCTCCTTTATGGAAGTTATATATTATTATATCGAGAAATTATAAATTTGTGTTATTAAATTACAGCCAATTGAAATGTATTCAATACACATTGGTTTATGTATTTTGTTAGCATATTGAAAGCATTTATTTACTTTCAAAATGTTTTAGAGTTTGACCTCTATTTTCTCTAGAGTACCTTACAATACAGGTCTTTCTTCTAACATTGGGCCAGGTTCACACAGGGCAGTTTGGTGCAGTTTTTCTATGCCTTTTTATTTATTTATTTTTAATTCAGAAGTGGATCTTAAAGGGAGGAAAAGTATAAAGGAAAAACTTATTATTTTCCACTTTATTGTATCCACTTCATGTTTAGGCTGAAGAAAAAAAAAAGCATAAAAACTGCACTTTGTGACCGTGGCCATGGGGCTCAGGCAAACGGCTTTAATATGTTTCCATGCATGATCTGTATATTTAAAGCCAAAAATGGGATTGGATCCCATCCTGTTGGTTCAGGAAAGCCTTTACCTAATACTCTGAGTTCTCTCAGTCATTGAGTAGAGCCAAGAGGGGTAAAATTATGTCCCTGCAGCAATTACACCTCACAAAGAAGAAGAACCCGGTTTATTAGTTGGGCTGCACTTAAAGAAGTTTTCTGGTTTTAAGTAAATAAAACTTATTTCCTGTATAATGCAAAGCTATTCAACCTTGTTTTCAAAATCTCTGGAAAATTTTATTTCGTGATCATGCCTTAATGATTTAAAGAATAACTGCACTTTCAAAAAAACACAGACATATCAGAAGTTTTGATCGGTAGGGATCTGGGCGCTGAGACCACCAGCATCGCTGAAACGAAGGTGCAGCAGCGCTCAGCTGAGGGTCCTGCACCTTCGGCTGTGATCGGCTCTCCGCTTAAGGCTGAAGATGAGCTCATACAACATCTATGAGCCCATCTTCAGCCTAACAAGAGAGTCGATCACAGTCAAAGGTACAGGGCACCCAACAATCAAAACGTTGGAAATGTCTCTTTATTCAAGATCATTATTATGGGTTTAAAGCCTCTGGCTGTAAACAAGAATGTTTCCATTCATTGACAGCCATTCACTGACAGGAAGTAAAAATGGGGAGGAAATGACACAAAATATATTAGAAAGTTGTATAACTTTTCATCGTACAATGATTAAGCTTTATTTACCCTTAAGTGGCCATTTTGTAGGTGAAGTTATTCCCACATGTTTTTAGGGTATTGTATAGAAATACTAATATAAGAGATTGCTTCTATTGTCAAAAATGTACCAAAAACTAGGAAATTCTATTGTATAGCAGTATGTATAGTAATTGCCCCATTGGGGGTTTCTGTAGACTAATATAATTATTATTAGTTTCGCCCTTTGCCCTTAGATTTCTTTCTCATACAGTACCTCTACTTACAAGGAAAATAGAGACTTATTTATATAAAATAAACAGAAAATGTTAGAATTACTATATTTACATATAATACACAGTATCTCTAAATATAGTCCTTTATGTTATTTTCCTTATGTAAAGGGATTTTCTGTTTTACATTAAGTCATGTACAGAAGTTGTCAGGTATTTTCAGTTGCGCTTCCTCTATTACGTACATTGTGTAGGAATGAAATGGAAAGTAAAGCCAGGAAATGAATGAGGAACTCCGTAATAATTTCCCATGACAACTCTATGCATGAGATCTTTATGAAAATTATGGGGTTTTTCTTAGATGTCAATTTACTGTTGTTTGATGATGCGCTTGACATTACAGCAATGATCAGCATAGCAAGGATTTAGACTGGTTTGATGATCTTCAACCAGTTCTTAGAGGGTTTACATAGTGGGTAATGGATAGTAGAGTTGAAGAAGCCTGTAATATTAGGCTGTGCGCACACCTATCACTGCTGCATGTAAAAAAAAAGATGAATAAAATGTTTCAAATGTTTTTATTTTTCACAACTGTAGACTGATTGTTTGTAAAATGAGAAAATGTAAATTTTTCCAATAAATTTATTTTATTACGCATTTTTCTCCTTCGACGTACCTGGGTAAAATACAACATAGGCATAATTTAAGTGGGGCAGATAGAAAACGCTAAAGCAGTATGACCCCAAAAATTTACATTTCCTGTGTCATGTGATCAGGAATTCCAGAAATATCATTCAATTCAATGCCACGTTTTTTTCACTGACCTTTACAAAAGAGAAAACAGCAGAAAAATACCCCCCAAGGCATACATGTATGATATACCCTAAGTCCATTTTCTAAAAAAAAAAAATGCAATATATGAATAATTAAAGATCTGTATGTAATGTAAAGAAATTATCTTGCTTTAAACAGTGATTCGTATTAACCATGGGTTTCAAATCATGTCCCACAACCAAAAAGACCATAGCACATGTCATGTATTGTTTTCTCATCGCATGTCTATTTTATTCCTGTGGTCTAGGGTAGTAAATGGATTATTACCAGCTTCCCTGGTGATTACAGCGACCCTCCAGTCCCTCAAAAAATAAACTAGCAATAGTAGAATGCTTTTTAGACATGCATACTATGCTTCCTGTGCAAGTCTGAGACAGCGGCGGCCATGTTGGATGGTGGACAACGGGGAACGAGAATGAGACAATGGAGAGAGATGAACCAACCGGATGGACAATAGGTAAGTTAGAAAACATTCTACTATCGCTAGTTAATTTTTATGTGGGGACTGGAGGGTCACTTTATATAGTTTTCCAGGACATTAATATTTTTGACCTATCTTTAAGATAGGCTATCAATATCAGATCGGTGGGAGTCCATGTCTGGGTATCCTGTACGATTAGCTGAGTGAATGGCCTTCGGCGTGTTAACCAGGAAATTTTGTAGCTGCTGTGCCTGGTACTGCCTGTCTCTAAGATAATATAGTGCTCGGCCTGAGTAATAAAGAAGAGGTTTGGGGGATCTGTCACCGAAGTGTACCCTAGACTCCTGGGCCTTCTGATGCAAGTCGGGCATAGGCCCTTTTGTGTAGCCTTTTAGATTATATAGCTGAGTTGAGAAGTTGCAGGATGGTTGCAAATTTTGCCGATTTTACCCTTTGCAATGCATAGACTGAAGACCGTGGCAAAGTTCACGACAAATTTTGCATGCAACACATGTAGATTTTCCAAGTCGTTACGGATTTTCTGAAAAATTTATTCATTTTAAAGTCTGACTCAACATATCACAAAAAAATATGATTGTATATTCATAAAAAAAATTCAAACATGATTTTCTGCTATAGGTTTCTAGCTCTATATGCCATGTGTCTATCTCTGTTGTGACTCATGGAAGAATATTGAATCTTGTCTTGTCAGAATCATTTAAAGAGAATTTGAATAGGTCCCTTATAGGTTATGGCAACTGTAAAGCGACCTATCAAAGTAATTACCCCCTTAAGTAGTCTAGTCTACCACTATGACTTTACAAACAGGAAGACTCTAGGCGGTGGGAACATGAGCCTTCTTTGTTCATCTGAATTACCTAAATGGCTCATGACGGCAAGGGAAATGCTGTGCAAAATACCATGGAGGACAGAAAATTGCACACTGAAAATAGGGCACTTCCCTGGATTGCAAACCAACCCTCATCCACCCCTTCCTCATGTCTTGAGTCAAATGGCTGATGTATTAGTGACCGATTAAGGGACGTACCACTAACTTTTAACTTCTGCAACAATGTGAATAATGACATGGGTATATTTAGAGATGTGTAAACACAGTATAAAATTTATGTATCTTCTGTTACCATCTTCTAGTTAAAGGGGTATACCCATCTTAGAATATTATAGGATATCTCTATGAGATGTCATAATCAGTGACCTTTGGCATGTCTGATGCACAGCGGGTGGCCCGGGAGGTTAACTAGCACTGCTGCTCCTTCATTCTAAGGATCTTAGCAGTAGGACCCCCACCGATGAGGAAGTGATAGTATATCCTTGCAATATGGTATCACTTACTATGGAAGGAAAACAACCCTTTTAAGCGACACAGCACCAAAACAATTAACAGTTTGTTAGCAAATTCTGAATGCAAGATGATAATCTGGTGATAGACACACAAATTATTTAGATGCCAACCATTCTCCGTGAGAATGTTAATGTGTATTTAGTAAGATTAATAAATGAATGAACTAATTAATCATAATTAAGCTTATAACAAAACCACAATATTTGTGGCCGATCAGTGATTGTGTAGACATTGAGAGCATGTGCATGAGTGGTTGCTATAGTCCAAGGCAAATTTGGTATCCAATTCTTTTGTTTGAAAAACAAGAGTCCTATCTTGACAACCACTTTCCATATATCCTATTAGGGTATTTTCACATGGCTTATTTTCGGCCGTTTTTTAGGCCGTAAACAGCCCAAAAAATCGGAAGCAGAAGACCTCCAAACATCTGCCCATTGATTTCAATGGGAAAAACGGCGTTCTGTTCCGACAGGCCATTTTTTACGTGGCTGTTTTTCAAAACGGCCTTGAAAAAGAAGTGCATTTCACTTCTTGAGAAGTTTTTGGAGCGGTTTTTCATTGACTATAGAAAAACAGCTCAAAAACAGCCTTGAAATACGCGAGTTGCTTAAAAAACTTCTGAAAATCAGGAGCGGTTTTCCCTTAAAAACAGCTCCATATTTTCAGACGTTTTTTGTTAAGCGTGTGAACATTGCCTTAGAGCAAATGAGACCCTGCTTGAGACCCCCTCTATAAGTCAAATTAGAGAGCTGTCAACAAGTAGCAGCTATCGCTCTGGCTGACTCAGTCTGTCCAAATATACATATTCATTTGAATAGCTGCATCTAATACTACATTTCCCCAGTAGTGGCCACTGCAGGAGAAATGAGCAGCCGACGGGCATCTTCCCTTAGCAAAACCTTTTGTTTCAGGAGGTCTCAGGAGCTCTTAAAGGGAAGGTGTCATGAATTATTATTTTTTTTTTATCATTTTGCTTTTAATATGATATTAACATAAATTTTATTTATTTGTGTTCTCATGTTCTACTTTTTACATTGTTCTTACATTTACTTCTCTATGGGGGCTGCCATTTTTTTTTCATCTCTGTATGTGTCAATTAACGACACATACAGAGATGGAATATGGCACATACAAACCCATAGTGAATGCGAACGGGAGCCGTTCCATTCTCAGATGCGTACACCGCCTGTGTGAGAACGGCGCATGCGCCACTCCCACACAGATCAAAACGAAGCTCGTTCGCAGAGCGAAATCTGGCGCCATTTTTATGTGGGCCGGAAGCTGCTGCCGGACAGTTAGATGGCGGCTTCCGGCCGCGGCTTCCGGCCATATGTTCAGGCGCAAGGCATAGGAGCGTAGACCAGCGGAGGCGGCAGGTAATTTATGTTCGTGTATGTGATGTGTGTATTATGTTCGTGTGATACTGTCTGCTGAGCCGTGTATCTAATCCTCCTACACTGTGCAGTCGCTCAGAAAATGGCGGCACACAGTGTAGAAGGTTTGAAGATTCAAACCCTTCCTTCTCCTGGCACTAGCCAGAAGAAGTGAGGGGGGATTGTGTGAGGACACTAGAGAGAGTGTGTCCACCCCAAATTTGCTGAATAATTCAATGAGGTTGCTGTACCACATTGACCATGCTGCAATTTTGGGAACTGCTCCCTCTAGTGACCAGCACATGGAAATGTTATAAATTCAAATCTAATTTATAATATTTCCTGACTTGTGAAAAAATTAAAACAATGTGTAATCACTTAAATAATAATCGTTTAACTGAAAAAAAAAAATTCTAGCGACACCTTCCCTTTAAGCTCCCATACCAATGGAGTTGATGAGACTACCCCTTTGATACATAAATCCTAGTATTATCTCAGAATCGTGGTTGCCATTCATCTTCATTGTAGTCAATACTGTGGGGCTCCATTAAATGTGTAATATAATAGTTTAGTATTTTAGAGAAAAAGGAAGAAAGAATAAAAAGCTTGAACTCATTTTATCTACTCCGCAATCCTTCCATTTTATTTGTGCCTAGAAGTAACACAGTGTACATTCTAAAGGTTTCTGAGAACTCCTTGTAATAATAAAAGCATTCTACTAAACATTAAGTTGAAGAAACAGTGTGTCCTTTCTTGGAAGTTATTACATTCATTGGAATAATCTACTTATATGAATATTTAAATCATGTCCCCTATGAATTCCTTCCAAAATAAATCTTTTGAATTATATATTAGAGGCATTCTAAGGTTTTTCTACATTGCTTTTGCAATTCAATTAAGAGCTGACAAAGGCAAGGACAAACAAAAGCAAATGTAAAGGAAGTTTGCTCTCCAGAAACAAATAATCAGCATGGCTGTCCTTATTATGAAAAATGGTTCGCATGAAGAACAGCTGAATAGTCCAAACATGTTTCCGTGGAAACATATCTCTTGTCGTAACTAAATTATGTTTCATGGGAGCATCTACGTACAAAACCCAGAGCTGGGTCTTTAATAAACACCTCAGAACTGTAATTGATATGAGACAAACACTTTCATTTATTAGATAGTGATTTCGGTTGGAAAATAGCAATGTAGCAAGAAATGAAACAAAGAACATGATGTTCTAGTTATTTACGAAGAAGAAAAAAATTGTTCTGTATAGTCAACCTGATAATAAGGCTATGTAATTGTAAGCTAATTGAATAATTGTTTCTTACATGAATTTACCCTTTAGGGTATGTTCACACTACCTATTTTCAACCGTTTTCAGGGCCGTAAATGCCCCGAAAAATGGCTGAAAATAAGGGGGCTGAACGTCTACAAACATCTGCCCATTGATTTCAATGGGAAAAACGACATTCTGTTTCCAAGGGGTGTTTTTTACAAGGCCGTTTTTAAAAAAGGCACGTAAAAAAACGCCCCGTAAAAACGAAGTGTCTGTCACTTCTTGAACCGTTTTTCATTGTCTCAATAGAAATACAGCTCCAAAAACGCCCATAAAAAAGCTTGATGCATAAAAAACGGCTGAAAATCAGAGGCTGTTTTCCCTTGAAAACAGCTCTGTATTTTACAGCCATTTTTAGTCTAGCGTGTGACTATATCCTTATAATGATGAAAACCACCAAATCCGATTAAAGGAAGTTTACAGAAAACATATGGTAACTATTAGAAATATCTTGGCTTCAATGGTAAGGTTAGGGATTTTTTTAGGGTAAATCTATTATGGAGAAAGACCGTGTTGTTTTACAAATATGACAACATATTAAATATAATAACATAACACAATGATTTGTAAAGCAAATTTGTAAGTACGATGACTACTCGAGCATATTCATATCTCTCTTAAAGTAGCCGAATTGTCTTCCGGGGATACCAAATAGAAGGAAAGCTGTTAACAGTGTAATAAGTAATGGAAGCTACCTTTTATATATATATATATATATATATATATATATATATATATATATGTATACACACACACACACACACACACACATACATATATTTTTGCATTTATCTACAAGAGGGACTTTATCTACGGGGGGACTTTATCTACACGCGGGGGCTTTATCTATGGGGGGGGTGTATCTACAGGGGGGGCTATATACTGGGGTGGGCTATCTATGAAGCACCATATACAGGGGTGGGCTATAGCTACAGGGGGGCTATAATTTTTTTATCCATTTTGGGTACAATATGCATAATAATTTAATATAGGTGCAAAATTAAATTCCCAGGGGACCCACTACCTGTCCGGAAACTTCTTAATCTTGACTTTCTTGTATTGGAATATGGAGAGAGTGATGAGAGAATAGCTCCGTAGTTGAGAGGATATTACTTAGACAACCCTTAGGCCACTTTACATGGGGCAGAATTTCTCCGCTGCAAATGTTGGTGCAGATTCGGGGCAATTACGTAACGAATCTGCACCAACATTTGCATATTTGACAGGTAATTCAGACGTTCCAGATATCACAGCGGACTTACCACACATTTCAGTTTTTGCATTGCAAAGGCTGAAATCTGCAGTGAAATTCCGCTTCATCTCAACCAGGGGCGTAGCTAGGGGGGGGCAGGCGGGGCGCAACTTAGAGGGGGGCGCCAGCGCCACCTCCTCCTGCACTATAATTGTACCTGTGTCTATAGGACACAGGTACAATTAGAAGCAATGAATGACCGGGCACGGAACGTGCCCGGCTATTCAGCGTTTTGCATCAGTGAAGCGACTGGTACCTTTTGTACCAGTGAAGCTTCCGTCGATGAAAGGCGCTGACTGACAGGGAAAGTCATCCTGTCCAGCCAATCAGCGCCTTTCATAGACGCTTCGTTCAACCCCCAGGAGACCTGCGCAGAAGAGAGCAGGTCTCCATTGCTGCCGGACGGCGTGGGAGCGGGATTAAGGTGAGTTTGAATAGTTTTTTTTATTTTTAATTGTAATAAAAAAGTGTGTGGCTGTATCTACAGGGGGGACTTTATCTATAGGGGGGCCTTTATCTGCAAAGGGGACTTTATCTACGGGGGGGGACTTTATCTACGGGGGGGGGGGGACTTTATCTACGGGGGGCATTTATCTACAAGGGGGACTTTATCTACGGTGGGACTTTATCTACATGCGGGGGGCTTTATCTATGGGGGGTGTCTCTACAGGGAGGGGCTATATACTGGGGTGGGCTATCTATGAAGCACCATATACAGGGGTGGGCTATAGCTACAGGGGGGCTATATACAGGGGTCGGCGATCTATGGAGCACTATATACAGGGGTGGGCTATATCTACAGGGGGGCTATATAGTATATAGCCCCCCTGTAGATACAGCCCACCCCTGTATATAGTATCCCACAAATAGCTTCCCCTATAGTGCTCCACAGAAAGCCTACCCCTGTATATAGCCCCCCTGTACATATAGTCCACCCCTGTATATAGTGTTCCACAGATAGCCCACCCGTGTATATAGCCCTCCTGTAGATATAGCCCACCCCTGTATATAGTATCCCACAAATAGCTCCCCCTATAGTGCTCCACAGAAAGCCCACCCCTGTATATAGCCCTCCTGTACATATAGTCCACCCCTGTATATAGTGCTCCACAGATAGCCCACCCCTATATATAGTATATACAAGGGTGGGCTATCTGTGGAGCACTATATACAGGGGTGGGCTATCTGTGGAGCACTATATACAGGAGTGGACTATCTAGTGGAGCACTATATACAGGAGTGGACTATATGTACAGGGGGGCTATATACAGGGGTGGGCTATCTGTGAAACACTATATACAGAGGTGGACTATATGTGGAGCACTATATACAGGGGTGGGCTATATCTACATGGGGGCTATATACAGGGGTGGGCTATCTGTGGAGAACTATATACAGGGGTGGGCTATATCTACAGGGGGGCTATAGACAGGGGTGGCCTATCTGTGGAGCACTATATACAGTGGTGGGCTATATCTACAAGGGGGCTATATACAGGGGTGTCCTATCTGTGGAGCACTATATACAGGGGTGGGCTATATCTACATGGGGCTATCTGTAGAGCACTATAGGGGGAGTTATTTTTGGGACACTATATACAGGGGTGGGCTCTATGGGGGCACTATCTACATGGGGCTCTATGGGGGCACTATCTACAGGGGGCTCTGTGGCAGACACTATCTACAGGGGGCACAGTGCGTGTGTGTGTGTGTGTGTGTGTGTGTGTGTGTGTGTATGTGTGTGTGTGTGTGTGGGACACGGTTTATGGTGCTATTATAATTATAGGTGCAGTGTATGGTGCTATTATATCTAGGGGTGTAGTGTGTGGTATAATGAGAACTTTATCTTTATTTATAGGTGTAGAAATGTTGGAAAAGTGAGAAGCTGAAGACATCTGAGCGGCAAACTGCAGAAATGGGCTGTGACCGGGAGAAATCGTCATAGAGGTCTGAACCAAATGGAGAAAAAGAACTAGAATCTGAGACATCACCGGTGAGTCACTTAATGTAAATGTTTATTCTGCCTCTAATCAGTAATGTAGTCACTGTATGATGTGCAACGAGATGATGGGTGGTATGATTATGATAGGATTTATTTTTTGTGAAACAGCATCTCCCAGCATATCCTTACCATTGTTCGAGCCATTCTGGGAGCTGTAGTTTTACGCCGTACACATCTATACAGCAGGAGTTGCACTAAATTGAGCTGTATTTGTGCTGGTGCTGTATATATGTAATGAGCTTGGTTCTGGGGCTGTATTTATGTACTGAGCACTATTCTGGTGCTGTGTATAGAACTATATTGCTTGTAAAATGTACAAATGTTTTTATGCTCGCGTTACATAAAAAGAAATGTGGAAAGGAAATGACACGTCATTGATTGGTAGAGAAAACAAACACGGCGAGGGGGAAGGAGATGTCGGGAAAGAAGTTGGTGGGGGGGGGGGGGCGCCAAACTGAATCTTTGCCCCGGGTGCTGGAGAACCTAGCTACGCCTCTGTCTCCACAACATAATGAACATGCTGCGGAGGGGAAATTCTGCAATGCAGCCTAATTTCCGCACATTTATTTTCCGCAACGTCTGAACTAAGTTTCCTAAAAATGTATAGAAACAAGTGTAAAAAATGGCTGCTGCAGAATTCAACAGCAATTCCACCACATCTGAACGTGGCCTTAAAGGGGTTATTCAGGATTAGGAAAAAGAAAGGTCTACTTTATTTATTTTTTTGCCAGACAAAGAGCCTCTTCTGTCCATGGGTTGTGTCTGGTATTGCAGCTCAGCTCCATTCAAATTAATCAGGTTGAGCTGCAATACCAGTCACAGTCCACGGACAAGAGTGGCGCTGTTTCTGGAGAAAAAAAGTAGACAGTTTTTTCTAATTCCATACAAGCTATTTAATATATAGGTCAAATACCCTAACCCGATAAAGTTGTAAAATGCACAATTCCAACATCAATGTGGTATTAGGAAATATTTTGTGTACCTTGTCTTGACAAATGTACCATCTGGAGATTTCTCTTTTCAGTAAACACCTTAAAATAAAGACTTATATACCAGTAGGAGGATCTTCAGCTGTCACGAGAGGTCTGCCTTGTCTCAGTATTCCACTTCATGATAAATAAGGCACTATAGGTTTTGTTTGCCCCCTCCCACAGCAACCAATATTCCAGGGATACCATTAACACAGGGGGAGTTGGTAGAGCACAAAGCTTCAGAAGGAGAAAGTTGTCTAAACAGATCGCCCTGAAAATGTAGGCAACAATGAAACACTAATGAAATACCAATAGAGACACCACTAGCTATACTAGACAGCTCAGAGAAAGGGCATGTGTATAACAGCTAAGCCTGCAGGATATTGTGGGTAATCATACAAAAAATGAGTTATACCCAGGTCAGGTGCATAAGTGGAATTTCTACATGCACCAATGATCAGAATTCTAGCAAGGAGCATTGTATGCAATATAGAATGAATGGGATATATGACTTTGACCAAAGTACATATATCAGATAAAACTGAGATAATATGGTTTCTAGGTCTGTCAATTGCTTTAAGTTGTGATGATAAAGATCTAATTTATAGATGTGTTGATTGTCTATGTAGCATAAAGAAAAATAAGGCAGGTTCATCGATTGTATTACCCATGATCTTTGCAAACACAGTGCAAATACAATTGGTTAAAAGATGTACAGCACTGTGAGGAGTATGTCCATTTTCCATTCCTTCATTCTCGGCTGAGTCTTTTCCGGTGAAACAGGTAATTTTAAGAATAAAATAGTACTGAGAGAAATGTGCTACTGAAATGGCCAAAATCGTCTGACTATAATTTCATCTGTATGGCCAGTTTAAGAAGTTCTTATGGAAAACAACTGCACTTGGTGAAGTTCTCTTACATGAAGAAATGCAGTCTGATCTTTAATGAGTTTCATGTCATGATAGGGCAAAAATCTTTTTATTCTGCAAATAATAGAATGCTACATTTCACTGGTTAGTTGAAGCCATATATACAGAAAGAACGGAATCATGATTTGATATTTATGGCATGGTCATGTACATGTATATCCGAGGGCCTACTGAGGTGATGGGGCCCAGGGCCGGTCCCCCAGTGGTGACATATCCCGGTTTCAACTTTATCTGCATCCTCAAGACGTACTTACAGTTGAATCCAATGCTGGAGCAGTGAGCGGTCTGCGCCCTGCTCCACCATTCACTGTGTATGCTGGCTGTGAGTGGCTCAGTACAGACCGGTCTAAGCAGAGCCACTCAGAGCACAGACCAGAGAAGCAAAGGGATCTCCTCCACTCGTCGTGGGAACGAGGTTAGGTGAGTATTTTTTTTGTACTAGGCCCTATGGGGCTAGAAGAAGGGGCATTATACTGCCTGTGGGAGCAGCTATGGGGCATTATACTGGCTGTGGGGGCAATATAGTGCTTGTGCCTGTGGGGACATTATACTGGATGTGAGGGGCAGCAATGAGGGCATTATATTGTGTGGGGGGCTGCTATATGGACATTCTACTGTGTGGGGGCATATATGAGGGTATTATATTGTGTGGGGGCAGCTATGAAGGCATTATACAGTGTGTGGGTAGTTATATGGGCATTATACCGTGTAGGGGGCATTATTACACTCTGTAGGGGGCACTACAGATACATACTGTGTGTGGGTCAGCTATGGGGGCATTATTCTGTGTGGGGAGGCACTATACTATGAATTGAAGTTACATAAACAGCGTAGCAGTTAGCGTACCTCGCCATGCTACGCTGATTCCGTAACACCCATTCACTTCTATGGAAGTTTACAGAAACAGAGTAGCACAGCAAACTCAGATGTGTTTTGCCCCCCCCCCCCTGTGCTAAACCCCTAGCCACGTCTCTGTTATAGGTATACTTATTAATAACATCAGTAGTAATGACTTTTACTAATAATATTAAATAATGTCATCAATATTTAAAATATTTAATAACCAGTAGTAGGGATGACCAAGTTTGTCAGAACACAATACTCATGTGGTTGTTAAGTTCAATAATGACACCAATCAAAGTAACATCTCTCCAAGTGTTACTCTGCAGTAATGTCCCATAACATCACCAGTTATTTTCAATATACATTGATGCCATCACCAGACAAAATATCCACTGACCAAATCACCAGCAGTAGGAATTGTTTTTTGTCTTGCATAATCATACATAATCAAGTCATCAGTACTTGTAATTGTACTAGTCTCTAAATTGAAACTCCGGACAAATTTTTATAGTTAGTAAAATGGACCTACTAGGGTCATGTAACATGCCAGGCCCATTAATTCTTTACTTATCTCTCAAATGCTGTTTTCCAGTGCACTCTGAACACTAAAGGGTCTAACACTGCTGCATGTTACTGGGCTGTACAAAAGAAGTTGCCATTACAACATTCCCCTCTCTGATGTCACTTCCTGCTCTGAAGCTATTGGCTGAAGCTGCACCTCACAGACTTCCTGCTTTGCCCACCCCTTCAATTTATTCTGCACATAATAGTAGTAATATTTTATTTTTTTAACTGCCTCCTCCAGCTTTTGGATCAGAAAGCAAGTAGAATTACTTAAAATTCAGCAGAGAGCTCTCAGTATTACCATTATTATGTGCTTAGTGCATGCAGGGTGTGGGAAGAGCAGAAAGTGTGAAATTTACCGTTTTATGCAATAGCTGCAGAGCAAGAAGTTATGTAAGAGAAGAAGGTATCATTTTGGCAACTTCTTTAAAAACCTTGGGAACTTCCATTTGAGGGACCAGAATGAACTATTTAAAAGCCTTAGTACATTATATGAATTTAGTTAATTAATTTGACTAATTATGAGGATTTAATTAGAGTTTAACTTTAAGGTAGACTGTCAGCACATTTTTGCATTACAAACAGTTAATTCTGCTAGACAGTGAAGGCAGAAAGATTTAGAAATGTGTTTTGATGTTGAGTCTTTTGCAAACCGTAAAAAAGTACTTTTAATCCCCCGAGTGCTTTATGCAAATTAGCTGGTTAGGGTCTGTTATACAAGAAAGTGTCCTGCATCCTAGCACGTAAACATTCCCCTCTTCTAGCGATGCCTGGGTTTGGAGAGAAGGTGCAATGACGTTGTGAGGGCATGCCCAGACGTGGCGGAATTCTTCCGCAACTGTCCGCATCAATGCCGCTGTAATGACAGGGATAGGGAAACAGACAAGAGAGCCCTAATCTACCCGCTACTCAGTCCCTGCCTACTTGCAATGACCCGCCGTAGGCGACGGGGTACAACTGGGCGACAGTCCCTACACTCAATAAGTGCACGACAGACAACCAGACAAGGAAACACAGAACAAAGGGAAACGGGGCAGTTGCCCACGGCAACACCGTGAGCAACAAGAGTAGTAAACGAGCCGAGTCAAACCAGGAGTGTACGAGGTGCCAAACGTAGAGCAGGAGAGTAGTGAACAAGCCGAGTCAAACCAGGAGTGTACGAGGTACCAAACGCAGAGCAGAATTGTAGTCAGTAAGCCAGGGTCAATACGAAGCAGGGACAAGTAGTTCAAGAAGCTGCAGCAGGGCCAGGAAACCAACAGAGAAGAATCACAAGCAAGGAGGAACAGGAAAGGCAGGTATAAATAGACAGAGGGCGGGAGCTAGCTCCGTCTGGCCAGGCTGTGATAGGCTCTCCCACTCCTAAGCCTGCCATCCTGAGTGGTGGAAGATGGAGTCAGTCTCACAGACATAGAAGCAGGTGCAGACTGATTACCTATGGGCGTGGATACAGAAGCTGTGCCTGGCAGATCCTTAACAGCCGCACAGAATCTGCGTTGCAGATTCTGTTGCGGATCTGCCCAAAATGGGCAATAAATTAATGCGGACTAGCCGCTGCGTATTGAGGTTAAAGTACTTCCCTTCTCTCTATCAGTGCAGGATAGAGAGAAGGGACAGCACTTTCCCTAGTGAAAGTAAAACATTTTCATACTTACCGGCCGTTGTCTTGGTGACACGTCCCTCTTTTGGCATCCAGCCCAACCTCCCTGGATGACGCGGCAGTCCATGTGACCGCTGCAGCCTGTGATTGGCTGCAGCCGTCACTTAGACTGAAACGTCATCCTGGGAAACCGGACTGGAGGAAGAAGCAGGGAGTTCTCAGTAAGTATGAACTTCTATTTTTTTTACAGGTTGCTGTATATTGTGATCGCTAGTCACTGTCCAGGGTGCAGAAACAGTTACTGCCGATCGCTTAACTCTTTCAGCACCCTGGACAGTGACTATTTACTGACGTCGCCTAGCAACGCTCCCGTAATTACGGGTGCACACATGTAGTCACCCGTAATTATGGGTGCACACACGTAGTCACCCGTAATTATGGGTGCACACACGTAGTCACCCGTAATTATGGGTGCACACATGTAGTCACCCGTAATTATGGGTGCACACACGTAGTCACCCGTAATTATGGGTGCACACACGTAGTCACCCGTAATTATGGGTGCACACACGTAGTCACCCGTAATTACGGGAGCCCCATTGACTTCCTCAGTCTGGCTGTAGACCTAGAAATACATAGGTCCAGCCAGAATGAAGAAATGTTATGTTAAAAAGCCAATACGCTCCGCAGCACACATAACATCTACATTACATCTGCGGACTTCATTGCGGAACTTAGAATCTCCATTGAAGTCAATGGAGAAATTCCGCAATGAGTCCGCAAACAGTCCGCCACACGTCCGCAACAACCATTGTATGCTGCGGACACCAAATTCCGCACCGCAGCCTATAATCCGCAGCGGAATTATCCGCAACGTGCAAACGAACGCAACCACAAAGCTGTGGAAGGCAATGGAGAAACGCGTCCGCTGCGGATTTCCGCTGCGGAGTGTCCGCAGCGGAATTCCAGAGTAATTCCGCTACGTCTGGCCATGCCCTGATGGGGGAAAGACGTTGATCGCTAGAAATGGGTAGTATTTACTTCGAAGGATGCAGGACACTACCTGGTGTAACAAACACTCACTTGCTAATTTGCATACGGCGCCTGGGGGATTAATAGTACATTTTTACGGTTTGCAAAGGGCTCAACATCAAAACAAGTATGTTTCTAATATTACAAATAGCTGTAATGTAAGTCATGTATACAATTGTAACCAGTAAAATACACACCCAATGATATTATCAATGTTTATCAATGTTTAGTGATATACTTGGCTGTTGAAACCTCCCAATTATTTACATTAGAATGAGAGTGGTTGTTAATCTGCAGTAAAATTAATTTTTCTAGAATAAGGCCAGAGGATCTCATAATTTGTAATAAATTAAAACTGATGAACCAATAAACTAAAAATGTCATGAAAGTAATAACTTGAATTTTGTATTTCGGGTAGGCTTACTTTTTAAGCCTAGAAAAAAAACTATTTTTCCAGATATAAAGTGATGACCTTTTATCGGAAATTAGTTGTTTTTTTAAATAATTATGAAATTTAGAAAGTTTAGAAAAGTGACAACAAGGTTATTCTTACCAACATTGCCCCACAGAGCAGTTTTTCTAGACTTGGTGAAAGAACCACACTGTCTAGAAGTTTGAACGATGCAAATTCTGCAATTTTATGATAAAATTTACTTTGAGATCATTTTCTAAGATCCTTGGTGACCTTGTGCAATATTATATTATTTATTCTTGAAGAATTTTTTGTTGGATGGCAACTCTAGGAAAATAACAATGGGATTTAATATTCTGAATTTATATTTTTTCTACCTGAAAATGAATTGGTGAAGTCATGAGTTTTTGCCCATTTACAACAAGAGCCACTCTTTTGAGCCATGGTATTTGTTCACGCACTGGTGAAAATCAACCTTTGGTAGTAAAGACTCCTGACTAATAATCCACTTACCTGAACTGATAATCCTACAGGTTCGCATACTTTTTCCCCAAGACATTTGCTGTTAAAATTTATGATTTTTAATAAGTTTTTCTTATTTAATTGTATGCCTTGATAAAGCTTTAAATATGTTTTCCAAAAAACTAAAAATTTGAAACCGTTCACAATGACAGTCTTTCTACCACTGCTAAAAGAGTTCACAATCTTTTCGAACACCACTAAAGATGATAGGATTAAAATAAATATTTCAAGTCGGTGAATATATCTTACATGGTTAAAGCGACTGTCTAGCGCAAAATTACTTTTCTGCCCTATTGTTGGCTTAGGGGTGGCAATAAATTTAAACAACTGTTATATTGTAAAGACTGTCAAAAGAAGAAAACGACTGCACCAGTACATTTACTATAAGGAACCAATTTTAAAGTAAGTATCGGACAATCATAGCATAAATACTAGATCTGAAGAATAACGCTGCTTGAATAAGTTAGCATGTGTCTGATAAATTCTCAATTTGCTGCTAACTAGTTGATGTATTAAGCTAATGGTCTGTAACAAGTGTCTTATTGAATCTTTGTATATACTTTATACATTAGTCTTGCTGAAGGATAACCTATTATTATTACTGTAAGCTTATTGCGTAAGGTCTTTTCCGGAATCACTTGCTAGCTCTTATCCTGTATATTTGTTATGTTATTATATTTTTCTTGTTCAGTAATCCTGTAAAGCACAGCATACACTGTTGGTGCTGTATAAACACAATTTCATGCAACAGAGCTTAAGTTTAATATCTTTGACCTTTTTCAGAAAACATGTGACCCCCAAGGGAGTCTGTGCATAATCTAAAATATTTTTTGAGAACAAATTCTTTTTGCTGAAGTGTGTTAGAGAAAGTATTGCATTATTGATCATTTTATTACTGTTACCTTTCATGAAAAGATTTGAAGGCCAACACACAACGAATAGGTTCTGTTCTCCTCTATTACCCAATTGCTAATGTTTTCGCAAAAACTCTTTATTAGTATTGCTTTATTTATTGCTAGTAATATATTGTTTTCTCTCTTCATTGTTGTTTTATTAGCGTTTTATATGTGCCTTGTATTCCCATACCTCCAGTTCCATTTTTTACATATTAGTGGGATATACAACTCCTGCTGTGTCCTAGCTTGCACTAACATTTTAATAGGCTCTCAGTGTTACTTGCCGGAGATGATTAAATAATTAAAAACAAACATCTATTCAAATAAAATAAACAACACAATTAGGCAAGAAGTGCAGTAACCTAAAGAACAAGCGCCAGTCTTGGGGCTTTGATCTCATTGGTGCTTTTAAAGAACCTCACACTTGTTACATTCACTGTCATTGTGCTAAAGCTGAAATGCAAACAACAAAGATACCAATTGGTAAGTCCATGTCAGAGCATATTGATATTATTAAAAGGCATGACTTGCATCATTTCTCTATACGAAAGAGCGAAAACAATGCACACGCACACACGGTATGCCAGCCATGCTTGTTAATAAATAATCCTGTCAAAGTCATTCTTTGGTTCAATTCACACTATGCTTGTGGTGCGAAGTTGGTATTTCCACCAGGAAAATCTCCTAACATTTACACCAATTTGCCTATAGACTTTAATGGCCAGACATATTCCAAAAGGTGGTTGTAATAGTTGGGAGCCCGCAATACTATATAAAATTGAACAGTATTCTACATGATGTGCATTTTTATGTAATGACAATCAATAGCAAACGTTTGCCCATAAAGTAGTATATGTCTGGGCATACAATTACCAAACATGGTGGGCAAAAACAGAAAATAATGCTCATGCACATAGATTAGCATTTTGCATCGCATGCCGTACTACACGGGACCCTTGAGACACCATACAGCGATACAAAGTGCCTAAAAGTTCATAATGTAAATAATGGAATGAAAATAACCCTCACGTAATAAATATATTTTGCATATACTGTATATATCATTCCAAATTGATTTACGTGGCATTTTTGTAAGGCTAGATTAAGACTATGTTCAAGATGATGGACAAAACAAGGTGTAAACTTTACCTATATGAAGTTGTGGCTAGTTTCACTCTGCGTTCAGGAGATCTGCTCTCCAGTATTTATTTTTTAAATCAAAATTAAGATTCTTGCACATGGCAGAGGGGAAACAATTTCCCCTTCTCTCCCATGCTGGGATCAATCCAAATTTTAAAAAAATGTGCCGAAAAGTGGAGCTACTGAACGTAGAGTGAAACTAGCCACATGTTAATATAGGTCCAGTTTGTGTTTTCGCAATCCTTTAGAGATGTCCTATGTTTACAATCAGAAAGCAAACGTGGAGTGAATATAGCCTTATTACATAAGTAAAAGATTGTCTTCTGTTTACTTATGTGCAATAGAAATCATATACTAGTGTATTTACAGTTCTTACCGTCCACTTTTAACTGCAAATATATCCCCCTTTCTCATTTAAAAGCAAGGTAAATATAATTTTCTAACTAATTCTTGTGGACCACAATATATAATTAGATCTATTTCCTCGCGACATGATGTGAATCTTATCTTTTTATTAATTCATCATTTATCCAGGATGTAATTGCTAGAGGGGCACACAACAATGAGCTAAATGTCACAAGGAACGGGCAACCAGTCTTCAAATGAAGTATATAGAGCATTAAGATGGAGGTGGTTTTTGATAACAAGATATATTAACATGTAGCATACACCTTAATTTCATTTTTTGCCTCATCTCACAATTTATTTTATAAGTGAAAGTAATCATTAGGCATAAAAGTAGTAAAGAAAACATGATACTTGCATATTCATGAGAAAGCTATCTATTCTTTGGCTGGCGAGCCATCACACTCATTATTGATACAGTACAGATACATTGCTAACCTATCTGGTTCTCTATGTGAATATAGAATGTAAGTATAATTGATGTTTTCATTCTCATCCCATATGAATAGTATAGGAAAAGATAATTGGACATTGACAGCCCCATGAATAATGTTGGAATCTATGCCCGGTTCTTGCTCTTGCCAAATCGTGCCTTGCCAAATCAAATATCACAAGCATGAGTAAGCAGTCTTGACACATGCCCTTAAAAATTTAGAAAATGTAAGAGAAGTGTTTTATCTCAAAATCAATCATCACATTTAGCATAGGTGTTGTCTAAATACATTGGGTGGGATTTATTAAAACGAATGCATAGGAAAAGTAGAGCTGTTGTCCATAACGAATCAGCATCAAGTACTCATGATTTTTTAGTTCCTTTGTTACATGAAAGCTGCAGCCTGATTGGTTGCTATGGGTGATAAATCGAATTTTTCCTATGCCCTAGTTTTGATAGTTCTCCCTCATTGTATTTATTGTAGCATAAAAATGATAATTAAAATCAAATTTTGGCCAGTTATATTGCTAAGGGCTATTTACAACATAGGCTTCTAAGTCACCAAAACAGTAGCGACCTACAAAAACCATTACTGTTCTCTTCAGTAAAGTAAGTGTAAGGCTGGATTCACACGAGCATGTTTGGTCCGTAAAGGACGGAACGTATTTCGGCCGCAAGTCCCGGACCGAACACACTGCAGGGAGCCGGGCTCCTAGCATCATAGTTATGTACGACGCTAGAAGTCCCTGCCTCTCCGTGAAACTACTGTGCCGTACTGAATACATGATTTCAGTACGGGACAGTTGTCCTGCAGCGAGGCAGGGACTCCTAGCGTTATACATAACTATGATGCTAGGAGCCCGGCTCCCTGCAGTGTGTTCGATCCGGGACTTGTGGCCGAAATACGTTCCGTCCTTTACGGACCGAACATGCTCGTGTGAATCCAGCCTAAGAAAGACTGGGCAAATGCAAGCTTTTGTGATAGGGGTCCTAAATCTGTCAATAATTAAATTTGTGTATTTAGAAATATGGTTTACATGCTTTTTCCTGTGCAACAACTGCATAAGTAATTAATAATGATTTCATGTTTAAAGGTGACTATTCCATGCCTCATACATAAAATGAATGTATTTATAATTAAACAAATGTATCTATGGAACAGCTTTTAAAGAATTTTCAGTGGATAACACTGATCACCTATCCACTGTATAGCGGATAAATTATAGATTGGTGGAACATCCGACCAGTGGAAAATAATGAATAGAAATAATGGGAAACTCCACTCCCCTAAACAACAGCTGAGTGCATAGGTGATAAATGTAAAAGTTTTGAATTTACACTCTAAACACAAAATATAACTGTATAATGCAACATGCATAAAATAGTGGATTAAATGTATAGAATAAAAGTTATCACCTACCCACTGATCGCGTATTGTGGTCCCGAACTACAGATCCTCCTCACTTTGCAAGCCTACAGTAAGAAGGAGCTTGAATGGAGCGGCAGTCAAGCATGCGCCCGCCTCTCCATTTAATGTATATGGGACTGACGGAAACAGCCGCTTTCCATTTCCATAGACTTTGAATGGAGCTGCAGAGCTCATACTCGACACTCGCTTCAACCAATTTTCTCCTCACTGCTGTCAGGCAGTGAGAAGGAACAGGGGTTTAGGGATCTTCGTTCATACAAAGTGGGGCCCCTAGCAATAATTTTGTACTCTGGTTCAACCCCTTTAACTATTAGTATAGTAATATATACATACTATACAGTTAGGTCCAGAATTATTTGGACAGTGACACAATCTTCATGATTTGGGCTCTGCATGCCACCACATTGGATTTGAAATGAAACAACTGAGATGCAATTGAAGTGTAGACTTTCAGGTTTAATTCAAGAGGTTGAACAAAAATATCCTTGTGTTTCAGTTTTAATTACCTAATTATTAACATAATAATAAAAACATACCCAAAACTATTTAACTTGATCTTCAAATGTATTATCTTGATGGAATTATCAAAATCACAGCTAGCTAGGAAATGAAGCATTTATTAAACCATTACAAATTATAATGGAAACGTCAGAAAGTACTTGAGAATCTTAAGGAGACATTTACAAATGCCAATTTCTGAACATTCGATGCAGGTTATAGTAATATTATGACCATGAAAGTATTAAAAGGGTACATTAAAAAAAAAAAAAAGTCTGTCATTTTGCCATCAACAAAAGAAAGAAAAATACATTTAGACAAATAGCTAAGAAAATAATACAAGAGAATCACCTCAGAGAACAGAGAATGCGATGAACTGATGACATTTAACACCCCCCAAAAATAAAGAAAAAACTAAATCGGGTTCATATATTAATAGCGTTTCCCCGATTTTTAAACCGGTCAAGACTGTCAGCATCTGAGGAGAAAATGTAGAAGTATATTAGTAAAGTCTGCTATATTTCAGAATATATTTACTACATTTTTGTGCATTATGGCACTATGGTACATAATACTAAATGACTTGTGGATCAATAACTGTATACTGTTATTAAAGGAGTAGTGCACTTTACATTACACAATGTCAAGGTCAATAGTAATTAGAAAGAGTTAGTTTCACGTGCATGTGTCATATATCTACATTTTAAAGAGGATCTGTCACTAGCTCCTATAAAGTGAGTTATTAGACTCTGTATCTGTGACTCCAGCGGTGGTGGTTGCTTACTTCTGTGTCTCCCAATGATGAGATATTGCCCCCTCTTTATTTATATACAATATGTAAATGAACTGCTGGCTAGCCAAGTGGATTTGGCCACCAGCAATTCTCAATGGGCGGAGCTAGTATACAGCCTCTGACGCTGACCTATCAGCGTGTGGCTGTTTCCTCCAGACACTCCCCGGCCAGTGTCATCGTGATGACGCTGGTCTAGGAATGTTTGAAGCAAACATAGTTCAATAGGTACGAAACTTGGCAATTCTTTCCGAAGGCATTTAGTACAACATAAACAGTTTTTTCTATCGTCAACTTTTTTACTGTTCCAATATATCTAAAATACAAAATAAGGCGACTTTAGAAACAGTCTTAAATAAAAATATACTATAATTTATATAACAGCTTCTATTCAGGCCTATTTGTCATCATGGTAACAGACTACAAACAAACTCTGTGTAGTCTGATCCTGCAGTTATAGTCCTTTTCATCTACCCCTTACTTCTTGAACATTTAGTAAGTTAAAAAGAAGTAGTGAACGGATGGAAGAGAATATGACAGGCCCTGGGTATGTTAGGAGTCTGTATCCTTGGAGACACATAGGTCTGTATATGAGCAGTAGACACAAAACTGTAGAATATTTTAATGCAGACAATTTGCATTTTTATTTTTGATGCATTGGAGCAATAATAATAATAATAATAAAAAAAAAAGTTAAGGAAGTGTACATAGCCTGTATTAGTTATTTTGTTATAAATCTACTTAGGTTTTGGGTGATATTGTCAGGTTTGGTACCCATTATACTTTGTAGCACTTATTATCCCTAAGGCTTCATTCATCTGCGTTAGAGTCCCGTTCTGACGTTCCGTCGGAGCTTCCCGTCAGAACGGGGCCCTGACTGAAACAAACAAACCATAGGTTTTCGTTTGCATCACCATTGATTTCAATGGTGACGGATACAGTGTCAATGGTTTCCGTTTGTCTCAGTTGTGCAAGGGTTCTGTCGTTTTGAAGGAATCAATACCGTAGTCGACTAAGCTATTCATTCAGTCAAAACGACAGAACCCTTGCACAACTGAGACAAACGGAAACCATCGGCACCGGATCCATCACCTTTGATATCAATGGTGATGGAACCTACGGTTTCCGTTTATTTCAGTCAGGCCTCCATTCTAACGGAAAGCTCTGATAGATCAGTACAATTGAGCTCTGACGCAGATGTGAATGAAGCCTAAGTAGAGTTTTCTTTATACTTCTTTAATCAGTTCCATCTGTTCGAAGCTTTGGCACAAAAAAAAAACCTTCACCACAATTTTTTTTCACTGATTTACAACAGTTTGTATAATGATCCCATTCACGGACTACATACTATAGTAAACTGCTGAGTGTGCAGTCTGCAGACAAATTATGTTAGGAATTTAAATTTCATGACACGACCTTGCAGCTAATTGGCATAGTTTTGATAATAAGTAACCCACTAATATTTTGTATCTCCGATCCCGGCAGTTTAACCCCTTAAATGGCTATTGACCATGGCATTTAAGTTGTTTGGCAGACCACCGCAACTGGCAACCACCGATGGGTTGTCATGTCCCCCAGGCCTGCCATGTCTATATGCCTATTAGGCCGTGCCAGATGCACAGTCTAACGCCTAGTTCACACTGAGTTTTTTTCAGATTTTGACCTGCCTGCACTTTTTTGGCGCATTTTTTGTGCACTTTTCGCCAGCGGCTATTTAGGACAGCGGGCAAAAAACGCAACGAAAAACGCTCGGAAACAAGAGCTGCAGGTCTTTTTTGCCTCCCATTGATATCAATGGGAGGTTAGAGGCAGAACCACGGCAAGAAAGGAGATACCACTTTTTTTTCCCCACGAGCGGCTAAAAGCCCCCCCCCCCCCGGGAAAATAAATGCCTTTGCTTCCCATTGAAATCAATAGGGAGCGATTTCAGCCATCTTTTGGAGTTGATTCCGACATGGTCACTTTAGGAAGTTACTATAATATAATGAAATACAGTTAAAGAGGCTCTGTCACCAGATTCTCAAATCCCTCTCTCCTATTGCATGTGATCGGCGCTGCAGTGTAGAGAACAGTAACGTTTTTTTTAAAAAAAAACATTCATTTTTGGCCAAGTTATGAGCTATTTTATATATATGCAAATGAGCTTTGAAATGGACAACTGGGCATGTTTTTTTTCCGTATGTCCAACTGGGCGTGTGTTGTGTTTTTAACTGGGCGTGTTTACTTGTTTTACTAACTGGGCGTTGTGAATAGAAGTGTATGATGCTGACGAATCAGTGACCAATCAGCATCATGCACTCCTCTCCATTCATTTACACAGCACATAGTGTTCTTACTAGAACGATGTGCAGCCACATACACAAGTGTCCTGATAATGAATACACATGACCTCCAGACTGGACGTCATGTGTATTCAGAATCCTGACACTTCTGAATCTTTTCTGTGAGATTCCAGCAAGCCACGCGTAATCTCGCGAGATTACGAGGTAAACGAGATTTCGTTTCCCTTGCTGGAAATCTCACAGAAAAGATTCAGAAGTGTCAGGATTCTGAATACACATGACGTCCAGGCTGGAGGTCATGTGTATTCATTATCAGTACACTTGTGTATGTGGCTGCAGGTCATGTTCTAGTAAGAACACTATGTGCTGTGTAAATGAATGGAGAGGAGTGCATGATGCTGATTGGTCACTGATTCGTCAGCATCATACACTTCTATTCACAACGCCCAGTTAGTAAAACAAGTAAATACGCCCAGTTAAAAACACAATACACGCCCAGTTGGACATACGAAAAAAAAACACGCCCAGTTGTCCATTTCAAAGCTCATTTGCATATATATATAAAATAGCTCATAACTTGGCCAAAAATGAACGTTTTTAAAAACAAAACAAAAACGTTACTGTTCTCTACATTGCAGCGCCGATCACATGCAATAGGAGATAGGGATTTGAGAATCTGGTGACAGAGCCTCTTTAACTAAATATTTAATAAAAAGTGGTATTATTTTGTAGAAGTGTGAAAACAAACATATATCGTATCAACCCAAACAATGAAGTTAACGTGTTATTTAAAACATAATGATAAACGTACAAAAAAAACCCAGAAAAAAACAATTTTTTAAAATAAAATACTTCATTAATAAGTTCCATGTATTAATAGAATCTACATCTCGTACTGCAGAAAGCAGGCCAACCTATGACTATATCTATGGAAAAATACAAAATACAAAAGGTTATCGCTTCTGTAATGTGGCAACACAGAAAAAAATATTTTTGTCTAAGTTTTATTTTTGTAAAAATGTAGTAAAACATAAAAAAACCTATACATATTTAGTGTTGCCATATTCATAACTGACCATAAAATAAAGGTAATACTTTATTTATGCCGCGCTGTGAATGGAGCTGCAGAATTTTAAATGCAATAAAACAATGCCAGAATAGCTATTTTTTAATTTCCACCCTAATAAATAAACTGAAAGTTAGGCTACATGCACACAACCACTTGTATTTTGCACCCCATAAACAATAGATCCACAAAACACAGACGGTATAGGAATGGCATCCGTGTGGCATCCATGGTTTTCACGTCGCCAAAGACTTGAATGGGAGAGACCGAGCCGCAAACACAAACAGGAATAAGACCTGGTCTGAGTAATACGGCCCGGTCGGATGTCCCCCACACAGAAAAACACGGTAGGGTGCATCGGGCCATAGAAATGAATGGGCCAGTGTGCTATCCGTTAAAAAAATACTGAATAGCACACTGACGAAGACAACGTTCATGTGCATATAGCCTAAATCAATAAATTATATGTATACAAAAATTGGATTATTAAAAAATACAAAATTGTCCCACAAAAAAAACCTCAGATCCCCACAGGTTTTTTTTTACAGCTTTTGCAAAATAAAATCACTTTAAAAAAATAAAAATTATCGTATTTTTCAGACTATAAGACGCACCTGACTATAAGACACACCCAGGTAATAGACAACAGAAAATAGCAAAAAAATATTTCATAATATTACTACTTTTACAAACAAAAACTATTTGTTAAAAAAAAATAATTGTTCTGTTTCACCACATTCTGAGATGAAGGCTCACAGGTGTATAACCGATGAGCCAGGGTCTGTTGCTGGGAAGGGGTTAATGTTAGGGCGAGTCTCCCGCCCCCTTCTCTTCCCTGGGGGGGGATGAGTCAGTAGGTAGGAGTGTTAGGGCAGGAAAGGGGATGTGGTTAGGGTAATGGGTTAGGGATATAGGCGCTCGTACCTCGTGGTACGGCCTCTTTGCCGGAAATTCCTTCCTGGTCATGGATCGTCGGCAGCTCCTTCAAGCAGTGCGGGCCACAATCGTTGCCGAGGGGAGTGAGTGGGTGCAGGCCCTGCTGCGGGAGACGGCTGCTTCTGCTCCCTCCCAGGTGGACGGTCGGCGACGCTCTGCCATGGCCTCGCGGCCGCCGGTCCGGCTCTCTCCCTCCAATGCTTCTGGGCTGCGGCTGTCGGCGTTGGCTTCCGGTGCTGTGCGAGGTACTGCCCCTCCCCCGTTGTCTCATCTTCCTCCTCCGGCGCCGTTGCTTCCGTCAGTCGGGGTGCCGGGGGCCATTGTGGGGGACGTGGTTCCCCCGACACAGGGGACCAGGGGAACAACGAGTGTGGTGGGTCTTAGACCCCGCCCACTGGATGCGTGGGGCTCCATAGGGCAAACCTTAGCCTCGGCCTCAATTTCGGCAGCGGCGGCTGCATCGCCAGCAGGGAGCGTTCCACTGCTCCTGGCCTCAGGTGGGAGAGGGGGAGGGTTGGGAAGTGAGGAGGGGGGCCTGTTGACGAGTGGCAGGACGACACGGGGAATGAGGGCGAGGGCTCTCAAGATGGCTCAGAGTTGTTTTTCTCTGGCCGGTCGCTTAGGCGGTTGGCCTGTCAGGCGGTGGCCCCTCCTGCTGATGTGGTGCCTGTCCTGCCCGGGCCTTCGGTGGTGGTTCTTTGCGGCCCGGTTCCATTCGCTCACAACGCTCCCATAGCAGACATGTGGCTAGTAGGTCTAGATCGGGTCGGCAACATTGTTCCGCTCGAAGCCGGTCGCGGCGGCATCGCCACTAGCGGAGGTATAGGTGGTCTCCATCCGACTCGTCATCATCAGACGTCTCCCGGGTTAGTTGGCAGGCCGCACGGAGCGGTAGCAGGAGTATCCGTGCGGCGTCCGACCGGGGGACTCGGAGTCGCCGTTCCTCGGTTGGAGCACCAGGGGTCGCCCCCCTATGGCAGAGGTGGTTTCGGTGGTACCAGTTGCCACGCCGGCTGAAGTGGGTCCGTCCGCTCCAGGAGGTGCGTCTGCTACTGGACACGGTGAGTATGCCTGCCTTCGGGTTTGGAATGCTGATAACATGTCTGCCATTGATTTATTGTCTGCTGTACAATCTCTGGTGGCGGGACCGTCGTCGCAGGCCGTGGTTGCGAGGTCCACGTCGGAGGCGTCCACTTCCATGTCCACTCCTTCGGTCCCTGCTTTCAGAGATTCTTATTTTTGTAGCGTGTCTCCCTTGGGTGCTCATGTGTCTGAAGAGATGCGTGAGAAAATCGGTAAAAATGATTATATTGATATTTGGTCTCTGTTGTCGGTCGACTCGTCGACGGTCGATAGGGAGCATCGAATGGAGCGGGGGGTGTTGGGTAAGCCTAGGGTCGTGCGGTCTTTTAATAATTGGGTGCCGGCCTTTGCTATTTTGGGAGGGGTGTTTAGTAAGGTTCGGCCTGAGTGTGCTGGGCAGTTGTTTGTCTATTTGGACACTATTTTTAGCGCGTACACTACCGTTTAAAAGTTTGGGGTCACCCAGACAATTTTGTGTTTTCCATGAAAACTCACACTTATATTTATCAAATGACTTGCAAAATGACTAGAAAATATAGTCAAGACATTGACAAGGTTAGAAATAATGATTTTTATTTGAAATAATAATTTTCTCCTCCAAACTTTGCTTTCGTCAAAGAATGCTCTGTTTGCAGCAATTACAGCATTGCAGACCTTTGGCATTCTAGCTGTTAATTTGCTGAGGTAATCGGGAGAAATGTCACCCCATGCATGCAGAAGCCCCTCCCACAAGTTGGATTGGCTTGATGGGCACTTCTTGCGTACCATACGGTCAAGCTGCTCCCACAACAGCTCTATGGGGTTGAGATCTGGTGACTGCGCTGGCCACTCCATTACAGATAGACTACCAGCTGCCTGCTTCTTCCCTAAATAGTTCTTGCATAATTTGGAGGTGTGCTTTGGGTCATTGTCCTGTTGTAGGATGAAATTGGCTCCAATCAAGCTCTGTCCACAGGGTATGACATGGCGTTGCAAAATGGAGTGATAGCCTTCCTTATTCAAAATCCCTTTTACCTTGTACAAATCTCCCACTTTACCAGCACCAAAGCAACCCCAGACCATCACATTACCTCCACCATGCTTGACAGATGGCGTCAGGCACTCTTCCAGCATCTTTTCAGGTATTCTGCGTCTCACAAATGTTCTTCTGTGTGATCCAAACACCTCAAACTTCGATTCGTCTGTCCATAACACTTTTTTCCAATCTTCCTCTGTCCAATGTCTGTGTGCTTTTGCCCATATTAATCTTTTCCTTTTATTAGCCAGTCTCAGATATGGCTTTTTCTTTGTCACTCTGTCCTGAAGGCCAGCATCCCGGAGTCGCCTCTTCACTGTAGACGTTGACACTGGCGTTTTGCGGGTACTATTTAATGAAGCTGCCAGTTGAGGACCTGTGAGGCGTCTATTTCTCAAACTAGAGACTCTAATGTACTTGTCTTGTTGCTCAGTTGTGCAGGGGGGCCTCCCACTTCTCTTTCTACTCTGGTTAGAGCCTGTGTGTGCTGTCCTCTGAAGGGAGTAGTACACACCGTTGTAGGAAATCTTCAGTTTCTTGGCAATTTCTCGCATGGAATAGCGTTCATTTTTAAGAACAAGAATAGACTGTCGAGTTTCACATGAAAGCTCTCTTTTTCTAGCCATTTTGAGAGTTTAATCGTACCCACAAATGTAATGCTCCAGATTCTCAACTAGCTCAAAGGAAGGTCAGTTTTATAGCTCCTCTAAACAGCAAAACTGTTTACAGCGGTGCTAACATAATTGCACAAGGGTTTTCAAGTGTTTTCTAATCATCCATTAGCCTTCTAACACAGTTAGCAAACACAATGTACCATTAGAACACTGGAGTGATGGTTGCTGGAAATGGGCCTCTATACACCTATGTAGATATTGCATTAAAAACCAGACGTTTGCAGCTAGAATAGTCATTTAGCACTTTAACAATGTATAGAGTGTATTTCTGATTAATTTAATGTTATCTTCATTGAAAAAAACTGTGCTTTTCTTTCAAAAATAAGGACATTTCTAAGTGACCCTAAACTTTTGAACGGTAGTGTATAAGTCGCATGATGGCACGGCCTGGTGGCGGTACGATGAGTTTCGTAGGCGACTGGCTCCGAGGCAGGAAGTCGGTTGGGATACGAAAGCGACTGATGTTTGGTTGCACTTGATGATGGCGCAGCGGCCCTTTTAGCCCGCCGCCCCTGCCTCTTCCCCTTCCAGTGGGGGCGGGGGGGTTGGGGGTGTCCATAGAGCGGGAGCCTGTTGGCTTTTTAACGAAGGAAACTGTACATTTTATGCCTCTTGTAAATTCCGCCACGAGTGCTCCTCATGTGGAGGCACCCACGCAGCGGTTCAGTGTTCCCGTCGAGTTGCGGAGGTCACCCGCTCTGTGGGTGTTGGTCGACGGGTGGACGCCGGTACGCGTGTCTGCGATGCTCCTGTGGCTAGACCAGTATCCCAAGATGGCAGAAGCCGCTTTGCTTAGAGTGGGTTTTTGTTTTGGGTTCTTTATTCCGTTTACTGCGCAGACGGACCCGGTTTTGTCTCGAAATTTGAAGTCGGCTGAGGAGTTTCCAGCTGTCATTAGGGAGAAGGTGACAAAGGAAGTTGAGCTTGGCCGGATGGCCGGCCCATTTTCGTTTTGCCCTTTCCTAATCTTCGGGTGTCACCCCTGGGGGTGGTTCCTAAGAAAGAGCCTGGTAAGTTCCGTCTGATTCACCATCTGTCCCATCCTAAGGGGCGGTCGGTGAATGACGGGATTGACAGTGAATTGTCGACCGTCTCGTAGGTTTCGTTTGATCGTGCAGTCAAATTGGTGTGTCGGGCGGGGGCGGGTGCCCTTATGGCCAAGTTGGATATTGCATCCGATTTTCGTTTGTTGCCTGTTCATACGGATTGTTTTCATCTGTTGGGCTGTGCGTTGGAGGGTTTTTCCTATTATGACGCGTTTGTTGGGCTGTTCGATTTCTTGTTCTTATTTTGAGGAATGGGCGGGGAGGGATCTCACTGGTTCTGGGTCACTGACCCATTACCTATTCGATTTTTTTGTTTGTAGGGCCCGCTTCTACGGGGCAGTGTCTGTTTTTGTTGAGGTCCTTTCAATTTCTTGCTCGGCGTTTTGGGGTTCCCCTTTCTGAGGAAAAGACAGAGGGCCCGGTGACGGTGCTGTGTTTTCTGGGCATTGAAATAGATTCTGTTGCTATGGTCTTTCGCATCCCGGAGGAGAAGGTGGTGAAATTGCTTGCGGCATTAGATATGGCTTTGGCGGCGCGGAAGTTGGAGTTGCGGCAGATTCAATCTTTATTGGGTTTGTTGGTTTTTGCGGGTCGTATTATGCCCATGGGGAGGGTGTTTGCCAGGAGGTTGTCCTTAGCTACAGTGGGTGTTTCGGCGCCTTCTCATCATGTTCGGATTTCTAGTTCTGTCAAGACGGATTTGCGCATCTGGCGCACTTTCTTGGAGGATTATAATGGGCGTAAGTGTTGGAGGGCGCCGCCGATATCCAGCGTGGACTTGGAGTTGTTTATGGATGCGGCGGGGGCGGTGGGTTTTGGGGCATTGCTGGGGGCTCAGTGGTGCGCCAAAGCCTTGCCCGAGTCCTGGCGGGACAAGGGTTGGTGTGGGAATTTGACATTGTTGGAGCTCTTTCCAATAGTTGTCGCCGTTGAATTGTGGGGGGCACGCCTTTCCAACCGGTCTGTGGTGTTTTGGTCAGATAATATGAGTGTTGTTTTTGCTGTTAACCATCTTACTTCTTCCTCAGGTCCAGTTTTGGCTTTACTCCATCATTTGGTGTTGCGTTGCTTGCAGTGTAACATCCGTTTTCGGGCTCGCCATATTCCGGGGGTTCACAATGTCGTTGCTGATGCTTTATCTCGTTTCCATTGGCAGGTTTTTCGCTCTCTTTGCCCGCAGGCGGAGCTGGAGGGGGCCAGCTGCCCGGATTTATTGTGGAGGCTGCTGGATCGGAGCTAGTGCCCATGGTGAGGTCTTCCCTTGTGCCCTCGACCCGGGCTACTTACGGTAATGCGTGAAAGGAATGGTTGAGCGCTGCGGGGGAAAGACTGGTGGGGGAGGATCCGGTGTTGCGTACCACAGTGACGCTCGAATATTTAACAGCTTTGCGCGAGCGGGGTGTTTCGGGGGTGGTGGCGCAACGGCATCTGGCAGGGGTTGTTTCCTTTTCTAAGTGTAGGGGGTGGTCGGATGTCACTAAGTCCTTTTTTATTTTACAAACATTGAAGGGTTGGAAAAAGTTGGGCTCCAGGAGGGAGTCGCGCCGGCCTGTGTCCTTTTCGTTATTGCAGGAGCTTATTGCGGCACTGCCGTCGGTTTATTCTTCTCCTTATGAATCCGTTTTGTTTTCCGTGGCGTTTTCGTTGTGCTTTTTTGGGGCTCTGCGTATTTCGGAGCTAGTTCCGATGGGGGCAGCTCGGCCGGGGGGGGGGGGGGGGTGTCTTCTTTTGGAGGATGTAGTGGTTTCTTCGGTGGGGGTTCGGTTGCGTATATGGCTGTAAAGGATTTGCCAGACACATCTTCTTTGTCGACGCCCGTGGTTAATCAGTCTGCATCTGCTCCCAGGTCTGATACAGTGACTCTATCTGCTACCACTCAGGCTGGTAGGCTCAGGAGTGGGAGAACCTATCACAGCCTGGCCAGACGGAGCTAGCTCCCGCCCTCGGTCTATTTATTCCTTCATTTCCTGCTCCTCCTTTGCCTGTGATTCTCTCTTGTTTCCTGGCTCTGCTGTTCTGCTAGTACTATTGACCTCTGCTTCAAATTGACCCTGGCTTTACTGACTACGCTCCTGCTCTCGTTTGGAACCTCGTACACTCCTGGTTTGACTTGGCTCGTTCACTACTCTTGTTGCTCACGGTGTTGCCGTGGGCAAATGCCCCTTTTCCCTTAGCTTCTGTGTACCCTTGTCTGTCTGTTGTGCACGTATTGAGTGTAGGGACCGTCGCCCAGTTGTACGCTGTCGCCTAGGACGGGTCGTGCAAGTAGGCATGGACTGAGTGGCGGGTAGATTAGGGCTCACCTATCTGTCTCCTTACCCCGTCATTACAACGGCGTTCTAAGACGGATGTGTTTGGGCGGGGTTGTTGGGTGTCGCTTTGGCCTGTCCCTGGCGCGGCTTGTCCAGTTGCAGCGGTGTCGGCTTTCCTGGGGGTGCGTAGATTGGGGGTTCAATTTTTATCACATGTGGATAAGAGGCATCTTACTAGGTTCCAGTTTGCTTCGATTTTCCATAAGGCTCTCGTTCGGGTTGGTAAGCCTCCAGGGGAGCACGGGACTCATTCTTTCCATATTGGGGTGGCCACTATGGCCAGTGAATTGGGGTTGTCTGATGCGGCGGTGAGGCGCATTGGTAGGTGGAAGTCGGATTGTTTTGCTGGATATGTTCGTCCTGACCTTATTTTGCATTAATTCAGTTTTCGTTTTAGGTTCAAGACCATCGGTGTGGATTGTCGGGTACTACTACGTGTTCTGGGCGGAACGTCAGGCGGCTCTGCACCCTGGGGGACGAGCATTGGGATTTGGAAGTGCCGAAGTCTACTGAAGAGGTCTCCGGGGCCTGCACTGGTTGCAGGCACTGCCCGAAGTGGTCAACATCAGCCGGCAACGGCTGGTACCAACTGTTTTGGTGGTGCATTTGGGAGGAAACGATTTGTGTTAGGGTTAGGTTGGGAGAGTTGATCTTGCTGATATAGTCGGACTTGGAAAGGTTTGCTTCTTTTTTCCCCTGGTTGAATTTAGTGTGGTCGGAAATTGTTCATCAGTTGGTGTGGCATGGCGCGAGGGATGTGAATGCCATTGAGCGGGCGAGGCGCTTATTGAATACCAGGGTGTCTCGGTTCGTCCGAGAAAGAGGGGGAGTGGTGGTTCGTTATAGGGAGTTGGAAGGTGACAACAGGGGATTGTTGTTGCCGGATGGAGTTCATCTGACGGACATTGGTCTGGATATTTTCCTTTCGGGTTAGCAAGATGGGGTTGAGCAGGCTCTGTTTTTGTTGGGGGTCGGTGAGCCGTGTAGTTGAAGAATACACGGTCACCTTATGGCGGTATTAGAAGGGGATTAACCTACATGTCCTTGGGATAGGCAGGCATACGGGTTCGTTATTGACCTTTGTTAAGGTCATTTAGAGTTATAATTGTTGAAAAATGTTATTTAATTTTATATTGTATTAATAAAGCTGTGGCCGACCCCCGGGTCAACCCCACTTTCAAAGAAATCTATGTGTCGGTGGTTAATTTATTTCGAGATAATGGGGAGGAGACTAGTAGGGGTACATATGTTTCTATATGCATACAGTCAGGCATAACTGTTATATTTTTTCATCGATGGAGCGGTGTGAGGGCTTATTTTTTGTGGCATGAGCTGTAGTTTTTATTGGCACAATTTTTTGGTGCATATACGATTTTTTTGATCACTTTTTAGTACATTTTTTTGCGCTAAGATGACCAAAAAACAACGATTCTGTTTTAATTAAAAATGTTTTACACCGTTCACCATGCGAGTTAAACAATGGTATATTGTAATAGTTTTGACTTTTACGGATGCAGGGATACCAGTTTTTTAGCGTAACTGCCCGTAACTGCCATTCACTACTATGTAAGTTACGGAAACAGCGTAGCTCAGCATGTTACGCTGTTTCCGTAACTCCCGACCATGTAATCAGTAAGTGGCCAGGAGGCTGCATCAGCACAAATAGCTAGAACGGCGTTTAGGGGGCCCCGTTCTAGAGATAAGTGCGGGTCCCAGAGGTAGGACCCGCATCTGACATTTATGACATAAATGTCCCTCATGGGAAAACCCCTTTAACTAGAAAAATGGCCATTATAGCAGCGTGACCGCGGTAAAACACAGCTGACACCTGCAGTGAAACGAGCGGGCTACATGCGTGAAACATCACCGCCATCCTCTCCTGCTCCATGACGTGCCTGCATGTCATGGGTCGGGAAGGGCTTAAGCAAGCGGTCAGGGGGGTCTGGTGCAGCCGGGCCCCTTGACTGCCGACTACAAGAAGCAGGGACTTTTTAGCATTTATTCTTGCTAAAAAGTGCGTCTTATAGTCCGAAAAATATGGTAGCTTTTTGTGTTGCTATATTAAAGAGCCATAACTCTTTATTTATTTTTTCATCGACAAAGCTGTGTGAAGGCTTAAATTTTGCAGGATAGGCTGTACTTTTTATTGGTACCATTTTGGAGTAGTTATGACTTTGATCACTTTTTATTTTATTTTCAGGGAAGCAGATGACCAAATAACAGCAATTCTGGCATTGCTTTTATATTATTTTTTTTACGGAATAAATACCATGAAAATCTTATAGTGCGGGTGGTTACAAACGCAGCCATACCAAATTGAAAAACAGTTTTTTTTCCAATAATAAAAGGCTAGGTCGCAATTTACTGTGGCATCTAAGGGTTCAACCTATATAAATTTAATACCTATTGACACTCAAATTCAACATGTCATTTATGGCGCTAGGTGAGCATCATAAAAAAAAACAATTCTGAAATTGTAGTTTTTGGTCACCTCATTTTGTGAAAAAATGTAATAAAATTTTATCAAAAGTTGCATGTACCCCAAAATGGTACCAATAAAAACTATATCTTATCCTGCAAAAAACAAGCCCTAATACAGCTCTGTTAACGTAATAAAAAAATTATGTGTAAAGGATCTGCCAGGCACAACTTCTGTGTATACGCCCATAGCTAATCAGTCTGCACCTGAGTCTATGTCTCTGAGACTGACTCCATCTTCCACCACTCAGGATGGCAGGCTTAGGAGTGGGAGAGCCTATCGCAGCCTGGCCAGACGGAGCTAGCTCCCGCCCTCTGTCTATTTATACCTGCCTTTCCTGTTCCTCCTTTGCTTGTGATTCTTCTCGTGTGGTTTCCTGGCCCAGCTACAGCTTCTAACTATTTGATCCTGCTCCATACTGACCCTGGCTTACTGACTACTCTCCTGCTCTGCGTTTGGTACCTCGTACACTCCTGGTTTGACTCGGCTCGTTCACCACTCTTGTTGCTCACAGTGTTGCCGTGGGCAACTGCCCCATTTCCCTTAGCTTTGTGTACCCTTGTCTGTTTGTCTCATGCACTTACTGAGCGTAGGGACCGCCGCCCAGTTGTACCCCGTCGCCTAGGGCGGGTCGTTGCAAGTAGGCAGGGACAGAGTGGTGGGTAGATTAGGGCTCACTTGTCCGTTTCCCTACCCCCACCCTTACATAATCACAAGCCCATATACCTAGTCTATCCTGGTCCCTGACACTACTATGGACCCCCTTGAGACCCTGGCCCAGCAAATGCAGGGTCTCTCCCTACAGGTCCAGGCCCTGGCTCAGAGGGTCAACCAGCCTGACGCTACCATGGTAGTGCCCCTCACCTCACCTCTTGAACCCCACCTCAAGTTGCCTGACCGGTTCTCAGGGGACCGGAGGACTTTCCTCTCCTTTCGGGAGAGTTCTAGGCTCTACTTTCACTTAAAGCCTCACTCCTCAGGTTCTGAGAGCCAGCGGGTGGGTATAATTATGTCCCGGCTCCAGGAAGGGCCCCAAGAGTGGGCCTTCTCCTTGGCTCCTGACGCCCCTGAACTTTCCTCCGTTGATCGTTTCTTTTCTGCTCTCTGACTTATTTATGACGAGACTGACAGGACTGCCTTTGCCGAGAGTCAGCTGGTGACCTTACGTCAGGGTAAGAGACCTGTTGAGAAGTATTGTTCTGACTTTAGGAAGTGGTGCGTAGCTTCTCGGTGGAATGACCCTGCCTTAAGGTGCCAGTTTAGGTTGGGTCTGTCGAACGCCCTGAAAGACCTGCTAGTTAGCTATCCCTCTTCTGACTCCCTAGACCAGGTTATGGCTTTAGCGGTACGACTTGACCGACGTCTCAGGGAACGACAACGTTTTTGTGTTTTCCCCTCTGACTCCCCCATGATGCCTCCCGAGGTCCCGTTGCTTCGCTCTTCCACGGAAGACTCGGAGGTACCTATGCAACTTGGGGCCTCCGTGTCCCCCCGACAACGTAGAGAGTTCCGCAGGAAGAATGGTCTCTGCTTCTATTGTGGGGATGACAAGCATCAAGTGAACACCTGTCCTAGGCGTAAGAATAAGCAGCCGGAAAACTTCCGCGCCTAAGTGATCATCGGGGAGGTCACTTGGGCGCACAGGTATTTCCCGTAAATATGAAACGTAATAAAATCTTGCTTCCCTTTCAGGTCTTTTTTGGTGGTAGGTCTGCTACCGGCAGTGCCTTCGTGGATTCAGGGTCTTTTGCTAATATCATGTCTGTGGAATTTGTTATGTCTCTAGCTATGCCTTTGATTGATTTGCCTAAACCTGTCCCGGTAGTGGGTATCGACTCCACTCCTCTTGCTAATGGTTATTTTACACAGCATACCCCTGTTTTTGAACTCCTTGTTGGCTCCATGCATTTGGAGCAGTGATCTGTACTGTTGATGCAGAGATTATCGTTCGATTTGGTTTTAGGCCTTCCCTGGTTGCAGTTGCATAATCCCACGTTTGACTGGAATACTGGGGAGCTTACCAAATGGGGTAATGAATGCTTGACGTCATGTTTTTCTGTTAATTCTATTTCTCCCCCTGAGGAGGTGAACATGCTACCTGAGTTTGTTCAGGACTTCGCTGATGATTTCTCTAAGGAGGCCTCCGAAGTGTTACCTCCTCATAGAGAATACGATTGTGCTATCGAATTGGTACCAGGAGCTAAGCTCCCTAAGGGTAGGATATTTAATCTTTCTTGTCCCGAACGTGAAGCCATGAGAGAGTATATCCAGGAATGCCTGGCCAAGGGTTACATTCGCCCCTCTACTTCTCCGGTAGGTGCTGGCTTCTTCTTCGTAGGGAAGAAGGATGGTGGTCTTAGGCCATGCATTGACTACAGTAACTTGAATAAGGTCACTGTAAAGGAACCAGTATCCCCTTCCTTTGATTCCTGATCTCTTTAATCAGGTTCAGGGGGCCCAATGGTTCTCTAAGTTTGATTTACGGGGGGGGCGTATAACCTTATCCGCATCAAAGAGGGGGATGAGTGGAAGACTGCGTTTAACACGCCCGAAGGTCATTTCGAATACCTCGTCATGCCCTTTGGGTTGTGTAATGCTCCTGCGGTCTTCCAGAATTTCATAAATGAGATTTTAAGAGATTACCTGGGGGTATTTCTTGTAGTGTACCTTGATGACATATTGGTGTTTTCCAAGGACTTGTCCTCCCACATTGAGCATGTCAGGAAGGTGCACCAGGTCCTTCGGGAAAACAAACTGTTTGCGAAAACCGAAAAATGTGTGTTTGGGGTACAGGAGATACCATTTTTGGGTCAAATCCTCACTCCTCATGAATTCCGCATGGACCCTGCCAAGGTCCAGGCTGTGGCGGAATGGGTCCAACCTGCCTCCCTGAAGGCGTTACAGTGTTTCTTGGGGTTCGCTAATTATTACAGGAGATTTATTGCTAACTTCTCGGTCATCGCTAAGCCTCTTACGGACCTCACTCGCAAAGGTGCTGATCTCCTCCACTGGCCTCCTGAGGCTGTCCAGGCTTTTGAGGTCCTTAAGAAGTGCTTTATCTCGGCCCCGATGCTGGTTCAGCCCAACCAAATGGAGCAATTTATCGTGGAAGTTGACGCATCCGAGGTGGGAGTGGGGGCTGTCTTGTCCCAGGGTACCTGGTCCCTCACCCATCTCCGTCCCTGTGCCTACTTCTCCAGGAAGTTTTCGCCCACTGAGAGTAACTATGATATTGGCAACCGCGAACTCTTAGCCATTAAATGGGCATTTGAAGAGTGGCGTCACTTCCTGGAGGGGCTAGGCACCAGGTAACGGTCCTTACCGACCACAAGAATCTGGTTTTCCTAGAATCTGCCCGGAGGCTAAACCCGAGACAAGCTCGATGGGCGCTATTTTTTTACCAGATTCAACTTTTTGGTTACCTATAGGGCTGGGTCTAAAAATATTAAGGCCGATGCACTGTCGCGTAGCTTCATGGCCAGCCCTCCTTCGGAGGAAGATCCTGCTTGTATTTTGCCTCCTGCTATAATAATTTCTTCTATTGATTCTGATTTAGTCTCTGAAATTGCGGCTGATCAAGGTTCAGCTTCCGGGAACCTTCCTGAGGACAAGCTGTTTGTTCGCCTGCAATTCCGGCTAAGGGTACTTAGGGAAAATCATGACTCCGCACTATCTGGTCATCCAGGCATCCTGGGTACCAAACACCTCATTGCCAGAAACTATTGGTGGCCTGGGTTGCCTAAAGACGTTAAGGCCCGCTTGTGAGGTTTGTGCTAGGTCCAAGACTCCCAGGTCCCGACCAGCGGGCTTACTACGTTCTTTGCCCATTCCCCAGAGACCTTGGACCCATATCTCCATGGATTTTATCACCGATTTTCCTCCATCTCAAGGCAAGTCGGTGGTGTGGGTTGTAGTAGACCCCTTCAGTAAGATGTGCCACTTTGTGCCCATCAAGAAACTACCCAATGCCAAGACGTTAGCTACCTTGTTTCTCAAACACATCCTGCGTCTCCATGGGGTCCCTGTCAATATTGTTTTGGACAGAGGGGTACAATTTGTTTCATTGTTTTGGAAAGCCTTCTGTAAAAAGTTGGAGATTGATCTGTCCTTCTCCTCTGCCTTCCATCCTGAAACTAATGGCCAAACTGAGAGGACTAATCAATCTCTAGAACAATATTTAAGGTGTTTTATCTCTGACTGTCAATATGATTGGGTCTCATTCATTCCCCTCGCCGAATTTTCCCTTAATAACCGGGTCAGTAACTCGTCAGGGGTCTCCCCCTTTTTCTGTAATTTTGGGTTTAATCCACGGTTCTCCTCCGTTTCACCTGGTAGTTCCAACAATCCCGAGGTAGAGGTCGTTCATCGGGAACTGTGCACAGTCTGGGCCCAGGTTCAGAAGAACCTAGAGGCGTCCTAGAGCATACAAAAAACTCAGGCTGATAGAAGACGTTCTGCTAACCCCTTGTTTATGGTTGGGGATCTGGTGTGGTTATCGTCTAGGAACTTGCGCCTTAAGGTCCCGTCCAAGAAGTTTGCTCCCCGTTTTTTTGGGCCGTATAAGGTCATTGAAGTCCTCAATCCTGTCTCCTTCCGACTGGAGTTGCCCCCATCTTTTCGAATACACGACGTGTTTCATGCCTCCCTCCTTAAACGCTGCTCCCCGTCCTTGGCTCCCTCGAGGAAACCTCCTGTTCCCGTTCTCACCCCTGAGGGGGTGGAATTCGAGGTGGCCAAGATTGTGGACAGCAAGATGGTCCAAGGCTTCCTCCAGTACCTGGTCCATTGGAGAGGAAACGGGCCTGAGGAGAGGACTTGGGTACCCGCCCGGGATGTTCACGCTAGGGTATTGGTCAGGAAGTTCCACCTTCGTTTCCCCAATAAACCAGGTCCACTTAGAAAGGGTCCGGTGGCCCCTCATAAAAGGGGGGGTACTGTAAAGGATCTGCCAGGCACAACTTCTGTGTATACGCCCATAGGTAATCAGTCTGCATCTGAGTCTATGTCTCTGAGACGGACTCCATCTTCCACCACTCAGGATGGCAGGCTTAGGAGTGGGAGAGCCTATCGAAGCCTGGCCAGACGGAGCTAGCTCCCACCCTCTGTCTATTTATACCTGCCTTTCCTGTTCCTCCTTTGCTTGTGATTCTTCTCGTGTGGTTTCCTGGCCCAGCTACAGCTTCTAACTATTTGATCCTGCTCCATACTGACCCTGGCTTACTGACTACTCTCCTGCTCTGCGTTTGGTACCTCGTACACTCCTGGTTTGACTCGGCTCGTTCACCACTCTTGTTGCTCACAGTGTTGCCGTGGGCAACTGCCCCATTTCCCTTAGCTTTGTGTACCCTTGTCTGTTTGTCTCGTGCACTTACTGAGCGTAGGGACCGCCACCCAGTTGTACCCCGTCGCCTAGGGCGGGTCGTTGCAAGTAGGCAGGGACAGAGTGGCGGGTAGATTAGGGCTCACTTGTCCGTTTCCCTACCCCCACCCTTACATTATGGCTCTCAAATATTGCGACACAAAAACATAAGTTTGTTAAGTTTTCAGTGTAAAAGTAGTAAAATGATATAATCTACATAAATTTTGTGTAACCGTAATCATACAGACCCACAGAATAAAGTTAACAAGTGATTCATATCGCACAGTGAAAACTGTAAAAAAAATAAATAAATAAAAAATAAGCATGCTAGAATCGCTGATTTTTAGCCACCTTGCCTCCCAAAAAATTAACTACAAAGTGCTCAAAAAGTCACATGTACTTAAAAAGAAAAAAAGTTATGGCTCTAGTAATGCGGGGATGAAAAAAAACATTTGATATGAAGGCCAGATGAGAATATACTCTTAATGTCAAGAAGTGGTTATCAAGGTCCTAATATTTGGGAACCAAGAACGGGAGGGCCCAAGAACATCTGCTCAAAACGAGGGTGCCCGTATTGTACAAGTGCAACACTTTCCCAGTGAAGTTTCCCAACTGCAAAGAAGGAAAGGTCCCAGAAAAGGTGCAAAGTGTGTTCCGAAAGGGAAATAAGAATGGAGACAATTAATCAGTGCAACAATGGCCTGTGCACAATGGATTGCTTTAAAGCGTGAAATGGCCTATTAGTGAAAAACTTGCAATTTTCACTTTTCACCATCCTCTGCACATTAATTTCTGGAAAACACATGTGGGGTCAAAATGCTCACTACAGCCCTTGATAAATAACTTTAGGGGTGTAGTTCCCAAAATGGGCTTACTTCTCAGGGGTTTCTTTTATTATTTTATCTCAGAGCCTCCACAACTGTGAACCAATGCTGTGTAAATCACCAAATTGGGCCTCAAAGGTGCATGGTACTCTTTCACTCCTGAGCCCTGTCGTATGTCCAGGCAAAAGATTAGGGCCACATGTAGGATGTTTCTAAAACCAGGAAACCTCATAATAATTAATATACTCTTTTTACAGTGGCATAAGATGGGCACAACATATTGGACACTTTAATAGCCACCTTCACTCTGCAACATCTACTGCACACTGATTTCTGGAAAACACCTGTGGGGCTAATATGGTCACTACGAGGGGTGTAGCTACCAAAATGGGGTCAGTTCTCGGGGGTTTCAGCTCTAGTGTTACCTCAGGTGCTCTACAAATGCGACATAGTAGTAAAAACCAATACATCTAAATCTGTGCTCCAAAAGCTAAATGGTGCTCCTATTCTGAGCCCTGCTGCGCGCCCATACAGAAGTTTACAATCATATATGGGGTATTTACGTACTTGGGAGAAATTGCATCAAATATTATCGTGTGTTTTTTCTACTATAACACCTTGTAAGAATTTTTAATTTGGAATTACATATTATTAGAGTTAGAATTGAACATTTTTATCCAAATTGTAATAAAACCTGCGAAACACCTGTGGTATTAACATGCTCACTAGATATATGCCCTGAGGGGAGGAGTTTCCAAAAATGGGGTCACTTCTCGGGATTTCTCACTGTACTTGTACCTCAGGGGCTCCGAAAATGTAACATGGCACCCAAAAACCAGTCCAGCAATATCTACAGTTCAAAAACAAAATGGCGCTCCTTCTATTCTGAGCCCTGCTGTGTGTTCAACCAGCAGTTTATGACCACATATTGTGTATTGCTGTACTCTGAAGAAATTGCATAAATTGTAGTGTTTTTCTCCTATATTCCTTGTGGAATTATTTTTTTTTTTTAGCTAAAACTTCATATTAATAGAAATTTATTTTTTTCATTTTCACAGCGCAATACTAATACATTCTATTACACACCCGTGGGGTTCAAACGCTCACTACACCCCTAGATAAATTCCTTGAGGGGTGTAGTTTATAAAATGTTTATTTTATTTTTTTTGGTGGGTGTTTATGTTTTGGCACCTCAAGGCCAGCAAACCTATAATGGTGCCTGAAAAACACCCCAAAATCTACAAGGTCATCCTTTACATGTAAGGCCTGTTTCAGTAAAGTTGCACACTAGGGCCACATATGGGATATTTCTAAAAACTGCAGAATCAGATTTAGGGTATGTGCACACGATAGCTGTCTTTTACGTCTGAAATTACAGACTGTTTTCAGGAGAAAACAGCTCCGCCGTTTCAGACATAATTGCTCGTCCTCGCATTATGCGAGGCGTCTTTGACGGACGTAAATTTGAGCTGTTCTTCATTGAATTCAATGAAAAACGCCTCAAATTACGTCCAATTAAGTGTCCTGCACTTCTTTGACGAGGCAGTAGTTTTACGCGTCGTTGTTTGACAGCAGTCAAACGACGACGCGTAAATTACAGGTCGTCGGCACAGTACGTCGGCAAACCCATTCAAATGAATGGGCAGATGTTTGCCGACGTATTGTAGCCGTATTTTCAGGCGTAAATCGAGGCATAATACGCCTTGTTTACGCCTGAAAATAGGTTGTGTGAACCCAGCCTAATAATGATTGAGTTGCATTCCTTTGTTAACTTGCTTTGTTAGGGTATGTTCACACGTAGTCAACAAAAACGTCTGAAAATCCAGAGCTGTTTTAAAGGGAAAACAGACCCTGCTTTTCAGACGTTTTTTTACCAACTCGCATTTTTCGCGGCGTTTTTCGCGCCGTTTTCGCTGCGTTTTTTACGTCCGTTTTTGGAGCTGTTTTCATTGGAGTTTATGAGAAAACGTCCAAAGAAGTGTCCTGCACTTCTTTTGACGAGGCTGTATTTTTACGCGTCGTCGTTTGACAGCTGTCAAACGACGACGCGTAAATAACAGGTCGTCTGCACAGTACGTCGGCAAACCCATTCAAATGAATGGGCAGATGTTTGCCGACGTATTGGAGCCGTATTTTCAGATGTAAAACGAGGCATAATACGCCTCGTATACGTCTGAAATTTGGCCGTGTGAACATACCCTTACAGAAAAATGGATTAACATTGAATTTCTGCAAAATAATAAAATAATAAATTTGCTTTATTTCCTGTATGCCATGTTAAATACTTTTGTGTCAAAAAAAACAAAAGTATAGTAGGTATGATACCTTTATTGGCTAACCATAAAAATTATAAATGCAAGCTTTCAGAGCACACAGCCCCTTCAGGCAGTTTACAAATGAATGACTTTGAAAAAAGCACAACATTTAAGATGTTACACAAAGACTTTATTTCCAGTGTTACACTTAGGCCTTATTTACACGAGCGTATTTCACGTACGTGATACGCGCGTGAAAATCACTATGTTAGTCAATGGGGCCGTTGAGACATTCCGTGATTTTCACGCAGCGTGTGTCTGCTGCCTAAAACTCACGACATGTCCTATACTTGGGCGTTTTTCACGCATCACGCACTCATTGAAGTCAATGGGTGCGTGAAAATCGAGCACAGCACACGGAAGCACTTTTGTGTGTCGCGCGTGATTCGCGCTACAGTTGTTAAATAAATGAAGGAAAAAAAAAAATCAACACATTCATTGCAGTTTCTAAGCATCAAAACCGCGTGTAATAAGAATGGCATATGCGTGAAAATCACGCAGCCACACACCATTCACTAATGACACACGGAACTGCAACACGCGCAAAATGCTGCGTTTTTTTGCGCCCTCAAAATGCACAAGTTCGTGTGAATTTCGCCTTAAAGGGTTTACGAACTTACCAAAGGCCGTTTTGAATACTTTAAGGGGTGCAACTTTTAAAATGGGGTGGATTTATGTTTTTTAACCCGTTCCCGACATCCGCCGTATATATACGGCGCTGTCGGGAATGTGTTCCCGCAAACCGCAGTGCAGTTACCTCGCAGTGATGGTCGGGCTCAGAAGCAGAGCTGGCACCATCACCGTGGGGTGACAGCTGTATTATACAGCTGGCACCCTCCTGTAACTGCCAGAACTGGAGCTATTCTCCGATCCGGCTGATTAACCCCTCAGATGCTGCGCTCAATAGATCGCAGCATCTGATGGGTTTTAATCCGACTGGCAGCCCAGCGACGCAATCGCTGGGTTGCTATGGCAGTCGGAGGCCAAATAATGGCGTTCGAGTCTGCCTTGTACGGGAGCCGATAAGGACCTGCCTGCGGTGTGTCCTCATAGGCTTGCTCTCAGTGAATAACCGACAGCGCAATACACTGCACTACGTATGTAGTGCAGTGTATTAGAGTAGCGATCGGGGCATCAGACCCTCAAGTGCCCTAGTGGGACAGGTAAAAAAAGTAAAAAAAAGTTAATAAAAATTTCGTAAAACAATAAAAACACAAGTTTCAAGTAAAAAAAAAAGCTAAACTGCCTTTTTTCCCATATTAAGTCTTTTATTATGGGAAAAACCGTAAAAAATTAAAAAAGCTATACATAACGACCCAAACTACAAAACTATTATGTAAATTATCCCGCATGGTGAACGCCGTAAAAAAAAAAACATGAAAAACAACGCCAGAATCTTTGTTTTTAGGTCACATCTCCTTCCAAGAAATGCTATACAAAGTGATCAAAAAGTCACATTAAGGCCGGGTTTACACGAGCGTGTGCGTTTTGCGCACGCAAAAAATGCGGCATTTTTCGTGCGCAAAAGGCACTTAACAGCTCCGTGTCTCAGCCCCGTATGATGCGCGGCTGCGTGATTTTCGCGCAGCCGCCATCATTATGACACTCCGTTTGGATGTTTGTAAACAGAAAAGCACGTGATGCTTTTCTGTTCTCATTCACACTTTTTACTGCTGTTGCGCGAATCACGCTCGTCCCACGGAAGTGCTTCCGTGTGGCATGCGTGATTTTCACGCACCCATTGACCTCAATGGGTGCGTGATGCGCGAACAACGCACAAATATAGGACATGTCGTGAGTTTTACGCAATGGACACACGTTGCGCAAAAATCACGGACTGTCTGCACTGCCCCATAGACTAACATAGGTCCGTACGACACGCGTGAAAATCACGCGCGTTGCATGTACTTATTACACGTTCGTCTAAACAAGCCCTTACTCCAAAATAGTACCAATAAAAATGACAATCCGTCCCGCAATAATCCCTGACACAGCTTTGTGCACGCAAAAATAAAAAAGTTATGGGTCTTAGAATATGGCGACACAGAAAACAAATGATTTTATAAAAAAAGTGATTTTATTGTGCAAAAGCTGCAATACATAAAAAAAACTATATAAATTTGGTATCGCCGTAATCGTATTGACCCGCAGAATAAAGTTATCATGTAATTTATGGCACACTGTGGATGCCGGTAAAAAAAAAACAATTAAAAACTATTCCAGAATTGCTTGTTTTTGGTAATTTCCTTTACCAAAAAAAGAAATAAAAAGTGATCAAAAAGTCGTATGTGTTCCAAAATGGTACCAATAAAATCTACAGCCCGCCTCACAAAAAAACAAGCCCGCACTCCGCTCATTAAACTGAAAAATAAAAAAGTTATGGCACTAGTAATGCGGTGATGAAAAAACATCTCAATGCGCAGGCCGGAGGGGAATATTCCTTCAGTTTCAGGGCCCTAGTATTTAGGAACTAGGAAAGGGAAGGGACATAGCACATCCACTGTAAGCGAGGGTGCCCGTATTATACCAGCGCAAAACTTTCCCAGCAAAATTTCCCAAAATACGAAGGAGAAAAAGTCCCCAAAAGGTGTAGAGTGTTACAAAAGGGGGATAAGAAAGAAAACGGTTTATCAGTGAGACACTGGCCTGTGCATAATGGATCGCTTCACAGCGTAACACATATCTATGGATAATTGTATTAACCCCATTATTATTCCCTCTTATTATGCCCTGATGGACTCCGCACAGATTACATATGCCCTGATGTTCTCCGCCCAGATTACATATGCCCCCACATTATAAACTGAAATACCAGCAAAACTCAAACAAAACTACCAAGCAAAATCCATGCTCAAAATGGCGGTCTTTCCCTTCTTAGCCCTACAGTGTGCCCAAACAGCAATTTATGTCCACAACCACAAGTAAGGCATTACCATACCCGGGAGAACCAGCTTAACAATTTATGGGGTAAGGTTCTCCAGCGGCACAACATAACGTTCGGTGAATAGGCAGATCAGTGGAGAAATTGCAATTTTCACTTTGCACCATCCACTGCGTATTCATTTCTGAAAATCACCTGTGGAGTCTAAACTCTCACTACTCCCCTTGATAAATGCCTTTAGGGGTGTAGTTTCTAAAACGGGGTCACTTTTGTTTGGTACATCAGGGGTTTTGCAAATGCAACATGCTGTCCGCAAACCATTCCAGCAAAATCTACGCTCCAAAAGATAAATACCGCTCCTTTTCTTCTGAATGCTCCCATATATGTAAACAGCCGATTATAACCACATATGGGGTGTTACCGTACTCGGGAGAAATTTCTTTACAAATGTTGGGGTGCTTTTTCTGCTCTATTCCTTGTAAAAATTAAAAATGTTGATCTAAAACTACATCTTATTGGAAAAAATATATATTTTTCATTTTCATGGCTTAATTCTAATTAATTCAGCAAAAAACCTTTGGGATCAAAATTTTCACTATACCCCTAGATGATTCCTCAGGGGGTGCAGTTTCCCAAATGGAGTCACTTTTGGGGTGTTTCCACTGTACTAGTACTACAGAGGCTCAGCAATTGTGACATGGCGCCCAGAAACCATTCCAAAATCCAAATGGTGCTCCTTCCATTCTGAGCCCTATCGTGTGTCCAAACAGACGTTTATGACCACATGTGGGGTATTGGTTTACTCGGGAGAAATTGCTTTACAAATGTTGCTGTGCTTTTTCTTCTTCAGTCCTTGTGGAAATTAAAAAAAATTAGCTAAACCTACATGTTCTTTGAAAAAATTTAGATTTTCATTTTTACGGCCTACTTCCAATAAGTTCTGTAAAACACCTGTGGGGTCAAACTGCTCACTGTACCCCTAGATAATTTCCTCAAGGGGTGTAGTTTCAAAAATGGTGTCACTTGTTGGGGGTTTCCACTGTTTTGTCCCCTCAGGGGCTTTGCAAATGTGACATGACCTCCGCAAACCATTCCTGCTGAATTTGAGTTCCAAAAGCCAAATGGCGCTCTTTCCCTTCTCAGCCTCACCGTGTGTCCAAACAGCCGTTTATTACCACATGTGGGGTACTGTTTTACTCGGGAGAAATTTATTTACAAACTTTATGGTGCTTTTTCTCCTTTAGTCCTTGTGGAAATGAAAAAAAAAATAGGTAAACCTACATTTTATTTGAAAAAATTTAGATTTTCATTTTCATGGCCTAGTTCCAAAAAAACAATATAAAAGGACATTTAAAAAATGATGCCAACACAAAGTAGACATATAGGAAATGTTAATTCTAAACTATTATGTGTGGTGACTATCTGTTTTAACCTGAATTAACACTGCTGTGTTTTGTCCTTGAGATATGGAACATATGTCGGCTGCATTTCCTGGACCAAACACAATTTAGGGAGCTGGAGTTTCTAACAACATAGCTTTGCATGTTGCTAGGAGTTCCCGTGGGAATACTGACCCGTACTGTAATCATGTTTACAGTACGGGATGGTAGTGACGCAGGGAGGCAGTGACTCACAACGTCATGGATGACCATGATGATAGGAGTCCTGCCTTCCTGAACTGTGTTCGGTCTGGGAAATGTGGCCGACATACAGCCTATATCTCGCAGGCCAAACCCGGCCGCGTGAATCCAGCCTTACAAGCAGAGAAATAAAGATTTTGAAAAATGCTAATTTTTCTACATTTTCAATACATTTTGGTGTTTTTCACAAATAAACACAGAAAGTAATGACCACAATGTACCACTAACATAAAGTAGTATGTGTGACAAAAAAAACAATCTCAGATTCTCTTGGATAAGTAAATACATTTCAAAGTTATTACGACATAGAGTGACTCATGTCAGATTTGAATAATAGGGCTGTGTCCACAAGACCAAAACTGTCCTTAAGGGGTTAACTAACAGGAAGAGCAAGCATTGATTGCACTTAAAGGGTTTTTCCCATCTTGGATTTATGGCATACTCACAGGATATGCCATAAATGTCCGATAGATGCGAGTCCCACGCCTATCTCTAGAACGGGGGCACCTTAAGCCCCGTTCTACCTTCTTTACCTACCGCTGCCTCCTGGCCACTTTCTGATTAGGTGATTGGGAGCTACGGAAATGGTGTCGTTCGCCAGGCTACGTTGTTTCCAGAGCTTCCATTCACTTCTATGGGAGTTACGGAAACAGCGTAGCTCAGCACACTCGGCTGTTTCTGTAACTCCCGACCACCTAATCAGGAAGTGGCTGGGAGGAAGCAGGAGCCGAGCAAGGTAGAACAAGGTTTAGGGGGCCCTGTTCTAGAGATATGTTCGGGTCCCAGAGGTGGAATACATATCTATCGAACATTCATGGCATATCTGTGGATATGCCATAAATGTCCACAAACATTTAAGAAAAGAAACAAAAGTAAAGGAGGAATCTTTTGCCATACCATAGAAATGTTCTTCTTGCATCATTATTGTAGTTTTCATCTTCCTAATAAACAGTACATGGGTAATCAGTATTGCTGGCACTTCACTTTGTATGTATTATCAGCTTCTAAATGAAACAAGTATAAATATTTCACGATTAGAACACATATTTTGGTTTAACTGTTTTCTTCTGGGGATAATTTAGTCTGTATAGTCTTCTAAAGTACATTCTATTTGGGACATAAAATGACTCTTAACCTTAATGAAAATATTATGATATGTTATGTAATTATAACCAATGGTTTCCAGAGGCTAACAAGGTTATTGGGCTAGGTATTGTTCCAAGAAACATCCTCCCATTTTTAGTGTTAAGGCAACTCTATAGTATGTATATAGAAGAAAGAGAAAACAGAGTCTTAGAGCCAATATATATCAAAGAGTATCAAAAAAAGGTTTCTTTATTCAATATATATAACAACAAACATTTAAAACTGTATATGACAGGAGAAACTCAATGTAATGTCAACACAACAATATATCAGGGAAACCCAGATTATAGGTAGTAAACCATTAACCAATATAAATCTACAGGCAAGAGTATCATTAGTTAGAAAGTGCAGTGCAAGTATTGTGGCTGCTACAGGGCCAAATGATCCTGACAAGAAGCATGAATGTACTAAGAAGATAAGGGTGAGCCATCCCCTGAAACTCCAGGAGTAGGCATGATACACTTACCCATATAAAGTCTTGATGAGTTCCCTGACGATCGGTGTGTGCGCCCCGACGCGCGTTTCGCGACTATTCGCTTCCTCAAGGGGGAGTGGTATGTATGTCCAATGGCACCCTCTATATACCCCTTCTATAAGTGACCCAGGTGTGTATTATGGACGTTCTGCCTCGCCAAACGGTGTACGGCGCGCATCCGACGCCACAGCCGGAAGTGTGGCAAGCCCCACTTCCGCCCTCCAGTGCTGCGGCGCACATCCGGGCTCCAGACGCGTACTGAGAGACCCGGACATGCGCACCGCACTGAAGGAGGAGCGGGCGTGGCCAGCCCCAGTCCCGGCCGCGTACGTCAGGAGCGCGCACCCCCTTGGACAGCGCAGAACAGATGTGGACAGGTAATTATATAACAGGACCTCTATTTATGTGTTTGTATTGCGATTAGTTATCTCTAACCACATTGAGGTCGATATAGTAATCAGTAATGGTTCAAATACATACATGGACTTGAAAAAAATGTTATGTAGAAGTGTAAACTGTATTGTCTCTCCCTGTCTTCGGTGTTGACAGCTTTATTTAATCTATAAATTAATTAGAAATGTTTAGAATACCTCGTTTATGTAGTTTAGTGCTTACAGTGTTCTCTGGTAAGTCAGACCCAAAGTCACAGTTACTAAATAGCATTCTAAAGGATGAGAAAAAAAAGTCGCTGTGTTCTACCGTGACAAAACAAATACAATAGCCATCGTCATTCCTTATCCCCCCCCCCCTCTTTGTAGACACACATTTACACATAATATCTGGTTGGCAAAGACTTCTGACAGTTCCTAATGGAAGAGTTGTTAAAGCGTACTTAACCTTTCAGGTGACTTTTAAGAATAAGCTTTCATATGTGTGTACATGGTATAACACTATTTATGGCCATTATATCACTTGTATATGGCACTTTCTAGCAGTTTCCCCCTCTGCAAGCTCCCCCTCTCTAATTCTCAGTTCTCTTTAAGCTAGTGGATGGAGCCTAACTGCTATTATGTCTGCCATACATTGCACACATAGAGAAGAGAACATCCTGCTCCATTATCTCTTTGTACCACACCTTTAGAAGCTGCAGTAACATGAAGCAGATTACACAGCAGTACTGAGCAGTGTAGCTGAGAATCCAGCATTGGGGTGAGATATATCAGTTACTAGATTCTGAAGCTGCGTCAGTGTGTCTATTCTGCCTCTTTCCTATTCTGCTACTGCTCCCTCCTGCCCCTCTCCTCTCCACAGACTTGATCCTTCCGTGAGCTAATAGTGTGTCTCATCTTGAGGAGAGGAATTTAGCAGTAAATTCAGAATGAGTGAACAGTTAGGAGGGAGGGGGGAAAGGAGCTTGATAAATGGAGATAGAGCTATTTTTCTCTAACAAGATGTATTACAAAGTTTCTTAAATTCGCTTGTACTATTGATTTATGCAAAGTTTGTTGCAAAGTTAGTGAACATTTAAGCAAATTTAAGTGACTTTAAGGGCACGGCCAGATGTGGCGGAATTGCTGTGGAATTCCGCTGCGGACAGTCCGCAGTGGAATTCTCCAGTGGTCGTTTTTTACAGTTGTTTCAATACATTTTCCGGCAAGTTAGTTCAGACGATGCAGAAAACGCTGCTGTGGACCATAGGCTGCGGTGCGGAATTTTCCCTCTCCAGCATGCACTGACTGTTGCGGAGAAGAAGCGGAATTTCACTGCGGATTTCGGCCTTTGCAATGCAAAAACTTAAATCTGTGGCAAGTTCGCTGTTTTTTCTGCAACGTCTGAATTACCTGTCAAATATGCAAATGCTGGTGCAGATTCGTTGCGTAAATGCCCCAAATCTGCACCAACATTTGCAGCGGAAAACCTCTGCCACGTCTGGCCGGGCCCTTAGTGTTATATATACCAGAGGTGCACAGTGACTTTTTGCTTATCCCTTATTAGCGAATCATAGTGCAGATAGATTAAGTTGGCCATAAATATTTTTAAAACTCACCATTAATATGCAGATTCTACTTGGTAAAATGTCTATATGACATCCAGTAAAGAGGCTGAGGGAGAGAAATAAAAACTTCTATAGGAATAGAAATGCCTAAAGCTGGCCACATACATTAAATAGCAGTTGGTCAAACCATTAAACCCTCCCAACTTGCAGGTAAAATCCAACATGCCCAATTCTTCCTTTCCGTGATGATGGTGTTGTAGTCACCATATGCATTAGATTGTTTGCAGAACCTTCTGAAGTCAAATGGGTCTGAGAACATTTATCAAATTTTTATAGCCAGCTCAAAGGGGTTGTATGAGATTAGAAAAAAAGGGTCTGCTCTCTTTTCAGAAACTGCTTCACTCTTGTCCACAAATGGTGTCTGATATTCCAGGTCAGCTCCATCCCATGCTCCAATAACTGCTGTTTACTAAGATTGCTATCAGCTGAATGTATTTATAAGGTCTTGTGTTAATAAATAAATATATATAAATAAATAAATATATAAGCTGATATTTTTATATTTTTACTCTTTTGTAAGATTTACTCACTCCAAAACTTTAACTTTTAGGACTCACTCCTTAGGGTTCTTTTACACGTAAAGATAAATTGTTAACCAAAGAGTGCCAATCGACAATATAGCGAGTCATTAACATTCGAAAGACATGTTAATGACTTATGTAACTACGTTTTTGTTTTGTTTTTGCATGTTTTTTTTTATTTTTGATCGCTTATAAGAAAAAAGATAAAAATTTCTCTCTGATCGGGCAATCCTCGAACATGATTACACTAGCCAATGATTGCGAACTTGTACCCAATTTTATGATATTTTACATGATATTCGCCCTGTGTAAAAGTCCCTTTATAGGCAATTTGTAAGGGATGTAGACAGATAGAAAACATTTAGTCCACATAGTTCCGGCATAGTTTTTCTTTCTAGCAGAGAAAAAGGAGATTAATTTCCTTTTTATGTAAAAATACCCTTAAGTCTATCCAAAGTAATTAAGATGATTGATACTTGTGCCTTATTCCTTTTGATCAGCAATCAGTACTGTATATATCATGTCTCTCTGTGTGTACCTGTCCTGTAGACTGCAATCAAATATTTAACAATGGAGTACAGTCCTTGCTCAACATCTGTCACTCTATGGGTAAACAATACAATGCACAGTTTATTTGTCTACTCTAACCGGTTTAGTGCACTGCTCAGTGTTGAAACACAATGTTAGTTCTTAATATGCTAACACTTGAGTCAAGATGACCTAGGAAATCTTTCTATGATTAAATAATATATGGTTTATATTGCAGCCAACCACTTTGAACCAGGCAAATATATAAAAGGTAACTAAGAGCTAGTATGGTTGTAATTTCCATATAAAGAATATTACTCTTGCAAGCATCTACTTCTTCGCAGGTACACAGCTGGCAATAGAACCTTAAACGTTTGGAGATCACAAAAATGCAATGTTCATCACAACAGACGCATAAATACACATTAATCCCTTAATGACCGCCCATACGCCTTTTCAAGGTGGTCATTAAGGGTACTTATGCCACAGCGCCACCTTTTCAAGACACTGTCATAAGCACGCCACAGGTGTCACGTGGCAGAAGCATACCTGTGGTCCAACTGCTTGTGGAAAGCTTATAACATAGGATCATCACAGACAAAAGTAGATGTAAAGCTGTGGAGGCAATAAATGTGATTTTGTGATGTTATAGTAATGGTCACGATAGGCAGACAGACTGGATGCTATAGAAATCAATTTAGCTCAATTTGATGTGAATACTTGGGGTTTTTCTCTCAAAGTCACTCAATATTTCTTTCAATACATGCTAGTGTAATAGGTCCACTATAATTAACATTGTCTGCGACCTTTGTTTTATATTAATACATTCCAACATTTTAATCTCAAATCCCAGGAAATCACCCAAAACGCCCAAGAAATAATGCATTTTGAGCTAATTTACATAAACATTCACTTACCATGGTATGTAACAAAGGAAAGTCCTGCAAAGAACAGGACTGTTGGCAAAATGCATTCGATTTTGGCAGGTGCAACGAGCGCTCATTTGCTCCTGTCACAAGGAGCTATGTATGGGGATGAGCGATCGTTACTCGGATCGCTCGACCCCATACTTTATTGTCATGTCGGCAGACCGTCTCCCGGGGGAGGGGGGGTGCCATCTACAAGGGGGCTATTGCACGAGCTACAGCAAAAAAAAATCTCCTCCTCCTCACATGCAATTCTCAGATCACATTCAAGTGATGGCCGTGTTTTACATGACCTCATAGTCTTCTATGGGAGCCGTGCAGACGTGAGAACAGCCCAAAATAGGGCATGTTCTATTTTTTGACGGCCCGGTTTACTGCTGCTAAGGATAAAAAAAAAGACACAGTGGGTAAACAGCATAAAGAATTTGGTAACAAATAATCCTGAGCAACAAAGAAACGAAAATGTCAATAATGCATGGAAGCTCAAAATGTATACAGTGCGAAATTTAATCGCTGAACATCAATAAGTAACTTTACCAGCTGGTGTATATAAAAGATTGGACATAGTCACATAAAAGTTATATATGATATTGATTCATTTTAATTGATATAGTAAATGCATGTTCGGTTGCACCAGGATATTTGATACAAGTCCCAAAGTCAAAGGTGACCAGATGGTATCTTAAGTCAAAACTGTCACTTTGGTCATTTTATAGAATAGACAATTGTTGGCAGAACTAAAATGCGCCATTATTTCCTTTTTTGTATTGAGTATTGAAAGTGTAATTTGACTATTGGTAGAACTAGCCTAATATGCTTCTATTAGCCCTATTTACAATCAGGAGTTATTTGATAATATATTTGCAGTGCTTTGTAAAGGCTAATGCACACTACTGTACTAAAATTACCTATAAGCTCCAAGCTGTACAGATCTGCAAAAGTGGTGCCCATACTCTGCATCCATGTGTCTCCAATTTCATGCGGAAAGTGTGTAAAAAAAATTGTGGCATGTTCTATCACTTCCCGTATTATGGATGCACCATATGGCGGCACACAAAGTGCTTATGACTATGTAATATGTGAATTGGCACCTACAGAATTAATCAGTTGAACAAAGGAATGTTTATATTTTTCATTTCATTGTGCCCCCCCCCCCCCAATGGCACCCTAGGAAGCTCCCTACTTAGCCTATCCCTTGTCCCATTTCTGATAGTTGGCCACTAATTTCCAGAATGGAACTAATTTTCTTGTTGTGTGGATATGTGCTGGAATATAATGTAAGTACCTTCTTATTTAAGAAGGGCTTGTTATGGAAAATCTAATTACAATGCTGGCACATTAAGAAAATCTTAGAACAAGATTTTATACATGTCAATAAGACATCTCACTGTACTTGGCTGACACTTCAAGGAACCACTATGTTCTTGCTGAACTGGAGTGAACAATCTAATTTACCTGTCACAGAATACACATAAAAACACTATAGTCAATTCCTAGACAATTTATCAGAATGAGAATGTGAAAGGTCATATCATGCAAACTATGCATATAATTAAATTGTAGCAATGAGATCTATAAAACTGTTGCTGCCAAGTAATGCGGACCAGCATCACACCATTCATAAGCCAGGCAGGGGCGTATGAAAAGTGTATAAATGACACAATAGTAATAATAAGTCATTATGTAAATATAATAAGATTGTTCTAAAGCATAAATAGAAAACAATCTCTAATGATGGCTTGTCTGTGTTCAGTCCCATGTATGTGTTTATGTGTGTTGCACACTGTTGAGGAGTGAGCCAGTAAATCTAGTGTAAACTTGTAGCTGAGTTGGGGGATGTCTGGTAGACGACAGCTTTTCTTTCTTACAACATTGGTATGTTAGGGGGATGGAAAGAAGAGAACATTCAAAGTATGTCTGAATAGGAGGCAAAGGGGGAAGAGACATTTCATGGGCAGAGCTATACAAGCCTTTGCTCTTAAACAACAGTTTACTTTAGACAGCTTGGATATATTATTTGCCATTTATTATCTTTTTGTAAGCTGTAAATTGTATAATAGAATATACGAGCTGCACTTCACGGTGTTACAAATTGGTGTCTATCTAAGTAATGCAAAGCACTAAATTTATGCTTAAGTTATACTAGTTTGTTACAGGCGTATAATAAATGACTGACTCCCTGCTACAGCAAGCAAGATTTATATCACCTCAGCAAGCAAAGTGTAAATGATTAACACTTACTAAATGTCATTGTGTAATATGAATAGTAATAGTGTTAGTATACAAAAATTATTGTTTACAAAGTCATCAGCTCTTGCTGCACAATAAGGGTGGGTTAACGTTGGCTGTGGTTTTTCTTGCTGTTTACAGTAGCAAGAAGCTACTACACAGGAAACATATTGCTTATCTAGCTACAAGTACTTGATAGTGTCTTAACTAAAGGCCCTTTTACACCGGCCGACACTCAGCCGGTGCAGCGAGCACTGATCAACGAGACATCGTTGATCGGTGCTTGTTTGCTCCTGTCACACGGAGCTATGGATAGGGACGAGTGCTCGTTATTCTGATCGCTCGTCCCCATACATTATTATCTTGTCGGCAGCGCATCTCCCTGTTTACACAGGGCGATGTGCTGCCGACAACAATAATATTTAACTTTTTTTTTAAACTATACGACCAGCAGATGATCGTGCGTTTGCTCGTTCATCTGCTGATCGCTGCATTTTTTACACAGGGCAATTATCGGCAACAAGCGATATATGAACTCTCGTCTGCACAATAATCGCCCTGTGTAAAACCCCCTTTAGTAATGTCAGTGCAATTTAAAGAAATAAAATGTGACAGAAGGTCTATAGGGTCATAGAGGCAAATATATACACACACACAATGCATGAGGGCCTAAATAATACAGACAAAATGTCAGCATCCACAAGATCTGACGTACCAGACTATATAGTCTGGATTATTGAACAAACATAGAGAAATTACACAAGTACAAATAAATTTCCTTCATAGTAAGTAGCCAAAAGTAAAATCATTCTTAAATAATCTTAAAGAGTCTCTGTCACCAGATTATAAGTGCCCTATCTCCTACATAATCTGATAGGCGCTGTAATGTAGAGAAGTGTTTTTTATTTTGAAAAACGATCATTTGTGAGCAATTTTAGATTTATGCTAATTAGTTTCTTAAAGAGGCTCTGTCACCACATTATAAGTGCCCTATCTCCTACATAAGGAGATTGGCGCTATAATGTAGGTGACAGCAGTGCTTTTTATTTAAAAAAACGATCTATTTTCACCACTTTATTAGCGATTTTAGATTTATGCTAATGAGTTGCATAATGACCAAGTTGGCGTGTTTTTACTTTAGACCAAGTGGGCGTTGTACAGAGGAGAGTATGACGCTGACCAATCAGCATCATGCACGCCTCTCCATTCATTTAGGCAGCGCATAGGGATCCTTTTACATCACTATGTGCTGTCTTATACTAACACATTAATGATACTCAAGTGTTTAGACAGTGAATATACATTCCATGGGATGTCTATTCACAATCCCTGCACTTCGTTACTGTTTCTGTGGTAGTTACAGCAGAGCAAGCGTAATCTCGTTGTAACCTGTCATCTACAGCGTAATCTCGCGAGATTACGTTTGCTCTGCTGTAAGTACCACAGAAAGAGTAACGAAGTGCAGGGATTGTGAATAGACATCCCGTGGAATGTCTATTCATTGTCTAAACACTTCAGTATCGTTAATGTGTTAGTATAAGACAGCACATAGTGATCTAAAAGGATCCCTATGCGCTGACTAAATGAATGGAGAGGAGTGCATGACGCTGATTGGTCAGCGTCATACACTCCTCTGTAAAGTGGCGAAAACAGATCGTTTTTTTAAATAAAAAGCACTGCTGTCATCTACATTACAGCGCCCATCTCCTTATGTAGGAGATAGGGCACTTATAATGTGGTGACAGAGCCTCTTTAATGCACAACTGGGCGTTTAACTTTTGACCAACTGGGCGTTGTAAAGAGAAGTGTATGACGCTGACCAATCAGCATCATACACTTCTCTCCATTCATGTCCATTTGTACTCAGCAGAGCGTGATCTAGCGAGATCACGCTGTGCTGTCAGATACACCCACATTAACTTTACTGGAGTGTCTTGAGAGTGAATAGACTCCAGCCTCCAGCCAGGACGCGATGTCTATTCACACTCGACACTTCGGTAAAGTTTTTGTGGGACTTACTCGCGAGATCACATCCTGGCTGGAGGCAATGTCTATTCACTATCAAGACACTTCAGTAAAGTTAATGTGGGTGTATGTGACAGCACAGCGTGATCTCGCGAGATCACGCTGTGCTGAGTACAAATGGACATGAATGGAGAGTGATTGGTCAGCGTCATACACTGCTCTTTACAACGCCCAGTTGGTCAAAAGTTAAACGCCCAGTTGGGAATTAAGAACTAATTAGCATAAATCGAAAATTGCTCATAACGTGCTAAAAAATTATCGCTTTTCAAAATAAAAAAACACTGTTATCTACATTGCAGCGCCAATCACATTATATAGGAGATAGAGCACTTATAATGTGGTGACAAAGCCTCTTTAAATTTCTAAATGTGCGAAAATCTGAATTATTAGGATTGTCTACTGAGCGGCTCTAAAGGAAATGTCAGACTTGCAGGTGATAAAAGGGCCATACACATTGTTTTTCTCAGATGCAGAATCTGTCTAAAATCTACTCTTGTTATGTCTCATTGGGGAAAATAAGTATCAGAAAGGTTGGATTTTAACCTGATTGATGCTTTATTTCCCAGAGGAGTAGTCCGGGAACATTAGTGGATATCTACTGATTGTCTATGGCCAGCTTGAGAAGCAGAAATGTATTCCGTCATATTCTTACACCAGCTGAGGTTTACGTGTATGGAGCACCTTAAAGCATCTATAAACATAGTAGAGAACTGCATTATCAGCCATTCCAGTAATAAATATATATCAGGGAATTGCTGATAACGCAATTCCTTAATGTTTAAAATGTCTTTAGGGTGGATCTTCACTTCACCGCACGGGCTCAAGTTGGACGTGAAAAACATCAGTTTTTCACATCCGAGTTTGCAATCGTTCGTGTGAATCTGGCCTAACCTAGAAGTGGTTTACGGAAGTAAGGCAACTACACTAAGCGGTCAAGAAAGCAGAATAGTATGTTACCTATAGTTACCTGGTTAACATTCAGCCAATGTCACTGGCAGTCATCAGAGAAATGTATTTGTTTCCTTTTTCTTGCCCGGATGTCCCAGTTCACACATAATAGTGATAGCGGTCCTAATTATCTTATTATTGCACTTACTTCCCAGCCATGCCTTCTCCAAACAGGGCTATGTTGCTCCTCTGCTCTGCTCTCTGCTAATGTATAGTAGCTGTCAGGGAGTGTGTGAGACCCATACAAGCTAATAGCACTGGTCAAAACTCATAAGTGCCTATATGATTCCTCAGTGAGCATTTCACTAGAAGATTGAGGCGATAGGCACACTAAAATACAAACCTATGCGCATGCAGTCTGCTGACATCTCGGTGTTGAAGCCAGCAGGAGAACAGTGTGGTGACCTAATACCAAAATGTACTGTTCCCTATGAGGTCTATTTTTGGCCACCACTATGTTAGACTACACCACGGATTAGACAGCAGACATTACCACAACAGTATACTAATAGGGCTGCAGCTTGGCACTAGGCCTAGATGGGTGGTCTAGTTTGGACATCTAAATCTTACACTGTGGGGCCCCCCTCCCTCAGATATTTGACTTGCAGGCCCTGCATATGGAAACATGTTTGAAAAAGCCTGCCGTATATACATAGGGTTGCTGTGGACAATATTGTACTCTGTTTATATAGGTAGCCAGGTAGAAAATAAACCAGACAAGCAGATTAATATATATATATATATATATATATATATATACTGTCCAAGTATATAATATATTAAACTGTCCAAGTTCAATACAACATGAATATTTTAAAATATATTTTATAAAACTTTTTAAAACTTCTAGAGAACTGTCTTTGGTTTTCATGAAGTATTTATTCTAAGGACCTAAGAACACTAGAAAGCTTATGACATGCAATAATGTACTCGCCGCATGTTCATGTGGCTATAGGCTATCTGACTGATCTGTAGTTGCCCCGTGGAACTAAAGCATACCTGTCACCTTCAAAAATGCTCTACAATCTATGGGCAACATGTTCTGGAGCAGGAGAAGCTGAGCAGATTGATATATAGCTTTGTGAAAAAGATTTATTGTAAGGGTATGTTCACATCAGCGTCACCCTTCTGTTCATGGTTTCCGTCAGAGGAACCCATGAATGGAAAGGCAAACGGAAACCATAGCTTCCGTTTGCATTACCATTCATTTCAAGGGTAATGCTTCCGTTACAAATGGTTTCCGTTTGCCTCCGTTCTGTACGGTTTCCGTTTCTTTTTAGCGGAAACAATGGCGCAGTAGACCATGCTATTTCAAACTAAAAAAAGCTTAAACCTTATGGAACAGAGAAAAACTAAAACCATTTGCAACAGAAGCATTACCATTGAAATCAATGGTATTGCAAACAGAAGCTATGGTTTCAGTCTGCCTTTCCGTTCATGGAAAGGTCTGATGGAACCCCTGAACGGAAAGGTGACGCTGATGTGAACAGGCCCTAACTTGTATTTTATTCATTTAAACTTCTGGCTTTAGGAGTCCAGTGGGCGTTCTCATTCACAGCCTTCCCTGTATAAGTGTGCATATAGAAATAGCATGGATTATGATTGCCCACTGAACACCTAAGGCTAGATCGAGCAGGGTTATACGGAATCTCTTCCCACATAACTTTATATTAATCTGCTCAGCTCCTCTTGCTCTATAGCATGCTGCCCATGGATCAGATTGCATTGCTGGATATTCAACATGACAGGATCCCTTTAATATATAACTGTAACGCCGACGGCGGGTCCTGCTCCTACCACCGGGTCTCGTACCTGGTCCAGCAGCCTGTCCCTCCTTCAGGCCGCCTGCATCTGCTTGTGCCCCTTGCCTCGCACCCGCACTGTTCTTAGTGCGTGCTCTGGCTGCCACTTAAAGTGTCAGCGTGTGAGAAATTCAAAACTGTCTCACCAAATCACTGGGGCTCCCCAGGACTATTTAAAGAGGCTCTGTCACCACATTATAAGTGCCCTATCTTGTACATAATGTGATCGGCGCTGTAATGTAGATTACAGCAGTGTTTTTTATTTAGAAAAACGATCATTTTTGACAGAATTATGACCTATTTTAGCTTTATGCTAATTACTTTCTTAATGGACACTTCGGTAACGTTTGTGTGAGATTTACAGCAAGGCAAGCGTAATTTCATTTTAAATGACAGTTTACAGCGTAATCTCGCGAGATTACGCTTTCCTTGCTGTAAATCTCACACAAACGTTACTGAAAAGTCAGGATTCTGAATAGACATCACGTCCTGGCTAGTAGTGACCTCTATTCACTGTCAGGACACTTGAGTAACGTTAATGTGTGTGTATGTGGCTGCACATAGTGATCTAGCTAGATCACTATGTGCTGTGTAAATGAACGGGGAGAAGTGTATGACGCTGATTGGTCAGCGTCATACACTTCTCTCCACAACGCCCACTTGGTCAAAAAGTAAAACACGCCCAGTTATCCATTAAGAAAGTAATTAGCATAAAGCTAATATAGGTCATAACTCATTACAGCGCCGATCACATTATGTAGAAGATAGGGCACTTATAATGTGGTGACAGAGCCTCTAAGGCACCTTCACTATCCACCAGGTGCCTGAGCAATATTGGAACAACCTTGTGTTATCCAGAGAAGGTTCCTGTATGCATCTTATCCTGTCTGCTATTGCCATCAGTTATCAACCTGTATCCAGTCTGCTATTGTCATCAGTTATCTGCCTGTATCCGGTTATTCATTACCAGCGTGTATCCAGTTCGCTACTGCCATCTTTGCTCAGCCTGTATCCGGTCTGCTATTGCTGTGTTCAGTTTGTATCTGGTTATCCATTACCAGTCTGTATATAGTTCGCAATTGCTATCTGTGTTTAGTCTGTATCCGGTTATTCCTTACCAGCCTGTATTGCTATTGCTATCTGCTGTCAGCTGGTATCCTGCTACCCACTACTTGTCTGTGTCCAGCTATATGATACTTGTCCTGTGGTAGCCTCCCCGCAGCGAAGACCAGATCCTTTTATAGGGTTTAAAGGATGAAGTCCGGGTAGGCTACTTAGATAATGCCCTTATAGGTGGCCCTAAGCCAAACTGGTGGAGTAGTCCAGTGTGTCCACAAACTTGCTGGTCGTAACAATAACTTTGTGTGAGTGCAAGTTTGTACGACTTGTAGGCTCCCTTCCTGCAAAACCGAAGCTTGTGACTTATTGCAATATGACTGCACACATACCTATAGTGGTCATTTGAACATATATTTATTAACTTTACCTCAAATGATGATGGTTTAGTAGGAATTATTACAAAACAACACTCTTTGTGTAAAGGATCTGCCAGGCACAGCTTCGGGGTTAACGCCCATAGATAATCAGTCTGCACCTGCTTCTATGTCTGTGAGACTGACTCCATCTTCCACCACTCAGGGTGGGAGAAACTATCACAGCCTGGCCAGACGGAGCTAGCTCCCGCCCTCTGTCTATTTATACCTGCCTTTCCTGTTCCTCCTTGCTTGTGATTCTTCTCGTTTGGTTTCCTGGCCCTGTTGCAGCTTCTTGTACTATTGTCCTTGCTTCATATTGACCCCGGCTTGCTGACTACTCTCCTGCTCTGCGTTTGGCACCTCGTACTCTCCTGGTTTGACTCGGCTTGTTCACTTCTCTTGTTGTTCACGGTGTTGCCATGGACAACTGCCCCTTCTCCCCCTAGCTCTGTGTACCCTTGTCTGTTTGTCTGTCGTGCACTTATTGAGCGTAGGGACCGTCGCCCAGTTGTACCCCGTCGCCTAGGGCGGGTCGTTGCAAGTAGGCAGGGACTGAGTGGCGGGTAGATTAGGGCTCACTTGTCTGTCTCCCCACCCCCGTCACTACATAATCACAAGCCCATACCTAGTCTACCCTGGTCCCTGACACCACTATGGACCCCCTTGAGACCCTGGCTCAGCAAATGCAGGGTCTCTCCCTACAGGTCCAGGCCCTGGCTCAGAGGGTCAACCAGCCTGATGCTACCATGGTAGTCCCCCTCACCTCACCTCTTGAACCCCACCTCAAGTTGCCCGACCGGTTCTCAGGGGACCGGAAGACTTTTCTCTCCTTTCGGGAGAGTTGTAGGCTCTATTTTCGTTTAAAGCCCCACTCCTCAGGTTCTGAGAGCCAGCGGGTGGGTATAATTATGTCCCGGCCCCAGGAAGGGCCCCAAGAATGGGCCTTCTCCTTGGCTCCTGACGCCCCTGAACTTTCCTCCGTTGATCTTTTCTTTTCTGCTCTCGGACTCATCTATGACGAGACTGACAAGACTGCTTTTGCCGAGAGTCTGCTCTGACTTTAGGAAGTGGTGCGTAGCTTCTCGGTGGAATGACCCTGCCTTAAGGTGCCAGTTTAGGTTGGGTCTGTCGAACGCCCTGAAAGATCTGCTAGTTAGTTATCCCTCTTCTGACTCCCTAGACCAGGTTATAGCTTTAGCGGTACGACTTGACCGACGTCTCAGGGAACGACGACTTGAACGTCTTGATGTTTTCTCCTCTGACTCCCCCATGATGCCTCCCGAGGTTCCATTGCTTCGTTCCTCCCCGGAAGACTCGGAGGTACCTATGCAACTCGGGGCCTCCGTGTCCCCCCCAACAACGTAGAGATTTCCGCAGGAAGAATGGTCTCTGCTTCTACTGTGGGGATGACAAGCATCAAGTGAACAACTGTTCTAAGCGTAGACTGCAGCTGGAGAACTTCCGCGCCTAAGTGATCATCGGGGAGATCACTTGGGCGCACAGGTATTTCCCGTAAAGTTGAAACGTAATAAAATCTTGCTTCCCTTTCAGGTCTCTTTTGGTGGTAGGTCTGCTACCGGCAGTGCCTTTGTGGATTCAGGGTCTTCTGCTAATATCATGTCTGTGGAATTTGCTATGCCTCTAGCTATGCCTTTGATTGATTTGCCTAAACCTGTCCCGGTAGTGGGTATCGACTCCACTCCTCTTGCTAATGGTTATTTTACACAGCATACCCCTGTTTTTGAACTCCTTGTTGGCTCCATGCATTTGGAGCAGTGCGCTGTACTGTTAATGCAGGGATTATCGTCCGATTTGGTTTTAGGCCTTCCCTGGTTGCAGTTGCATAATCCCACGTTTGACTGGAATTCTGGGGACCTTACCAAGTTGGGTAATGAATGCTTGACGTCATGTTTTTCTGTTAATTCTATTTCTCCCCCTGAGGAGGTGAACACGCTACCTGAGTTTGTTCAGGACTTCGCCGATGTTTTCTCTAAGGAGGCCTCCGAAGTGTTACCTCTTCATAGAGAATATGATTGCGCAATCAATTTGGTCCCAGGAGCTAAGCTCCCTAAGGGTAGGATATTTAATCTCTCTTGTCCCGAACGTGAAGCCATGAGAGAGTATATCCAGGAATGCCTGGCTAAGGGTTACAATCGCCCCTCTACTTCTCCGGTAGGTGCTGGCTTCTTCTTCGTAGGGAAGAAGGATGGTGGTCTTAGGCCATGCATTGACTACCGAAGCTTGAATAAGGTCACTGTAAGGAACCAGTATCCCCTTCCTCTGATTCCTGATCTCTTTAATCAGGTTCAGGGGGCCCAATGGTTCTCCAAGTTTGATCTACGGGGGGCTTAGATTAGGGCTCACTTGTCTGTCTCCCCACCCCCGTCATTACACTTTGTTTCAATAGGGTGTGGTAGATAAGTGCCTAAAGGCCCTTTTTCACCGGCCGAGCCCCGATTAACGAGGCTCGTTTGCTCCTGTCACAAGGAGCTATGGATGGGGATTAGCGGTCGTTATTCCGATCGCTCGTCCCCATACATTATCATGTCGGCAGCGCGTCTCCCTGTTTACACATGTGCTGCCAACAACGATAATATTTCACTTTTTTCAAACTATACAACCAGCAGATGATCAAGCATTTGCTCATTCATCTGCTGATCATTCCCCTGTTTACACTGGTCAATTATCGGCAACAAGCGTTCTGTGCACGCGCGTCTGCCCGATAATCGTCCAGTGTAAAACCCACTTAACAGACATCTCTGGTCCATCTTATTTCCAGGGAAAACAATATTATCTATATAGGAAAAATCTATCCTGTCCAGCCTTTCCAGCCCGGCAGACATCGTGCAAGAGTAGCCTGTAGACTTTAGATTGTTGGATGATTTGGACATATAGTTTAGTTCAAGTTGGATTTCAAAATGCCCAATCCATTGTTTCCCTGAGAGATTAGCTGCTGCCAGTGGTGACTGACAGCAGCTTATTTCCCCTTGAAGTAAACATGCATGCTCAACTGATCTGAGCATGCATGTTTACGGGGAAGTCGAGGGTGGGGATGTCTTTGGGACAACAGCTATCTCGGGTTTATGGCCAGCTTTATAGCATAATTATTATTTAAATGTAGACATTATTTGGTCAAAAAGTTACCTATAATTGCAAATACAATTTTATTTTTTTAAACAGTGACTGCAAACAAATTATGAACCTGCAGGTTCATAAAAAGCTTGCCCAGCGTGGAGATCAAACTGGAAGCCAAGATGCTATTCCTAGATGGTCAAAATAGGAAGTTAGTTATCAACAGTGTCATCAAGGAACAGGAAGAAGTAAATTTTTTAAAATCTGCTCATAGGAATATTATTTGCGTGTGGTATGAGACTGGATTTTTAGCAATATACACACAATGCTAGTCTAAAGAATGTAATACTCATTATCACATAGATTAAATGGTAAACATGCCAGGGTACTAATTGTGCCATGAAATCTTCATATGTCTGGGTTAGGATTCATTCACATCTGCGTCGGGACTCCGTTCATGGGTTCCGTCTGAGTTTTCCGTCAGTGGAAACCATTAACGGAACCCAGACTAAAACAAACGGAAACCATAGGTTTTCGATTTGCATCACCATTGATTTCAATTGTGACGGATCCAGTCGCAAATGATTTCCATTTGTCCCCGTTGTGTAAGGGTTCTGTCGTTTTGACGGAATGAATAGCGCAGTCGCCTACGGTATTGATTCCGTCAAAACAACGGAACCATTACACAACGTTGAAAAACGCAAATCATTTGCACCGGATCTATCACTATTGACATCAATGGTGATGCAAACGGAAACCTATGATTTCCATTTGTTTCAGTTAGGATTCCATTCATGGGTTCCCCTGGCGGAAAGCTCCTACTGAACCAATGAACGAAGTCCCGACGCAGATGTGAACGAAGCCTAAGGCTACATTCACACGATAGTTAAAAGCGGCCTTGTTATGGCATTGCTTTGAACGGTCGTCACATGGCCGTTTTTAGAACAATGATGTTCTATGGGTGTATAGCCGTTTGTTTTTTTTAACTGCCCGTGAATTTTGGCCGTCAAAAAAATAGGACATGTCCTTTTTTTGGCCGTGTTCATGGCCAGGCGGCCCTGATAGTAGTCAATGGACCCATTTTTAACGGCCATCAATACATATAACAAACGTTAAAAATGGATCTGTGACATGGGGATTCAAGAGGCAAGGGAACTATTGGTTCCCTTGCTGGCTATCAGCAGCGCGATGACAATGAATGCCCTACACACTTGCCGATGCAGCGCTGTCTTCTTCAGGTGTGGACTCTTCGCAGAACCCTTGAAGACTGGAGACCGCACCTGAAGAAGACGGCGCTGCATCGTTGAGAGTGTGTACGCCAGTCAGCCGGAAGTTTATTAATAAATGTTGGGTATTCTTGCGCTGTAACTGTAGCGAATTTTCCGGGACTGTCCAGAATTTACAGAGACAGTCCAGGAAAATTCGCTACAGGGAGGGAGGGGGAGGTGTGGTGCATTCTACAGGGAGGTGTGTGCGGCATCATCTACAGGGAGGCTGTGCGGCATCATCTACAGGGGGGCTGTGCTGTATCATCTACAGGGGGGCTGTGCGGCATCATCTACAGGGGGGCTGTGCGGCATCATATACAGGGAGGCTGTGCGGCATCATATACAGGGAGGCTGTGCGGCATCATCTACAGGGGGCTGTGCGGCATCATCTACAGGGGGCTGTGCGGCATCATCTACAGGGGGGCTGTGTGGCATCATCTACAGGGGGGCTGTAAATTGTGTCTAGGTGAACATGTGACCTTCCTTTGGGTGCTTTCAGGGGGTTGGGACAAAAAAAGCCTGACAAATTAAATTCATCAGTTTTTTAACGGCCATGAAAAACGGGTGCAAAACGGATGTCAAACGGCATTTAAAAACAGACAGACGAACTGGAAATGGGTGAAAATGAAGATACACTGAGGCAAGACGGCCATGAAAAACTGACAGTTGATCAGTTTTTAATGCCCAATTTTTTTCCCACTGTCGTGTGGATATAGCCTTAGGGTATGTGCACACGATGAGATGCATTTACGTGTGAAAAGACAGACTGTTAACAGCTGCCTCTTTTCACACGTAAATGCTCCTTCTCGTAATTTACGATGCGTCTGAGACGCTCGTAAATCTTGAGCTGTGCTTCATTGAGTTCAATGAAGAACAGCTCAAATTACGTGGCAAAGAAGTGCCCTGCACTTCTTTGCCGAGGCAGTCCATTTACGCGTCGTCGTTTGACAGCTGTCAAACGACGACGCGTAAATTACAGGTCGTCTGCACAATACGTCGGCAAACCCATTCAAATGAATGGGCAGATGTTTGCCGACGTATTGCAGCCCTATTCTCAGAAGTAAAACGAGGCATAATACGCCTCGTTTACGTCTGAAAATAGGTCGTGTGAACCCAGCCTTAACTTGATACTCAATACTAAATCAATAAGAAATTTGTTTTCAGGTTTCGGACTGAAAAAGTGTTAGGCCTTATTCACACGACAGTGAAAAAAAATGTCCATTTAAAACTGATCAACTGTCAGTTTTTCATGGCCATTTTGCATCAGTTTGTCTCTAAATTTTCATCCATTTCAAGTCCATCTGTCCGTTTTTAATGGCCGTTTGACATCCATTTTGCATCAGTTTTTCATGGCCGTTAAAAAAACTGATGAATTTCATTGGTCAGGCTTTTTTTGTCCCAACCCCCTGAAAACAACCAAAGGAAGGTCACATGTTCACCTAGACACTATTTACAGCCTCCCTGTAGATGATGCCACACTCCCCCTGTATATGATGCCACACACCTCCCTGTATATGATGCCACACGCCTCCCTGTATATGATACCACACGCCTCCCTGTATATGATGCCACACCAGCCTCCCTGTATATGATGCCACACACCTCCCTGTATATGATGCCACACGCCTCCCTGTATATGATGCCACACCAGCCTCCCTGTATATGATGCCACGCGCCTCCCTGTATATGATGCCACGCGCCTCCCTGTATATGATGCCACGCGCCTCCCTGTATATGATGCCACGCGCCTCCCTGTATATGATGCCACACGCCTCCCTGTATATGATGCCACACGCCTCCCTGTATATGATGCCACACCAGCCTCCCTGTATATGATGCCACACACCTCCCTGTATATGATGCCACACGCCTCCCTGTATATGATGCCACACGCCTCCCTGTATATGATGCCACACGCCTCCCTGTATATGATGCCACACCAGCCTCCCTGTATATGATGCCACACACCTCCCTGTATATGATGCCACACGCCTCCCTGTATATGATGCCACACCAGCCTCCCTGTATATGATGCCAGACGCCTCCCTGTAGATGCCACACGCCCCCTGTAGATGATGCCACACACCTCCCTGTAGATGATGCCACACGCCTCCCTGTAGATGCCACACGCCCCCTGTAGATGATGCCACACGCCTCCCTGTAGATGCCACACGCCCCCTGTAGATGATGCCACACGCCTCCCTGTAGATGATGCCACACGCCTCCCTGTAGATGCCACACCAGCCTCCTTGTAGATGCCACACCAGCCTCCTTGTAGATGCCACACCAGCCTCCTTGTAGATGCCACACCAGCCTCCCTGTAGATGCCACACCAGCCTCCTTGTAGATGCCACACCAGCCTCCTTGTAGATGCCACACCAGCCTCCTTGTAGATGCCACACCAGCCTCCCTGTAGATGCCACACCAGCCTCCCTGTAGATGCCACACCAGCCTCCCTGTAAATGCCACACCAGCCTCCCTGTACATGATGCCACACCAGCCTCCCTGTAGATGCCACACCAGCCTGCCTATAGATCGTGCCACATACTCACGGGTGCAGCGCCGTCTCTCCTCTTCTTCACTTGTGGTCACTCGTCTGCACGGGATCTGGCAAGGCAGTGCGACGGGGCGGTGACATCATCGAGGCGCCTTCAAACCCGAGTGACCACACCTGAAGAAGCGCCGCAAACGTGAGTATGCCAACGATAGCCAGCAAGGGAACTAGTAGTTCCCTTGCCAGTCCCCATGTAACAGATCCGTTTTTAACGGTTGTTACATGTATTGACAGCCGTTAAAAACGGATCCATTGACTTCTATGGGGGCCGTCAGGCCGTTAAAACGGCCAAAAATAGGACATGTCCTATTTTTTGACGGCCATTATTCACGGGCCGTTAAAAAAACGGCCGTGTGAATGCACCCATAGAACATCATTGTTCTGAAAACGGCCATGTGAAAGCCGTTAAAAGGACGGCTATCACATGGCCGTTTTTCACTGTCGTGTGAAAGAGGCCTTAGGCTACATTCACACGACAGTGAAAAAAAATGTCCATTAAAAACTGATCAACTGTCAGTTTTTCATGGCCGTTTTGCATCAGTGGGTCTCTAAATTTTCATCCATTTCCAATCCGTCTGTCCATTTTTAATGGCCGTTTGACATCCATTTGGCATTTTTCATGGCCGTTTAAAAAAACTGATGAATTTCATTGGTCAGGCTTTTTTTGTCCAAGCCCCTTGAAAACCCCCAAAAGCAGGTCACATGTTCACCTAGACACTATTTACAGCCTCCTGAATATGATGCCACACACCTCCTGTATATGATGCCACACAGCCTCCCTGTATATGATGCCACACAGCCTCCCTGTATATGATGCCACACAGCCTCCCTGTATATAATGCCACACAGCCCTCTTGTATATAATACCACACAGCCACAATGTATTAGATGCCACACAGCCCCCCTGTAGATGCCACACAGCCCCCCTGTAGATGCCACACAGCCCCCTGTAGATGCCACACAGCCCCCCTGTAGATGCCACACAGCACCCATGTAGATGCCACACAGCCCCCTGTAGATGCCACACTGCCCCCTGTAGATGCCACACTGCCCCCTTTTAGATGCCACAACCTACCTGTAGATGCCACCCAGCCCTCCTGTATATGATGCCACACAGCCTCCCTGTAGATGCCACACAGCCCCGATGTATATGATGCCACACAGCCGACATGTACGCTCTACATATTCACCGCCTCAGCGCTGTCTTCTTCAGGTAAGGTCATTCGTCTTCACGGGATCTGCGGTGACGTGATGACACATACTCACCGATGCAGAGCGGTCTTCTGGTCTGGACGTCATCGCGTCACCTTCGCAGAACCCGTGAGACTAGCGACCAGACCAGAAGAAGTCGACGCTGCATCGGTGAGTATGTGTCTTCGCGCTGCCGATAGCCAGCAAGGGAAATAGTTCCCTAATAGTTCCCTTGCAAATCCCCATGTCACAGATCAGTTTTTAAACGGTTGTTACATGTATTGACAGCCATTAAAAACGGATCCATTGAGTTCCATGGGGGCCGTCTGGCCGTTAAAACAGCCAAAAATCGGACATGTCCTATTTTTTGACGGCCATTATTCAAGGGCCGTTAAAAAAACAGCCGTGTGAATACACCCATAGAACATCACTGTTCTGAAAATGGCCGTGTGACGGCCGTTAAAAGAACGGCGGTCATTCAGCCGTTTATCACTGTCGTGTGAATAAGGCCTTAGTTAAACACTTCACTAAATATCCACAAGGATTTGATTTGACCACTGCATCCGGATAGTAGGTGGTTAGGATCCAAATTTATTTTTACTGACCACAGTAATTGAATGGGTTGCTACAGTGAAGGAAATAAGTATTTGATCCCTTGCTGATTCCCTTTGCCCACTGTCAAAGACATGAACAGTCTAGAATTTTTAGGCTAGGTTAATTTTACCAGTGAGAGATAGATTATATTTAAAAAAAACCTGAAAATCATATAGTCAAAATTATATATATTTATTTGCATTGTGCACAGAGAAAAAAGTATTTGATCCCCTACCAACCATTAAGAGTTCAGCCTCCTCCAGACCAGTTGCATGCTCCAAATCAACTTGGTGCCTGCATTAAAGACAGCTGTCTTAAATGGTCACCTGTATAAAAGACTCCTGTCCACAGACTCAATTAATCAGTCTGACTCTAACCTCTACAACTTGGGCAAGACCAAAGAGCTTTCTAAGGATGTCAGGGACAAGATCATAGACCTGCACAAGGCTGGAATGGGCTACAAAACCATAAGTAAGACGCTGGGTGAGAAGGAGACAACTGTTGGTGCAATAGTAAGAAAATGGAAGACACAAAATGACTGTCAATCGACATCGATCTGGGGCTCCATGCAAAATCTCACCTCGGTGGGTATCCTTGATCCTGAGGAAGGTGAGAGCTCAGCTGAAAACTACACGGGGGGAACTTGTTAATGATCTCAAGGCAGCTGGGACCACAGTCACCAAGAAAACCATTGGTAACACATTACGCCGTAATGGATTAAAATCCAGCAGTGCCCGCAAGGTTCCCCTGCTCAAGCAGGTACATGTACAGGCCCGTCTGAAGTTTGCAAATGAACATCTGGATGATTCTGAGAGTGATTGGGAGAAGGTGCTGTGGTCAGATGAGACTAAAATTGAGCTCTTTGGCATTAACTCAACTCGCCGTGTTTGGAGGAACAGAAATGCTGCCTATGACCCAAAGAACACCATCCCCACTGTCAAGCTGGAGGTGGAAACATTATGTTTTGGGGGTGTTTCTCTGCTGAGGGCACAGGACTACTTCACCGCATCAATGGGAGAATGGATGGAGCCATGTACCGTCAAATCCTGAGTGACAACCTCCTTCCCTCCACCAGGACATTAAAAATGGTTCGTGGCTGGGTCTTCCAGCACGACAATGACCTGAAACATACAGCCAAGGCAACAAAGAAGTGGCTCAAAAAGAAGCACATTAAGGTCATGGAGTGGCCTAGCCAGTCTCCAGACCTTAATCCCATCGAAAACTTATGGAGGGAGCTGAAGATCCGAGTTGCCAAGCGACAGCCTCGAAATCTTAATGATTTACAGATAATCTGCAAAGAGGAGTGGGCCAAAATTCCATCTAACATGTGTGCAAACCTCATCATCAACTACAAAAAACGTCTGACTGCTGTGCTGGCCAACAATGGTTTTGCCACCAAGTATTAAGTCTTGTTTGCCAAAGGGATCAAATACTTATTTCTCTGTGCACAATGCAAATAAATATATATAATTTTGACTATGTGATTTTCTGTTTGTTTTTTTATATAATCTATCTCTCACTGGTAAAATTAACCTAGCCTAAAAATTCTAGACTGTTCATGTCTTTGACAGTGGGCAAACTTACAAAATCAGCAAGGGATCAAATACTTATTTCCTTCACTGTATCACAGTAAACTGATGTAAAACATATTTAGCTATACCTATGCATTTCTAGCTTGAAACTCAGCTAATATATAACTGCAATGAATGTTCGTCTCTACAAAAAAACACAAACATAATTGCATAGCAGATATTTGGATATAGTTAAAGAGCACCTATAAACAGGAATACCCTATCTGTTTTAATTGAAAAATCCTTAGCCTCTCAAAAATAAACATTTTTCTAAACAAATCGTTAAGCCGGTGCCGGAGGCAGATGACCGTTGTGGGGTCCGTCCGGGTGTCGGTCACCGATCATTTACGGATGATCTATCCTAAGCACATTTTGGTCTTGAGAACAGAACTATTTTTTTTTTATATTTTCCTCTTTGCATCCCGGTACTCACAATTTTTTTATTTTTTGTTTGACATACCTGTATTAGACTGTTTTTTTGCGGGACGAGTTGTACTTTTATGTAGGTACCATCTATTGGTACATTTACATTATCGTTTAACCCCTACCCGACATTTGACGTATCCATACGCCAAAGTCAGGTAGGGGAAGTATGGAACGGGTCCATACGATGCGGGTGTTGGCTGTTTGTTACAGCCGACACTTCAGAGTAACGAGCGGCATGGCTCTCGAACGCGATCCCACTCGTTTAACTCGTTAAAAGCTGCGGTCAATAGCGACCGCCGCATTTAAATTGTTAGAAAGAGGGGGGGCGACCCCCTCTAACAGCTTATCGCGCCCCCCGCAATGCAATCGTGGGGGGGGGGCGATGGTTGCTATGGTTGCCTGGAGGCCTAATGAAGGCCACCAGGTCCGCCCTCTTTGTGCACCTGTCAGAATAGTTGCCTGTCAGAATCACGATATACTGCAATACAATAGTATTGCAGTATATCGTGCAACCGATCTAACGATCGCTGGTTGAAGTCCCCTAGGGGGACTAATAAAAAAAAGTAAAAAGGAGTTAAATAAAGGTTTTTTTGTGTAAAAAAAAATAAATTAAAAATTAAACGTTAAAAAAAGCCCCCTTTTCCCATTTTCCCCCTAGAGCATAGTAAAAAAAATAAAAAAAATAAACATAATTGGTATCGCCGCGTCTATAAAAGTCTGAACTATAACAATATATAAGGATTTAACAGGTGAACGCCGTAAAACAAATAATTTGTAAACGCCAGAATCTCTATTTTTGGTCACCTCATCTCAAACAAAAAGTTAAATAAAAAGTGATCAAACTGTCGCATGTACATCAAAATGGTATTATTAAAACTACAGCTTATCCCGCAAAAAATAAGACCGCATACCATTTAAACAACGGAAAAATAAAAAAGTTATGGCTCTCGGAATTTGGTGACACAAAATAAATTTCTTTTTTTACACTTAGGTATCCAACTTTCAAATCCGATGCAGTACCAATGCAGACGTACCCTAGTGTCTGTCGGTCGTTGTTCACAACACTATAGCGATGATGTGCAGATACGTGACCATACTTTCTTTTGCCCTTACTTACATTAGTGATTGGCTGCCGCAGTCACATGTCAAAGTGACAAGTCATTACTTCACTGTTGTAAACAAAGGTCGTCTTGTTAAAGTCGTGTGGGAGTGAGTATATAATTTTTGGTATTTTAATAGTCACTCTTACAGCTGGAAATTTTTTACAAGCCTGGAAACCCGCTTTAAGTATACAACTTTCGTACGGAACTTCTGGAGATATTATAATTGATCTTTACATAGACCATAAGTTAAATGATTTAAAGTGTTATTACCAGACCTGACATGTTCACATCTACCTCCGCTGCTGTCTTGAGAGGTCTTTAGGTTCTCTCTCCACAGACAGGATATCATTTGTACGGTTTCGTTACTTTACTTACATTTCTGTATAAAATAATGCTCAATTTTATGAATTATGAACAGATTATTTTCTTATCTGCCCCAAAACTTCAATTGCTCATAAAGCATCTTTATTTCAAATATTGAAAAAGATTCTCAATTTATTTAATTTCCAGCAAATTGCTTTTCCCATTAACAGAAATGTTTTTCCAATGCCAGAAATGGTAATTAGGGCCAGGAGTTCTCATCACAGAACAGTGTACATGCCTTGCTTGCTGTGTGTCCTCTACAGATCCTTCTATTATCCACAGTGTACCCAGCAAAGTGCTCCATCATTATTCATTGCTGTGTAAAGAAAATAAAATAATGGTAATTGAGCTGAGATGTTCCTGCCTGAAATGATACGAGCTCCTTTAGCAGCTGAACATCCGAGCTATTCAAAATGTGTTTATGAATAATAAGCAACATGCGATCCAAGCCAAATCTAATTTTATTAGTGAGGCATCTGTGTGTGCGCTGAGCAGAAGATGAAAAAATCTATACTAGGCCATGCTATTTATATACTAAGTTTACCTGGCTCTGCACCCTGTAAACATTTGGTTTTCTCTTCTGGTCCCTACTGTGCGTAGCAATGTGTTGCGGGCTACTCTTGGCTGGTGGTTTTATAAACATTTGCTCTTGTTATTGCATGATTTCAGAGCTCTGCAATGTGTTTCAGATGCCTTCAGCATGAAATAGCAGAATTTTTTTTTTTTGCCTGTTGATCACCCTCCTAAAAAGGGTACCCTACTGTTCAGGAATCTATATTCACTGCCGCAGCACCTCAAGGGCAACACCCTAAAGGCTAAAGATTCAATCTTTACATGTATATGTTTGCTTCAGCAGGATTCTCTCTCCCTAGGCTTCATTTCTTTCCAGCATCAAAGGTTATTTATAGTTACAGTGTGACCAAGCTAGGAGCAAATAGTAGGCAGCGGAGTGAAAGAGGTATGCAAGCAAACCGCAATGTGTCTGATACAAACTAAAACACAGTAGGATGTATTAAGAGCAGGGACATGATGAATGGTATACACAACACGGTTCATTCTGCCTGTGCATCCTTGTCTCAAGCTCTTTATTTGAGATTCATTGCACATCATTGTGGGATGATTAATAACATATTCAGAATTAGGATATATTGATTTATTTTACATCAGATTTCTTGCACTGCTGTGGTTTATCCTGTTGTCAGTAGTAGGGAGAGATACTTGGTTGTATAAATTATCTTTCGGGTTGAGTTTTCAATGTCTATTATATTGCAAAGTCTAAACCTCAACAGGATGAGATTTAGGAAATTCAGCACTGAAATACTGTGCACTGTGCTGGACTTTATATGGATGTTGGAGTGTATTTTTATTTTATTGTTTCCAGGAATACATTTTTTATTATGTTAAACCATTAGGGCTTGACCACACACACCTGAATTTCTGCAGCAATTCTGTAGAAACTAGCAGACATTCCGCTGCGGAAAAACTGCACCATTTCCTGCGTTTTTTTACTGCAGAAAATGGTGCAAATTAGTCCACTTTCCGCAGCAGGAATCGACGTGTTGCGGTACGAAAAATACACACCGCAGGTGGATTTCTGCTCGGAAATTTTATGCAGCGTGTAGATGACATTTGTTACATCTCAGCAAATTTGCTGCTACTGTATTCTGCTGCATATTTTCCGTTTGCAATTCTGGACAGAAAATACGCAGTATTTCATTACGTTGTGGACAAGCCCTAATATTGATATTATGTAAATCAAATCAAGTGAAATGGTACATAGTGGTATAGCTATAGGTAATGTAGATTTAGCTACCACAACCAATGGAGGTTACTATACAAATAAATACATAATGTATTTGGTCTGTATAAACTGTATAGATTAATATGTACACTAGACTGTGAATTCATCTCTAGTAAGGCGGTGGGTCCATGTTAAAGGGGTTTTTCAGTTTTATGTTAATAGAGCTTAATCACTGTATAAATGAAAATGTATACAACTTTCTTATATACTATGGGTGAGATGTACTTAGACTGGCGTTTAATACGAATGAATGGCGATGGAGTAAGATGCGTTAAGTTTATTAAGAGGCGCTTGCCTCCTAATAAATTTGTCGCATCATCAGCTATTTGTGATCTCAGGAGCTTCCACAGGGCCAGAGTCCCTGGGCAGAGCGGCTGTGCAGGAGGATCCAGAGACATAACTGTCCATATATGAACACTTATGTCACTGGAGCTTACAGACAGAGATATATACTTTTAAAGCACATGTCAAGCATAAGGCCCGCGGCCCGAATCTGGCCCGCCACCTCATTTTATGTGGCCCGCGATGTCCGCTGCATGTAAAAACCTGAATCAGGTTTTCACATGCAGCGCCACAACAGCAGGACTTCTAAAAGTTTGACTTCTAAGTCTGAATGAGATCAGAATTTACTCTCAAAAGGGATGAAAAATCCAGAAATCAATGGGAAACTACTATGAGTAATTATAAAGTGGTATTGAATAAAAACAGAACAGGGAAAGAGTTTATTTTTGTATCAAAGGAAATATTTAGAAGGAGGTAGACCGGGAACATTTTTGGCTGAGAGGGTTAAAAAAGATTATATCTATGAGGAACCAAAATGGGAAACTAGTAAATAAACAAAAAGGGAGATTATTGATATATTCTATGGATTTTTCCAGAAGTTATATAAATCAGAAAATACTCTGGCAATGGAAAGTATCCAAAGTTATGCAAGACAATGTTTTTTTCCAAAATTATCAGAGCAATTGAGACAACGTTTAGAAGAAGATATAACCAGAGAGGAAATCTGGAAGGTAATAACAGAGGCCGCGAAATCGAAGGCTCCAGGCCCAGATGGTCTACCTTTTACATGTTTTCAAAAATGTGGTGTAGTTCTGATATGTTGTAGTTCTGATAGTTGAAATTGATGAATGAGGTACAGATAGAGGGTAACCTGCCATGCTGTATGTATGAAGCAACCATAATATTGTTGCTTAAACAGGGGAAACAAGAACATAGTGCAGAGTCGTATCGCCCAATCTCACTATTGACTGTCGATGCAAAAATAGCAGCTAAAAGCATTGGCCAATAATGCATTAAAGACAGTAGTAACAAATTTGATATATGAGGATCAGTGTGGCTTTATTCTGGGCAGATCGACCATGCATAATATAAGAAGATCATTTGAATACATAGAGAAGAGGGATGGGGGGACCGCTCCATCCTGTCACTGGACGCCTTTAAAGCGTTTGACAGAGTGGAGTGGCCCTTCCTATGGTATTTGCTAGAGTATGTAATGGGCACGAAATTCATCAGATGGGTGAAGGCTTTATAAGGGGGCCCTAGAGCAGCTGTATTGGTAAATGAGGAGTTATCAGAAGCATTTCAGCTCTCAAGGGGGACCAGGAAGGGGTGTCCTCTCTCTCCTCTCATTTTCGCCTTGTATATAGAGCCTTTGGCAATTAGGATCAGTGCAGAAGAACAAATACGGGTCTTTGGATGTAGGGAGAGGGAGGACAAAATATTCCTATATGCAGATGATTTACTCATTTATTTGGGGAATACAAGGGAAGCATTAGATAGGGTAATGGAGGAGATAGATGAATTTGGAAGAGAGGAGAGTCTCAAGATAAATTGGGAAAAATGTAGTCTCATCCCCTCAGATAAGGAAATTTACCATGATAAAATAAAAATTTTGGGAAGTGATGAATCTTTTAGATACTTGGGAATAAGGGTAAATAGAGACTTAGGGAAATATTATGAACTGAACATATCTCCCTTATTACAGAAAATAAAAATGAAAGTAAAAATTTGGCTGAGGCTTCCATTGAGCATGGCAGATAGATAAAGTTTGATTAAGATGATAATATTGGCACAATTTATATTCTGATTAATAGTCCTATTAGGCTGGGAGAGAGATTGTTCAAGATTCTGGAAGGCGTCTTGAGGGACCTAGTCTGGATAGGCCACAGGGCAAGGATTAAACTACAGGTGTTGTGCTGGAAAGAGGAGAATGGCGGTCTGGACTTGCCAAATTTCAGGTTATACCTTTTGGCTACACAGTTACAATACCTAATAAATTGGGAGGAATTTTATGGAGAGTTTGGGGTACGGTAAAAAAAAAAGAATTGAAGATCCAAGGGGAATTTATATTTACCCCTTTTTCCTATAAGAAAAAGGTTTGGAAGATCCAAGAGGGATGTTTTTGGCATGAATTTGGATTAAGGATGGTCTGGGATTTCTTTGAGGAGGGTAAATTGAAGAAATTTAAAAAGTTGGAGAAGAATGGGATACCACAATGGGATACCACACACGGCATTGTTTAGATATAACTAATTATTTCATGCAGTGAACAGTACACAAAATTAGGAGGTGTTTTTGGAGACAGAGTCAATGCTGACGAATTTTGTGTAATTGAGAAAAAATAGGAAGAAAGCAATTAAAAAAATATATAGTTTATTGACTCAGCATAGAGGGCAAGGCTTGGCTCAGTCAACAAAGGGTAAATGGGATAGAGATGTGGGTACATTAAGTGACCCCGATTGGAGTAAATTATTAAAAGGGGAAAAAAAAAAAATTGGTAATAAGTATCACAGTGTCACAAACTTTTTCATAATTCACGGATTATATTACATGCCAAAGAGAATAGAAAAATTTAAAAGGGCAGGAGAGACAAAATGTCCTAAATGTCACTGGCCACGAGCAGGATTTATTCACTTGTATCAAATTTGTAAGGGGGTGGATACATTCTAGCAAGAATTATTATAATTAATAAAAGATTGGTTGAAAATTGAAATGGATTTAAAGCGTGCAACATGGTTGTTGGGATATGTCGACGGGGTCCAAATTTCTGACCAGACGAAATTATTACTGAGAAAGCTTTTTTTTTTTTTTTTTTTTTAACGCTAACCTGATAATTGCCAGAAATTGGATGTCCAGGGCTAATCCATCAATTAGGGAATGGAAAAAAAATCTTATTATTAAAACCAACAATGTGGAGTCTGGAATTTATTCACTGCAAGGAGGGGTTAAGAATAAAAATATCTGGTTTCCCTGGATACAAACTACGCCACCCGAGGAACAAGTGGGTTTGATATAGTATACATAATCTAGAAGGCCTGGAGGAGATTAGGTGAAAATGATTGGAAGAGAAGAATATTGAAATAATTTTCTTTCTTTTTTTTAAATGTAATTCATCACTAATAGATGAATGAAATATAGTATATACATTTTTTTTAAGATATGTTTATTATTATGCACTTGTTACTTTAAAATCTAATAGGGGATGTATCAGTAATGTGAGATACTCAAAACAAATGTATATTTATCAGTATTTTTGTATCTAATTAATGTAATTGTTTGATTGCATCTCATATGGTGTTTAAAGTTTGTTCTGCAGATTGCTAAAATTAAAAAAAAATTGGCTTGATTTGAAAAAAGTAAAATAAAAAGTATATAGCGCTACCCCCTTCCCCTGTAGATAGTGCTACACACCCCCCATAGAGAACGTCGCAGTGCCCTCTGTATATAATGCCACAGTACTTCCTGTAGATAGCGCCACAGTGGCCACTGTGGATGTCACCACACAGCGTCCACTGTAGATTGTGCCACGCAGCGACCCCCTGTAGATAGCGCTACCTCCACTGTTTATAGCAACTCCCTTCCCCTGTAGATAGCGCCACTGAAGCTCCCTCTAGCAGAGGAATCCCTGGCCACAGTGTTGCCGATGATGTGGCCGGAGATTCCCTAGAGGAGGAGCCCCTGACTACTGTCCATATATGGACAGTGACATCAGGGCTTACTCCCTGAATGGAATCCCCAGCCACAGCATTGCCGACAAGGTGGCTGGGGATTCCCTCAAGGAGGACTCCCTGATGCCACTGTCCATATATGGACAGTGACGTCAGTGACTACTTGAGTGGAATCCCCATTGCCGACTCCGGCCGGGGATTCCGCTCCAGGAGTCGTCCCTGATGTCAATGTCCATATATGGACAGTAGCCTCAGGGGTCTCCTCTAGGAGCGGAATCCCTGGCCAGTTCATCAACACCGGAGATTCAGTTTAATCCATATATGGACAGAGACGTCAAGGGGTTAAAGTAGAGTTGTGCCTGGGGAGTCCTCGGCGAGCGGAGGAGCCCCCTCTGCTCCTCCACTCTGAACTAATTCTCAAGCAGGGAGCTGATGGTTCCCTGCTTCAGAATTGGGTTCAACTCAGCGGGACATACCCCCGGCTGCCTTCCCACTGGGTGCTACCGGAAGGTGGATGCGCCAGCACCCGGCGTTCATCCGGCCACAGTTAATATAGATAGGATACGGCGCCGGACCTCCCTGGGAGCCGGACCCAAAAACGATGCAGGTAACGTTTGTGGATCCGGCTCTTTCACAGGTCCCGCACCGTATGGGGCCACGACTGATGTCCCCTGTGCCAGGGCAGATCCCATAGAAAGCTATGGGCTCCATTCTAGGATCAGTTTCCCTCCGGTTGTTCTGCAATACGCTGGAGGGAAACCGACAGTGTCCCCGGTTATAAGTGGTGTACCCCAGGGTTCAGTGCTGGGGCCACTATTATTCAACTTATTTATTAATGATATAGAGGATGGGATTAATAGCTCTATTTCTATTTTTGCAGAGGACCCCAAGCTATGTAGTATTGTTCAGTCTATGGAATATGTTCGTAAATTGCAAGCTGATTTGAACACACTAAGTGTTTGGGCATCCACTTGGCAAATTAAGTTTAATGTAGATAAATGTAAAGTTATGCATCTTCGTACCAACAATCTGCATGCATCATATGTCCTAGGGGAGCTATACTGGGGGAGTCACTTGTTGAGAAGGATCTGAGAAGGATCTGGGTGTACTTGTAGATCAGAAACGAAATAACAGCATGCAATGTCAATGAGCTGCTTCAAAGACCAGCAAGATATTGTCGAGTATTAAAAGAGGCATGGACTCATGGGACAGGGATATAATATTACCCCTTTACAAAGCATTAGTGAGGCCTCAAAATACAAAGAACAGCAATATAACTAATACGGGGCATGGAGAATCTAAGTTATAAGAAAAGATTAAAATAATGAAACCTATTTAGCCTTGAAAAGATACAACTAAGGGGGGACATGATTAACTTATATAAATATATGAATGACACATACAAAAATTATGGTGAAATCCTGTTCCATTTATAACCCCCCTCAGAAAAGAAGGGGGCACTCCCTCCGTCTGGAGAAAAAAAAGGTTCAATCTGCAAAGGCGACAAGCGTTCTTTACTGTGAATCTATGGAATAGTCTACCGCGGGAGCTGGTCACAGTAGGTACAGTAGATGGCTTTAATAAGGCTTAGATAATTTCCTAGACCAAAAAAAAATATTAGCTCCTATGTGTAGAAATGTTTCCCTTTCCTTGGTTGAACTTGATGGACATGTGTCTTTTTTCAACCGTACTAACTATGTAATGGATATATGTGAACGGCCCCTAAGTTTCAAGCTGCAATCTTCATTCCTTCATCCATTTACAGACTCCCCTGATATGGCGTTTGCAACCTCTTCCTTGTTTCAGACTTCTCATGTGGGCAATTCTGTGATTCCAGGATACTGCTGCCTTCACTAGCCCTCATTTATCAGAACAGCTACATTCCTGTACTGATTACCCTTCTACAGTCCACGAGGTGTCTCCTCCCCATTTTATTGACAGACACTAATGCTGGGGAGCGTTCCCTCCACCCGCTCCCTGAAGAGTCTCTGTGGGTTCTTTCCTTTCTCTCTATACTGAATGCATATGTGATTCCCCCTCCCTCCCCCTGTGCTTTCCTCCCTATCTAATACTAGCTAGTTGCCGTTAGGCAAGAGAAGCCCTGTTTTCCAACTACCATAAAGATGAATGATAAATAAATAAAGTAAATTCTTTAATGTGCTATATATAGCAAAAATAACAGACCACATAAAAATTAAAATTGTCACTGTTAATGACAGTTAATTTTTATGTGGTCTGTTATTTTTGCTATATATAGCACATTAAAGAATTTACTTTATTTATCTGTCTGTCAATAAACTAGCTAGTATTGTGTATTGCGCCCACCAACTACCCAGGATCTTTTTCATTTTTGTTAGCATTTCCTCCCTATCTACACTCTTGTACAGTTCAGTCTTTGTGATCTGCCCTCCCTAAACACATGGATGAATTCCACTCTCCACAATGTGATCTGAGAGAACAGAAGACCCCAACAGGAGCAGTGTGCTGTCAGATTTACATCAGAATTTGAGGGACAACCAGCTTTGTAAAGAAGCTTCAGCTTCAAAATAGTAGGAATTTTTTAATTAAGGCTATTTAGAAAGTTGCTTAATTTAGCATTTTGGAAGCAAATTAACAATAAAAAAATGTCAGTGCATAAATGTCCATTTGCTCAAAGCTCCTCATTTGATTGTGCTTACTAAATATCTCATACAAATGCCTCTTAGGGTATGTTCACACGCAAACTCAAAAACATCTGAAAATACGGAGCTGTTTTCAAGGGAAAACAGTTCCTGATTTTCAGATGGTTTTTAAGCCACTCACGTTTTTTTTGCAGCGTTTTTCACGGCCGTTTTAGGAAAGTCTATGGAAAAACGGCTCCAAAAACGGCTGAAGTGACATGCACTTCTTTTTCAAAATGACCACGTAAAAAACGGGCCATCGGAACAGAATGCCGTTTTCCCATTGCAATCGATGGGCAGATGTTTGGAGGTGTTCTGCTTCCGATTTTTTTCGCCCGAAAAACAGCAGAAAAGAGCCCGTGTGAACATATCCTTATTATTTACAATGTTGAATCTATGAATAATAATCTCAGGTGCACATACATCTGCGTGTCTATCATGCAAAATATAATGTGACAGTATCACTTCAGAAGCCATTTTTTAACTCCACTGGAATACTCGCTTTAGTAAAGTATTCTGAAAATATTTACCAATAACAAGGAATTAATAGTAGTGGAAAAGTGTGGGTGCAATGTACACCACAGTGAATATTTTTTGGTTTGGCCATGTCTTCTAGAGACATAGAATACACCTTCAATACAGGAACAAAAATTAAGTTGGCAGACTATGGCTGTGTTCACATCTGCGTCACAGCTCCGTTCCGACATACCGTAGTATGGTATGGTTTCCATCAAAACAACGGAACCCTTGCACAACGGAGACAAACGGAAACCATTTGCACCGGCTCTGTCACCATTAAAATCAATGGTGATGGAAACTGTGTCAGTCAGGGCTCCGTTCCGACGCAGATGGGACCGCAGCCTAAGCTCTTCCAATTCACCTGGAAAATTTTATATGGATTTCTGTTTTTACTTTTTAGAATTTTACAGTTTAAATGTGTGTCTACATTATAATGAAGATCCAAGGTCAGGTGTATACTCACTGATATTGAAAGAGTCAGGGACAGTCACACACTCATCACATTCACACAGACAGGGATAGGCATATATTTCTTACTCTTGTACAGTTAAGGACAGGCGTAGGCTTCTTGTTCTCATACAGAGACATACGCGCCTCACACTTGCACAGTCAGGGACAGTTGTAGACGCTTCACTCATGTACAGTCAGGGATATATGCACACTTCTCACAATTTCACAGTCATGGTAAGTCAAACATATCTCATCTCGCACTGTAAGGCTACATTCACAAAAGTGTATCAGATTCACGCACGTAAAAAATGCACGTGAATCTGGTCCGTGTGTGTTGCGTTATGCATCAGTATGCTTTGCGAGTGGCATGCGTTATTCACGCACTCGCAAAGCACATCTTTAATTTTTTTTTCATTTTCAATCGAATTAATGCGCAAATCACGCACCGCACACGGATGTGCATTCATGTGCGGTGCGTGGTTTTTACGCACCCATTGACTTCAATGGGCGCGTAGGTGCGTGAAAATGCAATATAGGACATGCAGTGAGTTTCACGCAGCGGACTCTCTCTGCGTGAAAACACACGCATGTGTGAACGGCCCCATTGAAATTAATGGGTCCATGTTCTGCGCGTGATTTCCATGCGCAGCACACGGACGTTATTCACGTTCGTGTGAATGGGCCCTTATTTGCAAGTTCTATTGACCTGGGAGCCGACGGATAAGGGTGGCTGATAACTCCTCATTTAATGAAGGGGAAGGGGAATGAGGCAGACTTCAATTAAATAAAAAAAACTTCCTGATCAGGGTGGGCGATTGTCCCCTTACCCTCTCCCCTAAATCCACTGCTGCATTTTTATTGGGGGATTTGAATTATATATATTTAATAGATGAAGCACATTAAAATTCTATCAACAACTTTCCGACGCAGCCAATTTTTCCTTTTTGTTTATTTCCCCCTGCTTTCCAAGAATCATAAGCTTTTTATTTTTCAGTCAACATAGCCAATTGAGGGTATATATATATATATATATATATATATATATATATATATATATGTTTTTTTGCTGGACAAGTTGCAGTTTTTAATGGCACCATTTTATGTACCATATAACATACTGTGAAACTTTTAAAAATTATTTTGTGGGGTGGCATGGAAAAAAAATTGCACTTCCTCCAATGTTTTTGGGGTTTCGCTTTTACAGCATTCACCCGGCGGTAAAAATAAAATTTTGCGGGTCAATATAAATACGTAGATCCCAAATATTTATACTTTTTTTATGTTTTACTACTTTTACAAAGTAAAAACTATTTGTTAAAAAAAATTATGTTGTATCGCCATGGTCGGAGACCCAAAACGTATTTATTTTTCTGTCTATAAAGCTGTGTGAGGGCTTGTTTTGTTTTTGTTTTTTTTAGTGCGGGGGGGGGGGGGGGGAAGCTGTACCCTTTATTAATACAATTTTGGGGTATATTCTATTTTTTGGGGAGGCAAGGTGACAAAAAAAAAAGCAATGCTGGCTTTTTTTTACGGCGTTCATTGTGTGGGATAAATAATGTTATGTCACGTTAATTCAAACATTTACACACACAGAAAAGCCAATTATGTTTATTTTTCATTACTTAAGAGGAAAAACGGGGAAAGGTTTTTCTTCTTACTTTTATTTTTTTCTATATACCTAAAAATGTTATTTAATTTTTATTTTTTATTTAGGTTTCACCAGAAGATTTGAACACACAACCATTAGATCGCTTGCACAATACTGGGTAACACATATATATTGCAGTGTATTGTGCTCTTTTTGGTTTCCTATTACTGCCATGACAACCCATTGGTACCATAAGATCGCATTATAGCAAAATGAAGGGGTGTCATAGGGGGCCCTCCACCTAATGGCTTAGATGCCGTGCTCACTGTTTTGTTTGTTCCATTTTCATGTTTTATATATATATATATATATATATATATATATATATATATATATATATATATATACACACACATTACCGTTTAAAAGTTTAGGGTCACTTAGAAATTTCCTTATTTTTGCAAGAAAAGCACAGGTTTTTTTTCAATGAAGATAACATTAAATTAATCAGAAATACACTCTATACATTGTTAATGTGCTAAATGACTATTCTAGCTGCAAACGTCTGGTTTTTAATGCAATATCTACATAGGTGTATAGAGGCCCATTTCCAGCAACCATCACTCCAGTGTTCTAATGGTACATTATGTTTGCTAACTGTGTTAGAAGGCTAATGGATGATTAGAAAACACTTGAAAACCCTTGTGCAATTATGTTAGCACCGCTGTAAACAGTTTTGCTGTTTAGATAAGCTATAAAACTGACCTTCCTTTGAGCTAGTTGAGAATCTGGAGCATTACATTTGTGGGTTCGATTAAACTCTCAAAATGGCTAGAAAAAGAGCTTTCATGTGAAACTTGACAGTCTATTCTTGTTCTTAGAAATGAAGGCTATTCCATGCGAGAAATTGCCACCAAACTGAAGATTTCCTACAACGGTGTGTACTACTCCCTTCAGAGGACAGCACACACAGGCTCTAACCAGAGTAGAAAGAGAAGTGGGAGGCCCCACTGCACAACTGAGCAACAAGACAAGTACATTAGAGTCTCTAGTTTGAGAAATAGACGCCTCACAGGTCCTCAACTGGCAGCTTCATTAAATAGTACCCGCAAAACGCCAGTGTTAACGTCTACAGTGAAGAGGCGACTCCGGGATGCTGGCCTTCAGGGCAGAGTGGCAAAGAAAAAGCCATATCTGAGACTGGCTAATAAAAGGAAAAGATTAATATGGGCAAAAGCACACAGACATTGGACAGAGGAAGATTGGAAAAAAGTGTTATGGACAGACGAATCGAAGTTTGAGGTGTTTGGATCACACAGAAGAATATTTGTGAGACGCAGAACAACTGAAAAGATGCTGGAAGAGTGTCTGACGCCATCTGTCAAGCATGGTGGAGGTAATGTGATGGTTTGGGGTTGCTTTGGTGCTGGTAAAGTGGGAGATTTGTACAAGGTAAAAGGGATTTTGAATAAGGAAGGCTATCACTCCATTTTGCAACGCCATGCCATACCCTGTGGACAGCGCTTGATTGGAACCAATTTCATCCTACAACAGGACAATGACCCAAAGCACACCTCCAAATTATGCAAGAACTATTTAGGGAAGAAGCAGGCAGCTGGTATTCTATCTGTAATGGAGTGGCCAGCGCAGTCACCAGATCTCAACCCCATAGAGCAGTTGTGGGAGCAGCTTGACCGTATGGTACGCAAGTGCCCATCAAGCCAATCCAACTTGTGGTAGGGCCTTCTGGAAGCATGGGGTGAAATTTCTCCTGATTACCTCAGCAAATTAACTGCTACAATGCCAAAGGTCTGCAATGCTGTACTTGCTGCAAATGGAGCATTCTTTGACGAAAGCAAAGTTTGAAGGAGAAAATTATTATTTTAAATAAAAATCATTATTTCTAACCTTGTCAGTGTCTTGACTATATTTTCTAGTCATTTTGCAACTCATTTGATAAATATAAGTGTGAGTTTTCATGGAAAACACACACACACACACACACACATATATATATATATATATATATATATATATATATATATATATATATAACATTTTATAATAATAGGTATATATTTAGATGGCATATTGAAAATAATATTGTTGTATTTACTTTTATTTTGAACTATCCCTTAAGGATTACATTTACACTGTATGAATTACCCCAATTTACGTTATAGGCTAGAAACTAATGAGGACAAGCAAACGGCTAAAATGTTTTTTTTCCACTCTGTCTCTTTCAGAAAAGAAATGACGTTGCCGTGTAGTTGCTGTGTGGTATTTTCCTATTAGTCACTCATCTGTGTAACTTAACAGCTAGGGAGACAAATGAATTACTACCGTATAAAGCACCCTCAAGGCTTAAAGTTTGTTCAGTCAGAGAACATTTTTAATGTACGTCAGTAGACTTTACTCATTGAATTGTAATGATTGATACCTTGGTGGACCATACTCAGAGCTTTAGATTTCTTTTCACTGAATGAATCGGAATGGTGCTGCCTCTACAGCATGTTTATATCTTAATGATTTCAGAGACATTTTCAATATGGAAATACATATTTGTTTAATGTTAAACAGCTTGTTGTATAAATAAGTCAATTTTCTTTCTGTACTCCTTCAGCAAACTGGCTGTGTATGAAATAAAGTGCCTGGGGATACCTGTAGAGCAATGAGATTAAATGGAGACCTAAGTCTCTGGAGTGCCTTGGATATTACAATGCTGATTAATGTCCAGTATAAATAGCCCCAGTAACCGTGTTAGCAGTCACACCTCTGCTCCCGGTGGAAGGTGTTGTCAGACAGTTGTTTATTAGGAGCCTGTTTTTCTCTAGGTACCAGAAAAGATTAGGACTATAATATTTGAGATCCATTTATATTGTTTAGTTATTGCAAATGATAACAAGTGTTTTTAACCATTATCAAGATTGTGTAGAATGAGATGAAGTGAAATTAAAATATTTATGGTTTGGTAAATTGTGTCAACACAAAAAAGTCAAACTGTATACACTGGGACTAGTAGCATCACCAGCTCAATAGTAGCTCAATACTTAGCTCAAAACTTAGGCCTCATGCCCACTTCAGTTTTTTTCGCCAGGGTGCTATCCGTTGTTTTAACAGATAGCACCCTGACACATTCATTTCAATGGGGCCATGCACACCTCTGTTGTTTTAACGGAACGGTGCAGCCGTTCCGTCAAAAATAGGACAGGTCCTAATCCTGTCCGTTTTTGACGGAACAGTCTTGACCTCTTTATTGATTTGGTCCTTGAAACAACGGACTGCACACGGAAGAATCATTAATGGCCGTACAACGGCCAACGGAAGTGTGCATGCAGCCTTAATAGGGCAGTTGAGCTGAGGCTAAAGCTATCAATGGAGAAGGAATTAATTTAAACTATTGACAGCTTTAGGGCAGTGGAATTCTGCAGCAGCTGTTTTTTACATTTGTTTCTATACATTTTTAGGTAACTTAGGTCAGACACTGCAGAATGTAGGTTGCGGTGGTGAAGTTTCACTCCGTAGCATGCACATTATGTTGCAGAGAAGCAGTGGAATTTCACTTCAGTTTTTGCATTGCAAAGGCTGAAATCTGCAATCTGCGGCAAGTCAGCTGTGATATTCGAAACGTCAGAATAACCTGTTAAATATGCACATTTTGCTGTAAATTCGCAATGAATCTGCAGCAACATTTTCTGCGTAAAATTCCGCTACATCTGAATGCACCCTTAAAGGGAACCGGTCACCAGCATTTCACCTATTAACCAGTTCTATTTTGCGCCTTCAGGACCAGACACCGTTTAGCCATTTTTAGCACGTGTTAGTTAAATGGCTATAACTTTTTTATTTGTTGTGCTAACGACGTGATTTTTGCGACGTTTTTTCCGTAGACAATGCAAGTTTCATTTTTTATTGTTTTTATACACACCTTTTTTGCTATTTTAGAATTTTTATTAATAAAGTTTGAAAATAATAGTAAAAAAATAAGCTTTTTTATGTTTCAGCTATTTTTTTTTTGGTAATAACATAGGTTTACTCTAAAATAGACCTTTTATTTGTGATCGTCATTGTCTACCGTAAATTTTAATATATTACATGTCTATATTAGGGTAATTCGGTCAGCTCTAGCGTTTCAACAAAGATTGGCGGGAGGGAACATTTTTTTTTGGGGTGGGTATTTTATGTGTATTTATTATTTAATTTTTTTTTGCACTTTACTTTATTACTATGGTCTGTCCCCCAAAGGTCAAAAAAGACCTTTGGGGAACTTTATATTTTTTTTTTCTTTCTTTTACACCATGTTTTTCCACTGTAACTGGAGCTGCACAGTATCCCCAGTTACAAGGGAAATCAGCCCTCTCATAGTGACTATTGTCACTAATAGGGCTGTGCTGGGTCTAGTAAGACCCAGCAGCAGTCTGTCAGTAACAGCACCCGGCGATCATGTGACCAGTCACATGATCACCGGGAGGAATAGAGACAGCGCCGCTGCTGCTGCCTCTATTCCTATACACAGCGTTCATTGAGCGCTGTGTAAAAAGACATCGGAGAAGACAGAAGCAGCTAAAGCTGCTTCTATCCTCTCCTCAGGGTCCCCGGCAGTCACTGACAGCCGGAGACCCGACAAGTTAAAACCCGAGCCGTAAAAAGTCTATGGCTCGGGTTTTAAGGACCCTGACCGCTGGCCGTAAAAATACAGCCAGCGGTCGGGAACCAGTTAAACCAGCAATACCTGGTGGTAGTGGGTGAAAAATAATTTCTATATAACCTATATTGTCTTCTTAGTCTGCTCTGTAGCTTTAGTATTCAGTTTAGTGTTCCCACACCGTATGCTAATGAGCATAAAAGAGTCAAATCCTCGTTTGAAAAGAGTCAAATCTTCATTCCTCAAGTCTTTCCGAGGGTTCCCTTGCCTCCTTACTTTTGATTGAAAGCTCCTCGGCTTCCCCCAGCACACAAAATCTTGCGCTTCTGCATTGATGTCCTCTTATAGTGTGTGCGCACAATGGGATACCGGATTTTTACGATAAAAGGCGCAAGAATGTTTGCAGACCATTATTTACAGTCAGAGGAGGAGTTTAGGCAAACTTTCTTTTTGAAAAGGTTGAGTTTTATATCAATACATGGTCAGAGTCTTGTGGCCTAAATAAATGTAATCAGCCTGTGGCTTCGTCCTTTTACCAAACTCATTGGTGACTTCTTATAATATACAATAGGGGGTACATTATCCCATATACTCTTAACTTGGCAACTGTTTATTAGCGATCGTTCCATTACCTTTGCTATGTGAAAGAAAAATGGACATAACAGTATAAAAAAAATCTGATAAATAAATGAGCAGGGCAGGACAAACCCCAGGAGACATGTAGCCAATATGCCTAGACATTTGCTATGGGTGTCTAACTTTTTTTTTTTTTTTGCGTTGACATCTGTAGAAGTATGCATTGCTTGCCCAGTAGAAATGTCAAATTGGCTCTTGAACCGGTGTAACTGGCTACTACAGTCTACAGAAGTGTGTCCACCCTTCACAATAAACATGGCAAATCAGGCAACTAAGGAAGGACTCTGTCTGGTCTGCCGAAGAAGGATATCTTTGTTATCTCAAGATCAGCCGTAATGAAAATCAGCATTTTCTGTTGGCAACAGTTTACTTTGACTTCACATAATTACAGATAAATATGGAAAAGAGCTGATAAACCAGCAGCTCTGGCCCTGACAAAGCGCTGTTTAACAAAGACCATTCAAACTGCTCAAGACCATCTGGAGTGGAAATCAAACCCTCTTATGAACCTTTATAATACAACCCAGGGAATACACTTTGTTTATTTAACAAGCAAGCAAGGATACTGCTCGAAAGCCTACTCCCAGAGGCTAAGCAATATAATGTGTATCAAGTTGTGATTCAGATATTGAGGATCTTACTACTAACATAGTCAAACATCCATAACAATACAGTACAGTATGTATGAGGATTGAAATCAGTCACCAACTTGTATGAAAAAGATAGATTCAAAACAATATATTTAATCTATATAAAATGTCATGAGTCATTTAGATTTGTAGTATGCTTTACCAGTACCAATCCCAAGAAGTTCTGTAGAGCTACACAGCACATATATATATATATATATATATATATATATATTTATTTATTTATTTATTTATTTAAATACAATGAATAACCTGTTCTACTATTTCCAGTAAGAATAAATCCACCTCTGCAAGGTCGTACAATATGGAGTTTCCACATTGTCCTTGAACACCATTTTGTTTTTTTTAGTCTAAATAAGGTGCAGACTGATCATATTTAGTGTTTTCACAACATCAGGGTTTTTTTCCAGTGTTTATCGCAAAATTTGGTCAAATAAATGGGATTTTGATAATAATTCTGTGTTTTTGCTGGGATTTGGTGTTAATTGCCAGAAAAAAAAATGCCACAAAACCTGCTTGAGTAAATACACCCATACAATGTGTTATATCTGTATAAGGAGACATGCACCTGTGTGTCCATCACATGACTATGGACAAATTTGTATCCACTGGGAGTAAACACTGAAAGTCCCTATTCAATAACAGCAAAAAGAGATCTTGAGAACCATTAGGCTCTATGAACGCGATCATACCCATAAAAATGACCCGTAATTACAACCCATAATTATGGGCACAGCCAGCCGCGGACGGCCAGGGGCAGCCGGCCGTTTTTATGTGCCGTGCAACCATTGTAAAGTATAGAAGCACGGTCCGTAAACTAAAAAAATAGGACATGTCCTATTTTTTTCGGACGGTTCCTACGGCACGGACACCCTCCCGTAGACATATGGAAAGGTGTCCGTCGGCCATAGAAATGAATGGGCCCAAAATTACAGACCATAGTTACGGTCCGTAATTACGGGCGATTTTACGATCGTGTGCATGGGGCCGAAGGAATTGCTACAGAAAGTATATTGAAATATTTTATAACTTTTCATTATACAAAAAAAATAACACTTATTTTCTAAAATTGGAATACCCATTTAAAAAAGGAATGTATCATCAGAAAGAAGAAAAAAATCCTGAAACGTTACCGTTTTCAAACCAGCATTTAAGAGTAGTCACAAAAAGCGGATATTTCCTGTTCTCTGCAGCTCACTTGTCGGCTTTGCTGCATATACAGGCACAGGATCAAGAGAATCATCTCATTATCATCATCTCTATCACACTGCAGGAAGCCTAGATATGGTAGGATAGCAACACTAAACTCACGGATATGGCTCTGTATGCATCTCCCCAATCTTTGCTGTACTTTACCACTTCCTGGAGATTGTAATAATCTATGAGATTTCTCAGTCAATCGACTTCTATTCATTTCAGCTGCCATAAAGTACACGCCCTGCTTTACAGTTTATACAGGAAGCACAGGAAGGAAGTGTGTGTCTCCAATAAGGCCGTCCCCAGATTTTAGAAATAAAAAATAGAGCTTTAAAATTTAAAGAAAAAACCAAACACATTATTTATCATCTATATGTATAAAATCTACTAAAATACATGATACATATAAACTATTTTAAAACAGTATGCGGTAAGCTCCTAAGCTCCCTCTAGTGGTGACTGCAGGGAGATAATGTTTTATCATTCAACTATGTCTACACAGGGGATTTGGAGCTCTGTTTTTCTAAAAGCTGACTATATATCTACACAGCTTGTCCTTAGAGCTGCTAAATGGATGTGACTATTGTATGGAACATAAAAAATGTAACAGTAAAAGTCAAGATTTGCTCTTATTTTGTAGGGTTGTCCCACCATTAAATATCATACACATTGTATAGATAAAAAAATGAACAATGTTTGCCATTTACATGCTGTTAACCCCTTAATGACTTCTACCAGACAGTGCAGTGGATATGCATTAAAACAATATGGCGCGTGCTCAGGAGCTGAGCTTGTACCATATGAAGTGAGTGCTAACTGTTTTATATAACTGACCTCCAGGCCATTTAACCCATCATAGTAGGTCAATGGCGTCTGTAGCATCTGAGTGGTTGGACAGAATAAGGGTGCAACCTCTGTCTTACGATCACCCCCATGATAAAATCGTGGGGTGCCGAGCAATTGGCAAGGCAACCGGAGGCCTAGTGAAGGCCACTAGCTTTACCTTTATGTCCTAATATAAAGCCCTTCCAAAGGCAGGGCTTATAAGAGAGCACAGAAAAAAATAATATCTAAGTATTGCCATGTATTGCATGAGTTATCGCATGGTAATGTCCAGTAGGGGAACTAAAAAAATCCTGCAGGGGAAACACCATAAGAAAAAAAATATCATAATGTCAAAATTGCTGTTTTTTGGTCACTTCGCTTTCTCACAAAAATGGAATAGAAAGGGATTAAAAAGTCGTATGTACCCCAAAATGTACCAATAAAAACTACAGCTCATTTCGCAAACCCTCACATAGCCCCAACGATGAAAAAATTAAAAAGTTATGGGTGTCAGAAAGTAGTAAGATACAAATATTATACAAATTTGGTATTGCCCTCTGCAGTAACATAGCAGTATAGCGGAGATGACTCCTGCAGGGGGAGTAAGAAGGGACTATATTGTCAGCGTCCAGAGGGGAAGGGAGACTAATTCTACTTAGAACCAAGGAGAAAAAGTGAAGGCATAAAATTATAGAAAAAGGTATTTTTTTACGCCAGAAACGCTGCAAATTACTTTAAAAAAAGCTATTAACAGCATTTTAGGACTTTTGTTATAAAAATGATTCATGGGATTAAGGTTTTCAGTCCATGTAGCTCTATATCACAAATGTGGATTCCTCTTATAAATAGTTAAAACTCATTTATCTTAAACACCATTCCTTTTTAATATATAACACATTTAATTTTCCTGTTTCAGAAAAAAAAAAATCTAACTTGACTCACCACCTATAATGACTTTCACTGTGGGATCAAAGGTTAATAAATGCCATTTTTATGTAACATTGAGCTCATAATATGATATTACAAAGTGTCTTAATAACCAATTACGACTCCTGCACTTCTATATTTTGTGTTTTGAATACATGGCATACATTTGAAAGTTTCCTTAGGTAAATTATTATTATTACTACATCTTTTATTATTAGTTACTACATATTATCTCGATCCCTTATTTTTATATTAATAACTTATTCCAGTGAGTTCTGGGCCCATTACAGCTTACAATCAAATTATCATACCACAGGGCAAAACATACACAGATTAGATCCAATGTCACAGAAAGGCAATTGACCTAACAGAGTGATTTTTGGCTGTGGGAGGAAACCAAAGTCCTGAAGGAAACTCACGTGACACATGGAGAATGTAAAACCTCCATACATATGATTCTCTGTTCAGAATTGAAGCCATGGTCTTGTAATGCAAGACTGATGCTTACTGTTGTACCACAATGACATGATCAGCCAACTGTCTTAGTTCTTAGCCCCTAGTCTGAATTCTTAAATTCCTTAAAAAATCAAAATGATATTTCCTTTACCCCTCGTTCCACACCGAGCCATGCATTTCTGGCACAGGCGGGAAGAACTTCCCGTACTACTGTATGACCATCACCCACAAGATCAGCTGTAACGTTTGGCGGACATCCCACGGTAATGGCTGGGAACAGAGATAATTTCAGTCCTAGCTGCTTAATCGCAGCACCAAACTAAGGACTCCAGGGCCACTATCAGAAAGTCCCCATTGGGGCCCTTTTACATCGGCCGATGCAGAGATCGTTGATCGGCGCTCGTTTGCTTCGGTCACACGGAGCTATGGATGGGGAGGAGCATTCGTTACTCCGATCGCTCGTCCCCATACATTATTATCATGTCGTCAGCGCGTCTCCCTGTTTACACAGGGAGATGTGAAAACTAAATAACACCAAACTTGTTTTTTACATAAATAAAAAAGAATTTACAAATTTCTTTCCCCATAAAGTGCAGTTTTTAATAGATAAAAGTGATTAAACATAAAAAAAGTATACATATACATTATATATACACACTATACATTTGGTGCCGCGCTGCATTGCAAACAACAAATCCTCACACTGCTGAATCGAAAAAGTTATGGGTCTCAGAATGCGGGGACACAATTTTTAACAATTAGTTTTCTTTGCATAAAAGTAGGAAAACTTTAAGAAAAATACATAAATTTGCTATTGCCGACGTTGTTTTTCCCCCATTAGTCGTATGTTCCCACACACAGGATACGCTGCAGATTTTCTGCAACAGAAAATCTGCAGCAGAATCTCTAGAAAAACGCTGGTAAATCTGTGACAGAAATCCGCACAGTGCGTTTTTCCAGCTCATATTGCTGCGGAAATGCTGCGTTTTTTTCCGCAGCAGTTTTACTTGCGGATTTAGTGTTAAACATTGGTTATAGCAAAGTATATGTGCACCTGCGGATTTCCAGTGTTTTTTTACTGAGTTTCTGCTGCGTAAACGCTGTAAAAACCGCAACAAGATCAATGGGGAGCAGAAATTCTGCAACAGATTTAAGACAAAGGGCCAAACACGCAGCATCTCCGCACAGAACACGCAGCATAAATTGACATGCTGCAGAATTGAAAAACGCACCGCAGAACACTTTCCACACTACTTTTGTGCGTTTTTTTTGCGCAGCGTGGGCATGGGATTTTCTACATCTTATTCACTTTACTGCTACGGTTAATGCAGCAAAATTTCCGCACAGAATTCCATTGCGGAAATTCCGCAGCATTTACGCTACGTGGGAACCCGGCCTTACACCGCAAAAATAAATTTTCACAGTCTCCCAGTACATTATATGGTACAGTAAACTATTCTGTGAAAAAACACAACTCGCCCATCCCCCCAAAAAAAGAAAAAAGGTTCTATAGGGTCATATAGACAGAAAAATAATAAAGTTATGGCTTTTGGAAGGTAGGGAGGATAAAGCGAAAATTGGAAAAAATGAAAAATTGCTGTATGGAATATGACACGATTGGATATGACAACTGGAAGCTATCAAAGTATGATTTCGGTTTTCAAGAAGACAAGGGTATTTGTATAATTTAAGAAGCACCTGTGGTTGCTATGAGGCACCTACTCAGATTGGGCCCGTCAGAATTCCTGATGGACCATGCTGAATAACCGGAGCAGCGGTCAAGCATACGCTCTGCCACTCTATTCATTCTCTATGGGACTGCCGGTGATAGCCGAGCGCAGCACCTGGCTATCTTCGGCAGTCCCATAGAATGAATGGAGCGGTAGCGCGTATGTGTGACTGCTGCATCGTTCACTCAGGGGACCGGGACCCCCGTTCTCTTGATCTATGGCAGTCCCAGCAGACTAATATTGTGTATATCCCCCTCAAAACAGCTCTAAACTGTTAGGGCATGGACTATGCAAGACCTCTGAAGGTGTCCTGTGGTAAGTGGCACCAAGATGTTGGCAACAGATCCTTAAATTTCTGTAAGTTGTGAGGTGGGGCCTCCATGGATTGGACTTGTTTCCAGTACATCCCACAGATGCTCAATCGCGTTGACTTGCCTGTTTTTGCTGCTTCAAACACATCCACTTCAAGACTGGGTTCACATATCGCGGTCAAACTAAACCCCCCCCCCCCCCCGATTTTCGTAATATCGCAAAAAAACTGCTCTCAATAGTAGTTCATCAACCAAAACAAAAAAGGCAACAAAAACCACGTAGTGTGAACCCAGCCTAACAGGGGCCAATGTAACCAGATATTCTCTTCACCTGTCAGTGATTTTAATGTTATGGCTGAACAGTTTATATTACAACACAGAAAATCTTTATGTATATGCATCGTTTAAGGTATATTCTACTGAAATATTCTGCATCATTGTTCAGTAGCTACCCTAACCCTATGTAAGGATGGCACTCAACAACATATAAATATAACCTTCCTAGCAGAACTGATTAACTTTTGATTTACATCCAAGGTTGGCAGTCTGTCAAAAGAACATCTACATCTAATACTCTTAGTAAATACTGGTTAACTTTTAATATTCACTGCACAGAATTGTTTGTCTGAAGAGCGTGATTTTCCATTTACTAAACCTTTACATGGAACAGGAAGAAAAAGCAGGACTTTGTTCATCTGGAAAAGTTCTCATTAAAAACTGGTACTGGAAGCATGGCCGTTCCATTCTTTACATTTCGCAGAAACATAACTGGCAAAACCATCTTAATGAATGAATGAAGATGTGAAAAACAGTCTGTCGGCTGATATATCCTCAGGAAATATATATACGGAAGTTGCTGTTATAAGAAGGAATATATATGCTAGAATGCTGTTCATTTCTCAGCCAGAGTTTTTCACTTACTAATGTATATATATTGGGCACATATGTTTAAGCAGAATTGTAAATGAAATGTGTAAAATTAATACCCTATTGAGACATACCTGGATCAGAGCCATCAATTTAACATTGTTTTAAGTCTCACAGCCTATTACTACTATATTTGGCAGTAGGGCCTAGTGTACAGCATCTGGCATCACCTCATACTTTTACCGGATCGTTCATTGATGACAACTTTTTAGAGGTGTTTTTTTCTTCCCCATACCTGGCTTATGACCATAGGAACATTAATCGTCTGTATTAGAAGATCAGGTTTGGAAGATTTTCTTAAGTCTAAGGGTTTGTCCACACGTAACGAAATTGCTGCTTATTTTCCGTCCGGTATTGTAGACGGAAAATACGCAGCAGAATACCGTAGCAGCAAAGTGGAATAAGAAAATGTCATCCACACACTGTGTAAAATTTCAGTCCTGATATTCACCTGTGGTGATATTTTTCGTTCCGCAGCATGAAGGCGAGTGTGAAAGAGACAATAGTGGGTGAAGACTGTGAGGAGGTTGAAACATTGTGGGTGGAACTAGAAGGGGAGGTAAACACTGAAAAAAATTACTTTTGGTGTAATCTATAGACCCCCCAATATAACTGAGGAGATGGAAGTTCAGCTATATAAACAGATGGAGCGGGCTGCACAGGCGGGTACTGTAGTGATAATGTGAGATTTTAATTACCGGTATATTAATTGGTGTCATGCTACGGCTTCAACTGCAAAGGGGAGACATTTCCTCAACCTGTTGCAGGAAAATGTTATGGGCCAGTTTGTGGAAGACCCGACTAGAGGTGAAGCTCGGTTGGATCTAGTCATTTCTAATAATGCAGAGCTTGTTGGGAACGTCAATGTTTGTGAAAACCTCGGTAAAAGCGATCACAATATAGTTATATTTTACCTATACTGTAAAAAAACAAACGCAGTGTTAGGGATCTGCCAGGTACTACGTCTAGGTATACTCCTGGGATTAATCAATCCACACCTGAGGCCAGACCTGTTCGACTGACACCCTCTCCCACCAACCAGGGTGGCAGGCTCAGGAGTGGGAGAGCCTATCGCGGCCTGGTCAGTCGGAGTTAGCTCCGCCCCCTGTCCTTTATTACCTGCTGTGTTCTCCTCCTCAGTGCTTGTAATTCTTTTGGATTCCTGGCCCCACTGCTGCTTGCTCCAGCCTGCTTCTGCCGTGCTTCTGCCTTGCTGCTGTTCTGCTTAACCTGCTTTGCTTTGCCTCCGGCTTGCTTCCTCCTCCGTGCTCACTTGGGTATACTCCACCTTATCCTGGTCCTGACTACTCATTCACCGCTCCGTTTCCTCGCGGTGTCCCGTGGGCTACTGCCCCTTCCCTTGCGTGTTCCCTGTTTGTTTTCCCGTGCACTTAGACAGCGTAGGGACCGCCGCCCAGTTGTACCCCGTCGCCTAGGGCGGGTCGTTGCAAGTAGGCAGGGACAGGGCGGTGGGTAGATTAGGGCTCACTTTCCCTTCACCTCCTTCCTGCCATTACACACAGACTGGGAGGGCAAAAACACTTAATTTTAAGAAGGCCAATTTCCCCAAGATGAGGGCTGCAATTCAGAATATAGACCGGGAAGAACTAATGTCAAATAATGGTACAAATGATAAATGGGAGATTTTAAAATCTACTTTAGGTAATAATAGTGCAAAATTTATTCCTATAGGTAACAAGTATAAACGACTAAAATTAAACCCCACATGGCTTACACCTTCTGTAAAAAGGTCAATACAGGACAAAAAAAGGGCATTTCAAAAAATACAAATCTGAGGGTACATCTGTAGCCTTTGTAAATTATAAAGAGCGTAATAAAATCTGTAAAAATGTAATAAAAATTAGTAAAAATACAAAATGAAAGGCAGGTGGCCAAGGATAGTCAAACAAATCCCAAAAAATTCTTCAAGTATATAAATGCAAAAAAGCCAAGGTCTGAACATGTAGGACCCCTAGATAGTGGCAATGGGGAGTTGGTCACAGGGGATCAAGAGAAGGCAGCATTACTAAATGGGTTCTTCAGCTCTGTATATACAACAGAAGAAAGAGCAGCTGATGTAGCTGGTGCCAGTGCTGTTAATATATCAGTTGATATACTGAATTGGATGAATGTAGATATGGTCCAAGCTAAATTAAATAAAATAAATGTGCAGAAGGCCCCGGGACCAGATGGGTTGCACCATAGAATTCTTAAAGAGCTTAGTTCAGTTATTTCAGTCCCCCTCTTCATAATATTCAGAGATTCTCTAGTGACTGGTATAGCGCCAAGGGACTGGCGCAGTGCAAATGTGGTGCATATTTTCAAAAAGGGCTCTAGGTCTTCCCCGGGAAATTATAGACCACTAAGCTTAACATCCATCGTGGGGAAAATGTTTGAGGGGCTATTGAGGGACTATATACAGGATTATGTGACAAAAAATAGTATTATAAGTGACAGCCAGCACGATTTTACTAAGGACAGAAGTTGTCAAACTAACCTGATTTGTTTTTATGAAGAGGTGAGCAGAAGCGTAGACAGAGGGGCCGCTGTTGATATAGTGTTTTTGGATTTTGCAAAGGCATTTGACACTGTCCCTCACAGACGTCTAATAGGTAAATTAAGGACTATAGGTTTAGATAGTATAGTTTGTAATTGGATTGAGAATTGGCTCAAGGACTGTATCCAGAGAGTTGTGGTCAATGATTCCTACTGAATGGTCCCCAGTTATAAGTGGTGTACCCCAGGGTTCCGTGCTGGGACCACCATTAGGGCATGGCCAGACGTGGCGTATTTCTGCAGACACTGTCCGCATCAATGCCGCACATAATCTGCGTTGCAGATTCTGTTGCGGCTTTGCCTAAAATGTGCAGTAAATTGATGTGGATTAGCCATTGCGTATTCAGGTGAAGAGTACTTCCTGCTGTCTTTTAAAACATTTCATCTCAGTCTGGCTATAGACCTCGAAACACATAGGTCCAGCCAGAATGATGAAATATCCTTTTTGTAAAACTAATACGCAACGCAACACACAACATCTGCGGATTTCATTGCGGAATCTTGAATTTCCATTGAAGTCAATGGAGAAATTCCGCAATAAGTCCGCAACATGTCCGCAACAGCCAGTGTATGCTGCGGACAGCAAATTCCGCACCGCAGCCTATGGTCCGCAGCGGAGTTTTCCGCCACATGTGCACGAACCTAACTAAAATGGTATGGAAAACAATGGAGAAAATGTCCGCTGCGGAATTCCGCAGCGCACTGGCCGCAGCGGAATTCCAGAACAATTCCGCCACGTCTGGCCATGCCCTATTTCAACTTATTTATTGATGATATAGACGATGGGATTAATAGCACTATTTCTATTTTTGCAGATGACACCAAGCTATGCAATATAGTTCAGTCCATGGTAGATGTTCGTGAATTGCAAGCGGATTTAAACAAACTGAGTGTTTAGACGTCCACTTGGCAAATGAAGTTTAATGTAGATAAATGTAAAGTTATGCATCTGAGTACCAACAACCTGCATGCATCATATGTCCTAGGGGGAGCTACACTGGGGGATTCACTTGTTGAGAAGGATCTGGGTGTACTTGTAAATCATAAACTAAATAACAGCATGCAATGTCAATCAGCTGCTTTAACCCCTTCAGGACCAAGCTCATTTTGGCCTTCAGGACCAGACCCATTTTTTCAAATCTGACATATTTCACTTTATGTGGTAATAACTCCGGAATGCTTTTACCTATCAAAGCGATTCTGAGATTGTTTTCTCGTGAGACATTGGACTTTATGATAGTGGAAAAATGTGGTCGATAAATTCAATATTTATCAGTGAAAAACACCAAAATTTTGTGAAAAATTGCAAAAATTAGCATTTTTCTAAATTTAAATGTATCTGCTTGTAAGACAGGCAGTTATACCACACAAAATTGTTGCTAATTAACATCCCCTATATGTCTACTTTATATTTGCATCGTTTTTTGAACGTCCTTTTATTTTTCTATGACATCACAAGGCTTAGAACTTTAGCAGCAATTTCTCACATTTTCAAGAAAATTTCAAAAGGCTATTTTTACAGAGGCCAGTTCAGTTGTGAAGCGGCTTTTAGGGCCTTATATATTAGAAACCGCTAAAAAGTCACCCCATTTTAAAATCTTCATCCCTCAAAGTATTGAAAACAGCATTTAGAAAGTTTCTTAACCCTTTAAATGTGTCACAGAAATTAAATCAATGTGGAGGTGAAATTTTCAAATTTCATTTTTTTTTTGCAGAAATTCATTTTTAATCTATTTTTTTTGTAACACAGAAGTTTTTACCAGAGAAACGCAACTCAATATCTATTGCCCAGATTCTGCAGTTTTTAGAAATACCCCACATGTGGCCCTAGTGTGGTAATGGACTGAAGCACCGGCCTCAGAAGCAAAGGAGCACCCAGTGGATTTTGGGCCTCCTTTTTATTAGAAAATATTTTAGGCACCATGTCAGGTTTGAAGGGCTCTTTCGGTGCTAAACTACACCCCTTGAGGAAATTATCTAGGGGTCTAGTGAGCATTTTGACCCCGCAGGTTTTTTTCAGAAATTATTGGAAGTAGGCCGTGAAAATTAAAATCTACATTCTTTCAAAGAAAATGTAGGTTTAGCTAATTTTTTCTAATTTCCACAAGGACTAAAGGAGAAAAAGCACCGCAAAATTTGTAAAGCAATTTCTCCCGAGTAAAACAATATCCCACATGTGGTAATAAACAGCTGTTTGGACACACGGCAGGGCTTAAAAGGAAAAGAGCGCCATTTGGCTTTTGGAGCTCAAATTTAGCAGGAATGGTTTGTGGAGGCCATGTCGCATTTGCAAAGCCCCTAAGGGACCAAAACAGTGAAAACGCCAAAAAAATTACTCCATTGAGAAAACTACACCCCTTGAGGAATCCATCTAGGGGTGTAGTGAGCATTTTGACCCCACAGGTGTTTCATAGATTTTATTAGAATTGGGCAGTGAAAATAAAAAAAATCCTTTTTCTTCAATAAGACGTAGCTTTAGCTCAAAATTTGTAATTTTCTCAACAAATAAAGGAAAAAAAGAACCCCAACATTTGTAAAGCAACTTCTCTGGAGTACGGCAATACCCCACACGTGGTCATAAACTGCTGTTTAGACACACGGCAGGGCTCAGAAGGGAAGGAGCGCCATTTGCTTTTGGTGTACAGATTTTGCTGCATTTGGTTTCTGGTCGCTATGTTGCATTTGCAAAGTCCCTGTGGAACCAAAACAGTCCCCCCCAGAAGTGACCCCATTTTGGAAACAACACCCTCAAGGTATTCACCTAGGGGTGTAGTGAGCATGTTAACCCCACAGGTGTTTTGCAGAAATTCGTGTGCACACGATGTGGGAGAGTGAAAATGGGAATTTTTCCTTAGATACGCCAATATGTGGTGCCCGGCTTGCGCCACCATAACAAGACAGCTCTCAATTTTTATGCGGTATTTCCCGGTTTTAGAAGCACCCTACGTGTGGCCCTAATCTTTTGCCTGGACATTCGACAGGGCTCAGGAGTGAAAGAGTACCGTGTAAAATTGAGGCCTAATTTGGCGACATATAAAGTATTGGTTCACAATTGCAGAGGCTCAGATGTGAAATAAAAGAAACCCCTGAGAAGTGACCCCATTTTGGAAACTACACCCCTCAAAGCATTTATTAAGGGGTGTAGTGAGCATTTTCACCCCACGTGTCTTTTCCATAAATGATTGCGCTGCCGAAGGTACAAATTAAAATTTTGCCCTAGATATGCCAATTCATTGTCAAATATGTCGTGCCCAGCTTGTGCCACTGGGGACACACACCTCAAAAATTGTATATATGGCGATGCCATATATGTGGACATAAACAGCTGTTTGGGCATGCTGTAGGGCTCAGATCGGTGGGAGCGCCATTTGGCTTTTGGAGCGTGGAATTTGCTTGGTAATAGTTTTGTTTGGAGTATCACTGTTGTTTCCGTTTATAATGTAGGGCATATGTGAGCTGGGCAGAGTACATCGGGGCATAGTCAGGTGGTATAATAATAAGGTAAAAAATAGAATAAAATAATCCATAGATGTGTGTAACGCTGTCATCGATCCTTTCTGCACAGGCCGGTGTCGCACTGATAACTGGCGTCCTTCCTTATCCCCCTTTTGGTCCACACTCTGCACCTTTGCAGTTTGAGGAATTTTTCTGGGAAGTGTTGTTCTGGTATAATACGGGCACCGTCGCTTCCAGCAGATATGTTTGAGCCCTCCCCTTCCTGGTTCCCTAATTTTAGTGCCTTGATACATCGCCTTTTGAAACAGAAGAAACGTTCCCCTCGGGCTGCACAACTGCATATTTTTCTTTCCTGAATTATTGGAGACGTAGTGGTATGAGGGCTCTTTTTTTACGGGACGAGCTGTAGCTTTTATTGGTACCATATTGGGGTACATGCGACCTTTTGATCACTTGACAAAAAAACAGCAATTCTGCCATAGCTTGTTTTTTTTATATACAGCGTTCACCGTACGTTATAAACTACATGTTACCTTTATTCTGCGGGTCAGTACGATTCCGGCGATACCTAATTTATAGAACTTTTTTATAACTTTTTGCACAATAAAATTACTTTTGGAAAGAGAATGTATTTCTTCTGTCGCGATGTTGTGAGAGCCATAACTTTTACATTTTTTCGTCGATGGAGCGGTGTGAGGGTTTGTTTTTTGCGAGACGAAGTATAGATTTTATAGGTACCGTTTTTGGATACATGCGACTTTTTGATCACTTTTTATTTCAATTTTTGGAAGAGGGTGACCAAAAAAACAGTAATTATGGCAGTGTTTTTGAGTTTTTTTTTTTTACGGCGTTCACTGAGCTGGATAAATAACATAATATTTTTATAGTTTAGGTCGTTACGGTCGCAGCGATACCAAATATGTATGGTTTTATCATTTTTTTCAATAATAAATGACTTGATAAGGGAAAAAGGGCGATTGTGTTTTGTGTTATTATTTGAAACTTTTATTGTATGTTTTAGAACTTTTATTTTTACTTTTTTTACACTTTTTTTTTACACTTTTTTTTAGTCCCACTAGGGGACTTGAATGTCCAACTGTTTGTTTGATGTTCTAATACATTGCACTACCTATGTAGTGCAATGTATTGGAACTGTCAGTTGTTCACTGACAGCAAGCCGATCAGGCTCCGCCTCTGGGCGGGGCCTAATCAGCTTACGTAATGGCAGACAGGAGTCCATTGTTAGGGCTCCTGTTGCCATAGTAGCAGTCGCCAGCCTTGCCATCGCGTGGCAAGGCTGCCGATTTGCTACAAACCTCTAGGATGCAGCGATCACAATGGATCGCTGCATCGAAGGGGTTAATGCCAGGAATCGGAGCTAGCTCCGGTTCCTGGCGATAGATCGGGGTGTCCGCTGTAACATACAGCGGACACCCACTGCTGATGACGCCGGCTCAGCTTCTGAGCCGGAAACTGAGCCGGCGCCATCTTGCCGATGGTACCGGAAGCCTCCTGGGCCCCGCCGACGACGGGGCATAGGAGGATTCCGTTACAGGCTGATCGGGAGGTAAGTATTAGCCCTCCGATCGCCTTTGCAGCCACCGGCAACCCAGCGATCACGTTGCTGGGGTGCCGGTGGCTATAAACTCCTCACATGCTGCGATCTCTATTGAACGCAGCATGTGAGGGGTTAATCGGCCGGATCGGATGCTAGTTCCGGTCCTGGCCGATACCTCAGGGTGACAGCTGTAACATACAGCTGTCACCCGGCGGTGATGTCGCTGGCTCAGCTCCTGAGCCAGCTTCAGCTCCATCACGTACAGTTACGTGAAAAGGCGGTAAGCCACCAGCTTTAATCACGTAAATGTACGTGATTGGGCGGGAAGGGGTTAAAGGCCAGCAAGATATTGTTGTGTATTAAAAGAGGCATGGGCTCACGGGACAGGGATGTAATATTACCACTTTACAAAGCATTAGTGAGGCCTCATCTAGAATATGTAGTTCAGTTCTGGGCTCCAGTTCATAGAAAGGATGCCCTGGAGTTGGAAAAAAATACAAAGAAGATCAACGAAGCTAATAAGGGGCATGTAGAATCTAAGTTATGAGGAGAGATTAAAAGAATTAACCCTATTTAGCCTTGAAAAAAGACGACTAAGGGGGGATTAATTTATATAAATATATTAATGGTGTAGTGCCCATGGCCGCGGGCCGTCGGGTTTACTCACCTCCCGACGCCCGCAGCCATGGATCTGTGAGCACTGGCCTCCGTCTCCCTCCTAGGAGATGCCAGCGCTCACTTCCGCTCCGTTCGGCTGGATCCCGTAGGGTGCGCGCGCACGCTCGCGCCCGGCCTTAAAGGGCCAGCGCGCGCAATTAGGAAATCGTCATCACCATCAACTGCCACGATTTCCTGGTCTATAAGAAGGCCCCTGGCCTTCTAATCCTTGCCTGAGCGTTGTTAGTCTTTCCCAGTCTGTCTCGCAAATGGTTCCGTAGTGTCTCCCGTTCCAGCTGTTACCCGTGCCCTGTTACCGTTCCTGTATTCCGTGTTGTTCCTGTGCCATCTGCCACGTCAAGTGCCATATGCCACGTCAAGTGTCTTCTGCCACGTCAAGTGCCATCTGCCACATCAAGTGCCATCTGCCATGTCAAGTGTCTTCTGCCACGTCAAGTGCCATCTGCCACGTTAAGTGTCTTCTGCCACGTCAAGTGCCCTCTGCCACGTCAAGTGCCATTTGCCACGTCAAGTGCCATCTGCCACGTCAAGTGTCTTCTGCCACGTCAAGTGTCTTCTGCCACGTCAAGTGCCATCTGCCACGTCAAGTGCCATCTGCCACGTCAAGTGTCATCGGATACTGCCCGCCACGTCTGGCGCCACTTGCCGCACCTGCCTCCATCCGTGCTGAAGCCACAGCCACCGCCCGGACTATTTCAGGTACCCAAGCCTACTGTCTGCCATTTACTTCTGCTTAGACTGTGACCTGGTCAGCTGCCTGCCCGCTACGGCGGAGCGGCCTAGTGGGTCCACATACCCTGTGCCCGTGACAAATGGCACATACAAAAAATATGGTGAAATCCTGTTCCATGTAAAACCCCCTCAAAAAACAAAGGGGCACTCCCTCCGTCTGGAGAAAAAAAGGTTCAACCTGCAGAGGCGACAAGCCTTCTTTACTATGAGAACTGTGAATCTATGGAATAGTCACCGCAGGAGCTGTCACAGCAGGGACAGTAGATGGATTTATAAAAGGGTTAGATAATTTCCTAGAACAAAAAAATATTAGCTCCTATGTGTAGAAATTTTTACCTTCCCTTTTCCCATTCCTTGGTTGAACTTGATGGACATGTGTCTTTTTTCAGCTGAACTATGTAACTATGTCAATTCCTGCTGCATAAAGTGGAGTGAATTTTTCAGAGCAGATATCACCATCTCACAGACTTGAAAAAAACACAGCAAAATCCGCATTATTTTCTGCAGGTGCTGTTTTTCCGCAGCGGAATGTCTGCTAGTTTTAGCGGAAATGCTGCAGAAATTCCATTATGTGTGGACAAGCCCTAACATGCGTAGCTCACCTTTTACCTTCCATAAAGAAGGATCTGAAATGTTAAATTGGGTTAAAGTATAAGTCCCCACTAAAACTCGCGTTTATGCATTTAACAACTTCTTTAAACTCATAGCTCAATGCAGATTGCCATCTTTTTTCTATTTATTTGCACTTCATCCCCTGGTTTAAAGGGGTTGTCTAGGATCACCAAAAAAATGGGCCTGGGGGGAGGGGGGGGGAGACAAAATAGTTTACATCGCAATCTCGCGAGATTACGTTTGCCTTGCTGGAAATCTCACAGAAAAGATTCAGACGTGTCAGGATTCTGAATACACATCACGTCCTGGCTGGAGGTAATGTATATTCATTATCAGGACACTGCGGTAATGTTATAGTGTGTGTGTGTAGCTGCACATAACGATATAGCTATATCGCTAGTGCAGTGTAAATGAATGGAGAGAAGTGTATGACGCTGATTGGTCAGTGTCATACACTCCCCTGTACAACGCCCATTCGGTCTAAAGTAAAAACACGCCCACTTGGGCATTAAGAAACTAATTAGCATAAAGCTAAAAATCGCTCATAAAGTGGTAAAAATAGATAGTTTCTCTAAATAAAAAGCATTACTGTCACCTACATTACAGCGCCGATCTCCTTATGTAGGAGATAGGGCACCTATAATGTGGTGACAGAGCCTCTTTAACAGGTCAGTAATGTTTCTTTTATTATTTTATGGCACACTGCCCCCCCCCCCCTTCGTCGATTTTTTTGGTAATCCCTGACAACACCTTTAAGCACACATCCTCCCAAAATAGCCAAGGCCAGAGCTATCTTCAATAACTGATTCAGGCCTTTTTTTGTTGTAAACTGATACAAACCTTTTAAGTCTGATCAAAGAGAATAGTGGTCTTAATAAAAACTATCAATATTAGCAAAGGCTGCAGTTTTCACATTTTCAATATCTACTTGTATGATTTATTGCTGACACTCAAGTAATCAGATATTAGAAAATGAGACTTTTTAAGAGTCGAGCAGCCGCTATAACATTTAGCTCATTTCTTGTCTAAAAGAGCTATGAAGTAGGATTGCATATTTTAATTTAAAGTTAAGGATCCATTCTATCACTAAACTGAACGTCTGAAAATATCTGGAAATACAGAAATAATAGTGGAACCTGCAACTCTAGCAGTTGGCGGACTTATTACATTAAAGAAACAAAACAAACTCTTAAAAAGGTTGATACATTAATGGAGGCATTAATAGAACGTGTAAAGAATTAGTATGCACAGAGTACAAATCATGCTGTGGTCAACTTTTCAGTTTCTACTTAAAATTTGAAACTGCGATAAGCTTGGCTGTATTTTCAGCCAAAATAATCCCACATTGCCGATTCTCTTTTGTCCCAACAATTAAAGGCCTGCAATGTTTGACGGTACACAAACACTTGCTGTGGATTATCTAATGTGTATGGCAGTTTTCTAGAAACATTATAGGTTACTAGAGATGAAAGAAAAGTTTTGCTTGGTTTGAGAATTGCACACAGAATCTATATTCTAAACAATTAGGAGTGTTGGGTCACAAATATAGCATAACACAATTTTCCTATTTATTGTAGTGCAGAGCCATTTTTGGTGCGGATTGGGACGTAAAGAAGGTCAGATGATCCAGTTAGCTCCAACAGAAATACTCTAGTTTCTTTACTAGTCGATGGATTTTCAACCCCGCCCCCCAATCATTACATAGTTACATAGTTGATAAAGTTGAAAAAGACACAGGTCCATCAAGTCCAACCTATAGTCCTTAAGTGTTGATCCATAGGAAGGCTGAAACCCCACTGAGGTGGATGGAAATTTCACCATAAGGGTATGTTCACACAGCCTTTTTTTGGAAGTTTTTCAATCCGGAAACGGTCGAAAAATCGGAAACATGCCTCCAAACATCTGTCCATTGATTGCAATGGGAAAAACTGCGTTTTGTTCCGACGCGCCGTTTTTTTACACGGCGGTTTTGAAGAATGGCTGCGTAAAAAACGGCCGCGAAAAAGAAGTGCAGGTCACTTCTTGGGACGTTTTTGGAGCCGTTTTTCATAGACTATTGACTAAAAAAACAGCTAAAAAAACGGACGTAAAAAACTCAGCGAAAATCGCGAGTGGCTTAAAAAAATGTCTGAAAATCAGGAGCTGTTTTCCCTTGAAAACAGCTTCGTATTTTCAGACGTTTGAGTTTGCGTGTGAACATACCCTTAGGTGAAAAATTCCTCCGACTCCAAGTATGGCAATGGGAATAAATCCCTGGATAAATATCCCATCTCTAGAATCTAGTACTCATAACCTGTAATATTATATTTTTCAACAAAGGTATCAAGTCCCTTCTTGAACTTGTTTAAAGAATCAACTATCACAACATCCTGTGCCAGAGTTCCATAGTCTCACTGCTCTTACAGTAAAGAATCCCCGTCTGACAATGGTGAGACATTTTTTTTCTCTAGATGTAGAGGATGCCCCCCTTGTCCTTGTTACAGGCCTAGGTGTAAAAAGATTAGAAAGATCTCTGTACTGTCCAAATATATATTTGTACATTCTAATTAGATCGCCCCTAAGCCGTCTTTTTTCTAAACTGAATAGCCCCAGGTTTGATAACCTTTCTTGGTACTGCAATCCCCCCCATTCACTTAATTACCTTGGTCACCCTTCTTTGCACCCGTTCTAGTTCAGTCATGTACTTCTTATACACAGGTACCCAAAATTGTACACAATATTCCATGTGTGGTCTGACTAGTGATTTGTATAGAGACAAAATTATGTTCTTGTCATGAGCATCTATGTCTCTTTTGATGCATCCCATGATTTTATTTGCCTTTGCAGAAGCTGCCTGGCACTGGTAAATGTACTGTCCACCCATTTCCCCAAATAATTTTTAGTAGTAGTTTTACCATTTACTGCATAATTCACAATTGTAAAATCAGTTTCCTCAGCCCAAGTGCATAAGCTTACAATTATCCGCTTAAACTTAATTTGCCATTTCTCCGCCCAAACCTCCATCTTCCCCGAATCCCTCTGTAGCATTACATTATGCTCCTCTGTGTTGATTACTTTACAGAGCTTATCTGCAAATACTGAAATTAAACTCTGTAAGGCTTCATTCACATCTGCGCCAGGGTCTCGTTCCGTCAGAGATTTCCATCGGAATGGGACCCTGAAACCAAAAGGTTTCCATTTCCATCACCATTGATTTCAACACAAAACCTTGCACAATGGAGACAAACACAAACCATTGGCACCGGATCCGTTACCATTGAAATCAATGGTGATGGAAACGGAAACCTTTGGTTTTAGGTGGTGTCAGTAATGGTCCCGTTCCGACGGAAAGTTCCGTTGGAACGGGACCCTGGTGCAGATGTGAATGAAGCCTTAAACCTCTATGAGGTTATTTATAAACAAATTAAAAAGAAGAGGGGTTTTACCAGAATCAACAAGTAACAGATCGTGTGACTGATTGCTGGGGACCAAACCATTGGGACCCTCACTGATTGTGAGAATGTGGGTCCTGAACTCAGTCAAGTAGTGAGGAGGACATTGAGTTGAGCAGAGTTTGAGCATGCACGCTGCCGCTTTATTCAAAGTCTATGGGAATAATGGATACAGCTGAGTACAGTGCTTAACTGTTTGTCCATGCCATAGACATTGAATGTGCCCGCAGGTGCATTCTCGACAGCCGCTCCTTTCAAGCTGCACCTTGTCAATTCTGGTATAACCCCTTTAATGTAGGTGCACTATGTTGGCAGAATTTCATACATTCTTTTCCATCTGTCACATAGGCATAGCACACTGCCAGATAAATAATTGTATTTCTATAATTCTGATATACTGATACATTGTTTATTTTATCCTTGACATGGGTAAAGAGCAATACACCACTAAATAAAAATATATGTAAGTTTGTTTAGGTGTGTTTGCAGCATTGTAGTGTATTTCTATCTATATGATGGCAAAGAGCATGGCTATATATATTTTTACTGTATTATTAATGCACTTTGTATTCAGCCTTTAATGATTTTTTTTTTACATTTGTGACATGAGCACAGTACATTGCCCTGTCAAATAAAACTTATATTAGCAGAATATGTCCAACTGCCTTCTATTGCTTTCCCCACTACCTTATCAAATGTGTACTGTCAAGTGCTGCTATGTGAATTATCTAGTGCTTCCATGCCATGCTCTTGAGCCTGGCACTATTTATCGTCCTTATCGTTTTAAATGAAGATCCTTTTAGGCCAGGGGTGGGGAACCTTTTTTCTGCCATGGGCCATTTGGATATTTATAACATCATTCGCAGGCTGTAAAAAATTATCAACTTAATAATGCGCCCCCATAGCTGCCCCACACAGTATAATGCCCCCATAACTGCCCCCACCGTATATTGCCACCCATAGCTGCCACATACAGTATAATGCCCCAATACAGTATAATGCCCCCAATAGCTGCCCTGTAGACTATAATGCCCCATACAGTATAATGCCTCCCATAGCTGTCCCATACAGTATAATGCCCCCTATAGCTGTCCCATACAGTATAATGCCCACATAGCGGTCCCATGCAGTATAATGCCCCCATAGCTGTCCCATACAGTATAATGCCCCCATAGCTGTCCCATAAAGTCTAATGCCCCCCTTAGCTGTCCCATACCCAGTATAATGCCCCCTCAGCAGCTACCATATGAGCCCCCTCCCAAACCCAGTATAATGCCCCCATATGCATGTACCTAAACAATAACATAATTATTTACCTATCCCCATCACCACGACGAGTGGAGGATTCTTCTCCTCCTCTGCACTGTGCTGTGAGTGACTCGGCGAGGCTCCAGCATTGAACCCAACTGAATGTGCGTCCTGCAGACGCAGATTCAGCTGGAAGCGAGACCAGCGCGGACAGCGCTGTGAGTCAACGGGGGCCCTCCGGACCCCCCAGGCTTAGGGGCCTGGTCGCAATTGCGACTGTTAAGACCCCTATAGCTATGCCACTGCCGGCCCGGGAGTGGACCAGTCCGGTCATCTGTCCTCAACTCTCTGACTCAGGTCAGGTGACCAGACTGATCCACTCTTGGGTTGGCACGCACCGACCTCACTCAAGACAGTCGCTGCCGCCATGCTTGGCTCCTAAATGTGAGTGAGCAGGGTGGAATCATGGCGGCAGCGGTGGTCAGAGTGAGGTAGGGCTGGATCAACTGATCCCGCGGGCCGGACGTTTCCCACCCCTGTTTTAGGCAATTAAATGTCCAAAAACATTATCCATTTGTAATAGCAACGCGTTTTGAAGACGGACCGGCTTCTTCATCAGGCATAACACATGCATGAAGGATGGAGAAGCAAAAAGGATGGAGAATTGAAGTCATGCATCCACTAGCAAGTCACTAGCTGACTCTTATGCAATGTCCTTTAACTGTGCAGCATGGTCATGTTCTTGTGTAGTGGTTATGGAAGTCCTGTAAATTTTTAGCACAGTATACCTCCCAACTTTTGAATTCGGAAAAGAGGGACATTTTAAGCCACGACCCCTAACCACGCACAATATCCCGTATAAACGCATCAAATCACGGCCAGATCCTTCTTCTAATAACAAGCGCACATTCTCACTGCAGACCTCTAGACTGTCTGGATATCACAGATATTATATTTCAGGTTATATCGTCTTTATGTTACTTTTCCTATCTTGTGTATAACATTTGCTCATCACGGCAGCAGCACCTGAAGGACAAACCAAAAGGCTGAGAACAATGAAAGTCAAGAGGGAGACCCTGTGGTGGATGACTTTTCAATTAACAGGTAGCAGAGTTACATGATGGGAATTTTTTTTTTCCAGTTGTGTAACTCTGCTACCGGTCAATGGAAAAATCATCCATGTGAGCTCCCTTGTAGATCACTCCACGCACAGGCCCCCTGTAGATAGTGCCACACACAGCCCCCCTGTAGATAGCTCCACACATAGCCCTCTATAGATAGCGCCACATACAGTCCCCCTTGTAGATAGCGCCCTTGTAGATAGCGCCCCCTTGTAGATCGCTCCATCCACAGCCCCCCTGTAGATAGCACCACACACAGTCCCCCTGTAGATAGCTCCACACACAGCCCCCCTTGTAGATAGCGACACACACAGCCCCCTTGTAGATAGCGCCACACACAGTCCCCCTTGTAGATCGCTCCACACACAGTCCCCCTTGTAGATCGCTCCACACACAGCCCCCCTTGTAGATCGCTCCACACACAGCCCCCCTTGTAGATAGCTATACACACAGCCCTCCTGTAGATAGCTCCACACACAGCCCCCCCTGTAGATAGCGCCACACACAGCCCCCCTTTTGTACACAGCGCCACACAACCCCCTCCCCCTTGTACATAGTGCCACACAACCCCCCTCCCCCTTGTACATAGTGCCACACAACCCCCTCCCCCTTGGACATAGTGCCACATAACCCCCCTCTCCCCTTGTACATAGTGCCACACAACCCCCCTCCCCCTTGTATATAGTGCCACACAACCCCCCTCCCCCTTGTACATAGTGATACACAACCCCCCTCCCCCTTGTACATAGTGCCACACAACCCCCTCCCCCTTATACATAGTGCCACACAACCCCCTTTTACTTTGTGCCACAATGCCGCCAGAGCGGAGAGTGGTAGAGGTAGCCTACTGCTGCCACTCTCTGCTCTGCTTTGATGTCACTCACCGTCAGAAGAAGGCAGGAGTATTGCAGCGGCGTTCTCACTGGTGTCGATACCGGCCCGGGAGTGGACCAGTCCAGTCACCTGACCTGTCACCTGCCCGGTGAGGTCAGATGATAGGTCAGGTGACTGGACTGGTCCACTCCAGGGCAGGCATCGATCCCAGTCAGAACACCGCCGCAAGACTCCTGTCTTCTTCTGATCGCTGCTGCAGACGTCTGCCATGCAGGGCGTCTGTCAGCAGCGATCAGCTGTTTTGATACAGTGGCAGCGCCCAGCGGGACAGCGGTGGGAAACCGGCACTGTCTCGCCGGATCCGGTGCGGTTGGGAGGTATGCAGTATGCTATCATTTTACGAGCAGTACAGAGCTATTAATGATTACATTATGCAGCACAGCAACAAAAGTGCCTGCAGCTCATCATGGAGGCCTGTCACTTCAGTCCTTTTGAGGCCACCCGGATTGTGAGCAGGCCCAACATCTCCATAAACAATGTCACCTTGTTCATATTTATTTTGAAGCAGACACTTCATTTCATGTAGCAAAATGGAGAAGGCAATTTTCTTATACTGACCCCTCTCCGTGTTGCTATTTAGACACCCGAAACCCATTAGAAACGTACGTTTCTTCCCCTCACAAATATAGGCATGAGGCACAGGAGACAATATACATATGATCAACATGTCACATAAATCATAAATAAAGAAAAATATAAAATACATATGATACCATAACCCATAAAAATAGAGTAGTGGGTGATTACCAAGATTAAAAATTGCATACTAAAGTCTCCAGTACAAATAATATGTGCTCGCCAATTTACATGATATGTGATGGTAGATACAAAATGTGTTTAGCAAGCTCCCATCTTTATAAAAATGTGTAAACAATTACTTGTATAATGTATTTACTGATGTGCATCCTATATGGCGCACGTCTATATCTTAGAACCAAAACTTTAGGGTAATGTTGCAATAAGGAAAGTAAAATGCTCTGCAAAGGGGTTATGAAAATTTGATTTGTGCATTGCGCATGGCCTAATCTAAAGGTACAACCCAGCCACCATCTGCACATGAATGACTTTGAAAGACTATGAATGACCAAGTGGTAATAGTGATGGTTATTGATACAATAGAATTAAATAAGAAATATGGGATTTGAATAATATAACAGTACAAAGAAGGGTTGTGAACTTAAAGGTGCAGATGTACTAATACCGTCTAACAGTTAGACAGCGTAAATTTAGACTAGACAGTGAGAAGATGTGCCAAATTTATCTCAGTGGTGACTGTTGTATGCTAAATTTGCTGCATCTTGTTTGACCTGTTAGACACTTTTCTCTTGCTTATACCACCTTTGATATGGAATATTTTGTCAACAGAATTTCGTGCCAGATTTATGGCACATTTTGTCGCACGTTGGTGCATTTTAGGCCACTTCTTTTCTGGAGACAGTGGGTTTTTCTTCAATTCTCTGAAAAGGTGGGTCAAACACAGTAATCTAGTGTGTAACGTCCGTGGTCGCTGACCACGAACTCCTTCCATCCAGTTGACTCCCTTCTCTCCAGAGATGTCTGCACATACGGCCGTCCTGTTCCAGAGTGCCCACCAGGGTGCGCACGCGAGCTCAGTCCAGACTTAAGCCAAAGCGCACACAGGTGTGAGATTGAGCTGATTGCTCCCAGAGCACTCATGGCTATTAGAAGGTCCCCTCCCTGCAATGCCTGAGTGTTGTTTGTCCTATCCAAAGTTTGTCTATGCAAATGGTCTCCTAGTGTTTTCCAGTTCCCAGCGCTCCCCGTACCTGTATCCTGTGCTATCCTGGTCAAGTGCCGTGCTGAGCTGTATTCCACACTAGTCCTGCTACTCCACGCCTTACGTCTACCTGCTGCCTAGTCCCAGCCGAGCCTGCCTTGTTACTGTCCGAGCTGCCACAGGTAATCTATACGAACTATAGACTGTGACCTGCGCCCTGTTGGCCAACTGCCATACCGTCAAGGCGGTACAGGCCAGTAGGTCCACGAACCCAACGTGACATAGTGGAATAAATTGTGGAATAAATTACTCTGATCAACAAAATTGAGTCTTGGGTATGTGGTGAATTTCAGTAACCTCTGCTAGATTATACCATGTGAGACTATTTGGTGAACTCGAAGAGGCAAGGGAAATGGCGAGGTCGGGGACATACAGTCATAAGCTCCCAGACTGGTTAAGGTCAATGCTTCAGAGAGGTCTGTTTCAGATGTTGTACTTTATCACAGGTCACCAATGGTTTGAGTGTACCAGCTGCTTGTGTACTTAGACTCTCATGGCTGTATCTTCGAGGCAAATATAACTTAATGGGTTCTCAAGAATCAGGAGGATCTCGTTTTTTTTCTCTGATAGAGTCTCTCTTAAAGCACACGTTTTTTGTGTCAGGTTTTCATTGCGTTTTTATTGTCAATTTTTCAGACATGTTTTTGAAAGAACGGCCCCCGTGGCGTTCTTTCAAAAACACAGCATGCTCCAAATGTACAGTTTTCAAGGCAGTTTGAAAGGGGGTGCTACAGCATTTACCAGCAGCACTTACACAATAGTGCTAACTGGATGTTTATGTTGTGTTTAGGTGTTGTGCCAAGGTATTAATTATATGCTTTTATTTGCAGGTACTGTGCCTTTAAATGTTGTTATGTATGTGCTATTAGCAGGGGGACACAGTGGGCTGGTAAGGTCACTGGTCAAGTGTGCAGATGCAGTAGATTAGTGCGTCCGCACTAATAACTAATACATTTAAATATCTTATTTCAGACATTTTGTCGCCAAGTGTAGTAATATGTCAGAAAACACTGTATGCTGCTGAGCAAATGTAGCGTTATAGCTTGGATTTCATTAATACTGTAACAATATACCAGTATGGCTGAGTCACGAGAGGGATCTCCATATCAGAGTTTTAGAAGGATGTGTAGAGCTGGCAGGCAGAGAGACCATCTCTCCCTCTCTGCAATAACTTTTCTCTGGTAGTGGCTTATACGGTTTGGGATATGATCCTGATCTTCCTTCTCATCTGGGGCACAGTTGTGTCAGGTTGTGTCCGCGGTTATTACCGCCAGATGTCGCGTACCTATGCCTCAGCAAGATCACTTTGAGATAGCTGTATCACAGCCTTCCTGTGTAAGTGCAATTCAGCGTAACTTCCCGCCGCTTTCTCAAAACGGTCCCAAGGAAGTAGTAGTGTAAGAGCCACTGATCTGATTCTCCCTACCATTGTGTTGTACTAGGTGAGCAATGACATTGCTAATATTGGGATTGGAAAATATGATATAATTAACTCGGGCAGTGGGATTGTCTTTTGACTCAGGATGGGCTCAGCACAGAAAGAGACATGCTGATGCACGTTTCACCAGTTACATGGCCTCTTCCTCCTCTTCCTGTGGCCAGAATTACTTGTGCCTGCCTGAGGAGAGTGCTCCATTACCGGAGAAGGCCCTGTGTATCCCGCAAGTAGTTTTGGATGACTTTCAGCATGTTCCTGTACCAAGGGCGGGTAAAGCCTTGTGAACTCTGCAACTGTGACCAAAGAACAGAGATGGAGACAGTGCTAAGCCCACAGTGATCCCACGTCCACTAAGTATTGTGAGTTGCTCTGTGAACTCAACAGAGAATGTAACCTCCAAGCTATTTGCCAACACTTGTTACCTCCAATCTGTGCACCAATTTGAGACTAACCACCAAGCTAAGTACCACTGTTTGCAACCATTACGCATTGTGCCCCAGCCAGGGTATGGGGTTTCTTGTGGGTTTAAAAAAAAAAGAAAAAATGTGTGAAGGGAGGCTTAAAAATACCTCTTATTTAGGCCCAATGCACACGGTTATATTACAGCTATTACGTAATACTGGCCCATACAAGCGTACATGCCCTTTATGTACCTCCTTATGCCTTTGCTTTCATACAGAGACATTTGGAGGTTTTTTCAATTGTATTCTGGAAGTAGCCAACAGAAAACGAGACGTATGCTCCATGTGATGCCGATACAGCTCTACTTCCAGGGGAGAATAGCGTCATACATATGGGACCCAATTGTACCGTGCCACATGCTTTCCAGGAGAGAACAGCTCAGTATATACAGGATCTGACAGACAATAATACCACAGTACAGGCTTTCTGCCATGTGCATACGCCATTCACATGTTTTGTGTGCGTAAAAAACGCAGCATTTTTCTTGCATTGCATTTCTGTGTGGCATCCGTGTACGGTGTGCGTCTGCGTTTTTTATGTGCGTATGTCACCTGTATGTCCTGTGTTTTTTACATTAGCAAAAATAACTGTTTTGTTTTTTTCCCCCTCATCATTTCTTTAGTAACTAGTGCGTGAAGTCCGTGTGATGTCTGTTGTTTTCACGTACCCTTTGACTTCAATGGGCTGTGTGGTTTCCGCAAAAACGCACAAAAATATTACTTGCGGTAAATTTCACGCAACGGACAAACGCTGAGTGAAAAACAACGCATGTCTGAATAGCCCTATTTAATTACATAGGTCCCTGTGACAGCCGTTGTTTTAACGTCTGTTACACGGACGTAAAATACCCCTGTGTGAATCAGGCCTTAGTTGCACAGGGTAGGTATAAAAATCATGTTAGGGCATGCCCACACGTGGCGGATTTCCTCCGCAACTGTCCGCATCAATGCCGCACAGAATCTGCGTTGCAGATTCTGCAGCGGATCTGCCCAAAATGTGCAGTAAATTGATGCGGGCTAGCTGCTGCGGACTGCGGTACAAGTGCTTCCCTTCTCTCTATCAGTGCAGGATAGAGAGAAGGGACAGCACTTTCCCTAGTGAAAGTAAAATAATTTCATACTTAGCGGCCGTTGTCTTGGTGACGCGTCCCTCTTTCGGCATCCAGCCCGACCTCCCTGGATGACGCGGCAGTCCATGTGACCGCTGCAGCCTGTGATTGGCTGCAGCCGTCACTTAGACTGAAACGTCATCCTGGGAAGCCGGACTGGAGACAGAAGCAGGGAGTTCTCGGTAAGTATGAACTTCTTTTTTTTTTACAGGTTGCTGTATATTGGGATCGGTAGTCACTGTCCAGGGTGCAGAAACAGTTACTGCCGATCGCTTAACTCTTTCAGCACCCTGGACAGTGACTATTTACTGACGTATCTTAGCAACGCTCCCGTAATTACGGGAGCCCCATTGACTTCCTCAGTCTGGCTGTAGACCTAGAAATACATAGGTCCAGCCAGAATGAAGAAATGTCATGTCAAAAAAGCAAGACGCATCCGCAGCACACATAACATGTGCATGACAGCTGCGGACTTCATTGCGGAAATTAGAATCTCCATTGAAGTCAATGGAGAAATTCCGCCATGAGTCCGCAACCAGTCCGCCACAACTCCGCAACATCCAGTGCATGCTGCGGACACCAAATTCCGCACCGCAGCCTATGCTCCGCAGCGGAATTTTCCGCTTCGTCTAAATGAACCCTACTAAATAGAAGTGGAAGTCAATGGAGAAACGGCTCCGCTGCGGATTAACGCTGCGGAGTGTCCTCAGCGGAATTCAAGAGCAATTCCGCCACGTGTTGCTTTGCCCTTAAAGTGGAAAAGCCTGTTTTAAATTATCCCCTTTTTAATGAAAGTGATATCTAGGCTCAATGAACTATCCTAATAATCACGTATGTCTATATTAATATAAGAATATATTATCTCTTTCATCTGCTTTTCCTGCAGAGATATTTGACTTTAATACTATCATTTTTAATGTTTTGTAAACCCTCTGCTTTGTGTATACTGTCAGCGCTGTTTACACTGAACATCTTCTTTGAAGTTACATATCCCTTGTGAAAAGCAAGCAGTGATTGGTATACATGCTGGTGTATTCACATGCAATTTTATTCGATGAAAACTGTTTGTTTAGTCCTTTTCTTAGAGAACATCAAGATACAAAAGAAGGTAGGCGTGTAATTAAGGTGGAATCAAGATGTCTCTTCCCCTTGACTAATTTACAATAGCGAAGGCTCCCAAAGAGTTTCGGTAGAAATCTTGTTTTTAAAGTGAGTGCTAAAGGCATTTCCATTATGCACTGCCTTTCCTCTGTCATCTTTGTAAGAAGGTTGTGTGAAAATTGGCAGCTGTTAAGTAGTAACCCAGATTGTAACATTATAGTTACATATTCTTCACTATTGCATAGCAATCAGATTGATCTTGATGGATAGGGCTTATGTATTGTGACATTACTTTAGATATTCTGAAGTGAATGGTATTGCATTATTTGTTATGCTGTATGTGTGACAATTTTAACATAAGTCTATGGAAAATGTTTTGGGATAATGAGGTTTCATGTGGATAACTGTAAAATTATGCATCTGGGTACTAATAATCTGCATGCATCATATGTCCTAGGAGGAGTTAAAGGTTACAGTCACACGTGGCAGAAAATTTCTGCAACAAAATCTGCCGTATGTGAATCTACCCTAAGGCCCTGTTCACACAGTGTAGATTAACTGCTGATTTTGCATGCATAGTTGTAAGCCAAAACCAGAATTGGATCCAGGAGAGTAGACACTTTAAGACCTTCCTTTATATATTTCTGCTGTTTAGGTTCCGGTCCTGGTTTTGGCTTAAAAAATTAAGGCTGGGTTCACACGACCATGTTACGTCCGTAATGGACGAAACGTATTTTGGCCGGAAGCCCCGGACCGAACACAGTGCAGAGAGCCGGGCTCCTAGCATCATAGTTATGTACGATGCTAGGAGTCCCTGCCTCGCTGCAGGACAACTGTCCCGTACTGTAATCATGTTTTCAGTACGGGACAGTAGTTCCACGGAGGCAGGGACTCCTAGCATCGTACATAACTATGATGCTAAGAGCCCGGCTCCCTGCAGTGTGTTCGGTCCGGGACCATTACGGTCCATTACGGACGTAACATGGTCGTGTGAACCCAGCCAAAAGCTAAATCTGCAGCACATCTCCACTGTGTAAAAAGGGCCTTATGGTTTTAATTTTTTAACTTCCTTTGGATTAATAGGGGTAAAACAAGGTTCTAAAGTTTACCCATATCCCTTTCCTTTTTCCCATATGTCGTTTTTCAACTGATAATTGCATTTGTTGAATGTCTTTATTACTTGTATTCCAACATTATCTCATGGGATTTGTTGCGGAAATATTCTGCAGCAAATTTGCAGAAAACCACAAAATATTTAGCAAATTTAGGCTTCGTTCACATCTGCGCTAGGGTCCCATTCCGAAGTTCCGTCTGAGCTTTTCGTCGGAACGGGACCCTGACTGACACAAACTGAAACCAAAAGGTCGACTATGCTATTGATTCCATCAAAACGACGTAACCCTTGCACAACGGAGACAAACGGAAACCACTGGCATCGGATGCGTCACCATTGAAATCAATTTGTGTCGGTCAGGGCTCCGTTCGGACGGAAAGCTCAGATGGAACGTTGGAAAGGAGCGCTAGCGCAGATGTGAACGAAGCCTTAGCTGCATATTTCAAAGCTGAATTTCACCACATACATTATATTTCAATAAGGAAATTCCACAATAATTATGAAAACATTCCGCAGCAGAAATTGACATGCTGCGGATGAAAAAAAAAAAAACCTGCAGGCCAATTTTCAGACTCCAAATTTCCACTGCATGTGGATAAGATTTGTATAAATCTCATCCACTTTGTTGGTACTGTAAAATTCCGGACAGTTAGGGCTTGTCTACACGTAACGGAATTGCTGCAATCACGTTTACAGTACAAAACAGTTTTCCCGCAGCGAGGCAGGGACTCCTAGCGTCATAGATAACTATGACGCTAGGAGCCCGGCTCCCTACAGTGTGTTCGGTCCGGGAAATAATGCCGACATACGGACCGTATATCACGGACCGAACATGCTCGTGGGAATCTGGCCTGACAGTCCCTAATGCCACTATAGCTTTCCTACATAATAATCTTTATTTATATAGCGCCAACATATTACGCAGCTCTTTACAATTTAGAGGGAACATGAAACAAACAATATCAGACATTACATAGTGACAAAGTTCATTTACAATTCAAACCTGGGGAGTGAGGACCCTGCTCGCAAGAGCTTACAATCTATGAGGACATAAGGGAGACACAAAGTGTAATAGTGTTTGTTCTGTACAATGGTCCGGCCATTTTTATACACATGCGGTGGTAACATAAAGCTGCATGAGCCGGTCACGAGCCAGTATCCGTGTATGACGGACATGAAGAGAAGGAGTGTGAGGGAATCTTATTCTGATGACTAATCTAAAAGGAGGGCCATGGGAAGGAGTCAGATCAGGGAATGTTATAGGCCTGTCTAAATAGATGTGTTTTCAGGGCACGTTTAAAACTGTGGATATTGGGAATTAATCTGATTGTCAGGGGTAGCACATTCCAGAGGACGGGTGCAGCACGAGAGAAATCCTGGAGACGGTAGTGGGAGGTTCGGATTATGGAGGATTTTAATCTAAGGTTGTTGGCAGAACGTAGAGCCCGAGTAGGGTGGTAGACAGAGATGAGGGAGGAGATGTAAGGAGGTGCAGCACTGTGGAGAGCTTTGTGGGTGAGAGTAATAAGTTTGAATTTTATTCGGAAGGGGATGGGCAACCAGTGCAGTGACTGGCACAGATTAGAGGCGTTGGTGTAGCGGTTGGTCATAAAGATGAGCCTGGCTGCTGCATTGAGGATAGATTGGAGAGGGGAGAGTTTGGTGAGGGGAAGACCGACTAGTAATGAGTTACAGTAGTCAAGACGAGAGTGAATCAGAGCAACAATGAGAGTTTTGGCAGTTTCCTCCGTAAGAAAAGAGCGGATTCTGGAGATGTTTTTGAGGTGAAAATGACAGGAGCGTGAAAGTGATTGTATGTGAGGAGTAAAGGAAAGATCTGAGTCAAAAATAACCCCGAGGCAGCGGGCGTGCTGCTTAGGAGTTATGATAGTGCCACACACAGAGATGGAGACATCAGGTTTAGGGAGGTTAGTAGATGGTGGGAACACAAGGAGCTCAGTTTTAGAAAGATTCAGTTTCAGATAGAGAGAGGACATGATGTTAGAGACAGCGGACAGACAATCACTGGTGTTCTGTATTAGAGCAGGGGTGATGTCACGGGAAGAGGTATATAATTGGGTGTCATCAGCGTAGAGATGGTACTGAAAGCCAAATCTGCTGATGGTTTGTCCAATAGGAGCTGTGTAGAGAGAAAAGAGGAGTGGACCTAGGACTGATCCCTGAGGAACCCCGATATCAAGGGGAAGAGGAGAAGAAGTGGAACCAGCAAATGACACACTGAATGAGCGGTCAGAGAGATAGGAGGAAAACCAAGAGAGAGTCGCGTCCTTGAGGCCAATAGAGTGGAGCATGTTAAGTAGGAATTTGTGGTCTACAGTGTCAAAGGCTGCAGAGAGATCCAAAAGAATCAGGAGAGAGGATTTACCGTCCGATTTAGCCGCCAAGAGATCATTTGAGACTTTAGTAAGGGCAGTTTCTGTGGAGTGTAGAGTGCGGAAACCAGATTGTAAGGGGTCAAGAATGGAGTTAGCAGAGAGATAGCGGATAAGGCGAGAGTAGACCAAGCGTTCCAGGAGTTTGGAGATGAAGGGCAGATTAGAGACTGGTCGGTAGTTGGCAGCGCTGGATGGGTCAAGTGTTGGTGTAATGGCAGGGGATAGGGAGACGGACAAGTGAGCCCTAATCTACCCGCCACCCTGTCCCTGCCTACTTGCAACGACCCGCACTAGGCGACGGGGTACAACTGGGCGGCGGTCCCTGCGCTCAGTAAGTGCACGACAAACACGACACACATACAAAGGAACACAAGCAAGGAAAAGGGGCCGTTGCCCACGGCAACACCGTGAGCAACCAGAGTGGTGAACGAGCCGAGTCAAGCCAGGAGTGTGCGAGGTACAAAACGAAAAGCAGAAAAGTAGTCGGTAAGCCAGGGTCTGTATGGAGCAGGATCAAAAATAGCAGGAGCTGTAGCTGGGCCAGGAAACCACAAGGAAAGAATCACAAGCACCGAGGGACAGGAAGTGCAGGCTTAAATAGACTGAGGGCGGGAGCTAGCTGAGTCTGGCCAGGTTACGATAGGCTCTCCCACTCCTAAGCCTGCCAGCCTGAATGGTGGAAGCAGGAGTCAGTCTCAGGGATGTATTCTCAGGTGCTGACTGATTAGTTCTGGGAGTTAACCCCGAAGCTGAGCCTGGCAGATCCTTTACAGTACCCCCCCTTTTATGAGGGGCCACCGGACCCTTTCTAAGTGGACCTGGCTTACTGGGGAAACGCAGGTGGAACCTCCTGACCAGTACCCCAGCATGAACATCCCGGGCGGGTACCCAAGTCCTCTCTTCGGGCCCGTATCCTCTCCAATGGACCAGGTACTGGAGGCAGCCTTGGACCATCTTGATGTCCACAATCCTGGCCACCTCGAATTCCACCCCCTCAGGGGTGAGGATGGGAACAGGAGGTCTCCTCGAGGGAGCCAAGGACGGGGAGCAGCGTTTGAGGAGGGAGGCATGAAACACGTCGTGTATCCGAAAAGACGGGGGTAACTCCAGCCGGAAGGAGACAGGATTGAGGACCTCAATGACCTTATACGGCCCAATAAACCGGGGAGCAAACTTCTTGGACGGAACCTTGAGACGCAAGTTCCTAGACGACAACCACACCAGATCCCCAACCATAAACAGGGGGTTATCAGAACGTTTTTTATCAGCCTGAGTTTTTTGTACGCTCTGGGACACCTCTAGGTTTTTCTGAACCTGGGCCCAGACTGTGCACAGTTCCCGGTGAACAACCTCTACCTCGGGATTGTTGGAACTACCAGGTGAAACGGAGGAGAACCGTGGATTAAACCCAAAATTACAAAAAAAAGGAGAGACCCCTGACGAGTTACTGACCCGGTTATTAAGGGAAAATTCGGCGAGGGGAATGAAAGAGACCCAATCAAATTGACAGTCAGAGACAAAACACCTTAAGTATTGTTCTAGAGATTGATTAGTCCTCTCCGTTTGGCCATTGGTTTCAGGATGGAAGGCAGAGGAGAAGGACAGATCAATCCCCAACTTCATACAGAAGGCTCTCCAAAACAATGAAACAAATTGTACCCCTCTGTCCGAAACAATATTGACAGGGACCCCATGGAGACGCAGGATGTGTTTGACAAACAAGGTAGCCAACGTTTTGGCGTTGGGTAGTTTCTTGAGGGGCACAAAGTGGCACATCTTACTGAAGCGGTCTACTACCACCCACACCACCGACTTGCCTTGGGATGGAGGCAAATCGGTGATAAAATCCATGGAGATATGTGTCCAAGGTCTCTGGGGAATGGGCAACGAACGCAGTAAGCCCGCTGGTCTGGACCTGGGAGTCTTGGACCTAGCACAAACCTCACAAGCGGCGACGTAGGCCTTAACATCTTTAGGCAACCCAGGCCACCAATAATTTCTGGAAATGAGGTGTTTGTTACCCAGGATGCCTGGATGGCCAGATAGTGCGGAGTCATGATTTTCCCTAAGTACCCTTAGCCGGAATTGCAGGGGAACAAACAGCTTGTTCTCAGGAAGGTTCCCGGGAGCTGCACCTTGATCAGCAGCAATATCAGAGACTAAATCAGAATCGATCGAGGAAATGATTATACCTGGAGGCAAAATACAAGCAGGATCTTCCTCCGAAGGAGGGCTGGCCATGAAGCTACGCGACAGTGCATCAGCCTTAATATTTTTAGACCCAGCCCTATAGGTAAACAAAAAATTGAAACTGGTAAAAAATAACGCCCATCGAGCTTGTCTCGGGTTTAGCCTCCGGGCAGATTCTAGGAAAACCAGATTCTTGTGGTCGGTAAGGACCGTTACCTGGTGCCTAGCCCCTCCAGGAAGTGGCGCCACTCTTCAAATGCCCATTTAATGGCTAAGAGTTCGCGGTTGCCAATATCATAGTTACTTTCAGTTGGCGAAAACTTCCTGGAGAAGTAGGCACAGGGGCGGAGATGGGTGAGGGACCTGGTACCCTGGGACAAGACAGCCCCCACTCCCACCTCAGATGCGTCAACTTCCACGATAAATGGCTCCATTTGGTTGGGCTGAACCAGCACCGGGGCCGAGACAAAGCACTTCTTAAGGACCTCAAAAGCCTGGACAGCCTCAGGAGGCCAGTGGAGGAGATCAGCACCTTTGCGAGTGAGGTCCGTAAGGGGCTTAGCGATGACCGAGAAGTTAGCAATAAATCTCCTGTAATAATTAGCGAACCCCAAAAAACACTGTAACGCCTTCAGGGAGGCAGGTTGGACCCATTCCGCCACAGCCTGAACCTTGGCGGGGTCCATGCGGAATTCATGAGGAGTGAGGATTTGACCCAAAAATGGAATCTCCTGTACCCCAAACACACATTTTTCGGTTTTGGCAAACAGTTTGTTTTCCCGAAGGACCTGGAGCACCTTCCTGACATGCTCAATGTGGGAGGACCAGTCCTTGGAAAACACCAGTATGTCATCAAGGTACACTACCAGAAAAATCCCCAGGTAATTTCTCAAAATCTCATTTATGAAATTCTGGAAGACCGCAGGGGCATTACACAACCCAAAGGGCATGACGAGGTATTCGAAATGGCCTTCGGGCGTGTTAAACGCAGTCTTCCACTCATCCCCCTCTTTGATGCGAATAAGGTGATACGCCCCCCGTAGATCCAATTTAGAAAACCATTGGGCCCCCTGAACCTGATTAAAGAGATCAGGAATCAAAGGAAGGGGATACTGGTTCCTTACCGTGACCTTATTCAGGCTACGGTAGTCAATGCATGGCCTAAGACCACCATCCTTCTTCCCCACGAAGAAGCCAGCACCTACCGGAGAAGAAGAGGGACGAATGTAACCCTTGGCCAGGGATTCCTGGATATACACTCTCATAGCTTCACGTTCGGGACAAGAAAGATGAAATATCCTACCCTTAGGAAGCTTAGCTCCTGGTACCAATTCGATAGCGCAATCGTATTCTCTATGAGGAGGTAACACTTCGGAGGCCTCCCTAGAGAAAACATCAGCGAAGTCCTGAACAAACTCGGGTAGCGTATTCGCCTCCTTAGGGGGAGAAATAGAATTAACAGAAAAACATGACGTACAACATTCATTACCCCATTTGGTTAGCTCCCCAGTATTCCAGTCAAACGTGGGATTATGCAACTGCAACCAGGGAAGACCTAGAACCAAATCGTACGATAATCCCTGCATCAACAGTACAGAGCATTGCTCCAAATGCATGGAGCCAACAAGGAGTTCAAAAACAGGGGTATGCTGTGTAAAATAACCATTAGCAAGAGGAGTGGAGTCGATACCCACTACCGGGACAGGTTTAGGCAAATCAATCAGAGGCATAGCAAGGGACATAGCAAATTCCACAGACATGATATTAGTAGAGGACCCTGAATCCACGAAGGCACTGCCGGTAGCAGACCTACCACCAAAAGAGACCTGAAAGGGAAGCAAGATCTTAGTACGTTTCACATTTACGGGAAATACCTGTGCGCCCAAGTGACCTCCCCGATGATCACTTAGACGCGGAAGTTCTCTGGCTGCAATCTTACGCTTAGGACAGTTGTTCACTTGATGCTTGTCGTCCCCACAGTAGAAGCAGAGACCATTCTTCCTGCGGAATTCTCTACGTTGTTGGGGCGACACGGAGGCCCCGAGTTGCATAGGTATCTCTGAATCTTTCGGGGAGGAACGAAGCAACGGAGCTTCGGGAGGCATCATGGGGGAGTCGGAGGAGAAAACACATAAACGCTCACGTTGTCGTTCCCTGAGACGTCGGTCAAGTCGTACCGATAAAGCCATAACCTGGTCTAGGGAGTCAGAAGAGGGATAGCTAACTAGCAGGTCTTTCAGGGCATTCGACAGACCCAACCTAAACTGGCACCTTAAGGCAGGGTCATTCCACCGAGAAGCTACGCACCACTTCCGAAAGTCAGAGCAATACTCCTCAACAGGTCTCTTACCCTGACTTAAGGTCACCAGCTGACTCTCGGCAAAGGCAGTCCTGTCAGTCTCGTCATAAATAAGTCCGAGAGCAGAAAAGAAACAATCAACGGAGGAAAGTTCAGGGGCGTCAGGAGCCAAGGAGAAGGCCCACTCTTGGGGCCCTTCCTGGAGCCGGGACATAATTATACCCACCCGCTGGCTCTCAGAACCTGAGGAATGAGGCTTTAAACGAAAGTAAAGCCTACAACTCTCCCGAAAGGAGAAAAAAGCCCTCCGGTCCCCTGAGAACCGGTCGGGCAACTTGAGGTGGGGTTCAAGAGGTGCGGTGAGGGGAACTACCAGGGTAGCATCAGGCTGGTTGACCCTCTGAGCCAGGGCCTGGACCTGTAGAGAGAGACCCTGCATTTGCTGAGCCAGGGTCTCACGGGGGTCCATAGTGGTGTCAGGGACCAGGGGTAAACTAGGTATGGGCTTGTGATTATGTAATGGCAGGGGGTAGGGAGACGGACAAGTGAGCCCTAATCTACCCGCCACTCTGTCCCTGCCTACTTGCAACGACCCGCCCTAGGCGACGGGGTACAACTGGGCGGCGGTCCCTGCGCTCAGTAAGTGCACGACAAACACGACAAACATACAAAGGAACACAAGCAAGGAAAAGGGGCCGTTACCCACGGCAACACCGTGAGCAACCAGAGTGGTGAACGAGCCGAGTCAAGCCAGGAGTGTGCGAGGTACAAAACGAAAAGCAGAAGAGTAGTCGGTAAGCCAGGGTCTGTATGGAGCAGGATCAAAAATAGCAGGAGCTGTAGCTGGGCCAGGAAACCACAAGGAAAGAATCACAAGCACCGAGGGACAGGAAGTGCAGGCTTAAATAGACCGAGGGCGGGAGCTAGCGGAGTCTGGCCAGGTTACGATAGGCTCTCCCACTCCTAAGCCTGCCAGCCTGAATGGTGGAAGCAGGAGTCAGTCTCAGGGATGTATTCTCAGGTGCTGACTGATTAGTTCTGGGAGTTAACGCCAAAGCTGTGCCTGGCAGATCCTTTACAGTTGGTTTTTTCAATAATGGGTTTATAATGGCATGTTTAAAAGCGGAGGGAAAGATACCAGAGGAAAGAGAGAGGTTAAATATTTTAGTGAGGTGACTAGTAACAGCTGGGGAGAGGGACTGGAGGAGGTGTGAGGGGACAGAGAAGAAGAGAGGAGACTTCTTCTTCAGTTATTGGGTCAAATGCTGAGAGTGAAGAAGAGGGAGTGCGGGGGGGAAGGGGATCGATGTTACTAGGGGACTGGGAGATAATATCATGCCGGATGTTGTCAATTTTAACTTTAAAATAATTGGCCAGGTCTTCAGCACTGAGATCTGTGATTGGCGTCTGCACTTTAGGACTAAGGAGGGAGTGAAAAGTATCAAAGAGGCGTTTTGGATTATTAGATAGTGTGGAGATGAGAGAAGTGAAGTAGACTTGTTTGGCGCGGTGAAGGGCAGAGTTGTAAGTTTTGAGCATAAATTTGTAATGGAGGAAATCTGCATCCAAATGCGATTTTCTCCACAGTCGTTCGGCACATCTCAAGCCCCGCAGAAGAAAGCGGGATTGAGGCGTGTGCCAGGGTTGTCGTCGTCTTTGTCGGGTGGTTCGGAGTGTAGTGGGGGCTGCTTCATCCAATGCATTTTTGAGAGTGTTATTATAAAGTTTGGCAGCCAGATTGGGACAGGAGAGGGAAGAGATAGGGGACAATGAGGACTGTAGACTGTCTATGAGTTTCAAAGTGTTAATGTCATGTAGATTTCTGTATGTCTGATACGTAGGGATGACCTGAGGAGGCAGAGAATATTTGATAGTAAAGCAGAGAAGATTGTGGTCAGAAAGCGGGAGAGGAGAGTTAATAAAGTCAGAAACTGAGCAGAGCCGGAAGAAGACCAGGTCAAGTGAATGCCCGTATTCATGTGTAGGAGAGTTAGTAAGTTGTGACAGACCGAGGGACGAGGTTAAAGATAGAAACTGGGAGGCAGATGAGGAGATTGGGTTATCAATGGGGATGTTGAAGTCACCCATGATGAGAGTGGGTGTTTCAGAGGATAGAAATTGTGGAAGCCAGGCAGCAAAATGATCCAGGAATTGGCGGGGTGAGCCCGGTGAGCCCGGTACATAATGACAGCGGGAAATAGTGTTGTTGGAATTCTTTCTTGCTGGAGTGTGCTATCAGGAACTTTATTTTATTCACCACATTTCAAAACATACACCAGAATCTGTAATAGTTGTACATGGTATTGATGGGACTTGTCGTACTGTGATAGATGTTCTGCAAATGTGTCCGTGCCCTACACTTGTCTATACATTCATTTAAAAATCCTTTTTAAAGAGAATAGTAGAAATTTCCATACTCTAAATGAAGGATGTTTAGCTTGGAGGCGTTGAGTAAAACAATTCTCACACAGACAAAAGCTCTGTAGGGAAACTTCAATTACAATACTAAAGGAAAAAAGGAAGCTGTGTACTGATACTTAATAAAACAAATCATATCCTTGTGTAAGTAACATTTCTATCTAGAAAGCTATTTCTGACTGCCTGAGGTTCCTATTCACATCGCATGATGTGTATCAACTTTATGTGGGAAAACCACTATTCTGTTTAAATGAATTGAAAAGAATGTCACATAATGAATATATGATGTCATCAACGAATAAAGAAGCCACTGAATTATTTGAAATATTCTATGATCAAGGATTTTCATTGCCAATGAGTCTCCACATTTTTATACTGTTCATACTTTATCATGTTTTTTAAAAAAAACTGGAAATATTTACAGTTCTATTGCAGTTATGAAATAATAATTTTACATTGATGCCCCCATGAAGGCTACCAGTAGACTATCATAAGTGCTAGTTATTTTTTTTACATTTAGTATCATAGCACCTTGATTCCAACTGCTAAGGCTTCGTTCACATCTGTGTCGGGACTCTGTTCATGGGTTCTGTCGGACCTTAGGTTTCCGTTTGCATCACCATTGATTTCAATGGTGATGGATCCGGTGCAAATGGTTTCCGTTTGTCACTGCTGCGTAAGGGTTCCGTTGTTTTGACAGAATGAGTAGCGCAGTCAACTACGGTATGGATTCCGTCAAAAAAACTTCAGGGTCCCACGGAACTAATGAACAGAGTGAACGCAGATGTGAACGAAGCCCAATTTAATTGTTTTTCCTACATTGGGAAGGGATAAGGTGTGTGCACCGGTTGGGTGGATTCAGAAGCGGCAGCTTTTGTTGTAGAAAATTCTGGGACTGTCCCATTCATCTAAATGGAATTTGCAGAAATCCATGTGCTTGATGCAGAAACAGCTCCATTTAGAGAAATGAAACAGATTTTCGGTTTTTGAAAAAAAAAATTGCAGCTAAATCTGCAATGTGTGAATCTGCTCTTATTTAACACCTATAGTATATAAGGAAGGTAATTAGGATATGCCTGACACAGTTCCACACCTGGAAAAATATGTCATGGAAATAACTACAACGTGGTGCTACAATATAAATAACTGCATTAATAGGAAATAACAAAAAGCCTTTATAAAGTAAAGAACACATATTATATTTGCCATTTTCTGACTCAAATTTTCCTTTAATAAAAGATAATTAAAAGAAATGCCTAGCATATCAAATAAATATGTTTCGCAGGAGAGGAGATGAAAAGTAAGTGAACAAAGAGAGTGTGTGTGCGTTTATGGGGGGAGGGGGCTATGGATTTTGCAGGATCATAGCGATGGGCAGGGTTGAGAGAATTGAAAGTGAGCACAAACCCAAGAGCAATTTTTTTTTATAGCGATTTGTGAGGGTTTTGTTATATCTCACTAATTTAGTCGATTAGGTTTTGGAAATTAGGTATCTGCTAGTAAATGTTGTAGAAACCAGGGAGCAGGGTTTAAACAAGTCATTACATCTGACTGTATTTGGTTACAAGTCAGGGTAATGAGGTCACACCTAGTAATTGTTACAGAAAATAAGTACAGCTCAAGAAAGTCAGTCATTTTCCTCTAAGAAGCCAGAAAAAAACGATGATATTGGAGAGTCCAGAGTGGTGAGACCTCACTTCAGTAAGATAATATTTATCTTATTTATGGTGTATTAAATTGCCCAAATTCCCTAATTCCCCAATGACTGGTATTTTAAGTTACCTTGTGTTTATTTGGATGCCTTGGAAAGATTTCATATTTTAAACTATAAAACTTAAATATAGGGCATATTGAGAGCAGTAATGTTTCAAGGAAAGACCATACTAATGTGTGAAAACCATTAACAGAGTTTATTTTGAAATATCATACAACTTGTATTATTAATTAAGCTGGTTATACATATTAGATTAAAGTTGGCCGAACGTGGCCATTTTACTAGGATCAGCCGATGAACTAATGTATATAGAGGTAGCCCGACAGTCTCCTGACCTCTTTTGTTGGGGGAGAACGGTATAGAGAAACTAAAAGCCACTGCCAGAAATCTCTAGAGGTGGCATATTCTCTGGGGGAACAATGAATTGGGCACCTTTAAATACAACATGATTTATCCTTCTTGTTTGGCTGCCACGATACATATTAGATCGTTGGTTAATCCTGCCAAAATTGGTGGGTTTGGCTGTTTCTCTTCTTATTTATATAGTCATCTAAATGTGAATCGTCACCTTTTATGATGAAGTGGCTTTTAGTTACAAAATGATGTGCTGATTTATTAACCCCTTCAGGACTGAGCCACTTTTGGACCAAATGACAGAGCCTCATTTTTTAAATCTGACGTGTGTTACTTTATGTGGTAATAACTCGGGAATGCTTTTACCTATCCAAGCGATTCTGAGATTGTTTTCTCGTGACATATTGTACTTTAAGTTAGTGAAAAAATTTGGTCGATATTTTCAATATTTTTGTGTGAAAAACACCAAAATTTAGAGAAAATTTGCAAAAAATTTGCATTTTCTAAATTCAAATGTATCTGCTTGTAAGACAGATAGTAATACCACACAAAATAGTTACTAGCTAACTTTTCCCATATGTCTGATTTATGTTGGCATCATTTTTTGAACATCCTTTTATTTTTCTAGGACATTACAAGGCTTATAAGTTTAGCAGCAATTTCTCACATTTTCAAGAAAATTTCAAAAGCCCATTTTTTTTAGGGAACAGTTCAGTTGTTAAGTGGCTTTGAGGGCCTTATATATTAGAAACCCCCACAAATCACCCCACGTTAAAAACTTCACCCCTCAAAGTATTCAAAACAGCATTCAGAATTTTTTTTTTAACCCTCTAGGCGTTTCACAGGAATTAAAGCAATGTAGCGGGGAAATCTACAAATTTCATTTTTTGGGCAGAAATTCCATTTTAATCAATTTTTCCTGTAATACTGAAGGTTTTTACCGGAGAAGCACAACTGAATATTTATTGCCCTGATTCTGCAGTTTTTAGAAATATCCCACATGTGGCCCTAGTGCGCTACTGGACTGAAATACCGGCCTCAGAAGCAAAGTAGCATCAAGAGCCTTTTAGGGCCTTCCTTTTCTTAGATTATATTTCAGGCACCATGTCAGGTTAGAAGAGGTCTTGTGGTGCCGAAACAAAGGAAACACCCCAAAAAATACCCCATTTTGGAAACTAAACTCCTTGAGGAATTCATCTAGGGGTGTAGTGAGCATTTTGACCTCACAGGTGTTTCATAGATTTCATTAGAATTGGGCAGTGAAAATGAAAAATGACATTATTTTCCAATACCATGTAGCTTTACCTCAAAATTTTTAATTTTTTCAACAAATAAATGAGGAAAAGCACCCCAACATTTGTAAAGCAACTTCTCCAGAGTACGGAAATACCCAACATGTGGTCATAAACGGCTGTTTGGGGAAGTGGCAGGACTCAGAAGGGAAGGCATGCCATTTAGCTTTTGGAGCGCTGATTTTGCTGGATTGGTTTTTCTGCGCCATGTCGCTTTTGCAAAGCCCCTTAGGTACCAGTACAGTGGAAACTCCCCAAAAGTGACTCCATTTGGCAAACTACACCCATTGAGGAATTCATCTAGGGGTGTAGTGAGCATTTTGACCCCACAGGTGTGTCATATATTTTATTAGAAATGGGCAGTGAAAATGAAAAATTACATTATTTTCCAATAAGACGCAGCATTAGTTAAAAAAATGTCATTTTCTCAACAAATAAAGGAGAAAAAGCACCATAACATTTGTAAAGCAACATCTTCAGAGTAGGGAAATACCCCACACGTGGTCATAAACTGCTATTTGGACACACAGCAAGGCTCTAAAGGGAAGGAGCGCCATATAGTATTTGGAGTGGAGATTTTATAAGATTCGTTTTTTTACACCATGTTGCATTGAGCTATAGTACCAGTACAGTGGTACCCCCCAAAAAATTACCCCATTTTGGAAACTAGATCCCTCAAAGAATTGATCTAGGGGTGTAGTGAGCATTTTGACCGCACAAGTGTTTTGCAAAAATGAGTAAACTATAGATGTTGCAGATTGAAAATTTCTGTTTTCCACAAATATGCCATTTCAGTGCCCAATGTGTTGTGCCCAGCTTGTACCACCGTAGACACACATCCCATAAATTGTTAAGCGGGTTCTCCAGAATACAGTAATACCCCATATGTAGTCATAAATTGCCGTTTGGGTACACTGCCAGGCTCAGTTGGACCACCATTTGGCTTTTGAAGCGCAGATTTTGCTTGGTGTATTAGTGGTATTTCAGCTTTTATAATGTGGGGGCATATGTCAGCTGGGCGGAGTACATCAGGGTATATGTAAGCTGGGCGGAGTACATCAGGGTATATATAAGCTGTGTGGAGTACATCAGGGTATATGTAATATGCGCGGTGTACATCAGGATATATTTAAGCTGTGCGTAGTACATCAGGATATATGTAATCTGTGGAGTACATCAGGGTATATGTAATATGTGCGGGTACATCAGGCTATTTGTACGCTGTGCGGAGTACATCAGGGTATATGTAAGCTGTGCGGAGTACATCAGGGTATATGTAAGGTGGGCGGACACACAGCAAGGCTCTAAAGGGAAGGAGCGCCATTTAGTATTTGGAGTGGAGATTTTATAAGATTCGTTTTTTGACACCATGTTGCATTGAGCTATAGTACCAGTACAGTGGTACCCCCCAAAAAATTACCCCATTTTGGAAACTAGATCCCTCAAAGAATTGATCTAGGGGTGTAGTGAGCATTTTGACCGCACAAGTGTTTTGCAAAAATGAGTAAACAATAGATGTTGCAGATTGAAAATGGCTGTTTTCCACAAATATGCCATTTCAGTGCCCAATGTGTTGTACCCAGCTTGTACCACCGTAGACACACATCCCATAAATTGTTAAGCGAGTTCTCCAGAATACCCCATATGTGGTCATAAATTGCCGTTTGGGCACACTGCCAGGCTCAGTTGGACCACCATTTGGCTTTTGAAGCGCAGATTTTGCTTGGTGTATTAGTGGTATTTCAGTTTATAATGTGGGGGCATATGTAATCTGTGCGGAGTACATCAGGGTATATGTAAACTGGGCGGAGTACATCAGGGTATATGTAAACTGGGCGGAGTACATCAGGGCTTATGTAAGCTGGGCGGAGTGCATCAGGGCATAATAGGATGATGTAATAATGGGGAGAATGAATAATCCATGGATTGGTGTGGTCGCTTTGAACCAATCCTTTATGCACAGGCCGAGTTTATTGGGTATTATACAAAATATCTGCGCTCCAGCGTTGCCTTATATTTGACTTCTTCACTAGCCCTATAAGCCGCACAAGGCCCTAACGTTTCCTCATCTCTGCTGCGTCTACGGGGTCCACCTGTGGGTTCCAGCAAATGACGATGTGGGGTATTTAGTGAAATTCTACTGGACCTAAAAATTAGTCTGGGCCGTCATTTAGAATCATTTTGCACCATTGCGTTTTGAGAGTCATAACGTGTTATTTTTCCGTTAGGGCGTGTGTGAGGGCGCCTTTTTTGTGGAACGAGCTGTAATTTTTATTGGTTCCATTTTGGGGTACATGCGATTTTTTTTTTTATCACTATTTATTGCATTTTTTGGGAGACGAGGAAACCAAAAAACAGCCATTCCAGCACGTTTCTTTTTTTTTTTTTTTTTACAGAGTTCACCGTGCAGTATAAACAACATGTTAACTTCATTCTGCGGGGCGAGACGATTACAGCGACACCAAATTTATATCGTTTTTTTACGTTTCACTACGTTCCCACAATAAAAATACTCTTTTCTAAAAAAATCATGTTTTAGTGTCGCCATTTTCTGAGAGCCGTAACTTTTTTATTTTTTTGTTGATATCGCTGCGGGACGGCTTGTTTTATGCGTGGCGAACTGCAGTTTCTATTGGTACCATTTTGCGTTGCTTGCAACTTTTTGATCACTTTTTATTAAAAAAAATTTGAGACAAGATGACCAAAAAATAAAATGCGGTCATTGTTTTTTATTAATTTTTTTTACGGTGTTCACCGTGCGGTAAAAATAATGTGATATTTTTATAGATCAGGCCGTTCCGAACGTGGCGATACCTATTATGTATAGGTTTTTTTTCATATTTTCATGTTTTTTTTAATAATAAAGGAGTTGATCAGGGAAACAGGGCAAGTGTTCTTTTTATTATTTATTTATTATTTATTAACTTTTATTTATTTATTTTTCTTTCACTTTTTTTTTTACATTGTTTACTTTTTCTTTTACACTGACCTGGGGACTTGAAGATCTGGTCTTCTGATCCCCGCTACGATGCACTGCACTGCTTATGTAGTGCAGTGCATCGTAACTGTCATTTTTCATTTGACAGTTAGCGTATTAGGTCCTGCCTCGGGCAGGACCTAATAGGCTACCGTCCCTGTGCAACCAGGAAGCCTAGTAACGGCTTCCTGGTTGCCATAGCAACAATCGCCACCCACGATCCACCGCGAGGGGGCCCGGGGGTTACAGAGGGAGCTCCCTCCCTCTGTAAACCACTTCAATGCGGCGGACGTAATTGACAGCCGCATTGAAGGGGTTAAATGGCTGCGATCGGCGGTAACAGCCATCGCAGCCATTGCAGCGGCATGTCAGCTGTGTATAACAGCTGACAGCCGCTGAAGATAAAGCGCGCACAGCTCCTGTGCTCGCTTTATCTGCAGGGCGTAACTGTACGCCCGTCTGCGGGAAATCACTTTGATTTCGGACGTACAGTTACGCCCAATCGCGGGAAAGGGTTAATACATATTTATTACGGTTGGAGCTCTGTTTATTTTTTTTTTAAAGAGAGTTCCAGTTCTCCTTAATTGTCATAGATTTTAAAAATAAAACATGACTATATCCAGTCACCACTGGAGGGAGCATGGGAGCTTACTGCATACTGTCTTATTATATTAATTTTATATTATATATAGTTAGATATGTCTATTCAGGAGAATGAGAAAAGCAGAGCTCAGACAGCTATAATGTATGTATTAAGAAATTATTCAGCACATTATTTTGAACCAATTTAGATTAAAAAAAGCAAAATGGTTCCATGGCAGGCATTTACTTTAACCTCCTAATGACCGCCTATACGTGTTTTCACTGCGGCCATTAAGGGTACTTATGCCAGAACGCCGCCTTTTCACGGCGGCGCTTTGGCATAAGAAAGCGCCCCCCGGGAGGCGCTTTAACTCAGTATACTCAGCTACAGAGGTATCTTAGGCCTTGGAGCACAGACCGAGGACAGTTTTTTCTGGTCCCCAGTCACGTGATCGCCGTTATTCAACGACGAATAACGGCGATCGCTGTAAAAACAGCGGTGGCTAGTTCTCTCTCTTCTCTCACAGAACATATTCTGTGAGAGAAGACAGAAATGGTCAAAATAAGGGCCAGCACCCCCTATTAGACCCCAGATCACCCCCCCGTACCTGATCATGAAGATGGCGTCACTGACTGTCACGTCACAATGACAGAACACATTACACTACGTAGGTAGTGTAATGTGTTCTAGCAGCGATCAGAGCTGCAAGTCTAAACGTACCCTAGTGGGACAAGTAAAAAAATAAATCAAGAAAATCAAAAAATGAACATGTTAAAAAAGTACACATATTTGGTATCACCGCGTTCGTAACGACCCCAACTATAAAACTATAATATTATTTTTCATGCACGATGAACATCACAAAAAAAATAAGTAAAAAAACAATGCTAGAATAACTATTTTTTGGTCACCACCCCTCCCAAAATATACAATATAAAGTGATTAAAAAGTCGCATGTACGCCAAAGTAGTACCAATAAAAACTACAACCCGTCCCACAAAAAACAAGCTCTTTTTTGACTGAAAAATAGAGGAGGAGAAGGTTCCTCCACCCAGCAGGGGAACGGGCATAGGTAAGTATGTATGTTATTTTTCTATTAGGTCCTTACATATGGGGGCATTATACTGTGTATGGGAGGGGGCATTATAGCTACGTCGCTAATCACTCACATCTCCTTCGTCAGTCTCTGGCTGTGGGCGGAGCTAACTGTCGGGTGGGCTGTGGGCGGAGCTCTATGTGAGCTTCGGACCCCACGTCCTTCTCGGTTATATAATAGATATTTATACTTGTATATGGTCTCTTTAAGATGACATCATGTGCCCTACACTATTGTTTTGATCACTCTACTCATTACCTCAACCTACTTAGAAATCCACTGTGGTGTATGTATAGGGTACAGGGGAAGCCTTCGCATCTGACCCTGCTGCCATTTATTATTTTAGCAACCACTGAGCAATACATAAAAATGCTTCCCTAATTCCACCTTTCCAATATAAAGAAAAGTAATTCAAAATTTGTTTTGCAAACAAGACAATAGGGCTAAATGTCCCAAAATAAAGATCTTCTGGTTCCTCTTCTTAAGGCCCTTTTAAACTGGGCGATTATCGGGCAGACAAGCGTTCACAGAATGCTCGTTGCCGATAATTGCCCTGTATAAACAGGGCAGCGATCAGCAGATGAACGAGCAAACCCTCAATCATCTGCTGATCGTATCGTTTTAAAAAAGTTAAATATTATCGTTGTCGGCAGCACATCTCCCTGTGTAAACAGGGAGATGCGCTACCGACGTGATAATGTATAGGGATGAGTGATCGGAGTAATGACCGCTCGTCCCCATACATAGCTCCGTGCGACAGGAGCAAACGAACGCCGATCAACGATGCCTCGTTGATCAGCGCTCGCTGTGCGGCCACTAATTAGAGATTTGTGAAACACGGACAGCGCACGGATGGCTTCCATGTGCAGTCTGTTTCAACTGACTAAATAAATGAAATGGCAGAGACTATTCCATCACAAAACAGACAGCAGTAGGACCTGTCCTATTTTTGTCGGAACGGCCAAACGGTTCCGCTAAAACAACGGAAGTGTGCTTGGCACCATGGAAATGAATGTCAGTGTGCGATCCGTTCAAAAAAACGGATAGCAGACTGAAGAAAATAACTGAAGTGGGCATGAGGCCTTATACAACAGAATAAACTGACTGGCTTTTGTCATACCACATTTGTATCATATTTTCCATTAACAACTTCAGCTATCAGCTTTATGGAAAAAGAAAACCATAGCATGGCTCTTCCAAAATCATGTACTTTTATTCTGAGTTTCAGATTAAATATTTATTTTTTTATTTTTTGCATAATCTGCAATATTCAATTTGTAACTGGGTATTGCCCTAAGAAGGCAAGGGGATTAGAAGTAAAATCATATTTCTGAGTAATATACCTGACTGGAACAGCCAGCAATTCATGTATTATGTCCAGGTTGGGAGTGTTCCATAAAACAACAATACTTTTTCCAGTTTGCTCGCCAAACGTGTCGCTGCCAAAACTATGTCCTAGTCCTTTCATATTAGTTTTTTTTTTTTCATAAGAGCGGAGTGACTGGATGGCTTTGTTAAACACAAGAGGAAACAGAATGGAAATAGCAGTCTAATCTGGTAAAAATTGTTTGACTTTCATCAAAGGTCACAATGCACGTGAATGTACAAACTTTGTGTAAGCATCTAATATGAATATGTGTTTAGGTACAATGCGCCAATTTTACCAATTTAGTTACATCAAATATAATGATCAGTTTCTTGCAGGAGAACTAGGTTTCTATTGCAATCCACAAGATGTGAAGGCGCACAGAATTATTCAACTCATTACAACTTGAACTTAATGTAATTTGACTCCATGGTTAAAACGTAATCGCTTTAGATCATAATATGATCTGATCTTTGAAAGCTAGTTACTCAGAGTAACCTCAGGTTATTTGGCCATTTTATTGTTATGCTTCTTTTCATTTACTTTGAGATCATCTCTGGGTGGGGTCACATATTTTATATTATGTTCAATGAAAACAACATTAGGAAGCTAATCACATTGTTATTAAACCAATCTGTAGTAAAGACTGCTCTTTTATGAAGATGCAATCTAGGAATTAGGGCTTACAAAACCTGTTTATTTCAGGCATATATACTGTGGGACTGCTTAGGTAAGGAGAAGAAAATGTGGGTTATTGTGGTCAATTAGCCTGGGTTCCCACGGGTCGGATGCGCTGCACAAAAATCCCACAGCATGTCCAACCTGGAACCCCCCAGTACATTCTGGCGAAAAAAAAATCGCACCGCATTGTGGTGTGGTTTTTCGAATGGAATTTCTGCTGCGGAAGAAAGCCGTTCATACTTACCCCCTTGGTCTTTTCTGCGTGTAGTCCGGCCTACGATGACGTTGCAGGCCATGTGACGCTGCAGCCTGTGATTGGCTGCAGCGGTCACATGGGATGAAACGTCATCCCAGGAGGTCGGACTGCAGGAAGAAGGAGAGCATTCTGGGTAAGTATGTTCTTTTGTTCTTTCCAGAGTTGCGAAAAGTCACAACACTTGACTTTGTTTCGGGTTTTGCATCGCCATTGAATTCAATGGGGAAAACCCGCAACAGAAAATCAACAAAAACGGAGCATAAATTTACATGCTGCGGAATTAAATTATGCATCGCAAGTCAATTTATTAACGTTTACGCTGCATTTTTTTTTCGCAGCGTGGGCATGAGATTTCCACAATTTCATCCACTTTGCTGCTATTGTAAATGCTGCGGAATTTTCGCACAGAATACTGCAGCGTTTACGCTACGTGGGAACCCAGCCTTAGTGTCCTCAAGAGAATGCTAAAGGGGAACTTAACATTAAAGAATATAAGCTGAATTGATAATGCACAAAAATACTTTGCAACCCAGCAAAGGCCTAATCGAATTTTGAGGCACATTTTTGACTTGCCATAGTTGTTTGACGCCTTTTTTCCAGTGTTTTTTTGCGGTGTTTTTTGCTCGCAGGCGTTGAATCTAATGCAAAAACCGTGGCCAAACAAGCGCTACAGGACTTTTCTACCTCCCATTGATTTCAAAGGGAGGTTAGAAGCAGAGACCTCTCGAAAAAAGAGAAGGCCGCTTTATCTTTCTGCGATCGGAAAGTCGCCCTTTGAAGAGAACTGTTCTGCCTCCCATTGTAATGAATCGGAAGTGATTTGGTCAGGTTTTGGCTCGCTTTTCGCATTAAGATCAGCGCCAAAAAACTCAGACCCCAAAACAATGCTCTATTAGGCACGGTAAATTGTGCACAGTATTTGTATATGTTTATATCTTTCTAATAATTAACAATTTTAGATCTTCAATGCAAGTAAATGAGCTCTCTCAAATGGGATCCAATAGTATCCCCCAGCTACGAAATGCATAATGAAAATGACTCATTTGGCCTCATTTTTCAAAAGTAACAGAAAAACTGGCCTCGTTGCACATACTAACCAATCACTGTTCAATTTCTCTCTTTAGGAAACAAGTCCATTTTTTTTGTTGTTAGACACTTGATAAATGGGACCCAAGTCTTCTTAGGCTACATTCACACGAGCGCATCTGATTTAGCATATTTCGTGCATTTTCCGTGGCATGCGTTTTTCACGTCCGTGCAAGCACTTTTTTTTTTTTTTAAAGCTCTGCATGTCCTTGCCAACTGATGCATGAATTATGGACAGCACATGGATGTCGTCCGTGTGCTGTCCGTGGTTTTCACGCACACATAGACTTCAATAGGCAACAAGGTCCGCAAAAACGCACCAATATAGGACATGCAGTGAGCTTCACACAACGGACACTCGCTGCATGAAAACTCACGCATGTCTGAATAGCCCCATTATAATTAGGGTATGTTCACACGGCAGCCTCCGTTACGGCTGAAATTACGGAGCTGTTTTCAGGAGAAAACAGCTCCGGAATTTCAGACGTAATGACATGTGCAGGCGCTTTTCGCTGCGTCCATTACGGACGTAATTGGAGCTGTTTATCCATGGAGTCAATGGAAAACGGCTCCAATTACGTCTCAAGAAGTGACAGGCACTTCTTTGACGCGGGCAAAAAAATGAGCCGTATTTTCAGACGTAATTCAAGGCTAAAACGCCCAAATTACGTCCGTAAATAGGGTGTAGTGCGGTTAGGTAGAGAAAAACGGGACCAACGGCGCTGCTTGGTTAGAGATAATCCACAAACATTCCAGTGGGTAAAGTATTAAAAGGATTTAATGTTGACAGGCTATGGGTTTCGACGCCGTACCGGCGTCTTCCTTGGCCTGAGGAAGACGCCGGTACGGCGTCGAAACGCGTAGCCTGTCAACATTAAATCCTTTTAATACTTTACCCACTGGAATGTTTGTGGATTATCTCTAACCAAGCAGCGCCGTTGGTCCCGTTTTTCTCTGCCTAACCGCACTATAACACTGACAGCAAACATGTTTTGACTGTGATGTGGACCTGGCTGCAGCTTTCCAAGCCGTATTGACACCTTAAGGTGTCCACCACCCAAGGTAAGCGGAATCACCGCACTCACCATTTTTCTGATAATTATCAGATTCTCAATTGCGGCGCCGTGTCTCTTTTCTAATTTACCTAGTAAATAGGGTGTGTGAACCTAGCCTTAGTGGGTCCGTGGGCTGTCTGTTATTTCAACAGGCAGCACACAGACAAGTATTACACTTGTCTGAATGAGTCCTTAATCATAAAATTCTTAAGATAAGTATTTCATAGGTTCCTTATTTAATAAACTCGGAAAATCAAGGCAGCAAGAGCAATCAGATATAGGATAAACAACAATGCACATTACATTACAGCTCAAGGTTAAGCATATCTAGTTTCAGAAATAAAGATTATACTTTCTAAAAGATTGTCAGATTTGATGGAAAAAAACACGCTGCATGCTGCATCTGCGACAGAGGCGCTAAACATTGTTCATTAGGTTTTTGTTTTACACTTCCACTTTAACAGTTAGGCTGGGCTCAGTGGCGGATCCTTATATGGGCGGTTTGGGCGGCAGCCCAGGGCCCAAAGCTCCCATGGCCGTACGGAAGTTAAAAAAAGGACTATCCAGCCACAACTCTCCCTGACAGTCTGCTCGTCTGTGCTGCTGTGCACTGTCCCATCTGTCTAAGCCTCCAGCCGCTGCTTTATAACAGCAAGACTACAACTAGGAGGTGAAGGACCTAGAGTGAAATCACAGTCACGATTAAGGTCCTGTAGGCTGTACCCAGGCACCGCAGAGGAAGAGGCTCTGGTAAGTGTGGTGTGTATAATGTAAGTATATATAGTGTGTGTTATGAGTCGGCGTCCCACTTGGGCTGCTGTATTGGGCAGTGACGAACACGGAAACAGGGTAAACTTAAGCAGCAGGTACTTTTTATTTGCACCAAATTAACAGATCCAGATCCTTCTGCACAGGGCTTGGCTCCACCGGGTAAAGCAACAAACGAAACAATATAACTTAAAGAAAAAAAATATGTAAAGTCCTCACCCTGTAGCAACCACTGCGCAAGTGTCCTTTGTTAGGTGTTTGTTGGTAGCAGGGTCTCCCTGGAGGAAAACCACACTTCACACCCATCACACTGTCAGCTTCCCTTTTAATCAGGGCCAGCTGAGACTCAGAACCTCTAGAACCAAAACCTGGAGTGGAGGTATGGGAATGGCCATCCCATCCAGAATCTCTACAGCAATTCCTAAATCCCGGACCCCGAAATCCAGCTTAAAAACTCCTGCACACCAACTAACTTTGCTACAAACTTCTCTGAGATTTACACCACTGAGATAAGAAATCTCAGTGGCACATACCTACCCTCTACCAGTCTTCCTACTGACTGTTTACAGTGTACATAGTCAACATAGTGTAGGTCAATATAGTGTGTGGTGTGTGTATAGTGTAAGTCTATATAGTGTGTGCTGTGTATATAGTGTAAGTCTATATAGTGTGTGGTGTGTGTATAATGTAAGTTTATATAGTGTGTTCTGTGTGTATAGAGTTTATAGTGTGTATAATGTAAGTCTATATAGTGAGTGCCGTGTGTATAGAGTTTATAGTGTGTTAAATGTAAGTCTATATAGAGTATACAGTGTAAGTGTGTATGTATATTGCATATGTGTGTATAGTGTATGTAAATCTGTGCTGTGTGTATAATGTAAGTCTATATAGTGTGTGTATAGTGTATATAGTGTAAGTCTATATAGTGTTTGTGGATAGTGTATAATGTAAGTCTATATGGTGTGTGCTGTATGTATAGTTTATAGTGTGTATAATGTAAGTCTATATAGTGTCTGTGCATATAGTGTATATAGTGTAAGTCTATATAGTGTGTGCTGTGTGTATAGAGTTTATAGTGTGTATAATGTAAGTGTGTATAGTGTATATAATGTAAGTCTATATAGTGTGCATATTGTCTATATAGTGTGTGTATAGTGTATATAGTGTAAGTCTATATAGTGTGTGCTGTGTGTATAGAGTTTATAGGGTGTATAATGTAAGTCTATATAGTGTAAGTGTGTGCATGTAGTGTGTGTATATAGTGTGTGTGTGGTTTGAATATATAGTGTCTGGTGTTAGTGTGAATTGTATATTGGGTGTTTAGTTATTAAATTTTTGTGTGTGCAATTATTTCCCAACTATAGAGCCCTCTGCAGTCAGTCAGATGTTCAGAGCCCCCTTGCAGTATAATCTCCCCATAGAGCCCTCAGTAGTTATTATACTGCAAGGGGGGGGGGGGGGGTCAGAGCATCTGAATGGCTGCAGAGGTCTCAATGGAGAGATAACTCCTTCCCACCCAGAGCCATAAAAGTCAGACGCTCAGACCCTTCCATAGAGCACTCAGATGCACTAACCCTCCCCTTGCAGTGTAATCCCCTCATATAGCCCTCAGGAGTTATTTTACTGCAAGAGGACGGGTGTCTGACTGCTTAAAGAGGAGGTGTCGCTAGAATTTTTTTTTCTCAGTTAAACAGTTAGTATATAAATGATTACACATTGTTTTAATTTTTTCACAAGTCAGGAAATATTATAAATTAGATTCTAATTTATAACATTTCCATGTGCTGGTCACTAGAGGGAGCAATACCCAAAATTGCAGCATTGGCAATGTGGTAAAGCAACCTCATTGCTTTATGCTGCAAATTTGGAGTAGACACACTCGCTCGAGTGTCCTCACACAATCCCCCCTCCTTTATCCTGGCTAGTGCCAGGAGAAAGGAGGGGGTTAAATGTTCAAACCTCCTACACTGTGTGCCGCCATTTTCTGAGCGAATGCACAGTGTAGGAGGTTTAAATACAGTGGTAATCAGACAGTATAACACTAACATACATACACAAACATAACTTACCTGCTCCTGCCGCCACTGCTGCCTCCGCTCCTAGTCCTTGCGTCTGCACTGACTTGAACATATGGCCGGATGCCGCGACCGGAAGTCGGATGTCGCTCTACCAAAGACCTTCCCCGTTCCCACACAGACGGCGTACGCTATAGTGAATGGAACGGCTCCTATTTGCATCCTCTATGGGGATGTATGTTCCGTATTCCATCTCTGTATGTGTCGTTAATCGACACATACAGAGATGAAAAAGAAAAATGGCAGCCCCATAGAGAAGTAAAAGAAAGAAAAAAGTAAAAAGTACAACACAAAAACACAAATAAATAAAATGTATTTTAATGACATACTAAAAGCAATATTATATTAAAAAAAAAAATTTTCGTGACACCATCCCTTTAAAGGGTAACTAAACTTTTTTTTAAAAATAAAATAAAAATTATGTCATAGTGACACGTCAAAATTTCTGATCGGAGTGGGTCCGAGCACTGAGAACAAAACAAAGTAGCAGAAGAACTCAGGTGAGTGATGTGCCACTTTGTTTCTGACTATCTTTCCTCTGATAGCCGAGCAAGCGGTGTACAGGCTCAATAAAAAGTCTGAGTCCATACACCGCTCCGAAGAAAGACCATCAGAAATAAAGTGTAACAATGCTCACCCGAGCACTTCTGCCACTTGTTTTAGTGATCAGTGAACCCGTTTAACATTTTATGAGGTATTTATCTTAGGGTATGTTCACACGAGGGCGTCCGTTACGGCTGAAATTACGGGGATGTTTCAGCCTGAAAACATCCCCGTAATTTCAGCCGTACCGGCATGTGCAGGCGCTAGAACGCCGCGTCAATTACGGCCGTAATTAGCGCTGCTATTCATTGGAGTCAATGAATAACGGCTCCAATTACGGCCAAAGAAGTGACAGGTCACTTCTTTGACGCGGGCGTCTATTTACGCGCCGTCATTTGACAGCGGCGCGTAAATATACGCCTCGTGTGAACAGACAAACGTCTGCCCATTGCTTTCAATGGGCAGATGTTTGTCAGCGCTATTGAGGCGCTATTTTCAGACGTAATTCGGGGCAAAAACGCCCGAATTACGTCCGTAAATAGGCCGTGTGAACATACCCTTAGATGGCACAAACTGGGCACACCATATTCTGCACTAAAATGGCATATCAGTGGAAAATTTCAATTTTACTTTGCACCATCCGCTGCGTATTAATTTCTAATGAAAAAACACCTGTGGGGTCAAAATGCTCACTAAACCCCTTAATATGCCCTACAGGGTGTAGTTTCCAAAATAGGGGTCACTACTTGGGGGTTTGTTTTTCTATTTGACCTCAGAGCTCTGCAATTGTGCTGTGAAAATCACCAAAATAGACCTCAAATGTGCACAGTGTCCTTCATTTCTGAGCCCTGTCATATGTCGCGGCAAATGAAAAATGCCTTGAGGGGTGTAGTTTCCAAAATGGGGTCACTTCTTGGGGGCTTCCACTATACTCTGGTACCTCAGGGTTTTGCAAATTCAACATGGCGCCCAAAAACCAAGCCAGCAAAATCTGCATGCCAAATTGCGCTCCTGCCTTACTGAGCCCTGCTGTGTGTTCAAACAGCAGTTTATAACCACATATGGGGTATTGTAGTTCTCGGGAGAAATTGCTATTCAAATGTTGGGTGGCTTTTTCTCCTTTATTCCTTGTAAAAATTGAAAATGTCCACGTTTTGTGTGAAAAAATGTAATTTTCAATTTCACAGAATATTTCCACTAAATTCCTTCAGGGGTGTAGTTTCCCAAATGAGGTCACTTTTGGGGGGGGGGGGGCAAATGCAACATGGCACCCAAAAACCATTCCATCAAAATCTGCATGCCAAATAGCGCTCCTGCCTTTCTGAGCCCTGCCATGTATCCAAACAGCAGTTTACAACCACATATTGGATAATGCTGTACTCGGGAGAGATTGGCTTACAAATGTTGGGGTGCTTTTTCTCCTTTACCCTTGTAGAAATGATAAATTCCTTGAGTGCTTTAGTTTCCCAAATTAGGTCACTTTTGGGGGGTTTCAGTTGTTTTGGTCCCTCATGGGCTTTGCAAATGCAACATGGCACCCAAAAACTATTCCAGTAAAAATTGGATTTTGAAAGCCAATAGGTGCTTCTTCCCTTCTGAGCCTTGTCGTGTGTCCACACAACAGTTTATTACCACATGTGGGTTATTTCTGTAATCGGGAGAAATTGCTTTTCAAATGTTGGGGTGTTTTTTCTCCTTTTTTACTTATAAAAATTAAAAATTTCCATGTTTTATCAGAAAAAAATAAATTTTCATTTTCACAGCATAATTCCACTAAATTCTGGAGCTCCAACAGCCAAATGAAGCTCCTTCCCTTCTGAGCCCTGCCGTGGGTCCAAACAGCGGTTTCTTACCACATATGGTGTATTGCCCTAATCGGGAGAAATTGCTTTTCAAATGTTGGGGTGCTTTTTCTCCTTTATGCCTTGTAAATATTGAAGATTTCTACATTTTATTGGAAAAAATTAAGATTTTCATTTTTACATCCTAATTCCATTAAATACAGCAAAAAAACCTGTGGGGTTCAAATGCTCACTATACCCCTTATAAATTCCATTAGGGTGTAGTTTGCCAAATGGTGTCTTTTTGGGGGGTTTCCACTGTTTTGGCACCACAATACCTCTTCAAATCTAACATGGTGCCTAAAATATATTCTAATAAAATGGAGGCCCCAAAATCCACAGGGTGCTCCTTTGCTTCTGAGGCCTGTGTTTCAGTCCAGCAAGCACACTAGGGCCACATGTGGGATATTTCTAAAAACTGCACAATCTGGGCAATAAATATTGAGTTGTGTTTCTCTGGTAAAACCTTCTGTGTTACAGAAAAAAATGAATTAAAACAGATTTTCTGCAAAAAAAATTATATTTGTAAATCTCACCTCCACTTTGCTTTAATTCCTGTTAAACACCAAAAGGGTTAAGAAACTTTCTAAATGGTGTTTTTAATTCTTTGAGGTGTGTAGTTTTTAAATTGGGGAGATTTATAGGGGGTTTCTAATATATAAGGCCCTCAAAGCCACTTCAGAACTGAACTGGTCCCTGAAAAAAATAGCCTTTTGAAATTTTCCTGAAAATGTGAGAAATTGCTGCTTAAGTTCTAAGTCTTATAACATCCTGGAAAAATAAAAGTTCAAAAAACAATGCAAACTTAAAGGAGATATATGGGTTATGTGAACTAGTAACTATTTTGTGTGGTATAACTATCTGTTTTACAAGTAAAGATCAAACCACAATCCAAAAAAAGAGGCAGCACTCCAGTAGTATAGAAAAAATCCAAAATTTATTCACCCAACATGCAGGCAACGTTTCACCTTCCCATTGGAGGCATTTTCAAGATTGAAAATGCCTTCAATGGGAAAGTGAAACGTTGGGTGAATACATTTTGGATTTTTCTATACTACTAGAGTGCTGCCTCTTTTTTTGGATTGTGGCTTGATCTTTGCTTGAGGTCTTTTGTCAAGATTCCTCTGAGGATAGCACCCACAACTTTAAGCTACAGTCCAGCTCCTTTATCTCGTTTGTTCCTGTTTTACAAGTAGATACATTTAAAGAGGCTCTGTCACCAGATTTTGCAACCCCTATCTGCTATTGCAGCAGATCGGCGCTGCAATGTAGATTACAGTAACGTTTTTATTTTTAAAAAACGAGCATTTTTGGCCAAGTTATGACCATTTTTGTATTTATGCAAATGAGGCTTGCAAAAGTACAACTGGGCGTGTTTACAGTAAAAGTACAACTGGGCGTGTATAATGTGTGTACATCGGGGCGTTTTTACTTCTTTTACTAGCTGGGCGTTAGGAATGGGAGTGTATGATGCAGACGAATCAGCATCATCCACTTCTGTTCGTTAACACCCAGCTTCTGGCAGTGCAGACACACAGCGTGTTCTCGAGAGATCACGCTGTGACGTCACTCACTTCCTGCCCCAGGTCCTGCATCGTATCGGCCACATCGGCACCAGAGGCTACAGTTGATTCTGCAGCAGCATCAGCGTTTGCAGGTAAGTAGCTACATCGACTTACCTGCAAACGCCGATGCTGCTGCAGAATCAACTGTAGCCTCTGGTGCCGATATGTCCTCGCTGGTCCGACACGATGCAGGACCTGGGGCAGGACGTGAGTGACGTCACAGCGTGATCTCTCGAGAACACGCTGTGTCTGTGCACTGCCAGAAGCTGGGCGTTCTGAAGAGAAGTGCATGATACTTCTTGTCAGAACGCCCAGCTAGTAAAAGAAGTAAACACGCCCCGATGTAACACACATAATACACGCCCAGTTGGACTTTTACTTTAAACACGCCCAGTTGGACTTTAGCAAGCCTCATTTGCATAAATACAAAAATGGTCATAACTTGGCCAAAAATGCTCGTTTTTTAAAAATAAAAACGTTACTCTTATCTACATTGCAGCGCCGATCTGCTGCACTAGCAGATAGGGGTTGCAAAATCTGGTGACAGAGCCTCTTTAAATTTAGAAAAATGATAATTAAATAAATACTGAATGTATCAACCAAAGTTTACCACTAACTTAAAGTACAATGTGTCATGAGAAAACAATCTCAGAATCGCTAGAAAAAATAAAAGTGTTTCAAAGTTATTATCACATAAAGTGATACATGTCAAATTTGAAAAAAATGGCCTGGTCTATTAGGCGAAAACAGGCGGTGTCCTTAAGGGGTTAATGAATATCTAATATCCTGCAGAGAAAGTTTAGCTCCATATCTGCTAAGGGTATTTAATTGTGCTTGTAAAGATGAACCATATCCACAGGAACTATGTAACTTGTAACAATCCCAGAAGCGCATAAGGCGCAGACTTCTCCAAAACGTATTAGGCATATATCACTTTTAAACAGTAACATAAGGTCTTATCTTGTATTTTAGTATCACACATGATGGTCATTGGCTGTAGGGTCTCATCAGACCAAATAGGTTTTATGCCTTTAATGCCTGGAAGACAGGCTAGAGATGATACCAGGCGTGTGATAGACTTTTTCAGATCACAAGAAGTGTGGGACATCCTAGTGTATTTCTGATGCGGAAAAGGCTTTTGACAGTACACTAGAATTTCATACATATAACTTTGAAGAAACATGGCTTCAGAGGATTGATGCTTAATGCAATCTTGGCCTTCTATGCTACACCTAGTGCTAAAGTTTATTATAATAGATTTGAGTCTGAACGGTTTAACATTACAAACCACACTAGACAAGGATGTCTAGCTTCCCCTTTGATTTGTAAATTACTGAAAGAGCCTTTGGCATTAGCATTGAGGGCAAATAAGAATATTTTGGGTATACAAATAAGTCCTACTTAAAGAGGCTCTGTCACCAGATTTTGCAACCCCTATCTCCTATCGCAGCAGATCGGCGCTGCAATGGAGATAAGAGTAACGTTTTTTTTAAAAAAAACGAGCATTTTTGGCCAAGTTATGACCATTTTTATATTTATGTAAATGAGGCTTTCTAAAGTACAACTGGGCGTGTTTAAAGTAAAAGTACAACTGGGCGTGTATTATGTGCGTACATCTGGGCGTTTTTACTTCTTTTACTAGCTGGGCGTTGTGTATAGAAGTATCATCCACTTGTCTTCACAACGCCCAGCTTCTGGCAGTGCAAAGACACAGCGTGTTCTCGAGAGATCATGCTGTGACGTCACTCACTTCCTGCCCCAGGTCCTGCATCGTGTCGGACGAGCGAGGACACATCGGCACCAGAGGCTACATTTGATTCTGCAGCAGCATCGGCGTTTGCAGGTAAGTAGCTACATCGACTTACCTGCACGCTGCTGAAGAATCAACTGTAGCCTCTGGTGCCGATGTGTCCTCGCTCGTCACACGATGCAGGACCTGGGGCAGGAAGTGAGTGACGTCACAGCGTGATCTCTCGAGAACACGCTGTGTCTTTGCACTGCCAGAAGCTGGGCGTTGTGAAGAGAAGTGGATGATACTTCTATACACAACGCCCAGCTAGTAAAAGAAGTAAAAACGCTCAGATGTAACGAACACAATACACGCCCAGTTGTACTTTAGAAAGCCTCATTTACATAAATATAAAAATGGTCATAACTTGGCCAAAAATGCTCGTTTTTAAATAAAACAAAACGTTACTCTTATCTCCATTGCAGCGCCGATCTGCTGCAATAGGAGATAGGGGTTGCAAAATCTAGTGACAGAGCCTCTTTAACGACTTTATATGTGGTCGACATAATCCTCTATAGACCCGGTCAACTCCCTTTGTCATATTAAGCAAATTATGGATGGATATTCTAAAATCTCTCTAGTTAAATAGGAACTACACATCATCAAACTTTTAATATGTCAGAGACATATCTGACACTAATGCTTGTTTAAGGAGTAACTACACTTAGAGACATATCATGTCATTGACACATATCAAAAGTTTGGATAAGTAGGGGCCTGGGTGCTAAGACTCCTACCGTTGCTGAAAAAAAGGTGTAGAACCGCTCAGCTGAGAACTTTGTTCCTTCGGCTGTTATCAGCGCTCGTAGTCAGACTGAAGACGGCTTACATAGAACGTCTATGAGAGCAGTCTTCAGCTTGACGAGGAGCGTCAATCACAGCAGAAGGTGCAGGGTGCTCAGCTGAGAGGTTCTGCACCTTCGTTTCAGCAACAGTGGGGGTCTCCGCACCTAGACCTCCACCGATCCAAACTTTTGATATGTCTCTATGGCATGATATGTCTCTAAGTGTAGTTACTCTTTAAACGAGCATTAGTGTCAGATACTTCTAATTAAAAAGCAACAGGAAAAAATTTATTAAGAATATGAATTTCAAAGGGCAGGGGCTGGCTTAACCTTTTCGGGTATTCATATTGCTTTTTATGTTGAACAAATGATAAACTTCAACTGTGCAACTATTTTGAGAGTAGTAACGAAGATCTGCATAACTCCAGTGAAGGTAAACTATGTTGGATGGCTAAAATCAACGTGATTAAGATATTAAAACGTTCAAAAAAATGATATACATTTTGTTGTCTTACCTCCTATATCCCAGGAAAACTTTCTAAGCTTCTTCAGTCTTTGATGCTCAGATTTATTTGGAATAGTGATAGATCTAGAATCGACATTAAAATTTTAAACTCACCACTCACCAGTGAGGGTGTAGGATTTAACCGATCTGCTTGCATTTTACCAAGCATTGTCACTAGACGTAACTGCTGTATGGTGGATGAAGGACGACAGCGTACCCTTGGTTCAATTAGAGCAAGGGATGTTGGGAGATGTGTGATTTCTGAAATGTTGCTCATACAATCTAGACCTGCCCACATCCCCACATCGTTTTCAAACTATTACTGACACAATGTGGGTATGGAATTTATTGTCCACTGAGAAACATTGGGCAAAGGTGGAGTTATCCGATGTAAAATTATGTTATTTTTATCACATAAGCTCTTACTTCTAATATAAGAAATGGCTCGTAAAAGGTATTCACTTGCAAATGTATCTATTAGCTCACGGTTATGCTCCTTTGAGGAGGCTAGAACTAAGTATGCTCTAAATGTCTCAGTTTTTTTCAATTATTTGTACAGATTATGAATGGTATTCTAAAGTACAATGGCCAAAAGATAAAGAATTAATAATTGATATCCTAAATATTATTTTCTCCTGAGAAGTATTTTCAAAGTTAAAGGGGATCTCTCTATTATCTATAAAGAAATAATCTCTAAGATATTTAATGCAAAACTCATATATATGAGGAAGTGGCAACAAGATATAAAAGCAGGAATACTCATTGATGGACTGGCAGATGCCAGTCGACTACGCTAATGATTCTGTCAAAACGATGGAACCCTTGCACAATGGAGACAAACGGAAACCATTGGCATCGGATCCGTCACCATTGAAATCAAGGTTTCAGTTTGTGTCAGTTAGGGTCCCGTTCCGACGGAAAGCTCAGATGGACCAACGGAACGGGACCCTGGTGCAGTTGTAAACGAAGCCTTAGTTCGACATCCCAACAACGAGACCTTGGGTTAGAGATTATTCCTGGAAAAGCTAGATGGATTGTAAATAGAATATTATGTGCTGCATGGTAAGAAACCCTTTGTGTTTGAAAATCTGATTAGTTCTTATTGAAAAGAGAAGTGTATGAATATTGGTTGGGACGAGAAATCGATGATAAAGGAGTAAATAACTATAGCAGATGGAATCTATGGATGAATGACGATTTATTGTTTAGGGGATAGTCTCTACTACTCATAAATATGTTATATCAATACCCACCCATGTATAAGTATTAGTGTTTTATTCTTCCTCTATATTGTTTGATATGGTTATTTGTACGCTATATGACAAAACACTATAAAAGGAAGGAGGGCGCCAACAGAAGGTATCGCACAGGGCAACATACGACCTTAGGCCAGCTCTGCTAATAAGGCAAATAGACTGGGAATTTTTTTTGAGACAACCCCTGTAACTGAAGACAAGGGATAAAAGTCAAACTATAGTGTATGAATAAGTCATATACAATGATTATTGAAATAATGGAATAGGGGTGAGAATGATGCTTGCACTTTATTCTTAATGAACATGAATCACTTTTGCCAAATCTTGAAAATGTTGTCAGGGCATTATAACCAATCATGTTCTGTCATTTAAGTGAAGTATTGTGATTAATAATGCTGGTATTTCTTTGGTTTCTAAGGATAATCATATCCTAATTATCTATAATAACTTCTACTACAGTAATTACTTTAATGAAAAATAATTCTAAGACAAACAATTTTAGTTCACAATTAGCATAATTTTAAAATCTAAAAGAACAGCAAATGATGTATCTGAATGAAAAGATTTCGTGGCAAATGTTTTTCTGGTTTGTGCAACTCCTTTTCATGTTGTAAGTCACATGGAGTACTGCTTCACAGGAAGTACAATCTGCTTTAATCCTTAAGGGACAGCAGCATTTTTTCCCCCAAATGTTTATACAGCACCCATTGAAATCAATGGGCATCTAATTAAGATGCCTGCTCAACATATTGTATGTGACTCTTGGCTTAACAGAGAGGTCCTGTTTCAGGGAACTACTCTGTATTAGCTTAACGTGCCCCAATAGTGAATATAGATAAGGCTTGTCTAGCATTGTATAAATATAAACCTGGCCAGTCCACCTTCGCAACCAATATTTTTTATTGCTCAAAAGCATCTTAATTAAGTAAGTTTTAGTTTTTCATGGTACCATTTATTGTGCCGCATTATGTACTGAGAATCTGAATAAAAAAATTATTTGTGGGGTGAAATGGGCAAAAAACAGCGATTACAATTTTTTTGGGGGGTTTGTTTTTACGGCATCCATTAGGCGGTAAAAACGACATATTCACCTTATTCTACAGGTTAATACGATCACGGCAATACCAAATTTCTATGTTTTATTTTATGTTTCACCACTTTTAAACTATTTGCTAAAAAAAATAAATGTTTAGTGTCGCCATATTCAGAGAGCCATAACTTTTTTATTTTTTCATTAATTTAGAGGTGTGAGGGCGTAAATTTTCCGTTGCGAGCTGTAGTTTTCACCCACACCATTTTGGGGAACATTTTTGATCACTTTTTATTCCCTATTTTTAGAGAGATTAGGTGACCAAAAAGCAGCAATTTGCATGTTTTATATATATTTTTTTTACTTCGTCCACCAAGCAGGCTAAATAACGCTATATTGAGATAGTTCAGACTTTTACGGACGCGGCGATAACAGTTATGTTAACTTTTATTTTTTTTAACATTGCTTTAGGGAAAAAATGTGAAAAGGGGTGTTTTTTGAACTTTTAATTTTTTTGGGGGATTATAAAAATCTCTATTTAACTGTTTATTACTTTTTTAATTAGTTCCCCTAGGGGACTTGAAGCAGCAATCGTTGGATCGCTTGCATGATATACTGCAATACTAATGTATTGAAGTACATCGTTTTTCTGACAGTCTCCTTTAAAGCCCTGCATGTAAAGGATCTGCCAGACACAGCTTCTGTGTCGACGCCCGTGGTTAATCAGTCTGCACCTGCTCCTAGGTCTGATAGAGTGACTTGATCTGCTACCACTCAGGCTGGTAGGCGGAGTGGGAGAACCTATCCCAGCCTGGCCAGACTGTTCTAGCTCCCGCCCTCGGTCTATTTATACCTTCATTTGCTGCTTGTCCTCTGCCTGTGATTTGCTCTTGTTTCCTGGCTCTGCTGTTCCTGCTATTACTATTGACGTCTGCTTCATTTTGACCCTGGCTTTACTGACTACGCTCCTGCTCTGCGTTTGGTACCTCGTACACTCCTGGTTTGACTCGGCTCGTTCACTACACTTGTTGCTCACGGTGTTGCCGTGGGCAACTGCCCCATTTCCCTTAGCTTCTGTGTACCCTTCTCTGTTTGTCTGTCGTGCACATATTGAGCGTAGGGACCGTTGCCCAGTTGTACGTCATCGCCTAGGACGGGCCATGCAAGTAGGCAGGGACTGAGTGGCGGGTAGATTAGGGCTTACCTGTCTGTCTCCCTACCCCGACATTACATAATCACAGGCCCATATACCTTTTCTACCCTGGTTCCTACACAACTATGGACGCCCTTGAGACCCTGGCTCAGTAAATGCAGGGTTTTTCCCTACAGGTCCAAGCCCTGGCTCAGAGGTGCGACCAGCGTGATGCTAACCAGGTAGTGCCCTCCACCTCATCTCTTGAACCCCACCTCAAGTTGCCTGACCGGTTCTCAGGGGACCGGAAGACTTTTTTCTCCTTTCGGGAGAGTTGTAGGCTTTATTTCCGTCTAAGGCCCCACTCCTCAGGTTCTGAGAGCCAGCGGGTGGGTATAATTATGTCCCAGCTCCAGGACGGCCCCCAAGAATGGGCCTTCTCCTTGGCTCCTGACACCCCTGAACTTTCCTCTGTTGATCTTTTTTTTTTCTGCTCTCTGGCTCATCTATGATGAGACTGACAAGACTGCCTTTGCCGAGAGTCAGCTGGTGACCTTACGTCAGGGTTAGAGACCCGTTGAGGAGTACTGTTCTGACTTTATGAAATGGTGTGTAGCTTCTCGGTGGAATGACCCTGCCTTGAGGTGCCAGTTTAGATTGGGTCTGTCGAACGCCCTGAAAGACCTATTAGTTAGCTATCCCTCTTCTGACTCTCTAGATCAGGTTATGGCTTTAGCGGTACGTCTTGACCGACATCTCAGGAAACGACGACTTGAACGTTTTTGTGCCTTCTCCTCTGGCTCCCCCATGATGGCTCCCGAGGTTACGTTGCTTCGTTCTTCCACGGAAAACTCGGATGAACCAATGCAACTCGGGGCCTCCGTGTCTCCCCAACAATGTAGAGAGCTCCGCAGGAAAAATGGTCTCTGCTTCTACTGTGGGGATGACAAGCATCAAGTGAACAACTGTCCTAGGCATAAGAATAAGCAGCCAGAAAACTTCTGCGCCTAAGTGGCCATCGGGGAGGTCGCTTGGGCGCACAGGTATTTCCCGTAATTATGAAGCCTAATAAGATCTTGCTTCCCTTTCAGGTCTCTTTTGAGGGTAGGTCTGCCACCGGCAGTGCCTTTGTGGATTCAGGGTCTTCTGCTAATATTATGTCTGTGGAATTTGCTATGTCTCTAGCTATGCCATTGATTTATTTGAATGCATGACGTCATGTTTTTCTGTTAATTTTATTTCTCTCCCTGAGGAGGTGAACACTCTACCTGAGTTTATTCAGGACTTCGCTGATGTTTTTTCTAAAAAGGCCTCCGAAGTGTTACCTCCTCATAGAGAATACGATTACGCAATCGATTTGGTACCAGGAGCTAAGCTCCCTAAGGGTAGGATATTTAATCTCTCTTGTCCCGAACGTGAGGCCATGAGAGAATATATCCAGGAAACCCTGGCCAAGGGTTACATTCGCCCCTCTACTTCTCCGGTAGGTGCTGGCTTCTTCTTCGTAGGGAAGAAGGATGGTGGTCTTAGGCCGTGCATCGATTACCGAAACTTGAATAAGGTCACTATAAGGAACCAGTATCCCATTCCTTTGATTCCTGATCTCTTCAATCAGGTTCAGGGGGCCCAATGGTTCTCTAAGTTTGATCTTCGGGGGGCTTATAACCTTATCCGAGTGGATGAGTGGAAGACTGCGTTTAACACGCCCGAAGGTCATTTCGAATACCTCGTCATGCCCTTTTGGTTGTGTAATGCTCCCGCGGTCTACCAGAATTTCATAAATGAGATTTTAAGAGACTACCTGGGGGTATTTCTTGTAGTGTACCTTGATGACATACTTGTGTTTTCCAAGGAATGGTCCTCCCACATTGAGAATGTCAGGAAGGTGCTCCTGGCCCTTCGGGAAAACAAACTCTTTGCTAAATCCGAAAAATGTGTGTTTGGGGTGCAGGAGATACCATTTTTGGGTCAAATCCTCACTCCTAATGAATTCCGCATGGACCCTACTTCTCCAGGAAGTTCTCGCCCACTGAGAGTAACTATGATGTGGGCAACCGCGAACTCTTAGCCATTAAATGGGCATTTGAAGAGTGTCGCCACTTCTTGGAGGGGGCTAGGCACCAGGTAACGGTCCTTACCGACCACAAGAATCTGGGTTTCCTAGAATCTGCCCGGAGGCTAAACCCGAGACAAGCTCGATGGGCGTTGTTTTTTTACTAGATTCAACTTTGTGGTCACCTATAGGGCTGGGTCTAAAAATATTAAAGCTGATGCACTGTCGCGTAGCTTCATGGCCAGCCCTCCTTCGGAGGAAGATCCTGCTTGTGTTTTGCCCCCAGGTATAATAATATCCTCTGTTGATTCTGACTTAGTCTCCAAAATTGCGGCTGATCAAGGTTCAGCTCCCGGGAACCTTCCTGAGAACAAGCTGTTTGTTCCCCTGCACTTGCCATGAATGCTTCGGGCCTACTGAAGTCTCAGAGGTCTACCATCATTGCTTTATTATTAAGCCTTGCCAGTGGCTAGGCTTGATAGTAGAGCACAGATAAAGGCAATACACTGCAATACATAATTATTGCAGTGTATTGCATGAGCGATCTAATGATTACATGGTAAAGTCCTCTAGCCGGACTAAAGAAAAAAGTAAAAGAATGTTTAAGAAAATTGTTACAAACATAAAAAAAATACCTAAGATAATGTAAGTTATAAAAAAGGAAACTTCATTTGTATCGCTGCATCCGTAAAAGTTTAAACATGAAAACATCCGGTTTAAGCCATAGGGAAAAATTCACAATGACACAATTGCTGTTTTTTGGTCACCTCGCTTTCCCAAAAATATTTAATAAGAAGTAATCAAAAAGTCATATGTACCCCAAAATGGTACCAATGAAATGTACAGTTCGCTGCCCTCAAACTGCTTCATCGATGGAAAAATAAAAAAGTTATGGGTTTTAGAATATGGCGGCACAAAACTATTTTATTAACAGTGCTTTTACTTTGAAAAAGTAGTAAAAGATTTTAAAAAAACATATAAATTTGGTATCACCGTAATCATATTGACCCGAAGAATAAAGTTAACATGTCATTTTTAACACATAGAGAACCTTGTAAAAATGAAAGCCCAAAAACTATAGCTGAAAAGTGTTGTTTTTTTTTCAATTACATCCCACAAAAATGTTTTTAAAAGTTTCTCAGTACATTATATGGTACCAGTAAAAAAAAAAACCTCATCTCGCAAAGAAAACAAGCCTATGTCGATTGCAAAAAAATAAGTTATGAATTGAAATGCGATGATTGGCTGTCTCCGAAGGGTTAAATAAATTTTATTGTGAAGGTGTACATAGCCTTTAACTATTATGGTATGTGCACACGATAACTGGCTTTTACGCCTGAAATTACAGACTGTTTTCAGGAGAAAACAGCTCCGTCGTTTCAGACGTAAATGCTCCTCCTCGCATACGGGCGTCATTGACGCCCGTAATCTTGAGCTGTTCTTCATTGAATTCAATGAAAAACGGCTCAAATTATGTTTCAAAGAAATGTCCTGCACTTCTTTGACGAGGCAGTCATTTTACGCGTCGTCGTTTGACAGCTGTAAATTACAGGTCGTCGGCACAGTACGTCGGCAAACCCATTCAAATGAATGGGCAGATCTTTGCCGACGTATTGGAGCCGTATTTTCAGACGTAAAACGAGGCATAATACGCCTCATTTACGTCTGAAAATAGGTCGTGTGAACTCAGCCTTATCTTTAACATTCTGAACAATTTTACAATTGCTTATAATAACTGTTACATGTATAGTAATTTTGAACTTTTTACGAAACTTTTTACGAAACCCCTTTCACATACTGTGGGGAAAATCTGCCAGGATTTAAGGGCATCCTGAAAAAGTTCACAACAGCGTGGCCCAAACCTTGAACGCATAGATATACCTTGGAAATAAACTGAAAATGGGTGAAATGGATCAGAAAACACTTTGTTTTTCAGTTCATGCAAGTCTTTTGAATATAGCAATGAAGGAACATTGAACAGTTGTACAGATTTACAGAAATATGTCTGTTTTCCAAAAACAACACCACACCTTTTCACAGGTTGTGTGTAGTATTGCAACTCAGCCCATTCACTTCAATGGTGCTGAGCTGCAATATCAGATACAACCCATAGACAGGTGTGGCACTGTTTTTTGGTAGAAAGCAGCCATTTTTTTCTAATCCTGTACAACCCCTTTTAAAGCTTGTAGTACTTAATTGAAAGCCAGGTAAACGTAATATAATACAGGCCAATAGCCATGAATAGTGTGTTAGTAAGGATTTGAGAAAAAAATGTGCCGAGGCACAGAGGTCCCAATTTCCCAGCCACGACCACGACTACAAATATTCCATTGACCCCAAATATTATGGGGACAATTTCGAGTGTAGACGTCCTAGGGAGAAACCCTATATCTACATCTGCCACCAGTTCCCTGATGAGTGGTCCCCCGAATGCCTTCCCTTTTTTAGGGACACATCATACTCCATGGAATCAACCAAAATAACTCCAGCTAATGACACCTCAGACGATTTACAGATCTGTAATCTTTCCTCTATACAGTTAAGTCCCCACCAAGAGACACTCTTACGGAGGGGTCTTTCCTATACTCCCACCTTTGCCTTTGATGAGTTCTCCTGGGTTAAGGATGTTCATCTTTTTGCCAGAAAATTGGCATTGCATAAATATTTTAAGACCAAGACCAGTGAGGAACATCCCATGGACCTTGATGAACGCAGGACATTACAGGCCCTTGAGGACCTGTCTGATGAAAACGAACATCGCATCAGTTCAGCCACCGGCCCTTTTTCTTCGTTAAAACCTCGATCAAGGATGACTCCTCCTTTTGCACAATATGCACATATCGACGTTTTTGTCAAACTAGTGAGCTCTGAATTGGGGAAACTGAAAGCCAACAAACATGGCACCAATAATTTGAATAAAATGGAACAAGATGCTTTAGATACTTTGTGTAATAACAATGAAATTATTATAAAATCCTCAGATAAGGGTGGTAATATTGTTATCATGGATCGCAATCTTTATACATCCATGGTACACAGATTACTTGATGACAGATCTACATATGTCATCTTGGAAAGGAACCCTACTAATCTTTTTACATCTGAGTTACGCTCCTTATTGGACGATGCTAAATCTAGGCAACTTATCACTCCGGACGAATTCAAATTCTTGTACAATTCCACTCCGACTATTTCAACTTTCTATGCACTCCCAAAGATTCATAAGGAGACTAGACCAGTCCCTGGGAGACCTATTGTCTCTGGAAATGACAACCTGACACAGGGCATTAGCACATATGTTGATGAAATGTTGGCACCTTTTGTTAAAGCTTTACCCTCTTTTTTGAGGGATACTAAGGACACCCTCACCAGAATCCAGGGGATCAATGTCACTGACACCACTTTTATTGCCACTGTGGACGTAGAATCACTCTACACTAATATTAAGCATGATTTGGGTTTACAGGCGGTACAGTATTTTTTGAACACCAAGGGTATACAATTTCAGGCACACAACACTTTGATACTTTCTCTTCTCAAATTCTTACTCACCCACAATTATTTTTTATTTGATGGCAAATTCTACCATCAGGTAAAAGGCACAGCTATGGGCACAGTTTGCGCACCCACATACGCAAATTTATTTCTAGGGTGGTGGGAAGACACTTTAATTTTTAACGAAGATTTACTTTTTTTCACATGTCACATACTATTCTGGGGGAGGTATATTGATGATATACTGATCTTCTGGGATGGTGACACTACACTTTTTCTTGATTTTATGGACATACTTAATCACAATGACATTGGCATGAAATTCACTCACCACATAAATAAAAACACTATTGATTTCCTTGATCTTCAGATCTCTCTGGATTCTGGTGGCGGTGTCCACACCAATGTCTTTAGAAAAAAGACCGCTACCAATAGCTTTTTACAATATGGCAGCTTTCATCCACCAGCACTTAAGAGGGGAATACCCATTGGTCAGTACCTCAGGGCCAGAAGGAACTGTTCCGAGGAACACACTTTTAAATTAGAATGTGACACCCTCTTCCATAAATTTTTGGCAAGAGGTTACCCCAAAAAAACTCTACATCGAGCTTATGCGAGAGCTATGGCCACCCCTAGAGAGGAACTGCTTTATGGCAGAACTAAAACAGAGGAAAGATCTGAAACCTCCAACATCAGGTGTATTGGTAATTTTGACACCTGTTCAACTCAGGTTTCTGAGATTTTGAAGAAGCATTGGGCCATTTTACGGTCTGATCCGGATTTAGCGGATGCTATTTCCGACATTCCGAATGTGACCTTCAGACGTGGAAGAAATCTTCGAGAATTCTTAACGCGGAGCCATTACTCCAGACCACTCATCCCTCGTGATACATGGCTTTCATCTCCCGCAGTGGGATCCTTCCCCTGTGGCAGATGTTCCTTCTGCATATACATGCCCAAAACCAAGTGTTTTACTAACCATCTAAACGGTTGTCAATTTACCATCAGACACTTTATTAATTGCCAAACCACCGATGTTGTATATGTTGCCAGATGCCCGTGCCCCAAATTGTATGTTGGCAAAACCACTCAGCAACTCAGGAGAAGGATCTCCAGACATGTCAGCAGTGTTAATATGAAAGAGGATACCTCTATTTCGAGACATGTGAGATCTGTTCATGGGGGCGACTCTAAGATCCTTCAATTCTGGGGCATTACGCAATTAAAACTTGGCCCTAGGGCTGGTAACCTAGACAAGAGACTATTACAGGAGGAGGCTCGATGGATACATAGGCTCGGTTCTCTGAGCCCCAATGGCCTTAATGAGGGTTTTACCTTTATGGCCTTCCTGTAGAGAATATTAAAATATCTTCTTCCCTCGTAGTAAACCCTTTTTTTGCTATATATACCACTCTTGCTGAATATCACTTTTTCTTTTGTGTGATACCTCTGTCGATCTGACAGTTTATGAGACACACTGATTACTACTCATACAGTCCTGATGCATATCTAGTTTCACTACATTAATGTTCGGTAGATATTACTATTGATTGTTGTCATTGTCATAACAGACAACTCCATTTTGCTCCTTGCTCTTCCCTACTATTTGGTTATATCTATTGGACCCTTTTGGGAATATTTCTTATTATGTACCTTTGTACATTTATTCTATGTGTGACACTCGCGATTGTATCTGAGCTCTCTATTCGGATATTGTGACATTTGTATTGTAATTGATGCGTAATTTATACGCTAATTTTTGTGTGACATTTATTGCCACCACTTATTGGGTATCCCGGCGTTATCTACTCGTTTGATTCGTCTGCCTCATTTGAGTGCCGTTCTGAACTCTTTATTGGCTGCCCGTTCTGTCACTCTTCCTGCATACAGAGACTCTCGGATAACAGTTACCCATTTCGGCTGCTGTGCGCACGCGCGCAGCTCCCGTTATGATTTGACACATTGCCACGGTGCTCTATTGGCTCCCAGCCGTGTCACTCTCCTCGGCATGGGGGCTCGTCATTTATGACTGCCTGATTGGCAGAGAGTAGAGCCGTTGCCACACACGTCACACATATGTTAGGCATACGAGCTTATATAAGGAGCAGGATTCTACACGCGCGCTCATTAGCCCCGTGTTATCCCCTGAGGACGTTACTTCTGTAACGAAACATGTCGGGGGGGCTATCGCCATCTTAATAATCACTGACGGCTCAGTTACTTGCTCTAACTGTGTGGGACTGATCCCACGAACGGCAGTCTGCAGCTGCCTAATCAGTCTATCTCATTGCATCCAGCGATGTGCTGGGTGCGTGCACATTGATCTTTACGATACACATGAGCCGTCTTTTGATACAATTTTAACTTTGTGTTGCTGTCTGTCTGTTTGATTCACTAATAAAATTTATATTTTAACTGCTACCATTGACACCATTCTATGGTGGCTGGGAAATTGGGACCTCTGTGCCTCGGCACATTTTTTTCTCATTGTTTATTCATCCCTGCCAGCCACTAGGGGTCTTTCCTTTTGCTTTTCTTAGTAAGGATTTGGTATCATCAAAAATTGAATCCTCTTCACTCTTGATGAATTAAATCCAATTGTATGTCAAATTCCTCTTGCAGCTAACACCATTTGTTTACAAAGTACTGGTTGCCTGAGGCACTAACACATTTAAATAATTCTGCGCTGTAGAGTTAACTAACCAATCTCATTTCAAATCAGTTCAATAGAAATGTTGTCTACATCTAACACCTTCACACTTACAGCATTAGTTTCAACAGTGGCAATTTGTATTTGTTGCTATTTGTTTAGATCTGTAAAACAGAGCTATCAGTGCACAATAAAAATACTCGACACAAAGTAAAATTCTAGACAAGGATAAGGCAGATAAAATAAGGATGAAGGATAACATTAAATGTCATCTCCATCAGTAGCTCTCAAATACAGATATAACTGTGAGATCACAGAACGCCCGTTCCCGATAATTGCTCTGTGTAAAACGCTCATTCATCTGCTGATCGTATAATTTTAAATGCATAAACTTTTATAGTTGTCGGCAGCACATCTCCCTGTGTAAACAGGGAGACGTGCTGCCGACATGATAGAAATGTATAAGCACGAGCGATCGGAGTAACAAGTGCTCCTCCTCATACATAGCTCCGTGTGACAGGAGGAAACGAGCACCGATCAACGAGCTGTCTTGTTGATTGGCGCTCGTTTACACAGCCCATGTCGGGCCGTTTAATATTACCTTAACTCCTTAAGGCCGAAGGACGGATATATCCGTCCTCAGCAGCTGCTAGTTCGCGCAGGAGGACGGATATATCCATCCTGTGATCGCGCGGGTACTGTCACTGTACCCACGCGATTAGCGGCAAGAGCACGGCTGTTATACACAGCCTGGCTCCTGCTGCAACTGCCGGAATCGAAGCGCGCTCCGATTCCGGCAGTTTAACCCATTAAATGCCGCTGTCAATAGTGACAGCGGCATTTAATGTGTTTGACAAATCGCGGGTCGCCGTCGGGTTTCCATGACAGCCGGGGGTCTAACAAAGACCCCCAGGTCTGTCTTCAGCATCTGCCTGTTAGGCGATGCCAGAGGCATGACCTAACAGATTGCCTGTCAGTTTTACACTGACAGGCAATAATGCTTCGGTATACTAAGCATACCAAAGCATTATATATGCGATCAACAGATCGCATAGTGAAGTGTCCTGATGGGACTTTAAAAAAAAATGACAATCAGTTAAATAAAGTTTGTGGAAAAAAATAATAATAATTACAGTCAAAGTCAAATAAAACTACTTTTTTGGCCCAAAAAGTGGTTTTATTTAGTAAAACTGTCAAAACAAAATCACACATACACATATATGGTATCCCCGCGATTGTAACAACTTGACCAATAAAATGAACACATTAATTAAACTGCCGGATGAACGGCGTTCAAAGAAAACGCAAAAAACTATGGCAAAATTCTCTTTTCTCCCATTCCCCCCATAAAAAATAAAATAAAAGTTAATCTATAAGTCCTATGTACCCCAAAATAGTACTAATGAAAACGACACATTGTCCCGCAAAAATCAAGCCCACATACGACCACATCGACGGAAAAATAAAAACGTTACGGCTCTTGGAATGCGGCGATGCAAAAACAAGTAATTTTTTTCTAAAAGGCTTTTTATTGTGCAAACGTAGGAAAACATATAAAACCCTTACATATTTGGTATCCCCGTAATCGTCCCGACCCATAGAATAAAGTTAACATGTTATTTACGCTGCATAGTAAACGGCGTAAATTTATAACGTGAAAATCAATGTTGGAATAGCTGCTTATTTTCAATTCTCTCCTAAAATAAAGCTAATAAAATTTAATCAATATGTTATAAGCATCTAAAAATGGTACAATTACAAAATACAACTCGTCCCGCAAAAAACAAGCCGTTATACGGCTATGTCGACGGAATAAAAAATAAGTTACGACTCTTGGAATGCGACCGTGAAAAAACAAAAAATAATCCTTGGTCATTAACGTGCAAAATGGCCCGGTCATTAAGGGGTTGATATACTAAATACAATCAAGCAACGAACTAAATGTAAATCACCTTCTTCATTTTCGTCATTCTGATCTTGCCTTGCCTACCCTTACTGACCTAGCTTACAAAATACAACTCGTCCCGCAAAAAACAAGCCGTTATACGGCTATGTCGACGGAATAAAAAATAAGTTACGACTCTTGGAATGCGACCGTGAAAAAACAAAAAATAATCCTTGGTCATTAACGTGCAAAATGGCCCGGTCATTAAGGGGTTGATATACTAAATACAATCAAGCAACGAACTAAATGTAAATCACCTTCTTCATTTTCGTCATTCTGATCTTGCCTTGCCTACCCTTACTGACCTAGCTTGTTCCTGACAATTATTCTATCTTCAGATAAGGTACTGTCATTGTCCGACACACACAACATTTCCTAAATTTACCATGGGTGACCACTTGCTCCTGTAAATGTTCTCTTGTTTGGTCTACTAAACATTATTCATATAAATAATCTCAAAAACCATGTTGCAGGAGATCGTGGGGGTACGATGCGTTTTTTATGTCAGCCGGGGGCCTATTCATAGCCCCCTGGTCTGCTATATTAGCACTCCTATTAATCCCTGCCAGCGGCAGGAGACCGTTAAAAGTGCAATTCACTGCAATACAAAAGTATTGCATTGTATTGTGCCTGCATTCAAATGATTGCTTGTACAAGTCCTCTAGGTAGACTAATAAAAATGTCAAAATATGTTTAATGGGGGGGGGGGGGGCATGACCATTATGCAACCAATCTAGACATCTTTGTCTGAGCTCTATACTGCAACTGTGTCATCCAGGGGTACATCAAGCATTAACTACAGCATTTACCTCTCCAGTGCCTTCACTATGTTCCTGGGACCCTCTTGCTCCTGATTAGTGGCTTGCAGACCCAGGGAGACCGCAGGAGCAGGGATTATCCAGCCACGCCACATTACCATGTGGCAGACACGACCTACTCTCTTCGCTGTCCGCTGTCCTCGCTATGCTTCTGGCAGACCTGGAAAGACCACAAGCGTGTTAATTGTCTAGCCGCATCCCAACACCGCACGGCGAACACAGTTTACTCTTCCTCACTGCCGGGTAGCCTCACTTTGCTCCTGGAGCCCTGTTCCAGTGTTCAACAGCGCTTCTCACTGCTCATCTCTACCGGAGCCAGCCACAGGTGGGTAGCGCTTCAAATATCACTAGAATTGTCCTCCACCCGGGCCTCCTAAAACCTGATATTCAATTCATGTAATGTGGAGTACTACGCCCTCCAAAGAGGTGGTAAGATTGCGGTCCATCTGACATTTTGACTTATAGCACCAAATGGTGCGCAGATTGGACCCACCCACTACTCAGAGCCCTGTAATGCAGCTTGAAACTTTCTTTACCGGTATATTTAAATTTTTCCTGTTACTTGTCTGGACTGAAACTTAGTTGTTTGGTCTCAGCTCCTGTAATATTTTTGAATTTTCCTCTTAAAGATGCAAGGCACTATAATAGCACCTGTGGATCTCAGTGAAGTGGATCTCGATATCCTATATCTTTAACAACCCTCTCCTGAACTGTGATATTTTACATTGCCTATTTCTGTTACATAGACTTTAAAATCTCCTTTTAAAGATACAGGGCAATATAATAGTTCCTTCAAATCTCGCTTTGGAACTCCTCCTAAACAGTGATATTCTGTGTTCGCCTTCTGAAAAACACTTTTACTAAACAGTGAGGATCACTGTTGAGCGGTGTTAAGGAACAATTGGCTTTGCACTGCGGCCATAGGCAAGTAGCATGAGGGTCCCAGGAACACAGTGACGATACCCAGCAGCGAGGAAGAGAAGCCTGCGTTCGTCGTGTAGTGTTGGGACGCGGCTACACAATTACTGTGATTCAACACAACTGAATACCTATACTTACTACAACTGGCTCCTAACGTATCATTCTACCCTATGTTGTATACAGTACATCAGAGTCTGTCATGAATCATCAAAAGCCACGAAACGTCTGAGTGAATTTGCCTGGACAGGATGGGGTGAACCTAGTCCCACCCCACAGCCACAGCACACCATTCAAACTAGAGCGACATCGTACAGTGAGTCCCCTCAAAGGGATGTTTGACAGCGGCAATGCGGGTGAGCTTACGCTTGAATGATCAAGCTCTAGTGGCCATAGTCTCTTGTAAGACCTAACCCACTGGAAAAATCAAGGCTGTAAAAATTGATGTAGGCCTGCTTGGACAGGACCTCCAGAGAGAGAGAGAGAGAGAGAGAAGTTGATGACCTGGAGAACCGTTTGTGTCGCAACAACAACAGAATCAACGCCCTGTCTGAAAATTTGTAAAACGTTGGATGTAGCAATTATTTCCGGAGGCCTCCCTTTCTTATATATTTGCTGTGGGACGGGCACATAGGGTGCCATCTCACCTTTCTCATCAGGGAGCAACCCCTTTCCCTTTTCTTGCTCTGTTCCTCAACTGTAAGAACCGGGAAAATATGCTTTAACTGGCTACATGCAAACAAGACATCCAATATGACAAGACAGCTGTTTTCATCTTTCTGGATTTCTCTGTTGAACTACAAAAAAAACAGAAAAAATGGAAGTATTACAAAAAGTTCGCTCACCACATTTCCACTGCGTTTCCAATGCGTTAAATGGTGCAAGTTGATGTAAATATATCCAATTGCTGCAGGTGCTTGTAGATATTCCCAATAAAGTCCTGTGTCGACAGAAGGTAAACAAGGTAATAGAGGTGTATAATGAAGGTATATCCAGCACTCTGTATAAAAGTTATAGGGTTTATTAGGTCATGTTAAAACAAAGAGATTAAAACAACAAATCCCGGGACCACGCTTACGCGTTTCAAACCAATGAGGTCCTTAATCATAGCTTGTAATATATAAGCAGCAGCATGGGGGACATTATACAGCAGTAATGAGCAGTGTAGCTGAGAATCCAGCACTGGGGTGACATATAAGTAATACCAGCAGCCTGTGTCTCCACTCTGCTACTGTTCCCCCTCCCCTCTCCATAGACTTGTATGGACAGTGTGTCTATGTCTCCAATCTCCCTCATACTAGTCTCCCTCCTACTGTTCCACCTCCACTCTCCATATACTTTTATGGGCAGTGTGTCTGTCTCTCACTCCTTATGGGTATTAGGTTCATGTCTCTTACTCCCCTGTCTCCTTCTGCTTCCCCCTCCATAGACTTCTATGGGCAGTGTATCTGTGTCTTTCTGTCCCTGCTCCCTCCTACTGCCCCCTTCCCCCTCCCCTCCAGAGATTTTATGGGCAGCATGTCTGCGTAAATCAGATGATTGGCGGGGATCCCAGGAGTCAGACCCCCACTAATCTGATACTGAAGACCTATCCGAAGGATAGTCCATCAATATAAAATGCCCAAAGAACCACTTTAATGATGTGGTGCCTGATATGACTTTATGGCATAACCTTAGATTTACACAAGCTTAAACCTTTTTCGTGGCTTCATTATGGACTGCATTGGGAGTTCCAACTTTAGGAGATATATGTGGAAATAACGTGTTACTTTTTTTATACAGACCTACAAACTAAGTTTAATCCAATTAGATACTTCTGTTACCCACAACTTTGCCATGCTTTGAAATCCCAGTTTCCTAGGTGGTATGGCTTAGGGCTGGCGTGGTAGGGCAGCAGCTTGATGCTGCTCTCTTCTGGATTCTGACATTACACGCTGCAGGAAGAAAGCCTCAGCCCAGCAATGGTGACAATTCTCCAATCCTTGTTCACCAATGCCCCATGTGGGTGACACCGTGGGGGATAGAGCAGTGGCTGCAGCAGACCTTTTCCCCATTTTTTTTTCTAAATATAATGTAAACAATAAAAAAATAAACATAATTGTTATTGCCGCATCCATAAAAGTCCAAACTATTACAAAAAACTTTATTTATCCCTATTGGTAAAAACAGTAAAAAAAATGTAAATAAAAAACGCCAGAATTGTCTCACCTGCCCAAAAAATGAAACAAAAAGTGATTAAAAAGTCACACGTGCCCCAAAATGAAACCAATTAAAACTACAGCTTGCCTCACAAAAACAAGCCCTCACACCGCTCCATAAGTGGAAAAAAAAATTAATTATGGCTTTAAACAATATGATGATACAAAACAATTTTTAATAAACGTAGTAATACGTAAAAAAAACTATATACATTTGGTATGGCCGTAATCATATTGACCCGCAGAATAAAGTTAACATGTAATTTTTACCACAAGATAAACACTGTAAGATCAAAAACTGAAAAACAATGGAGGAAGAGCTATTTTTTCCCCTAAATTATTTTTTACGTTTTTAAGTACATTATATGGTACATTAAATTGTGCCCTTTTTGTCCCACAAAAAACAAGCCCTCATCTGGCTATTTCGATGAAAACATAAAAATGTTATGGCTCTTGGAAGGCAGGCAGGATAAAACAAAAATTTAACTAAACAAATATTGTCTGGTCCTTATAGAGTTAATCATATGTACATGTTAGCACATATAGGCAAGAAATATTTATTTTGGCAATAGAACACAGCAAATAGCTCAAACGAAACTGGAACTAAATTATTTAAAGTGTAACTGTCGTTTTATAAACTAAGTTTTGATTGGTGCCTTTCCGGGTGCTGAGACCCCCACCAATCGCTGAAAGAAAGGGTCTCGTTGATCGGCGCTCACTGCACCGGACAAAATCGGCCGCTGTAATAGGGGCTTAACCCTTCAGCTGTAATGGTATAACTGTGTCTCTCCTTATCCGTCTTCAACTAACTCCGTGATTCCGAGAAGACCCAAAAAGAGCAGAAGTTATAACATTATAGTTGAAGGGGCACTGCGCTGAGCGATTTTGCCCCTTTGTTCAAAGCGACCAGTGGGGATCTCAGCACTCTGCCCCTCACCGATCAAAACTTCTAACATGTTACTATGACATGTCAAAAGTTTTATGAAACGACAGTTACCCTTTAAATAGAAAGGACATAACTTGGTTCTAGGTTGAAAATGAAAACACTGGGGGAGCGTACAGTTCACTTTTAGCACAAGACTAAAATAACTATGAAAGAAAAGTCTGAAAACACCAGTCTTGCGTAACATTTGCTAAATTTCTCCACCTACACAGTCATTGCGAGATGACAGTGACACTGCTAACTGCCTATTTGTTGCTCAATGCAAAGACTGGAAATATATCAGTAAGAAAATAAAAAACAAGAAATATATAAAACAAATCACAAAACAGTACTATATTTGGTTACATGAGAAATCAATCTTTGTTAAAAGCCTTAGAAGAAATCTATTATCTACACTAATACTGTCATTTACAAAGAGAGATTTGTGATGGGTTTCTGACAGGAAAATCTGACACCAGGGCATCTTCTATATGTTATAAATGGCTTCATGTGGTTTAGAGACAACTCAGAAATGTCACTGTTCACTAGTTTCAGTCACATCATACTCTTTGATCTCATCGATTGCTCTGTTCCTGGCCATTTAACCCCTTAGATGCTGCAATCAATCATGATCGTAGCATCTAAGATGTTAAAAAGAATGGGGATGCCCCCCTCTGCTCTATGCCCCCGCAATGCAATCGGAGGAGAGGTCTGCCGATGGTTGTCATGGCAGCCCAGGGGTCTTTCTTCATCTCCTTTTAAGCCTTATCTGGCAGGGCTTAACAGGAGCCTGTAAAAATGACAATATACTTCAATACACTAGTATTGCACGGTATTGTACCAGCGATCCAACAATCGCTGGTTCAAGTCCCCTAGAGGGACTAATAAAGAGTGAAAAAAAAAGTTTAATACATTTTTTGTACTGTGAAAAAGTAAAAAAAATTACATTTAAAAAAAAAACATTTTTCCTCTAAAGTAATGCAAAAAATAAAAACATAATAACAAAATTGGTATTGCCGCATCCGTGAAAGTCCGAAATTTTACAATATACCATTGTATAACCCGCACTGCGGACGCCGTAAGGAGAAAAAAAAGTTTTCTGGTCACTTCATATCCCACAAGAAATGAAATAAAAAGTGATCATAAAGTCTCATGTAGCCCAAAATGGTACCAATAGAAACTACATCCCCACAAAAAATAAACCATGTACTGCTCAATCGCCGGAAAAATAAAAAAGTTATGGCTCTCAGAATGTGGCGACTAAACACAAATTTTATTTTTAACACTTAGTTTCTTTCTTGTAAAAGTAGTAAAACAAAAAAAACTATATAAATTTGTTATCGCTGTAATCATATTGACTGGTGGAATAAACTTAAAATACTATTTTTACTGTATGTTTAAGGACTCATGCACACGAACGTAGAAACGCCCGTAATCACGGGCCGTAATTACGGCCCGTAATTACAGGCCCATAGACTTCTATTGGCCACGGGTACCCTCCCGTTTGCTTACGGAAAGGTGCCCTTGCCTTTGAAAAATATGGAACATGTCCTATTTCAGGCCGTAATTACAGCACGGGCAGGTCCATAGAAGTCTATGGGGCTCCCGTAATTACGGGTGGCTACGTGTGTGTGTGTACCCGTAATTACGGGAGCGTTGTTAGGCGATGTCAGGCGATAGTCACTGTCCAAGGTGCTGAGAGAGTTAACTGATCGGCAGTAACTCTCAGTAACTACCGCTGGAGTTAATAGTATTAAAAGTTAACTTACCTGCTTCTTCCTCCAGTCCGGCATCCCGGGATGACGTTTCATCCCATGTGACCGCTGCAGCCAATCACAGGCCAATCACAGGCTGCAGCGGTCACTTGGACTGCAGCGTCATCCAGGGAAGTCGGACTGGATGTCAAAAGAGGGACGCGTCACCAAGACAACGGCCGGGGTACGTATGAGCTTCTTTTTACTTTACTTCTTTTACTTTCAATCACTGTGGAAACACTGCCCAAAAGGGCTGCCCCTTCTCTCTATTCAGAACTGATAGAGAGAATGGGCTGCCGATTAGTGCAGAGAAAACTAGTCCGTAAATATGGGTGAAATACTGGTGACACCGGACCCGTATTTACGGGCACGGGTCCATAAATACTGGAGAAATTACAGGTCGAATACGTGTGACCAAGGACTCGTATTTACGCTAGTATTTACGGGAGGAAAAAATACGTTCGTGTGCATGAGGCCTAAGGCTGTAAAAACGAAACCCCTCAAAATATTGAGGATTTTTTTTCCTATTACACGCCACAAATAATTTTTTTCCAGGTTCCCAATACATTATATGGTACACTAAATGGTGCCGTGAAAAACTACAACTCGTCCCGCAAAAAGCAAGCCCTCATACGGCTTCATCGACTGAAAAATAAATAAGTTACAGCTTTTGGAAGGTGGGGAGGAAAAAATGAAAATCCAGAAAATGACTGTGACGGGAAGGGGTTAAGGTACCCTCCACCGTCACACTTTGCCATAGCAATTTGGTTCATTTGGTTACTGGATTGTGCACTGCAGTACTTCTGTTTGGCTTTCCTGATATTTATCCTGCTTTTTTCTTTACTACGTCTATAGTCTGTTGCCTGCCCTGACCTTCTGCCCGTCTCTCCGTATTGACTGAACTCCGCCTGCCCTGATCTGCTGCCAGTCTAACCATGCTGATCGAACTCCGTCCGGACTAACTTCTGCCAGTCTAAGGGCCTGTTCACATCACCGTTCGCTTTCCGTTCCGGAGTTCCGTCGGAGGTTTCCGTTGTGGTACCCCGCAACGGAAAGTCAAACTCAAATCACAGCTTCCGTTTCCGTCACCATTGATATCAATGGTGACGGAAACATTGCTAATGGTTTCCCGTTTGTCACCATTCCGGCAGGTTTCCGTTTTTCCGACGGAATCAATAGCTCAGTCGACTGCGCTATTGATTCCGTCATTAAAACGGAAACCTACCGGAATGGAAACCTCTGACGTAGCCACGGAACGGAAAGCCAAGGCTGATGTGAACAGGCCCTAACCATGCTGATTGATCTCTGCCTGCCCTGACTTCTGCCTGCCTGACCTTGTACTTCACTTGCTGCCAAGGTACTTTATACAGGATTATTCTTTTCTTCAAACATAAGCAAAATCCAGATTACGCTGTAGGGGTTAAAGGGTGAAAACCTGTGAATCCCTTAGACTCCACTACCTGGATTAGCCCCAAGACAAATCCATTAGCAACACAGAGTGGTCATACCTTCCTCCTTTGGCTTCCGTGACACTTCTGAGGAAAAGTTTTAAGAATGTCTATTAATTTTATTGACCGTTGGAATAGATTTTTATCCGTCAGATAAGATCATTATTTTAAAACAAATATACAGATTATCCAAACAAGTAATAATTTTCAGCTTTCTGTTATACAGATGCACTGAAGTCACTTTGTCATGTCAATTTTATATGATGGAAAGCCATTGAAAAAACTAAATTTCTTCAGTTTGTGTTTAAGGTGCTTATTTTTCTAAACATATTTGACACAAACTGTGCATTTTCCACCTGGCCTCATAATACATTGAAGATGTATTGCCATCTTAGATATTTATGGTATTTTCACTGAATATGCCATAAATGTCTGATAGATGCCAGACTCACCTCTGGGGCCAAACACATATCTCTGGAACGGGGATCCCCTGACCTCAATGTACTTGGCTGTTTCCATACCTCCCATAGAAGTGACTGGAAGTTACAAAAACCGTCTACCACGCTGCGCTTCCCTGTTTCAATAACTCCCAATAACTTATACGGAAGAAACAACGTAGCACAGCAAGCTTGGCTGTTTCCATAATTCCCTGCCACCTCCCCACTGCTTCTCTGCCTGGATGCAGCAGCCAGCAGCTGCCTCACTAGGGTTTGGTTGTGGACCCCTTTTCGAGAAATAGGTGCGGGGATCGACTAAGATGGCATATCCTGTGGATATGCCATAAATGTCTATGATTGGAATACCCTTTAATTTTAAGCGTGAATAGAAAGTAATGGATCTAATTTGTGAGATCATTCCTGATGTCAGTGGATTCCGCTCCAGGAGGAGTATTTAATGTATCTGTGCCCCGCCTGCCCCCCCCCCCTAGTTATGCCCCTGGCTTTCGTTATATTAAAATATGGCATATATTGTCATGTACTTAAACAACCACATGCTCCTCTTTCTTGCTACCAGAGCAACCCTTAGATATCATGCCATGAATTCAAAAAGGCGTCTAGAAGTGTTTAGCAGGAAAGATTGGCTCAACCATTTGCAAACTGATTTTTCCAACTTGTCTAAAAAAGACACTTTACAAGAACTTGGATCTGGAGACTATTACGGTAACTGAAACAAACTACAGTAAACACACCTGGATAGTGTTGTCCATAATGCTCTATTATTTTAAAAAATGATATGGGAAGAAGAAGGGTGAAATCTATTTGGCTGCCGTGGGTAACACTGACACAGTTTCATACATGAGGCCTATTGTAAGTTAAAACCTTCTTTTCATTATTAAACAGAAAATACAACCTGTCGCTGTAGCATGCTCCATGTTTGAGAATGCGCTGCACATTACATTAGTATCTCATAGTACGGTAACTATTCACATTATACTAGTACTTAAATGGACACTAGCTTTTCAACAATTTATGCTGATCTATTAGTATACCTGATATATGTCAAATTTGCAATTTACTTACTGTTAAAATTTAGTCGTTTTATTCATGCAAATTCTGTGTGAAGTTACTGCCACTAGGTGTCTCACTTCCTGAAAGCTGCCATTCACCCCCTGTTGTCAAGCAAAATCTCTCTCAAGTTACAGAGCAGAGGAGACAGACTGCAGGAAGTGGGGAAGTGTACATACCTCCCAACCGTCCCGGATTCAGCGGGACAGTCCCGGATTCCAGGCAGTGTCCGATGTCCCTTGCGGCCGGTTATATGTCCCGGCTTCAACAGGAAAACTCCCTGCTTCATCATTTACTGTGTAACGCCGGCCGTGACAGGCGTGATGGAGTGACGTCACCACAGCTGTCTGCACCGAGCATTATAGGGGGCAGCTAAGGGGGCATTATACTGTATGGGGCAGTTGTGGGATCAGTATATAGTATGGGGGCAGCTATGGGGCATTATACTGTATGAGGCAGCTATGGGGGCATTATACTGGATAAGGGCATCTGTGGGGGCATTATAATGGATGTGGGCTTCTGTGGGGTATTGTACTGTATGGGAGCATCTGTGGGGGCATCATACTGCATGTGACAGCTATTTGGCATTATACTGTGTTGGAGGCACTATGGGACATTATACTGTATGTGTGGCACTATGGAGCTATATACTGTATGGAGGCAGCTATAGGCGTTATACTGTGTGGGAGCAGCTATGGGGGCATTATACTGTATGGTGGCAGTTATCGGGGCATTATATTCTATGTCGGCTTCTGTGTGGGCATTATACTGTATGGGGGCATCTATGGGGACATTATACTATATAGGGGCATCTATAGGGGCATTATACTGCATGTGGGCAGCTATGGGCACATTATACTCTATGGGGGCAGCCATGGGGACAATATACTGTGTGGAAGCAACTATTTGGCATTATACTGTGTGGGGCACACTATGGGGGCATTATACTCTGTGTAGGCCACGATGGGGAATTATACTATGTGGGGCATCTGTGTGGGCATTATACTGTGTGGGGTCAGCTATTTGGCATTATAAAGTTGGAAGGCAATATGGGGCATTATACTGTATGTGGGGCACTATGGGGCTATATACTGCATGGAGGCAGCTAAGGGGGCATTATACTGTGTGGGGGTAGCTATGGGGTCATTATACTGTGTGGGGTTCTATGGGGGCATTTTACTGTGCGGATGAATAATGGAAGCATAATACGATGTGGGCTAAACTGGGTGTGCATGACCAGGGATTGGGCAGGGTCAGAGGCATGTCTTAATAGGGGAAAAATTTGCAGTGGCATGCATACTGTTGCCCCTCTTTACAATTATTGAAAGTTGGGAGGTACAGGGGTGTGTCTGTACAGCCTACCCATAGAGGTCTATGGAGAGGGGGGAAGGAGCAGGAGGAGGGAGCAGGAGCAGAGAGACACAGACGCTGCTGCCCATAGAAGTCTATGGAAAGGGAAGGGGAACAGGTGGAGGAAGCAGAGAGAAAATAAAGACACAGACACGATTCTTATAGAAGTCAATGGAGAGGGGAGACCAGGAGCAGAGAGGAGACACTGGTAGGAGTAATATATCACCCCAGTGCTGGATTGTCAGCTACACTGCTTTGTATGATGCCTTCCATGCTGTTCTGCTTTTATATATGTGATATATAGAGATAGGAGAGCAGGATTCTCCTCTACTATGTGTGGTGTGTATAGAAAACATAATAGCAGTTAGATGCTGACCACTAGTTCAAAGAAAACTGAGAATTAGAGATAGTGCCTCTACAGGGGAAAACTGCTAAAATAAATCATATAAAAGTCCTGTAATACTCACAAATAGTGTTATTCCTCATGTACAAACATATGACAGCTTATTATGAAAAGTCAACTGAAAAATTAGGTACACTTTAAATATGCCCGAATAGTCATATGCATGCCAAATGTTGCAAGGAAAATTCGTTACGTTGAATGGAAGAGTTTATGCTGAAAGGATGAGTTTAGTGAATGTTAGAATTGTACTTTCTGTATTCTGCATTCTGTAACTTCACCTCCCTGTACATTAGTAATATAGCTGTGACCCATATTCTACATACATTTTTGATAGTCTTTACTTAAAGCATTTTATCCACAAAAACTAAAAGACTATATTAATAGTTCAATAAAAATGCAGAGTTTTAATGATATCATAATTTTCATGCTCCTATCATAAAAAATTCACAGCAATTTACAGTCTTAATCACCAGGGAACCATCTAATTATGCTTTGCAATTCAGTATCTAATTTTATCAAACTGAGCCATAAGCTGCTGTACACATCACACTCTTCTACTTGTGCATATTATCTTTAAGCCACAATGCAAAAACATGACATTTGTGCATTTACTATTATAGACTTCATAGTATACTAACTGACCTGTCAGGAAATTGTTTTTAACTTCAGTTTTAAAAAATATACATATTTTTTTTTGTTGTTGAACAGGAGCATTGCATAGAAAATTAAATAGAGACAGAACAACTCAATCACTTACACAACATAAAGTGTAATGGCATCCTAGAAGCGCCATCACAGGAAGTGAAGCTCCTCACAGTTAGACAAGGGAAGGGGAAGGAAAAAGCAGAAGTTTGACAAACAAGGGCGGAAGAGGGATATGGTAGGGCACAGGTCATGGTGAGCCTGGACTCCAGTTCCGGATTATTATGAGTAGAAAGAAGTGAGAGCAGCTATGCGCATGGCAAGGACATGGTTGAAGCGGGCAAAACCACACAAAGCAGCAAGTAATGACTCCTCAGTCTAAAATATATAGGAAGAGGGAATTGGGTCTCAAGTCACTATATTTAAATATGTGGGAGAAGAGAGGAACATAGTCCAATGGGACCATGTAGATGTGTATCGCTGGAAGGCAGCTGGGGAATGTGACAACAGGTGTTCCATTCTCTGTATCCAGGCCACCTCTTGGAACCACTCGCCCAATGTGGGAGGGTCCACCGTTTTCCACTTACGTGGGATGACTGACTTTGCATAGGGAACATAAATAGAAGAGCTGCCTCAGGGGAATTGGAGACCGAGACCCCAGTGACTTCAGATATGAAAAAATAAAAAATATATTTTTAATGAAACACACTGCTTATTTCCTTGTTGGCATCAATACAAATATCTTTGTTTTCATATCTTTAATCAGTTTATTTTCATTTTGTCCAAGATAATCATACGTTTGGCATAATTCTTATATTTTCCCAATCAAAAATTTAGCAAAGGGAATTGCACGATTTTAATTTCATGATGTCCTCAATCAAAAACAAATCCCAAAGCGATCCCCAAACATGCACTGATTCTTCACTACTGCTTAACTGATGGTTGTAGACCACCGTTGCTAGACTGATGGATGTAGACCACCATTGCTTGACTGATGGTTGTAGACCACCATTGCTGGATTGATGGTTTTAGACCACTATTGCTTGACTGATGGTTGTAGACCACCATTGCTTGACTGATGGTTGTAGACCACCATTGCTTGACTGATGGTTGTAGACCACCATTACTTGACTGATGGTTGAATATCACCATTTCTGGACTGATGGTTTTAGACCACTATTGCTTGACTGATGGTTGTATACCACCATCGCTTGTTTGATGGTTGTAGACCACCATTGCTTGTTTTATGGTTGTAGACCACCATTTCTTGACTGATGGTTATAGACCACCATTGCTTGACGGATGGTTGTCGGCCACTATTGCTTGACTGATGTTGTAGACCACCATTGCTTAACTGATGGTTATAGACCATCATTGCTTGACAGATGGTTGTAGACCACCATTGCTTGACTGATCGTTGTAGACCACCATTGCTTGACTGATCGTTGTAGACCATCATTGCTTGACTGATGGTGGTAGACCACCATTGCTTAGATCTATCTAAACATTAGACTCTTCAGTCTATAAAACTTTACTCTACATCAGAGATGTCCAGTTTCAGTGATCTAGAGAAAATATTCTTCTGTTTAGCCTATTTCCTTTTCTCAATAATGACGTCTTGACAGCATCACATCTTTTCAGACCCCAGAGCATTAACTTGTCTACTCACAGTAGAAGGATGGACAGAAACTAGAACTAAAGTGAAAGTGGAGCTTGATTTTCTGGTGACAATTGGTGACAGTTTTGATTGACTTACACAGTTGTTACACAGTTGTTAAGAGTCCATTTTTTTCTATATTTTTTAAAGTCCAGTTTTGGGAAAGCCTATTTTTTAACTTACATTTTTGAAAACTTTTAATAAGAAACATAGTCATTTTGACTCAAGATCTGCTACTCTAATTAGGTTAGTTTTATTTCTATAGGGACGAATGTGATTTTCGCTTTATATTGCTTATTTACTGTATTTTTTTTATAATATCAAAAAAACTATTATTTTCCTCTAAAATTAAAAAGGTTTTGGTTAAGTCTATAAAAGCTTTCATAGATGGCATCCAGTCTCCATAGATCAGCCAAAAATCAGATTTTTAAATCTCCCGCTTCTCACATCATGTAAATAACTCAAACGATATATATTTTAAATGCAAATGTCCCCTTTGGACTGGGCACATATGATGCTAATAAATATTCCAGATTAATCTTCACACAAGCTTTTCTAGAAGATAAAAATGCTGATGCCATGATCCTTCTTAGAAAACCCAACTCAGTAATAAGTTTCCTTGAGTGAGATACCAGGCATTCATTCAAAGAGCAGTTTCCAATGTTTACTCATAATCTGCTCCTTCTCAGGGAATTACAAGCATTAGAAACCAGTTTGTGATAGGTTAACATAAGACTTCGTTCACATCTGCGACAGAACCCGATGGAACCCCTGCACAACTGAGACAAACGGAAACCATTGGCACCAGATTCGTCACCATTGAAATCAATGGTGATGGAAACGTGTCAGTCAGGGCTCCGTTCCGACGGAAAGCTCAGATGGAACATCGGAACGGAGCCCTGACGCAGATGTGAATGAAGCCTTACTCAGAAGGGATTTCTTCATATGGTGCTGAGGAGAATGCAGCTAAATACACAGTAAATTGCTTACTGTATTAGTCCAGGTGATCATGTGACAAATCTTGTGATCACTTGATGCACTGTATGGGTTAATACTGCTGCATTTCAGCAGACTTATGGTATCACAGAATAGGAACTCTTCATAAAACATAACCCTTATTAATTATAGGACTAAAATACACAAGGTAATTAAATTTATATACAAATTCAGTAAACAGTCCACAATTATTACCTGGTGTATCCAGAACAAATGTGTCTCTAGGTGGCATGGTACCATACGCCACCTATGGATACATTCGAGGGATACAAAAACATTTTTTCCCCACACTTAGTGTAGCCAATAAACACCAAAATAAACATTTCTTGCATACACCAATAACAATACTGATACTTTTCATCCCAATGAATTTCCCCAACTTAGTTGGTTGATCAGGGACAATACGGGGCAATATGTGTTTATTTGAAAACCTGTGAAGGCACACATACATAAACAATAAATTTGCTTATGTTGGCACATTTGTGCCAGATTACAACTCACGACTCCTGAGAGTAAAGATGATAATTGGCTGAGGGAGAAACAGACAGATGGAGATAGTCCATTTTACAAAACATGTTGGTTTGAAGCAGCTGAAGATGGAGGCTTAGCATTCCACATGGTCTGTGATAACTTCCTAGGGAGGGGTGGTGCCAGCAGACCTAGCAGAAACTCTCTAATATAAGAACCAAGATAAGCAGTCTCAGTTAAAAGGAAAAACATTAATGCAAAAAATAGATAAGTTACCATGTCCCACGAAGGTCTCTTATGACCTGTGCTTAAAAAACAAAACCATAGTACTAGCTAAGCCCAAAATATACTTGTAATATACCAAAATGACCAAGACAGAAAGTAAAGGGACTTTATTTTAATATTACTATACAAAATAGAAAAAATACCATTTACAATAACAAAGATGCACACATTATTTAAATAATCCACGAAAAATAAAATATAAATAAAAAAAGTAAAAGCCATTTAATCCACAGGTACCAATCTTTATCCTCACCTGTGTCTGGTCATTATCAGGGAAATATAACCCAGTGCTGAAGTGACTTAAGATTTTTTTCTTCCATGGACTAAAGCAGGGGTGGGGAACGTCTGGCCCGCGAGATCATTTGGTCTGGCCCGACCTCACTTAGACCGCGCTGCCGCCGCTTCATTCGCTGCTTGGCTCTGTCCGCCCAACTCACTCACATTTAGAAGCAGGAAAAGTGACGGACGGAGCCAAGTATGGTGGCGGCGGCGGTCTCAGGTATGTTGGTGCGTGCCGGCCCAAAAGTGGACCAGTTCGGTCACCTGACCTGAGTCAGTGATGTGAGGTCAGGTGACCGGACTGGTCCACTCCTGGGCAGGCACAGTCCAGTCACCTGACCTCACTTCTGTGACGTGTGGTCAGGTGACTGGACTCGTCCAATCCCGTCACAGCACGCCCCGACCTCACTCTGACTGCGGCTGCCGCCATGTCATTCCCTCCTTGGCTCCGTCCTCCCTACTTACTCACATTTAGGAGCAGGGCGGCGGTCTGAGCCAAGTATGGTGACGGTCTGAGTTAAGCCGGTGCGTGTCGGCCCAGGAGTGGATCAGTCCTGTCACCTGACCTGAGTCACCTGACGTGAGGTCAGGTGACTCAGGTCATGTGACTGGACTGGTCCACTCCAGAGCTGGCATGCACACTGACCTCCTCACTAAGACTAGTAGTGAATGACAATACTTGGCTCCATCTGCCCTTCTCCTGCTCCTAACCTAAAATGTAGAAACTTAGCTGAGGCCTAAATGTAGAAATTTAGCTGTAGTATAGACATAGGATAGGACCTGTCCTAAAAGCATTAAGTGAGGTCAGGTGACTTGCAGGGTTTTTTTTTCATCAAGGACACTTATGATATATCCACAGGATATGTCATAAATGTCAGATAGATGCGGGTTCCACCTCTGGGACCAACACCTATCTCTAGTACGGGGCCCCCTATACCCCATTCTACCTCTTTGTGTTGTGGCTGACTCGTGTGATTTCCGACCATGAAGAAGAAAACAGCGTAGCTTGCTGAGCTACGCTGTTTCCGTAAGTTCTATAGAACTGAATAGTTGCGGAAGCAGCATAGATCACATGCTATGCTACTTCTGTAACTGCCATTCGCTACTATGGGAGTTACGGAAACTGCATAGCTCAGCGAGCTACACTGTTTTCTTCTTCGTGGTGGGAAATCAGCTGGAACACAGAGAGGTAGAACGGAGTTTAGGGGGGCCCCGTTCTAGAGATAGGTGCGGGTCCCAGAGGTGGGACCCGCATCTATCTGACATTTATGACATATACTGGGGATATGTCATAAATGTCCCATGTCGGAAAACCCCTTAAATAAGTCGGGACAACTTACTGCTGCGAGCAGTTCTTTTCAAAACTTACCATTGCAAAGAGACGACTGCGCTCCAGAATGACCAACGTAGTAGCAAATGATGTTAGAAATATCCAAATGGCCCTTGGCAGAAAAAAGGTTCCCCACCCCTGGACTAACGTTATGCTTGCAGTGTGAAAGTGTGCCAAGGTGAATTATTCCTTCTTTAACCCCACAAAAATTAAAATGCTCTAAAAATATTAATGGGGACCCCAAATAAGTATATGTTGTACATAATGGGCAATATCCTAATAAACTTTGCTTCTTCTGTTGCTTCTTAGCAACACTCCTCAAACTATAGGCCACATCTCTTTAACTACATCCATATTTATAAAGTATTGTCATAGTGCTCAAATAAAAGAGAACTGTACTCTGCACAAACGAAGGGTGGCTCACAGTGCCCATAAGAAAAGTATACCAAAATGCCCATAGGGATAGTGCCATACAGTGTCCACCGAAAGAATACCACACACTGTTGCCAGAATTAGTGCCAACAGGAATAATGCCATAAAATGTTCCTAGGAATATTGCCATACAGTGACCCCAGGAATGAGGCCACACAGTATCTACAGGAACAGTGTCATTCATTGACCCCAGCAATAGTGCCATAGAGTGTCTCCAGGAATTGTGCCATGCAGTGCCAAATTAATAGTGCCACACAGTGCCGCCAGCAATAGAGCTTTCCAGTTCCTTCAGGAATAGTGCCATACAGAGCTTTCAGTAATAGTGCCATTCAGTGGCCTAAATACAGTAATAGGGCCTTCCACATAGGGGTTGAAGTGCTTCCAAAGGGTTGAAGGTTACAGGCCTTTTCCGACCTGCGGCCTGACGCAGGCAGGTGCGTTGCCAAATCCACTCTGGTATTTGATATAAAATAACACATTCAAGGCCACTCAAATACTATTTAGATATGTTTATGTTTTATATATATTATATATATATTTATTTTTTTATTTTTTTATTACAGAACAGAAAAAAGTTTCTCTGATCACAGGTTCTTATTGCATCTCTTTAAACAGAGATGTTTATTTCCCTAAATGTCAAGATTATCCTTGAAATTTCCTAATGGTTACAATAAATGCCTAATACTCTTTTCTAAATTTGTATCTGCCAGCATAAAAGCAATACTTACTAAAAGCACTTCTCTAGTGCAATGCTTTTAAGGACACTTTCACATTACAGTGCTTAGGTCAGTATTTTGCATCAGTATTTAGAAGCCAAAACCAGGAGTGGGTCCAATACACTGGAGAGGATTTTTTTTTCCATTATACTTTTTTTCTGTGTATGTTCCACTCCTGGTTTTGGCTCCCAAATACTGATGTAGAATACTCACCAAAATACTACCGTGTGAAGAAGGCCTCGCCAGTGAGACACCCCCCAGTTGTTGGTGAAGCGCAGGTGGAGAGGCAGTTTTCATAAGCTGCACAGTTCTTACTTTGGCTGCAGCAAACTCTGGTTTAGCAACATTACCGACCTGGGAAACCAAAGCAAAGTGAGAATTGTGCTAAGATTATTTTATTCTTTTGACCTTCTGACTTCAAATATTATCCTTTAAGGAGTTATTATATTGCATGTGTTGCATGCTTCTTTTTTAGAGACACTGATGATAGTAAGGGTATGTTCACATGGCCTATTTTTGGCCGTTTTTCGGGCCGTAAATGGCCAAAAATGGCCGAAAAATTGGAAGCAGAATGCCTCCAAACATCTACCCATTGATTTCAATGGGAAAAACGGCGTTCTGTTCCGATGGGCCATTTTTTTACGCGGCCGCTTTGAAAAACGCCTGCGTAAAAAAAAATGGCCACAAAAACGAAGTGCAGGTCACTTTTTGGAAAGTTTTTGGAGCCGTTTTTCATAGACTCTATTAAAAACAGCTCCAAAAACGGACGTAAAAAACGCTGCGAAAATTGCGAGTTGCTTAAAAAACTTCTGAAAATCAGGAGCTGTTTTCCCTTGAAAACAGCTCCGTATTTTCAGACGTTTTTAGTCTAGTGTGTGAACATACCCTTAGAGTTCAATACTGAGGAAACCAAGTGTTTGCTGATCTGTCTGAAAGGTAGGAGGATCCCTTGTGGCACTTAGGGCTTGTTCACACGAACGTTGTATACGTCCATGTGAGGGCCATTAAAACAACGGCCGCCACACGGACACGTTTTTTTCAATGGGGCTGTTCACATGGCCATTGTTTTAACGAACCAGGTGAAGGGTCCTTTGAGAAATAGGACATGTCCTATTTTCTTTCGTTTTCACGGATTCCTCGATAGACAAGTCTAAGAGGGATCCATGAAAACGGCCATTTTTCACGTCCGAGTTTGCACTCGGTCGTGTAAATCTAGTCTTGTACTGTATATACTTATTTTTTCCTTCAGATTGTTAGTGGAGAGTTCAAGAAGAGATCACCAGACTGTAACTTGTTGATACCGGATATTTTGCCTATTCATGTTGGAAAAGTCTGCTGTTTGTTACTACAAGGGGGTATATTTGCCCTAAACAGAAATACAAACAAATTGGCCCGCTGGTGGAGGCAATAAGCAGCAAGGATTTTTACAAGTTAGTATATGTATGGATTTACAGAAACTAAGCACTGTAGTCTCTTCAAATATATTAGAAAATAACTCCAAATCTTTATACTGGTAGGCCGAATGAAAGGTTATTATTATACCACTAGTGCTACTAGACGGTTCATTAAGGTCTTGTTCACAGAGTGCCATTTTGATGTAGTTTTTTTATTATAATTTTCATCTTTTAAAAGGATCCACTCTTAGTTTTGGCTAAAACAATGCAGGCATGAAAGGCAGACTCAAATGTGAACTGAAGGCCTAATAGCTAAGTTATTCATAAAACAGAAAACAAACACAACTGAGTAGTGAGTTACAAAGTACACATGAAATGCTGCGGAGGAACAAAGTCATTATTAATCACACGTAAGCAAACGAGCATGTTGTATTTAAATACCACTTAGTATTATTACACATTAATTCTGTAAGTCCATAATACAGTGCTTCTGCTAACACTATGCCATATGGTTCACAGATCCTCATACAATTAATATCAGTGAATTTAAGTGTTTCTTTTGCTGACTAAGATGTGTTGCCAGCAATCCAAGATCAACAATACATTCTTTAATAATAAATCTTAGGGTATGTTCACACGTAGTCAACCAAAACGTCTGAAAATCCAGAGCTGTTTTCAGGGGAAAACAGACCCTGCTTTTCAGACGTTTTTTACCAACTCGCATTTTTACCAACTCATTTTTTTACCAACTCGTTTTTGGAGCTGTTTTCATTGGAGTCTATGAGAAAACAGCTCCAAAAACGTCTGAAAGAAGTGCCCTGCACTTCTTTGCCGAGGCAGTGAATTTACGGGTCGTCGTTTGACAGCTGTCAAACGACGACTCGTAAATAACAGGTCGTCTGCACAGTACGTCGGCAAACCCATTCAAATGAATGGGCAGATGTTTGCCGACGTATTGCAGCCCTATTTTCAGACGTAAAACGAGGCATAATACGCCTCGTATACGTCTGAAATTTGGCCGTGTGAACATACCCTTAAACTTGTATACCTCCACTACAAAGGTCCTAAGAACATTTACTGCTGTGATAGATTAAAGGAATTACGTTACGGCCTGAACACATTTGATGCTATCTAAATAAATATTCTGTATGGAATAATAATTGACATTATATCAGAAAATCTTTTCTTAAAAAAATGTTGTGCCTTCTTTTATAAAGACTTCAGAGATTGAGGCTGAAAATGTTATTATGTCAGCTGAACAAAGGATAAGTGTTAAGGGCTGATTATTTAACAGTTGGATTATTTCATTTTGTAAGCCCTTCGGGGCATTGCTATCATAAAGCCAATTTTATGTCCACAATCCCATAAACATCTGTACTTATTAAAGTAAATCTTCCATTTGGTTTGTTTGAGAGATGTATTGAGCCTATGATGACATCACTTTTTCAATAAAAAGATACAAATGGTCTAACACTGACATTACAGCTTTACTAGAATATTAATCATGTGATTTTATTGAAAACATCAGATCTAACGCTGAAATGGGAAAATGTATTAAGACTATATTAAAGACAAAAATTCAAACAGTGGAATAAATAACTTTCTTATGCCTCAAATGTTTTTCTTTTTATAAATTGCTGCACCTTTTATCACAATACCACAATAAATAATAAAATAGGCAATTCATTAGTATTCCTTTTTATACTGCCGTTTGTATGTTGTTTTAAAAGATATAAAGGTACTTAGTATCTCAATATAAATACATTAGATAAAAAATAATAATTAATCAACGATGTCCAAAGCTTTTAAATATATCTGCATATATAAGCAGTAGCTTCACTAGGTACGGGCAGAAGGGGCACTGGCCCGAGTATTTTCTCTATTGCTCCAGGTACTCCTAGGACGTAGATACAATTCAATCATTTGGTTTTGGCTACGTCAATTACTGCATTTGACATGAAAGCTACGAGAGAGAAAGCCTCACATAGTAGCAATGCATGGGCAGGACTTATGCAAGAGAGGGGGCCCTGTAGATAGCAAGGGGCATTATACTCATATGGAGGGTCTAGTGGCTGATATGTAGGCATATAAACTGTTATGAAGACATAGTGCCTGTCATGGGGGACATTGTGGCTGTCATGGTGCATTGCAATGGGCATAAGGGACATTATGGATGACAAAGGACATTTTGCCTTTCATAAGCGACAAGGGTGGTCTCATGGGTGGTATGTAAAATCGAGGAGCAAGAAGCTGCTGATCTGGGCCAGTTGTAAAAGAAAAGGAAAGTAAACAACTACAATCAGAGAAGACATTACCTGTGAGACATTCAATTTAGTTGCTGTTTACTCTCTGCCCCTGATCACTACTATATTTACCTGTGCAGCAAACACTGAATGGTCACTTTATTAGAGACGCCTGCCCTGTCACGATTGGTGCCTACCTGTATGGAAATTAGACACGTGATCCTGGAGTGCAACATAAAATCAAGTGAGCAAGTTCTCTGTGGATCAGTTTCAGTGTGAATACACATTAGAATGAGAAATTGAGCGATTGGAGCAACTTTGAACGAGGTGTGGTCATCGGTGCTAGACTAGCCGGGGCAGTATTTAAAAAACTGTTAGAGCGGATTTACACGAACGTGTAATGCGTCCGTGCAACGCGCGTGTTTTTCACGCGCGTCGCACGGACCTATGCTAGTCTATGGGGCAGTGCAGACTGTCAGTGATTTTTGCGCAGCATGAGTCCGCTGCGTAAAACTCACGACAGGTCCTATAGTTCTGCGTTTTTCGCGCATCATGCACCCATTGACTTCAAAATCACGCGCAGCACACGGAAGCACTTCCGTGGGACGCTCGTGATTCGCGCAACAGCAGTCAAAAGTAAGTTTGGAAACAGAAAAGCACCACATGCTTTTCTGTTTACAAACATCCAAACAGAGTGTCATAATGATGGCGGCTGCGTGAAAATCACGCAGCCGCGCATCCTATGTAATGACTCACGGTGCTGTTAAGTGACTTTTGCGGACACAAAACTCCGCGTTTTTTGCATGCACAAAAACGCACACGCTCGTGTAAATCCGCCCTTAACCTTGTGGGGTTTTCTAGTGCAACAGTGTCGATAGTATACTTTGGTGGGATCAAAGAAAAACATCCAGCAAAAGGGAATCCTATGGATGTGAACAACTCGTCAAAGAAAGTGATCAGAAGAGGACGTCCAGGATCATTCTGACAAATAGGCGGAGCATAGTCAAGAAAACTGAACCAAATGAAACACTGGTGCTGTACGAGTGCACAATTCATCGTTCCTTGGTATGCAGACAGCAGCAGACGACCAGTTTGGGTGCCCTTGCTGTCTAACGGAAACAGAAAGACAGACTCCAATGGGCAAAATAGCGCAAAACTTGGATCACTGAGTAAAATGAATGCAGATTTCTGTTGCGCCATGCTGATGGGAGGGTCAGAATTTGGACAAAGCAGCATAATTTGATAAACCCTTCCTGTCATGTGTCAACAGTTAAGACTGGTAGAGGAAGAATAATGGTGTGGGTAATGTTTTCTTGGCACAGCCTGGGTCTAGTAATGCCAACAGAAGTATTGTAATAATGTGTGAAAAAGCTGCCTATTACTATACAACCATCAGTTTTAGAACAAAGGTGCTCCCAAGAAAGACTAAATTACACAAGTGTTTTTCTGGTCTGTATTCCATTGCATATTTTTCCCAATGACAGATCCCATCAGAGAAGTACATTTAGGCTGGGTTCAGATTTCTTTTTTTTTTTTTTATAAACTCCCATGTCTCTTAATGGGAATTCATACAACCAAAACCAAAAAATACATGCTAAAAACGAAACAATATACAGTGTGAACCCAGCCTATAACTAAGGCCCAATTCACATCGCGTTTGTACTATCCACCGGGCATATACTTTTTTTTAAATAAAAACATGGACTATTGAAAACGTATACAAACGTGTAATATTTTCTCTTTACGTCTGTTTTTTTACGTCTCTTTACGTTTAGCATACACTCATACATCAGTATACGCTTCTATCCATTTTTTACCCAAAAAAAGTATACTTTTTTTTTTAAAGTGACCACTGATAGGAAAAACAACGAAAAAAAACCGGATAGATTTACTGTATGTAAATGGATACAAACAAATACCATTACGTTTGCATACGTCGTCCATTTGGGATCAATGCTAAAAAAAAATGCATATGAGTTTTTTTGAAGTACAGAATAGCGTAGAAGACTACGCTTTTTAGTACTTTCAAAAAACAGTATCCAAACATAAACCATGACAAACAGAGCAAACGGATGGTCTATGTTTGACCCATTATAGTCTATGTATACGCTGAGCTATACGTTTCAATACTTTTTTAGTGTTTAAAAACGTATACGCTCGGCGGATAGCACAAACGCGATGTGAATGGGGCCTAACATGGAAATAACTAAGGAATAAAGGCATTCCTTAGCATTGTGCATTATAGAACAAGGTATGTGAATCTTCTTGCTGTGTTCTTTATATTGTCCTCGGTTAGTGGTGAAATGAAGCTGTCTTAAAATAACTTACTGGCATAGCAGTGAGCAATACCACGAGTATAGTTACGTGTCATATTTGTAGGTTTGCAGCACTGAAAAACAAGTTCAACATTTCAAAATCAGGAAACTGCAATAATCATGAAACTTCTGACCAAAAAACACTAAACCTTTATCATTACCTCAAAATCCCTCCCAGTCACAGCCTAGTCTGCTAAATATTTACTCATTCTCAAAACTATGGGTCAATTATTTCTGGCTACCCTTCCCCCAAGCCCAACCTTTTACCAAACCTTGTCTGGATACATCACTACAAGCATAGAAACAGGAGAATACGCAGACAAATGTATACGTATTACATACACACTTGAATTATTTTATGGCATATTTTTCAGCACATTAGTTACAAAAACATATATACACTGGCCGTGTTTGTAATTACATTGTGCATCCTCTTAACCCTTTAGTGGCCGGTCAGCACATTTCAAAAGCCATAACTTTTTTATTCTGTTGATATATCCTTGTGAGTGCTTGTTTTTTGTGGAATAAGTGGAATGTGGAATTTTTAATGGCACCATTTTGGGGTACATTTAATTTATTAACTTTGAATAACTTTTTTGGGGGGTAATGGAAATAAACTTAAATTTACGCTGTTTACTGTGTTGTATAAATAACACAATAACTTTATTCTGGGGGGCATTACAATTAAGGCCATACAGAATTTGTATAGTATTTTTATGTTTTATAACTTTTGCCCTATAAAAATATTTTTTTATTTTTTTAAAGTATCTGTTTTGTGTTACCATATTCTAGGAGTCATAACTTTTTTTATTTTTCTACCAACGTAACAGTTTGAGCTTATTTTTTGCGAGACGACTTGTAGTTTTTATTTTTATTTGTTAATACCACTTTGGATTGTGGAATTTTTTTAAGGCAGGATGAACAGAAAACAGTTTTTTATTTTATTTTTAACGGCATTCACGGCGCGTGTTGAATAACGTAATCATTTTATAATTTTATAGTTCGTGGTGATACCAAATATGTGTAGCTTTATTTAAAAAAAATTCATAATAAAGCCTTTTATAAATGGAAAAAGGTGGGTTTTTATTTATTTTTCACTTGGACAATGTTTATTTATACTTTATTAAACTATTTTTAACTCTTTTATTTTAGCCCCACTCTAAAGGGAGTTTTACACTGGCCGATTATCATGCAGTCGAGCGTTCATAGAACGCTCGTTGCAGAAAATTGCCCTGTGTAAACAGGGGAACAATCAGCAGATGAACGAACAAACGTTCGATCATCTGCTGGTCGTATCATTTCAAAAACGATTTGATAATCACAGGGAGGGTCACGTGAGCAGCGCTGGACCCGAAATAGACAAGATGCCGGGATCGGTAAGTATTTTTGCACACAGCACCCCACTGCAACACCAATTTACAAATGGAGGCTGCAATAAAAAAATAAAGTGGAGTGCTCCTTTAACTATATGTTCTGCTGCTTTCATCATCTCTATCTGTGGCCTGCCTCTTGCCTCCATTCACTATCTCTCATTTCATGAATAATATTACCTACAGCTCTGATGTCAAGGTTACAGTAACATATATGGACAAGTCACTGCCACACACAAAGTAAAACCGCGTATGTCCTGTTGATGCAAACATTCCAATTAAGATTGCCTACATGTTGCTCAATGATGATGAATCAGCGGACTCCTGCAATGCTATTTGGAGAAATGACATAAGAATATCTCAAGAATATAAATCTCCAGAATATGTTTATAATGTCTAAATATAGATATTTGAGAACTTCCAAATAGAATTAAATGTTTAAAGGGTTTGTGTTTGTTACTAAGCTGTGTGACCAATTTGTTATGGAAATCTGTGGGGGTTTGGATCTGAAAATGAATACAGATAACAGTTAGGGCAGATACAGATGAACGTTGCGTTTTTGCGCGCGCAAACAACGCTGCGTTTTGCGCGCGCAAAAACCATTTGACAGCTGCGTGTGTCATCCGTGTATGATGCGCGGCTGCGTGATTTTCGCGCAGCCGCCATCATAGAGATGAGGCTAGTCGATGCCCGTCACTGTCCAAGGTGCTGAAAGAGCTAACTCTTTCAGCACCCTCGACAGTGAATGCCGAACACAATATCGAAAAACCTGTTGAAAAAAAAGAAAAAGTTCGTACTTACAGAGAACTTCCCGGCCGTTGCCTTGGTGACGCGTCCTTGGTGACGCGCCTCTCGACATCGGGCCCCACCTCCCTGGATGACGCGCCAGTCCATGTGACCGCTGCAGCCTGTGCTTGGCCTGTGATTGGCTGGAGCTGTCACTTGGACTGAATTGTCATCCCGGGAGGTCAGACTGGAGGAAGACGCCGGGAGTTATCGGTAAGTCAGAACTTCGTTTTTTTTTCTACAGGTTCATGTATATTGGGATCGGAAGTCACTGTCCATGGCGCTGAAACAGTTTAACTCTTTCAGCACCATGGACAGTGACTATCTCCTGACGTCGCGTACCGATAATTTTTTTGCCGGGTTCGGCCAAAACGAGTTCGGCCGAACCCGGTGAAGTTCGGTTCGCTTGTCCGGCTTCGCTCATCGCAAAGACACTCCGTTTGGATGTTCGGAAACAGAAAAGCACGTGGTGCTTTTCTGTTTACATTCATCCTTTTGACAGCTGGTGCGATGTTTCAGTCGGTTCGCGCGGAAGTGCTTCCGTGCAACCTGCGTGGTTTTCACGCACCCATTGACTTCAATGGGTGCGTGATGCGCGAAATACGCAGAGTTATTGAACCTGTCGCGCTTTTTGCGCAGCAGACAAACGCTGCGCAAAAAGCACAGACTGTCTGTACTGCCCCATAGACTTGTATTGGTACATGCGTGCCGCGTGAAAACCACGCGGCCCGCACGGACCGAATACACGCTCGTGTGAATCCCCCCTTAGGCTACATTCACATGACAGTGAGAAAAAAATGGCCATTAAAAACTGATCAACTTTCATCCATTTCCAGTCTGTCCATTTTTAATGGCTGTTTGTCATCCGTTTTTCATGGGCGTTAAAAAAAAAACGGATGGATTTCATTTGTCAGGGTTTTTTTGTCCCAAACCCCTGAAATAACCACAGTGCCCATGTAGATAGTGCTGCAATGTCCCTGGAGATAGTGCCACATTGCCCACTGTAGCTAATGCCCACACAGGGTGAGTGCCCACATAGTGCCAGATTGCCCACTGTAGATAGTGCCACAGTGCCCACATATAAAGTGCCAGTGTCCACATAATATCACAGTGCCCACTATATTGTCACAGTGCCCACATATAAAGTGCCAGTGCCCACATAGTGCCACAGTGCCCATTGCAGATAGTGCCACAGAGCCCACATAGTGCCAAAGTGCCCATGTAGATAGCACCATAGTGCCACACCCCATATAGCGCCCCCTGCAGATATCACCCCCCTGTAAACAGCACACCCCCTGTAGATAACATCTCCCCTTGTAGATACCACCCCTTCCTCTGTAGATAGCGCCACTGTAGCTCACTGTAGGAGCGTAATCCCTCTGGCCGGGGTTTCCTCATAGACGGAGCCACCGACGTCTCTGTCCATAAACGGACAGTGACGTCAGAAAAGCGGAATCCCCTGCCAGAGCGGACCGGGAATTCTGCTCCATAAGTAACACCTTGACATCACTGTCCATATATGGATAGTGACACCAAGCGCTTCTCCCGGAGCGGAATCCCCTGCCAGAGCGGGGTCTGGCCACCGTGGATTCCGCTCCTATGGTGGCACGCTATTTACGGGGGATGGGCAGTGGGCTTGCTACCTTCAGGCAGGGGGGGTGCTAGCTACAAGACTGAAGTCCCCGGCCAGAGATCTTGCGATGCTCTGGCCGAGGATTCAATTGTTGAAAGCCTGACATCACTATCCTCCTATGGACAGTAATGTCAAGGACTTCCCCGGGCTCAGCGCTCAAAGTAGCGCTGTGTGCAGCGAGTCCTCAGCCAGGATCAGTTTTTAACGGACGTTACAAGGATTGTTTACTAAAAAACGGCCGATAAAAACTGATCCATTGACTTCTATGGGAGCCGTCTGGCCATGAAAACGGGCAAAAATAGGACATGTCCTATTTTTTGACGGCCAATATTGACTGGCCTGTTAAAAAAACGGCGATGTGAATACACCCATAGAAGTTTATTGTTCTGAAAATGGCCGTGTGGCGGCCGTTACAAAAACGGCCATCCCACGGCCATTTTTCACTGTCTTGTGAATGTAGCCTAAGCCCTTATTCACACGACAGTGAAAAACGGCAGTGTGATGGCCGTCCTTTTAACGGCCTTCACATGGCCGTTTTCAGAGCAATGATATTCTATGGGTGCATTCACACGGCCGTTTTTTTAACGGCTCGTGAATAATGGGCGTCAAAAAATAGGACATGTCCTATTTTAGGTCCGTTTTAACGGCCTGACGACCCCCATAGAAGTCAATGGATCCGTTTTTAACGGCTGTCAATACATGTAACAACCGTTAGAAACGGATCTGTTACATGGGGATTGGCAAGGGAACTACAGGGTGGGCCATTTATATGGATACACCTAAATAAAATGGGAATGCTTGGTGATATTAACTTCCTGTTTGTGGCACATTAGTATATGGGAGGGGGGAAACTTTTCAAGCTGGGTGTTGACCATGGCGGCCATTTTGAAGTCGGCCATTTTGTATCCAACTTTAGTTTTTTCAATGGGAAGAGGGTCATATGACACATCAAACTTATCGAGAATTTCACAAGAAAAACAATGGTGTGCTTGGTTTTAACGTTACTTTATTCTTTCATGAGTTATTTACAAGCTTCTCTTTGTTTACAGCTATTGACATGTAGCAGAGGTTAACACGTGAGGAGCGGATATAAATTGTGTTGATGTCTGGTGAACGCAGTACCCGGGTGTCTTGCAGCAAATTTCAATGCAAGACACCCTACGAGACCACCCATCTCCCATGCTACAGTTTTCAAACTGCTTGCCAAGTTTCGTGAACCTGGTTCAGTGTTGGATTTGCCCAAATGTGGACGCATGAAAACTGTCACTAATGAAGAAACATCAGTGGCTGTCCTAGCTTCATTCAGCAAGAGCCCACAGCGTAGCACTCGCTGCATGTCACTGGAGAGTGGTACAGTCGAACATCCCTTCGGCGAATATTAGATACTCACAAATGGCACCCTTACAAACTCCAGCTGCTGCAGCATCTCAACGAGGATGACCCAGATCGGCGCACTGAATTTGCAGAATGGGCAAAACAAAAATTGGAACAGGACCCTCAGTTTACACAGAACATTTTGTTCAGTGATGAGGCAAACTTTTATGTGAAAGGTGAAGTTAACAAACAAAACCACCGCTATTGGTCTGACACTAACCCACATTGGATAGATCCCTCCAAGAGTGTTGGAACACAAAAATTGATGGTATGGTGTGGTATATGGGGTACAAAGATAGTAGGGCCATTCTTCATCAATGGAAACCTCAAGGCCACGGGATATCTGAAATTGCTACATGATGATGTGTTTCCCTCTTTATGCACTGAAGCTGGCACGTTCCCTGAGTTTTTACAGCAAGATGGTGCACCGCCACATTATGGGTGTCAGGTCCGAGCATTCCTAGATGAACAGTTTCCTGGAAAATGGATTGGTCATCGTGGGCCAGTTGAATGGCCCCCTAGGTCTCCCGATCTGACCCCCTTAGACTTTTATCTTTGGGGTCATCTGCAGGCAATTGTCTATGCTGTGAAGATACGAGATGTGCAGCAACTTAAACTACGGATACTGGAAGCCTGTGATAGAATTTCTTCTGCGGTGTTGCTATCAGTGTGTGAAGAGTGGGAGAAAAGGGTTGCATTGACAATCCAACACAATGGGCAGCACTTTGAACACATTTTATAAGTGGTCAGAAACTTGTAAATAACTCATGAAAGAATAAAGTAATGTTAAAACCAAGCACACCATTGTTTTTCTTGTGAAATTCTCGATAAGTTTGATGTGTCACATGACCCTCTTCCCATTGAAAAAACTAAAATTGGATACAAAATGGCCGACTTCAAAATGGCCGCCATGGTCAACACCAAGCTTGAAAAGTTTCCCCCCTCCCATATACTAATGTGCCACAAACAGGAAGTTAATATCACCAACCATTCCCATTTTATTTAGGTGTATCCATATAAATGGCCCACCCTGTACTAGTTCCCTTGCTGGCTATCGTTGGCATACTCACTGTTGCAGCGCTTTTTCAGGTGTGGTCACTCGTCTTCACGGGTTTGAAGGCGCCTCGATGACATCATCACCCCGTTGCGCTGCCTTGCCAGATCCCGTGCAGACGAGTGACCACACCTGAAGAAGACAAGAGACGGCGCTGCACCCGTGAGTATGTAGGCAATGATCTACAGGGAGGCTGGTGTGGCACGATCTACAGGGAGGCTGGTGTGGCAGGATCTACAGGGAGGCTGGTGTGGCATCATCTACAGGGAGGCTGGTGTGGCACGATCTACAGGGAGGCTGGTGTGGCACGATCTACAGGGAGGCTGGTGTGGCACCATCTACAGGGAGGCTGGTGTGGCATCATCTACAGGGAGGCTGGTGTGGCATCATCTACAGGGAGGCTGGTGTGGCATCATCTACAGGGAGGCTGGTGTGACATGATCTACAAGGAGGCTGGTGTGGCATGATCTACAGGGAGGCTGGTGTGGCATGATCTACAGGGAGGGTTGTGTGGCATGATCTACAGGGAGGCTGGTGTGGCATGATCTACAGGGAGGCTGGTGTGGCATGATTTACAGGGAGGCTGGTGTGGCATGATCTATAGGGAGGATGGTGTGGCATGATCTACAGGGAGGCTGGTGTGGCATGATCTACAGGGAGGCTGGTGTGGCATGATCTACAGGGCGGCTGTGTGGCATGATCTACAGGGCGGCTGTGTGGCATGATCTACAGGGCGGCTGTGTGGCATCATATACAGGGAGGTGTGTGGCATGATCTACAAGGAGGCTGTGTGGCATCATATACAGGGAGGTGTGTGGCATCATATACAGGGAGGTGTGTGGCATCATATACAGGGAGGTATGTGACATCATATACAGGGGCGCTGTAAATAGTGTCTAGGTGAACATGTGACCTTCCTTTGGGTGTTTTCAGGGTGCTGGGACAAAAAAAACCTGACCAATGCAATTCATCAGTTTTTTTAACGTCCATGAAAAACTGATGTAAAATGTATGTCAAACGGCCATTAAAAACGGACAGACGGACTGGAAATGGATGAAAATTTGGAGACAAACTGATGCAAAATGGCCATGAAAAACTGACAGTTGATCAGTTTTTAATGGACATTTTTTTTCACTGTCGTGTGAATGAGCCCTTAGGATACAAATGTGTAACAGGTACCTCACTTGGCTTAGAAAGGTATGCAGAATGATTCCTACTCCAATGCACGAAATCAAACAAAATACTCCAAATATATCATAAATAAATCAAGAATGCAAATAAATAATGTTTGCAACAGTTAACATCATTTAACATTTTCAGACTTGCCTCTGGAATAGTAATGCCCCTGAAAATTACAGCTCAGTGTTACTCAATGTTTCTGTTAGGGATCTGCCAGGTACTATGTCTAGGTATACTCCTGGGATTAATCAATCCACACCTGAGGCCAGACCTGTTAGACTGACACCGTCTCCCACCAACCAGGGTGGCAGGCTCAGGAGTGGGAGAGCCTATCGCGGCCTGGTCAGTCGGAGTTAGCTCCGCCCCCTGTCCTTTATTACCTGCCGTGTTCTCTTCCTCAGTGCTTGTAATTCTTCTGGATTCCTGGCCCCACTGCTGCTTGCTCCAGCCTGCTTCTGCCGTGCTTCTGCCTTGCTGCAGTTCCGCTTAACCTGCTTCGCTTTGCCCCTGGCTTGCTTCCTTCTCCGTGCTCACGTTGGTATACTCCACTTCTTCCTGGTCCTGACTACACATTCACCGCTCCGTTTCCTCGCGGCGTTCCGTGGGCCACTGCCCCTTCCCTTGCGTGTTCCCTGTTTGTTCTCCCGTGCACTTAGACAGCGTAGGGACCGCCGCCCAGTTGTACCCCGTCGCCTAGGGCGGGTCGTTGCAAGTAGGCAGGGACAGGGCGGTGGGTAGATTTAGGGCTCACTTTCCCTTCACCTCCTTCCTGCCATTACATAATTACAAGCCCATACCTAGTCTACCATTTCTCCTACGCTGACGCTATCATGGACCCCCTTGAGACCCTGACCCAGCAGATGCAGGGCCTCTCCCTACAGGTCCAGACCCTGGCCCAGAGGGTCAACCAGGGTGACGCTGCCTTAGTAGTACCCCTCACCTCACCTCTAGAACCCGACCTCAAGTTACCTGACCGGTTCTCAGGGGACCGTAAGACGTTTCTCTCCTTCCGGGAGAGTTGCAGACTGTATTTCTGCCTAAAACCCCACTCCTCAGGTTCCGAGAACCAGCGGGTGGGTATCATCATATCCGGACTCCAGGAAGGGCCCCAAGAGTGGGCCTTCTCCTTGGCTCCTGACGCCCCTGAACTTTCCTCTGTTGATCATTTTTTCTCTGCCCTCGGACTCATTTACGACGAGACTGACAGGACTGCTTTAGCCGAGAGTCAGCTGGTGACCTTACGTCAGGGTAGGAGACCGGTTGAGGAATACTGTTCTGATTTTAGAAAGTGGTGCGTAGCTTCTCGGTGGAACGATCCGGCCCTAAGGTGCCAGTTTAGGTTAGGATTATCTGACGCCCTGAAGGATCTGCTGGTTAGCTACCCCTCTTCTGACTCCCTAGACCAGGTTATGGCCCTAGCAGTACGACTTGACCGACGTCTCAGGAACGTCAGCTTGAATGTTTCAATGTGCTCCCCTCTGACTTTTCTGCGATCCCCCCCGAGGTCCCGTCTCCTCGCCCCTCCACGGAGGACTCGGAGGTACCTATGCAACTCGGGGCCTCCATGTCCCCTCGACAACGTAGGGAGTTTCGCAGAATGAATGGTCTCTGCTTCTACTGTGGGGACGACAAGCATCTACTGAACACCTGTCCCAGGCGCAAGAATAAAAAGCCGGAAAACTTCCGCGCCTAAGTGATCATCGGGGAGGTCACTTGGGCGCACAGGTATTTCCCGTTAATGTGAAACGCAATAAAATTTTGCTTCCCTTTCAGGTCTCGTTTGCTGGCCGGTCTGCCACGGGCTGTGCTTTCGTGGATTCTGGCTCATCTGCTAATATCATGTCTGTGGAATTTGCTATGTCTCTAAAGATGCCTTTTATTGATTTACCTTATCCTATCCCTGTAGTAGGTATCGACTCAACTCCCCTTGCTAATGGTTATTTTACTCAGCATACTCCTGTTTTTGAACTCCTGGTTGGCTCCATGCATTTGGAGCAGTGCTCTGTACTGGTGATGCAGGGATTATCGTCTGATCTGGTATTAGGTCTTCCCTGGTTGCAGTTGCATAATCCCACGTTTGATTGGAATACTGGGGATCTCACCAAATGGGGTAGTGAATGTCTTATGTCATGTCTTTCTGTTAACTCTATTTCTCCCCGGGAGGAGGTAAACACGCTTCCTGAGTTTGTTCAGGACTTCGCCGATGTGTTTTCTAAGGAGGCCTCCGAGGTGTTGCCCCCCCATAGAGATTACGATTTCGCCATCGATTTGGTGCCTGGTGCCAAGCTTCCTAAGGGTAGGATATTTAATCTTTCATGTCCTGAACGTGAAGCTATGAGGGTGTATATCCAAGAATGCCTGGCCAAGGGTTTCATTCGCCCCTCGACTTCTCCTGTAGGTGCTGGCTTCTTCTTCGTGGGGAAGAAGGATGGTGGTCTTAGGCCGTGCATTGATTATCGTAACCTGAATAAGGTCACCGTAAGGAACCAGTACCCACTTCCTTTGATTCCGGATCTTTTTAATCAGGTTCAGGGAGCCCAATGGTTTTCTAAGTTCGATCTACGGGGGGCATATAACCTTATCTGCATCAAAGAGGGGGATGAGTGGAAAACTGCGTTCAACACACCCGAGGGTCATTTCGAATACCTGGTCATGCCCTTTGGGTTGTGTAATGCTCCTGCTGTCTTCCAGAATTTTATTAATGAAATCCTGAGAGATTACCTGGGTAATTTTCTTGTTTTGTACCTTGATGACATACTGGTGTTTTCCAAGGACTGGTCCTCCCACGTGGAGCATGTCAGGAAGGTGCTCCAGGTCCTTCGGGAGAATAATCTGTTTGCTAAGACTGAAAAATGTGTCTTTGGGGTACAGGAGATACCATTTTTAGGGCAAATCCTCACTCCTCATGAATTCCGCATGGACCCTGCCAAGGTTCAGGCTGTGGCGGAATGGGTCCAACCTGCCTCCCTTAAGGCGTTACAGTGTTTTTTAGGGTTCGCCAACTATTACAGGAGATTTATTGCCAACTTCTCGGTCGTCGCTAAGCCTCTTACGGACCTTACTCGCAATGGTGCTGATATCCTCCATTGGCCCCCTGAGGACATCCAGGCCTTTGAGACCCTCAAGAAGTGCTTTATCTCGGCCCCCGTGCTGATTCAGCCCAACCAAGAGGAGCCATTTATTGTGGAGGTTGACGCATCCGAGGTGAGAGTGGGGGCCGTCTTGTCCCAGGGTACCAGCTCCCTCACCCATCTCCGCCCCTGTGCTTACTTCTCTAGGAAGTTTTCGCCCACGGAGAGTAACTATGATATTGGCAACCGCGAACTTCTAGCCATTAAATGGGCTTTTGAAGAGTGGCGGCACTTCCTGGAGGGGGCCAGACACCAGGTAACGTTTCTCTCCTTCCGGGAGAGTTGCAGACTGTATTTCTGCCTAAAACCCCACTCCTCAGGTTCCGAGAACCAGCGGGTGGGTATCATCATATCCGGACTCCAGGAAGGGCCCCAAGAGTGGGCCTTCTCCTTGGCTCCTGACGCCCCTGAACTTTCCTCTGTTGATCATTTTTTCTCTGCCCTCGGACTCATTTACGACGAGACTGACAGGACTGCTTTAGCCGAGAGTCAGCTGGTGACCTTACGTCAGGGTAGGAGACCGGTTGAGGAATACTGTTCTGATTTTAGAAAGTGGTGCGTAGCTTCTCGGTGGAACGATCCGGCCCTAAGGTGCCAGTTTAGGTTAGGATTATCTGACGCCCTGAAGGATCTGCTGGTTAGCTACCCCTCTTCTGACTCCCTAGACCAGGTTATGGCCCTAGCAGTACGACTTGACCGACGTCTCAGGAACGTCAGCTTGAATGTTTCAATGTGCTCCCCTCTGACTTTTCTGCGATCCCCCCCGAGGTCCCGTCTCCTCGCCCCTCCACGGAGGACTCGGAGGTACCTATGCAACTCGGGGCCTCCATGTCCCCTCGACAACGTAGGGAGTTTCGCAGAATGAATGGTCTCTGCTTCTACTGTGGGGACGACAAGCATCTACTGAACACCTGTCCCAGGCGCAAGAATAAAAAGCCGGAAAACTTCCGCGCCTAAGTGATCATCGGGGAGGTCACTTGGGCGCACAGGTATTTCCCGTTAATGTGAAACGCAATAAAATTTTGCTTCCCTTTCAGGTCTCGTTTGCTGGCCGGTCTGCCACGGGCTGTGCTTTCGTGGATTCTGGCTCATCTGCTAATATCATGTCTGTGGAATTTGCTATGTCTCTAAAGATGCCTTTTATTGATTTACCTTATCCTATCCCTGTAGTAGGTATCGACTCAACTCCCCTTGCTAATGGTTATTTTACTCAGCATACTCCTGTTTTTGAACTCCTGGTTGGCTCCATGCATTTGGAGCAGTGCTCTGTACTGGTGATGCAGGGATTATCGTCTGATCTGGTATTAGGTCTTCCCTGGTTGCAGTTGCATAATCCCACGTTTGATTGGAATACTGGGGATCTCACCAAATGGGGTAGTGAATGTCTTATGTCATGTCTTTCTGTTAACTCTATTTCTCCCCGGGAGGAGGTAAACACGCTTCCTGAGTTTGTTCAGGACTTCGCCGATGTGTTTTCTAAGGAGGCCTCCGAGGTGTTGCCCCCCCATAGAGATTACGATTTCGCCATCGATTTGGTGCCTGGTGCCAAGCTTCCTAAGGGTAGGATATTTAATCTTTCATGTCCTGAACGTGAAGCTATGAGGGTGTATATCCAAGAATGCCTGGCCAAGGGTTTCATTCGCCCCTCGACTTCTCCTGTAGGTGCTGGCTTCTTCTTCGTGGGGAAGAAGGATGGTGGTCTTAGGCCGTGCATTGATTATCGTAACCTGAATAAGGTCACCGTAAGGAACCAGTACCCACTTCCTTTGATTCCGGATCTTTTTAATCAGGTTCAGGGAGCCCAATGGTTTTCTAAGTTCGATCTACGGGGGGCATATAACCTTATCTGCATCAAAGAGGGGGATGAGTGGAAAACTGCGTTCAACACACCCGAGGGTCATTTCGAATACCTGGTCATGCCCTTTGGGTTGTGTAATGCTCCTGCTGTCTTCCAGAATTTTATTAATGAAATCCTGAGAGATTACCTGGGTAATTTTCTTGTTTTGTACCTTGATGACATACTGGTGTTTTCCAAGGACTGGTCCTCCCACGTGGAGCATGTCAGGAAGGTGCTCCAGGTCCTTCGGGAGAATAATCTGTTTGCTAAGACTGAAAAATGTGTCTTTGGGGTACAGGAGATACCATTTTTAGGGCAAATCCTCACTCCTCATGAATTCCGCATGGACCCTGCCAAGGTTCAGGCTGTGGCGGAATGGGTCCAACCTGCCTCCCTTAAGGCGTTACAGTGTTTTTTAGGGTTCGCCAACTATTACAGGAGATTTATTGCCAACTTCTCGGTCGTCGCTAAGCCTCTTACGGACCTTACTCGCAATGGTGCTGATATCCTCCATTGGCCCCCTGAGGACATCCAGGCCTTTGAGACCCTCAAGAAGTGCTTTATCTCGGCCCCCGTGCTGATTCAGCCCAACCAAGAGGAGCCATTTATTGTGGAGGTTGACGCATCCGAGGTGAGAGTGGGGGCCGTCTTGTCCCAGGGTACCAGCTCCCTCACCCATCTCCGCCCCTGTGCTTACTTCTCTAGGAAGTTTTCGCCCACGGAGAGTAACTATGATATTGGCAACCGCGAACTTCTAGCCATTAAATGGGCTTTTGAAGAGTGGCGGCACTTCCTGGAGGGGGCCAGACACCAGGTAACGTTTCTCTCCTTCCGGGAGAGTTGCAGACTGTATTTCTGCCTAAAACCCCACTCCTCAGGTTCCGAGAACCAGCGGGTGGGTATCATCATATCCGGACTCCAGGAAGGGCCCCAAGAGTGGGCCTTCTCCTTGGCTCCTGACGCCCCTGAACTTTCCTCTGTTGATCATTTTTTCTCTGCCCTCGGACTCATTTACGACGAGACTGACAGGACTGCTTTAGCCGAGAGTCAGCTGGTGACCTTACGTCAGGGTAGGAGACCGGTTGAGGAATACTGTTCTGATTTTAGAAAGTGGTGCGTAGCTTCTCGGTGGAACGATCCGGCCCTAAGGTGCCAGTTTAGGTTAGGATTATCTGACGCCCTGAAGGATCTGCTGGTTAGCTACCCCTCTTCTGACTCCCTAGACCAGGTTATGGCCCTAGCAGTACGACTTGACCGACGTCTCAGGAACGTCAGCTTGAATGTTTCAATGTGCTCCCCTCTGACTTTTCTGCGATCCCCCCCGAGGTCCCGTCTCCTCGCCCCTCCACGGAGGACTCGGAGGTACCTATGCAACTCGGGGCCTCCATGTCCCCTCGACAACGTAGGGAGTTTCGCAGAATGAATGGTCTCTGCTTCTACTGTGGGGACGACAAGCATCTACTGAACACCTGTCCCAGGCGCAAGAATAAAAAGCCGGAAAACTTCCGCGCCTAAGTGATCATCGGGGAGGTCACTTGGGCGCACAGGTATTTCCCGTTAATGTGAAACGCAATAAAATTTTGCTTCCCTTTCAGGTCTCGTTTGCTGGCCGGTCTGCCACGGGCTGTGCTTTCGTGGATTCTGGCTCATCTGCTAATATCATGTCTGTGGAATTTGCTATGTCTCTAAAGATGCCTTTTATTGATTTACCTTATCCTATCCCTGTAGTAGGTATCGACTCAACTCCCCTTGCTAATGGTTATTTTACTCAGCATACTCCTGTTTTTGAACTCCTGGTTGGCTCCATGCATTTGGAGCAGTGCTCTGTACTGGTGATGCAGGGATTATCGTCTGATCTGGTATTAGGTCTTCCCTGGTTGCAGTTGCATAATCCCACGTTTGATTGGAATACTGGGGATCTCACCAAATGGGGTAGTGAATGTCTTATGTCATGTCTTTCTGTTAACTCTATTTCTCCCCGGGAGGAGGTAAACACGCTTCCTGAGTTTGTTCAGGACTTCGCCGATGTGTTTTCTAAGGAGGCCTCCGAGGTGTTGCCCCCCCATAGAGATTACGATTTCGCCATCGATTTGGTGCCTGGTGCCAAGCTTCCTAAGGGTAGGATATTTAATCTTTCATGTCCTGAACGTGAAGCTATGAGGGTGTATATCCAAGAATGCCTGGCCAAGGGTTTCATTCGCCCCTCGACTTCTCCTGTAGGTGCTGGCTTCTTCTTCGTGGGGAAGAAGGATGGTGGTCTTAGGCCGTGCATTGATTATCGTAACCTGAATAAGGTCACCGTAAGGAACCAGTACCCACTTCCTTTGATTCCGGATCTTTTTAATCAGGTTCAGGGAGCCCAATGGTTTTCTAAGTTCGATCTACGGGGGGCATATAACCTTATCTGCATCAAAGAGGGGGATGAGTGGAAAACTGCGTTCAACACACCCGAGGGTCATTTCGAATACCTGGTCATGCCCTTTGGGTTGTGTAATGCTCCTGCTGTCTTCCAGAATTTTATTAATGAAATCCTGAGAGATTACCTGGGTAATTTTCTTGTTTTGTACCTTGATGACATACTGGTGTTTTCCAAGGACTGGTCCTCCCACGTGGAGCATGTCAGGAAGGTGCTCCAGGTCCTTCGGGAGAATAATCTGTTTGCTAAGACTGAAAAATGTGTCTTTGGGGTACAGGAGATACCATTTTTAGGGCAAATCCTCACTCCTCATGAATTCCGCATGGACCCTGCCAAGGTTCAGGCTGTGGCGGAATGGGTCCAACCTGCCTCCCTTAAGGCGTTACAGTGTTTTTTAGGGTTCGCCAACTATTACAGGAGATTTATTGCCAACTTCTCGGTCGTCGCTAAGCCTCTTACGGACCTTACTCGCAATGGTGCTGATATCCTCCATTGGCCCCCTGAGGACATCCAGGCCTTTGAGACCCTCAAGAAGTGCTTTATCTCGGCCCCCGTGCTGATTCAGCCCAACCAAGAGGAGCCATTTATTGTGGAGGTTGACGCATCCGAGGTGAGAGTGGGGGCCGTCTTGTCCCAGGGTACCAGCTCCCTCACCCATCTCCGCCCCTGTGCTTACTTCTCTAGGAAGTTTTCGCCCACGGAGAGTAACTATGATATTGGCAACCGCGAACTTCTAGCCATTAAATGGGCTTTTGAAGAGTGGCGGCACTTCCTGGAGGGGGCCAGACACCAGGTAACGTTTCTCTCCTTCCGGGAGAGTTGCAGACTGTATTTCTGCCTAAAACCCCACTCCTCAGGTTCCGAGAACCAGCGGGTGGGTATCATCATATCCGGACTCCAGGAAGGGCCCCAAGAGTGGGCCTTCTCCTTGGCTCCTGACGCCCCTGAACTTTCCTCTGTTGATCATTTTTTCTCTGCCCTCGGACTCATTTACGACGAGACTGACAGGACTGCTTTAGCCGAGAGTCAGCTGGTGACCTTACGTCAGGGTAGGAGACCGGTTGAGGAATACTGTTCTGATTTTAGAAAGTGGTGCGTAGCTTCTCGGTGGAACGATCCGGCCCTAAGGTGCCAGTTTAGGTTAGGATTATCTGACGCCCTGAAGGATCTGCTGGTTAGCTACCCCTCTTCTGACTCCCTAGACCAGGTTATGGCCCTAGCAGTACGACTTGACCGACGTCTCAGGAACGTCAGCTTGAATGTTTCAATGTGCTCCCCTCTGACTTTTCTGCGATCCCCCCCGAGGTCCCGTCTCCTCGCCCCTCCACGGAGGACTCGGAGGTACCTATGCAACTCGGGGCCTCCATGTCCCCTCGACAACGTAGGGAGTTTCGCAGAATGAATGGTCTCTGCTTCTACTGTGGGGACGACAAGCATCTACTGAACACCTGTCCCAGGCGCAAGAATAAAAAGCCGGAAAACTTCCGCGCCTAAGTGATCATCGGGGAGGTCACTTGGGCGCACAGGTATTTCCCGTTAATGTGAAACGCAATAAAATTTTGCTTCCCTTTCAGGTCTCGTTTGCTGGCCGGTCTGCCACGGGCTGTGCTTTCGTGGATTCTGGCTCATCTGCTAATATCATGTCTGTGGAATTTGCTATGTCTCTAAAGATGCCTTTTATTGATTTACCTTATCCTATCCCTGTAGTAGGTATCGACTCAACTCCCCTTGCTAATGGTTATTTTACTCAGCATACTCCTGTTTTTGAACTCCTGGTTGGCTCCATGCATTTGGAGCAGTGCTCTGTACTGGTGATGCAGGGATTATCGTCTGATCTGGTATTAGGTCTTCCCTGGTTGCAGTTGCATAATCCCACGTTTGATTGGAATACTGGGGATCTCACCAAATGGGGTAGTGAATGTCTTATGTCATGTCTTTCTGTTAACTCTATTTCTCCCCGGGAGGAGGTAAACACGCTTCCTGAGTTTGTTCAGGACTTCGCCGATGTGTTTTCTAAGGAGGCCTCCGAGGTGTTGCCCCCCCATAGAGATTACGATTTCGCCATCGATTTGGTGCCTGGTGCCAAGCTTCCTAAGGGTAGGATATTTAATCTTTCATGTCCTGAACGTGAAGCTATGAGGGTGTATATCCAAGAATGCCTGGCCAAGGGTTTCATTCGCCCCTCGACTTCTCCTGTAGGTGCTGGCTTCTTCTTCGTGGGGAAGAAGGATGGTGGTCTTAGGCCGTGCATTGATTATCGTAACCTGAATAAGGTCACCGTAAGGAACCAGTACCCACTTCCTTTGATTCCGGATCTTTTTAATCAGGTTCAGGGAGCCCAATGGTTTTCTAAGTTCGATCTACGGGGGGCATATAACCTTATCTGCATCAAAGAGGGGGATGAGTGGAAAACTGCGTTCAACACACCCGAGGGTCATTTCGAATACCTGGTCATGCCCTTTGGGTTGTGTAATGCTCCTGCTGTCTTCCAGAATTTTATTAATGAAATCCTGAGAGATTACCTGGGTAATTTTCTTGTTTTGTACCTTGATGACATACTGGTGTTTTCCAAGGACTGGTCCTCCCACGTGGAGCATGTCAGGAAGGTGCTCCAGGTCCTTCGGGAGAATAATCTGTTTGCTAAGACTGAAAAATGTGTCTTTGGGGTACAGGAGATACCATTTTTAGGGCAAATCCTCACTCCTCATGAATTCCGCATGGACCCTGCCAAGGTTCAGGCTGTGGCGGAATGGGTCCAACCTGCCTCCCTTAAGGCGTTACAGTGTTTTTTAGGGTTCGCCAACTATTACAGGAGATTTATTGCCAACTTCTCGGTCGTCGCTAAGCCTCTTACGGACCTTACTCGCAATGGTGCTGATATCCTCCATTGGCCCCCTGAGGACATCCAGGCCTTTGAGACCCTCAAGAAGTGCTTTATCTCGGCCCCCGTGCTGATTCAGCCCAACCAAGAGGAGCCATTTATTGTGGAGGTTGACGCATCCGAGGTGAGAGTGGGGGCCGTCTTGTCCCAGGGTACCAGCTCCCTCACCCATCTCCGCCCCTGTGCTTACTTCTCTAGGAAGTTTTCGCCCACGGAGAGTAACTATGATATTGGCAACCGCGAACTTCTAGCCATTAAATGGGCTTTTGAAGAGTGGCGGCACTTCCTGGAGGGGGCCAGACACCAGGTAACGGTCCTTACGGATCACAAGAATCTGGTTTAACTAGAATCGGCCCGGAGGCTTAATCCTAGACAAGCTCGGTGGGCACTATTCTTTACCAGATTTAATTTCTTGGTTACCTATAGGGCTGGGTCCAAGAATATTAAGGCTGATGCTCTGTCACGTAGTTTCATGGCCAATCCTCCTTCCGAGAAGGATCCTGCTTGTATTTTACCCCCTGGTATAATCGTTTCTGCCACGGATTCTGATTTAGCTTCTGATATCGCGGCTGATCAGGGTTCAGCTCCCGGGAACGTCCCTGGGGACAAACTGTTTGTTCCCCTGCAATACCGGCTAAGGGTACTCAGGGAAAACCATGACTCCGCTCTATCTGGTCATCCTGGCATCTTGGGCACCAAACACCTCATTACCAGAAACTATTGGTGGCCTGGGTTGCCTAAAGACGTTAGGGCTTACGTCGCCGCTTGTGAGGTTTGCGCTAGGTCCAAAACCCCTAGGTCCCGACCTGCGGTTCTACTACGTTCCTTGCCCATTCCCCAGAGACCTTGGACCCATATCTCCATGGATTTTATCACCGATTTGCCCCCATCTCAGGGCAAGTCGGTGGTGTGGGTGGTAGTAGACCGCTTCAGCAAGATGTGCCACTTTGTGCCCCTTAAGAAGCAACCTAACGCCAAGACGTTAGCTTCTTTGTTTGTGAAACACATCCTGCGTCTCCATGGGGCCCCAGTCAATATCGTTTCTGACAGAGGGGTACAATTTGTTTCCTTATTTTGGAGAGCTTTTTGTAAAAAGTTGGAGATTGATCTATCCTTCTCCTCCGCCTTCCATCCCGAAACTAATGGCCAAACGGAAAGGACTAACCAATCCCTGGAACAATATTTAAGGTGTTTCATCTCTGACTGTCAATTCGATTGGGTCTCATTCCTTCCCCTTGCTGAATTTTCCCTGAATAACCGGGTCAGTAACTCGTCAGGGGTCTCCCCGTTTTTCTGTAATTTCGGGTTTAACCCAAGGTTCTCCTCCGTTTCCCCTGGTTGTTCCAATAATCCTGAGGTAGAGGATGTTCATCGGGAACTGTGCACAGTCTGGGCCCAGGTTCAGAAGAACCTAGAGGCGTCCCAGAGCGCACAAAAGATTCAGGCTGATAGTAGACGTTCTGCTAACCCCCGGTTTGTCGTCGGGGATTTGGTCTGGTTGTCGTCCAGGAACTTGCGCCTTAAGGTCCCGTCCAGGAAGTTTGCTCCCCGTTTTATTGGACCTTATAAGATCATTGAAGTCCTCAACCCTGTATCCTTCCATCTGGAGCTGCCCCCATCCTTTCGCATACATGACGTCTTCCATGCCTCCCTCCTTAAACGCTGCCCCCCGTCCTGGTCCCCCTCGAGGAAACCTCCTGTTCCCGTTCTCACCCCTGAGGGGGTGGAATTCGAGGTGGCCAAGATTATGGACAGTAGGATGGTCCAGGGCTCCCTCCAGTACCTGGTACATTGGAGAGGATACGGGCCAGAGGAGAGGACTTGGGTACCTGCCCGTGATGTTCACGCTGGGGTATTGATCAGGAGGTTCCACCTTCTCTTCCCTACTAAACCGGGTCCTCTTAGTAAGGGTCCGGTGGCCCCTCATAAAAGGGTTAGTACTGTTAGGGATCTGCCAGGTACTACGTCTAGGTATACTCCTGGGATTAATAAATCCACACCTGAGGCCAGACCTGTTAGACTGACACCGTCTCCCACCAACCAGGGTGGCAGGCTCAGGAGTGGGAGAGCCTATTGCGGCCTGGTCAGTCGGAGTTAGCTTCGCCCCCTGTCCTTTATTACCTGCCGTGTTCTCTTCCTCAGTGCTTGTAATTCTTCTGGATTCCTGGCCCCACTGCTGCTTGCTCCAGCCTGCTTCTGCCGTGCTTCTGCCTTGCTGCAGTTCCGCTTAACCTGCTTCGCTTTGCCCCTGGCTTGCTTCCTTCTCCGTGCTCACGTTGGTATACTCCACTTCTTCCTGGTCCTGACTACTCATTCACCGCTCCGTTTCCTCGGGGCGTTCCGTGGGCCACTGCCCCTTCCCTTGCGTGTTCCCTGTTTGTTCTCCCGTGCACTTAGACAGCGTAGGGACCGCCGCCCAGTTGTACCGCGTCGCCTAGGGCGGGTCGTTGCATGTAGGCAGGGACAGGGCGGTGGGTAGATTAGGGCTCACTTTCCCTTCACCTCCTTCCTGCCATTACAGTTTCTATGCAAAGTGCCTCCTAGTCAAAGCAATGTGACCCAAGTAGATAGCTAGCTGTAACGTCTGTGGTCGCTAACCACGAACTCCTTCCATCCGGTCGACGCCCTTCTCTCCAGAGATGTCTGCACATGCGGCCATCCTGTTCCATAGTAACCACCAGCGTGCGCTCGCGAGCTCAGTCAGACTTGGAGCGCACACTGGTGTGAGATTGAGCTGATTGCTTCCAGAGCACCCTGGATTATAATAAGGGCTCTGCCCCTTCCTATCTTGCCTGAGCCTTGTTGTCGTTATCCTAGTATGCCTATGCAAATGGTCTCCTAGTGTTTTCCAGTTCCCAGTGTTCCCCGTTCCTGCTACTTGTAACCTGTATCCGGTGCTATCCTGGTCAAGTGACGTGTTGAGCTGAAGTAATGCTCTGCTGTGTTCCATGCCTGTCCTGCTATACCACACCTGGCACCTGCCTGCTGCCTAGTCCCAGCCGAGCTTGTCTTGCTACTGTATGAGCTACCACAGGTACACTATACAAACTATTGACTGTGACCTGTTTCCTGTTGGCCAGCTGCCATACCATCAAGGCGGTACGGCCCAGTGGGTCCACGTACCCCTCGTGACACTAGCTATGGCACCATTTAGAAGCGAAGCACCATTTTATGGATTTTAAAAAACAAAAACTATGAACTGTCTTTTCATTTCTTGGTACAACCAATTGGATGAAGTGCCCAAACTACTAATAATGGTGCTCACTGAAACCAATTAGCACAGAGGGCAAGCGGAAATGGAGCTGTGGGACTGGATACATGTTTGGCGTTTACAGAATTCCTATATAAACCCCTGGTGTTTTAATATAGTTATCCTCCTGACTAAGCCAGTCTTAGGCGAAACGTGCGTCAAGGTGGTCTTTTTGCTACATCTCGCATGGCCATTGCCTCCTCTCCCCACCGTGACTTCAGGTACAATATCTCTCTGGTTGTCTGCCTAGCCATTAGTTGGGTTTCTGATTCCACTCTATCTAGTATTTGTCATGATGCGTATATATTACTAGTTGGTATTCTATTATACCTATATTTATGCATTAATATTATCTAGTAACTGTGCACTTTATATTGTAGCATATTTGCTCTTTTGATGCATTAGTGGTGGGGTCGTGCATGGGGTGTTTACACTATTTTTGAGATGGGTTGTTCTGTTAACCCTTAGGTATATTAACATCTTACCTAACTGATATTGTTCTCCGTATATGAACTTTTTTTTTTTATCAGTCTTTGCTATATATTCATCTTTTGGTATCATGTGTTGTTGATATTTATCATGTAATAAAATGTTCTATTTTTTTACAATAATTGGGAGTTATGTACATTTCTTTGGGTGCTATGCTCCCTGTGCTTTTTGCTTATAGGTTGTCTATTTGTATTGTGGGGAACCTTTTTTTTCTTTGGTTTGTTGAGGTTTTATGTAGGTTTATATACCATTTAGAAGCGAAGCACCATTTATGGATTTTAAAAACCAAAAACTCTGAACTGCCCTTCCATTTCTTGGTACAACCAATTGGAAGCAGTGTCCTAACTACTGACGATGGTGTAGGTGCAAGGATAGGATGAGCAATTCTCTTTAGTGCAGTAAGGGAAAAGCACCTGTCACACAGGTATTTTATTTTCATTGTCTCTCAGGTGCCCACTGAAACCAATCAGCACAGAGGGCGAGCGGAAAAGGAGCTGCCGGGCTGGATACATGGTAGGATGACCAGGCAGCCCTGTATTGAGTACTGCACATGTGTGGAGAATGTGTGGGTGGAGGAAAATAGGGATTATGCATTATAAATAAGAACGCTACTGATGGTCACATGAAGAAACTGTACTTCTATAGCTATAGGGGGAACAGTATGGCTGCAGTCACGCCATGAGCTACAGGTGGCAATTAAATGAATGACTGTCTATACCACAGCTATTATGCTGAACATCAGGGACCAAGGGTGGTGGAAAGCATGTCCCTGTGCAGATGTCCATCTATCTATCTATCTATCATCTATCTATCTATCTATCTATCTATCTATCTATCTATCTATCTATCTATCTATCTATCTATCTATCTATCTATCTATCTATCTATCTATCTATCTATCTATCTATCTATCATCTATCTATCTATCTATCAATGGCTTAAAGCATCCTCTCTAAAAAGTACAAAGATTTTAGGTTGCTTGCAGCGATCTCTGTCTATGCTTAAAATATTAATTAATTAAAATTGTTGCGGCATTAAAATGTATCAGTATTTATTTTTTTTTGCTTCCATTATGCAAAAAGTCAAAACAAAGCATTAATACACAATATAACAACAACCTCCTTGAGATGATTTAGCTACATTGAAAATGAACATGTCATTTTGCCTATTAGAATAGATCTATCTGCTTATCAAAAGAATAGCTGAAATCCGCTAGCCTATCAATCATTTGTTGACCTACACACTTTGCTGTTTAGCTAACCATGCCACATAATTTGTTCTTTAGTAGAAGGTCACATGCTGCCACTAGCTCCACAAACAATTAACCAATTTAAAAGAAACCTGATACAATTCACAAAGGGAAATCATTTTTCATTATATAAAATATTTTACTCTTATAAGAAAGGTAAAGACATTAGACTGTCAATACAATGACATGCAGGGAAATATTAACACAAATCCCAATTATATGACATGAATTTTACTACTCAATATAGCAGGAGAAGGAAACTAAATTAAAGTAACTATGTATAGACAGAGGTGTGTTATTGTAGTTCATTTGAGAATGTACAGTGGTGATTAAAAGTTTGTGAATTCTTCAGAATTTTCTATATTTCTGCATAAATTTGACCTAAAACGACATCAGATTTTCACGTACGTCCAAAAACTAGATGGAGAGAACCATATTAAACAAATGAGTCAAAAATATTACACTTGGTCATTTTATTTATTGAGGAAAATTATCCCATATAATATATCTGTGAGTGGCAAAAGTATGTGAAAGTATCTGGTGAGACCCGTTGTGCAGCAATAACTGCATCTAAACATTTCCGGTAATTGTCTATTAGTTCTGCACATCGGCTTGGAGGAATTTCAGCCCATTCCTCTGTACAAGGCAGCTTCAACTCTGTTATTTGGTGGGTTTCCTCCGATGAACTTTTGGATTAAGGTCAGGACTTTGACTTGGCATTCCAAAAACTTTATCTTTATTCTTCTTTAACCATTCTTTGGTAGAACGACTTGTGTGCCTAGAGTCGTTGTCTTGCTGCATAACCCACGTTCTCTTGAGATTCAGCTCACAGATAGATGTCCTGACATTTTCCTTTAGAATTTGCTGGTATAATTCAGAATTCATTGTTCTATCAATGATGGTGAGCAGTCCTGGCCCAGATGCAGCAATACAGGCCCAAACCATGATACTACCACCACCACCACCACCGTGTTTTACAGATGGTATGAGGTTTTTATGCTGGAATGCAGTGTTTTCTTTTCTCCATGCATAACGCTTCTCATTTAAACCAAACAGCCCTATTTTGGTCTCTTCCATCCAGAAACCATTTTTCCAACAGCCTTCTCGCTTGTCCAGGGGATCTTTAGCAACCCGCAGATGGGCAGCAAAGTTCCTTTTTAAGAGCAGCGGCTTTCTCCTTGCAATCCAACCGTGCACACCATTGTTGTTCAGTATCCTCCTGATGGTGAACTCAATGAACATTAATTAATGTGAGAAAGGCTTTAAGTTGCTTGTGTCACAACTGTGGGGTATGTGGACCCACTGGGCTGCTCTGCCGTAGCGGAGTAGCAGCTGGTCAAACAGAAAGTCTATGACAAACACTAGGATGAGAGTACCTGGGTAGCTAGCTTGAACCGGACTATCGGAAGGAGTTTGTGCTGGAGTGTCGGAAGCTGGCTTGTACCAGACTATCGGAAGCTAACTTGTGCAGGATAACCAGAATTAAATAACTCGGACACTTGAAACGGACACTGGACTTGATCACTGAAGTCGTCTCGGACAGTTTGCTTATCACGGACATCGATAGTACAGTTGTCTCCGACACTTGAAACGGATAATGCAGTCATCTTGGACACTTGACTTGGCTTGGACACAGGACACAGATACTGGATACAGGAACACAGTATACGGGAATACAGGATACAGCTAGGGAACCTTTGCAGACAAACACTGGGTAAGACACAACATTGCTCAGGCAAAAAGGTAGAGGGCAGGGCTCCTTTTAAAGTCCAAGGTGTGCTGGGATAGGTTGGCATCAATATTCCTGGTGCACGCTTGCCCTTTAAGAACGGGGATGAGCGCGCACACACCCTGCGGGCACAGAGCAGTGGTGAAAGCAGAGTGCACCTGCTTCACAGAGCAGGGAGACACCAACGCAGAGGACAAAGTGGCTGGCGGCTGCCAGGGTGAGTAAGACCAGCGGCGCTATACCTTGGGTACCTTTGTGACCTTGTGGACTATTATAAGCCTTGCTCTTGGCGTGATCTTTGTTGGCCGACCACTCCTGGGGAGATTAATAATGGTCTTAAATTTCCTCCATTTGTACACAATCTGTCTGACTGTGGATTGGTGGAGTCCAAAATTTTTAGAGATGGTTTTGTAACCTTTTCCAGTCTGATAAACATTAACAACTCTTCTTTTGAGGTCCTCAGAAATCTCCTTTATTTGTGCCATGTATTGTGAAGATCAGACTTTTATAGAGCAGTTTGCCCATTCACACCTGATTATTATCCCATTGATTCTAATTAATCCTAAAGGTTCACATACTTTTGACACTCACAGATATGTGATATTGGATCTTTTTCCTCAATAAATAAATGACCAAGTCTAATATTTTCTGATTCATTTGTTTGACTTGGTTGTCTTTATCTACTTTTAGGACTTGTGTCAATATGTGAAGTAGTTTCAGGTCAAATTTATGCAAAAATCTAGACAATTCCGTAGGGTTCACACACTTTCAAGCACTACTCTATATATTGTTAAAATGTGATAGTCTGTAAATAAACTAGGGCCCGCCACCACAATATTATTTCCTTTAACATTTGTGAATCCACTATACATTTGCAGCACTTAGCTGGTAAATTGGATCCTCCTTTTGACCCTTAAACCAGCAGCAGACAGGTCAAGCATCCTCATGTTCCTAGGTATCACCTATGCTTTAGGCTACAGGCGTTACAGACATTTTGCACCACCAATCCACAGCAAATAATGTGTTACATGTAAACTCTATAGGGCATATTGCGGATTTAAAATCTTAAAATCTAAATTAATTAAACGTATAGACATAGTACAAAGACTTAAACACTACTGCTAGAAAAATACCACAATGATATTCCTGTATATCAAAAACAAAGCATGCACAAACTTTTTATATATAGGTCTTGGAGCTTCTTAGACGTGAATGGTTCAATATAATGTAAGCTGTATCACCACATGCAACAATACCGTACGTGTCAACTACTGTACAAAATCAGCAACAGTACTGCATGCCGTCTAGAGTAGTGAGATTATCCATTGACTGTACCTATACTTACCTAAAGGCACAGAGGCAAACCGACTGTTTCTTTGTTTTGTACCATAGTTGACAACTGCGGTATTGTTGTGTGTGATAATACAGCTTATGATAATATACGCCATTCAGGTGCTAGAAGCCATAAAATCTGATTTTCTTTCTTTCCACCACGTAAAAATTGCATTTTATAAAACTTTGGTGCAAATTTTCAGAACGGAATATGCACCAAAAATTAACACAGAATCTGCCAAATCTGAATGGCTCGTAGCCAAGGCCATCCAAGGGCACGGGCATCATGAGCCCTTGGTTGTTTAAAATGTATATTCACCATTAATTTAATTATATTTAAGTATATATTTTTATGTTAAAGGATGTTCAAAGTATATAACAGTTGCTCAGCTTGCAAATAGATTGCATTACTCATGTTATACTGATCCTGAATTGAATTATATATTATAGTCTAAAGCTGCATTCACACTTCTCGAGAGATCACGCTGTGTCGTCACTCACAGGTCCTGCATCGTGTCGGACGAGCGAGGACACATCGGCACCAGAGGCTACAGTTGATTCTGCAGCAGCATCGGCGTTTGCAGGTAAGTCGATGTAGCTACTTACCTGCAAACGCTGATACTGCTGCAGAATCAACTGTAGCCTCTGGTGCCGATGTGGCCGACAGGATGCAGGGCCTGTGGCAGGAAGTGAGTGACGTCACAGCGTGATCTCTCGAGAACACAGCTGTGTCTGCACTGCCAGAAGCTGGGCGTTCTGAAGAGAAGTGGATGATACTTCTCGTCAGAACGCCCAGCTAGTAAAAGTAGTAAAAACGCCCCGATGTACGCACATAATACACGCCCACTTGGACTTTTACTTTAAACACGCCCACTTGGACTTTTGCAAGCCTCATTTGCATAAATACAAAAATGGTCATAACTTGGCCAAAAATGCTCGTTTTTTAAAAATAAAAACGTTACTGTAATCTACATTGCAGCGCCTATCTGCTGCAATAGCAGATAGGGGTTGCAAAATCTGGTGACAGAGCCTCTTTAAACACAATCTAGCAATTCAGAAATAATTTATCTAACGAGACCATAGAATGTGATAATCTGCAGCCTGTATAGTAACACAATTATTATTATAATAACAATAATAATTATTAAATAATGGTGTGCTGGAAACACACTATATAGTAAAAATAAATATTCTTTAAAGGGGTTTTCCGGAAGTAAAAAATTACATTTAGTTAAACTAAACAATGGAAAATATATAACTTTACAATGTACTTACGTTTGATCAGATGACTGTAGCGTCGTATCCCCTCTTCCGTAACCAACCGCTTGGTAATGCAAAATGAGCACTTCCTGTGCAGACCCGTCCATTTGCTCTGCTACCTAACTTCCAGTTTCCGGCTTTCACAATGTACGGTTACGTCACAAATAAAACTGTACCACGTGCTTCCCCATCTGCTTAGAGCATGCGTGGTTGACACACACTCCACCACGCATGCTCTGTGAAATGATGTGGCTGCGTCTTAAGCAGCCGTGTATATTACATTGCGCATGCACAAATTTTAACTGCTGATTAACCCCTTAAAAGCCACGTTCAATAGAGATCGTGGCTTTTTAGGGGTTAAGGTACCATCGCCGGCCTGCTACACGATAGCGGCCGGCGATGGTGACTATGGCAACCGGACGCCTAACAATGGCGTCCGGCTATGCCATCGACGGAAGCCTAGTGGGTCCAAGTCAGGATCCACTATGCTTGCTGTCAGTGAGTAGCTGACCGCTCTAATACACTGCATTACGCATGTAGTGCAGTGTATTAGAAGTGCGATCAGGGCCTCCTGCCCTCAAGTCCCCTAGTGGGACAAAGTAATAAAGTAAAAAAAGAAGGTAAAAAAAGATGTGTAAAAATAAGACAATAAAAGTTTTAAAAGTGAAAAAACGAAAAATCTCCCTTTTTCCCTTATCAGTCCTTTATTATTAATAAAAATATATAAATAAATAAACAAATAAACAATACATAATTGGTATCGCCGCGTCCGTAACGGCCTGAACTACAAATTTATTTCATTATTTATCCCGCGTGGTGAACACCCAAAAAGAAAATAATAATAAACCATACCAGAGTCACAATTGTTTGGTCACTTCACCTCACAAAAAATGTATTAAAAAGAGATCAAAAAGTCGCATGTACCTAAAAATGGTAATGATTGAAACTACAGTTCGTTACGCAAAAAAATAAGTCTTCCGATGGAAAAATAATAAAGTTCTCACTTCTAGAATAAGGTAACACAAAAAGTTAACTATTTTTTACAAAACATGTCTTATTGTGCAAACGCCATAAGACATAAAAAAACTATAAACATCTGGTATCGCCGTAATCGTATCGCCACGCAGAATAAAGTAAATACTTAATTTATAGTGAACTATGTAAAAAAAAATAGAATAAAAAACAATAGTAGAATTTCTGTTTATTAGTCACAACTCCACAAAAAAATAGAATAAAAACTCATCAAAAAGCTGCATGCACCCCATGAAAACTACAATGAATTCCTCAAGGGGTCTATTTTCCAAAATGGGGTAATTTTTTTGTGGTTTCCACTGTTTTGGCACCACAAGACCTCTTCAAACCGGACATGGTGCCTAATAAAAAGGCGGCCTCAAAATCCACTAGGTGCTCCTTTGCTTCTGAGGCTGATGCTTCAGTCCATTACCGCACTAGGGCCATATGTGGGATATTTATTAAAACTGCAGAATCTGGGCAATAAGTATTGAGTTGCATTTCTCTGGTAAAACCTTTTGTTCATAAACTTTCTAAATGCTGTTGTGAATACTTTGAGGGGTCTAGTTTCTAAAATGGGGTGTTTCATAGGGGTGTCTAATATATATAGGCCCCTCAAAGCAACTTCGGAACTGAACTGGAAACTAAAAAAAAATAATTAGACAATACTTCTCTTCTACACCAACATGTCAGCGATTCACAGTGTGATGAAGTAAGGGAAATGAAGGAGAAGCAGCGATTGTACCAGCGATGCACCCCCTTCAAAACAGCTGATTGCGGGAGTCCCGGGAGTCGGACCCCCACCTATCAGCTATTGATGGGCTATCCTGTGGATAGCCCATCATTATTTAGGGAATGGACAACAACTTTTACACCTACCTTGTGGTAGGCTTAGATACAGGACCCCACAGACAGTAATCCTATACTGTATCAGATTACTGTCTGAGGGACCCTCTATTTAAGCCTACATTACGCTTAGATACAGGGTCCAATAAACAGTATCACACATGCACTTGGGCCCTGTATCTAAGCCGACCATATGTGTTATAGTGTGTTCACATCACCGCTGCCCTTCTGTTGAGGGGTTCCGTAGGAGGTTTCCGTTGGGTAACCCCTCAACGGAGTGGCAAACTGAAACCTCAGCTTACGTTTCCCTCACCATTGATGTCCATGGTGAAAGAAACGTTGATAAAGGTTTCCGCTTGTCACCGCTGTGAGAGGGTTCCGTTGTTCTTGACGCTGCCTAGACGTGATTTGTGGGTGGCACTATCTACAGTGGGGGTTGTATTCCGTGTCTCTCAAAGCCTCGGCCCACATGAGAGTTCAGTGCTGCTCACACTGAAGCATTACTGCACTCCTTAAACCCGTTCCGGGCTGACGACGTCTATACACGTGCTAACTGCACGGTGCATCGGCAGTTAGAACGTATATAGACCTATGGCAGTCGTGAAGGGGTTAAACAGATAAAACAACATAAATAACAGTGTCTCAATCAGCTTCCTATTTTTTATTAATTCAATAGAAACAACAGTAGTGTAGATCAATCTATTTATACACAGGTTTATAATTAAACTAGAGATAAATTATATATTAATCTCTTGCTAAATAATATAAGTTAATTATATAACGTTTAAATTAGTTATATTTTCTACTGCACCAAAACAAAACGTTCCCATTTAAATATTTTTCAGAATGCCTTCGTGTGTGATCAAGGGATGCACATCTAGTTGGAAACAAAGGGATCCTTCGATAGTCCTTCATGTTTTTCCAAAAGATGGAAATAGAATCCGTCATTGGCTCATCCAAACTGGACAATATAGCGATAATCTTGACCAGATGTGTAAAAAGGTTATGGATGGAAAGGACGTAGATTCTTATCGTATGTGCTCTCTTCATTTTGAAAATGATGCCTACTCATACAATGAGGATAGACGTTTGTTGAGAAGAGATGCCTTGCCAACTATTTTTCCACAGAAATTGGAGAAGAAAACAGTTTCATCTAAAAAAAAGAAAGCACCAACTGCAACGGCTCAGACATCAGCTGGGACGATTTCAAACATTGAAGTTATTCTACCATAACTATCCACTACCGCTTGCACAACTTCAACGGTATCGTATACCATGTCGTCACAACTTTCCACCACTACATCTTCATCAACGTATTTAAATTTTGTATCCAGCTTTATGTCTTCTTATCCTTCTACCTCATTTTCTTCTGGAAATCAAAGTCAATCTCTCATGAAGAAAAAAAAAGAAGAAAATGTGTAACTGGAACAATTTTTTACTCTACCGAGCGAAAATGTTGGTGACAAAGAAATTAGTAACCAGAAATCCAACTTAATCACACAAGGGCTTGAAAGTGCATGAACAACTCCTGTGTATCCTGATCATTATAAAGAAGCAATAGAAAATAAAAGGTAATTTGCAGTCAACAGAGTACATAGACGTTTCCAAGCAAAAAAAACGGAAAAACCTTTTTTAAAAAAGACCAAAATGGCGTATTATGTGCAATTTATTACCCAAAACAGATCTTACAACAGAGTTTGAATCTACTGTTTCTATTTTGTCCCCAGAAGAATGTATATGTGAGTCCAGTTCAAATTCTGATGTTGATGACAATCATTCACCAAAAATAGTTTTTTTTCAAAAAAGCAAAAAAAAATATCCTCAACCAGATTTCACAAAAACTTCGGACCGTAGACACTCTCCCAAAGAAATGAGTCTAAACCTTGACCAACAATTTGCTGCCATTACAAATGAATCAGATAGTTACATTCAGAGCACACATTTTCGAACAACGTCCACTCCATTAAAAACTATGTGCCACATGATTATACAACGCAACAATCGGAGTTCATTGAGCCATTACAGCATGATAAATCAAAATCAAAAGATTTATCAATAGAAAAAGGTGTATTCCCTTTTTCTCCAATTCAACACAATTTAGAGCTTGATGAAAGTTTTCCTTCAGAATCGTTTGAAGAAAATTTATTGACAACACGTACAACAGACGTAGACCCATCGGACCACACTTTCCATATTTCTGACTGTGAGGATGAAAATTAAAGTTTTTATGTTCACACTGATGAAGAGTTTGAAACTGAAGATCGTTTTCAAAGTTTGATAAGTCCATGCAAAAACCATGTGACTGAGGAGAAATTTCTTGTATTTGATTGTTTGTTATGGTTATTGTTGTCACTAGTACCATGTCAATCCCAAAAAAAATGCAGTGATAGATTGATCAGTTTTAAAATAAAGTATTGCGGTAGCATGATTAGCATAGAAGTTCAATGTGAGAATGGACATACTAGAAATATATGGAATAGTCAGCCCAAAGAAGGCCTTAGACCAATTGGCAATATTTTGATTTCATCTGCAGTGTTGTTGAGTGGTTCTAGTTTTTTTTAAATTAAAAAGTTTTTTGATATCCTAAAAAAGCGCTCAATTGCAAAAAGTACACACTACAGTACACAAAAGGAACTTAGTTTTCCAGCAATAGATTTTGAGTAGAAAAAAGAACAAACCAAAGTTATTAGTGAACTGAAACAAACAGCTGTCTGCTTAACAGGGGACGGTCAGTCAGACAGTCCTGGTTTTTCAGCGAAGTACTGTGTGTATTCACTAATGGATGTTTCCTCTAAGAAAATCTGCTCTTTTTCTGTAGAGCAAGTCATTCCTCCTATTACATCAGTTGGTCTAGAAAAAATATTGTTTGAAAGAAATATTGACTTCCTAATAGAACAGGGTGTGGATATTCAAATCATCGCCACAGACAGGCATGTATCCATTCGAAAACTGCTATGTGAAAAATATCCATTTATAAATCACCAATTTGCTGTTTGGCATTTGGCAAAGTCTATTGGTAAAAAAATACTTAGTGCTTCAAAAACAAAGGATGGTGACATTATTTCGAATTGGGTTCAGCCATTTGTGGTGGTCATCACGTAACTGTGGTGAGGATGGAGAAGAACTGGTACAACGTTGGAAATCATTAATTCATCATGTAACCAATGTTCATGAATGGCCCGACCCTCCTGAATACAATAAATGTCTACACCCACCACTCAGTGAAGATAGTTTGGACACAACTAAATGGCTAATAAAAGATTCTCCTGCTTTTGAAAAATTAGTCCGAATAGTTGATAACAAGAACTTGATAAAGGACATTAGACAAATTACATATTTTTGTCATACAGGTGAATTAGAAATTTACCATAGTGTTAGTCTGAAGTATCGCCCCAAGAGAATACATTACTTCATGGATGCTATGGTTGCCTGTAGCCAACTTGCTGCTCTAGACCACAACAAAAATGTAGATCGTGTCAAGGCTGTGGTGAAACGTGCAACTGTTTCGGGGGATCCTATTGGAACACTTCGTCATCGAGTCGAATACTCCAAAGGTTGAAAAGCTTGGGTTGTGAAAGCACTGTATGAACCCACTTCACAAGAATTTACTGACGACATTCTGGAAACTATTATGAGACTATTGCGGAAGGAAATTGAATATTCTTGGCAATCAAAACTTGAGCAATTGCCCACCAACATAGCGAACGTTCCGAAACCAAACAAAGAGGAAATCATCAGCCAGCATCAAACCAGATTTTACATTTGCAATCTAATTTACAGTCTGTAAGTTTTATCTAAGTTTTCTATTGAATGTACTCAATATATTTGTGAAAGAAAAAAATAAATAAAATAGTTCTGTTACTCACTTGTGTGTTTATATTATTATTATCTTTAATTTGGTTTATGGGTAATGTATACTACGTTTTAATTATTTGATTACATTTTAATAGAATATTTCATAATAGAAAATAAAACATGTGATTATTAGAATGAAGTACAAACTGAAAAATAACGTCTAAAAAAACAAGAGTATTTTGTATAAAATGTATTTATTATTTGAAATAACATAAAACAATAATAACATAACTGTAAATAATTAGAAATTAGATAATTTAACAGTATTTTAGGTAATTAGACATTAGAAATTCAAACTTGTGGCCAGCATGACCAGCAAACCACCTGAAGCCTGTATATCTTCCACTTGGATCCGGGTATATTTCACGTATTTTTTTTAACTACACAGGAAGGTATTGGAATATGGTGTCCGGGACCAAGAAATCCAAACACCATACTTATACATTTTCGATAAGCAGCATGTCGAAGATGTCTGTGAAAGATACCATAAAAAAAGTTAAATTAAACGCAGTCTATTCAATATTTGTAAAGAATTACAAATCTAAAAACATACACAATTGACATACATCAATACCAATATTTTAATTTTAAAAAAAATGTAGAATAACCGATTTTCATTCCTTTCAAATTCCCCAACAAATTGAATTAATTCTATGAGATAGTCTCTTGACAATATTGAGCGCTGAAATGCTTCATTTTCCGTTATACAGTTGGTACTTTCTAACATACTCTCTATGGCGCAAAATTCTTTACAGCATAGACTTTCCTCCACACGTGGCATAATCTAACAACAACCACAATTACACCAATTGGTGTTCAGCAGCCTTCCCTCTGTATCCTCTGTTGTACTTGGACGGACCTCATTTGGCCCCTCATTTTGAAAGCACCAAGGGTTTAGTCTATTTTCAGAATCGATACGTCCCCTTAGTCTTTCTAAAAGTGCTTGTAATCCCTATTGAAAATAATAAAAATATATATATATTTATAATACATTTTGTGTTATGTTTGGAGTTTTATTCTAAAAAAATGTAAATGATCTTACCGGATTCAAGCTGTTAGTCGGTACAATAGCAATGACTGATGTATCATCTTCAGATGTTTCCTAAAAGAAGGATTAGAAATGTTTTTTTTGTAGAAATTATAACTACAATAAATAAAAAATAAAATATTACTCTTATATCAAGGGAAGGTTGAACATCAGAATCAGAATCTAAGTATATATAAATTAATAATAATAATCTTTATTTATATAGCGCCAACATGTTACGCAGCACTTTACAATTTAGAGGGAACATGAAACAAACAATATCAGACATTGCATAGTGACAAAGTTAATTTACAATTCAAACCTGAGGAGTGAGGACCCTGCTCGCAAGAGTTTACAATCTATGAGGAAATAAAGGAGACACAAAGTGTAACAGTGTTTGTTCTGTACAATAGTCCGGCCATTTTTATACACATGGGGCGGTACACATAAAGCTGCATGAGCCGGTCACCAGCCAGTCTCCGTGTATGACTGACATGAAGAGAAGGAGTGTGAGGGAATATTATTCTGATGACTAATCTAAAAAGGAGGGCCATGGAAAGGAGTCAGATTAGGGAATGATATAGGCCTGTCTAAATAGATGTGTTTTCAGGGCACGTTTAAAACTGTGGATATTGGGAATTAATCTGATTGTCTGGGGTAGCGCATTCCAGATACGGGTGCAGCACAACAAAAATCTTGGAGACGGGAGTGGGAGGTTCGGATTATGGAGGATTTTAATGTAAGGTTGTTTGTAGAACGGAGAGCCCGAGTAGGGTGGTAGACAGAGATGAGGGAGGAGATGTAAGGAGGTGCAGCATTGTGGAGAGCTTTGTGGGTGAGAGTAATAAATTTTAATTTTATTCTGAAGGGGATGGGCAACCAGTGCAGTGACTGGCACAGGGTAGAGGCGTTGGTGTAGCGGTTGGTCATAAATATGAGCCTGGCTGCTGCATTGAGGATAGATTGGAGAGGGGAGAGTTTGGTGAGGGGAGATTAAAATAAAAAAAACATAAATAACAAAGAGATCATCCTTAGGCACGATGCACATGAACGTGAAAACGCGTACTTACGGCATGGGCAGGCCCATAAAAGTTTTTGGGGCTCCCGTAATTACGTGTGGCTATGTTTGTACACCCGTAATTACGGGAGCGTTGCTAGGCGACGTCAGGGGATAGTCACTGTCCAGGGTGCTGAAAGCGTTAAACGATCAGTGCGGGATAGAGAGAAGTGGCTGCACTGATAGCCAGTAACTCTTTCAGCACCCTGGACAGTGAGTACCATGCGTGGCGCTCACAAAAACAAAACAAAAAAGTTAATACTTAACCAGAACTAATATAATGGTGGTTTCTCTTGGCTCAAATACCCACAAAATCTCTCTCAGACCGGAGCAGGCAAAACTAAATTGGGTATGATCCAACAAATACCCTAAATGACATATATAAAGTACAGTGAAGTTTACCGCTCAGACGGCACTGGTAACAGTCCAATATCATTCAGTATGGACTCTCTCCCAGAAAAATGCAGTGGACAGTCCACAATCCAATGTGGGTGTGGATGGTAATTCTTATCCTTGTAGTTCCACCAAGCTCCTTATCGTCTCTCTCCACATTCAAAGAACTCCTGGTAGGAAAAGGATCTTATGTCTCTAATAGATGGAAAAAGGAAGACACATAGTGCAACACCCTCTGAAAAAAGATTGCTCCACTCCAAGTTTAATCCATACTCACAGAAGTAACCAGAACTACTAGCTTCTTCCTCCTGTCCGGCCTCCTGGGATGACGTTTCAGTCCATGTGACCACTGCAGCGGTCACATGGACTGCCGCCTTATCCAGGGAGGTCGGACTGGATGTCAAAAGAGGGAAGCGTCACCAAGAAAACAGCCGGGTTACGTATGAACTACTTTTACTTACAATCGCTGCGTTCCGCTGCATAAAATCTGGCCAAAATGGCTGCCCCTTCTCTCCATACAGCACTGATAGAGAGAAGGGGCTGCCGATTAGTGCAGTGCAATTTTGCAGAGAAAACGTGTCCGTAAATACGGGTGGAATAGTGGTGACAACGGGCCCGTATTTACGGGCACGGGTCCATATATACTGGTGTAATACTGGTCGAGTACCCGTATTTACGCCAGTATTTACGGGAAGAAAAAAACGTCCGTTCGTGTACATGGGGCCTTAGTTAGCAAACTTAGAATTCCATGAATCGTATTCAAAATAACTGTAATTTGGTTCTCAAGGAGATTGTTTGGTTGTCATGCCACGTATGTCAGACTGAATAACTCAGACATCATAATGTGAGAGTTGGTCAGGTTGTGATGGCATGCCATACAGCATGCCTCCCAACTTTTGAATTTGGTAAAGAGTGACATTTTAAGCCACGCCACATAACCACACCCAATATCCCGCATAAGCACATCAAATCATGTCCAGATCCTTCTTCAAATAACAAGGGTCCATTCTCACTGCAGATCTCTAGACTATCTGTATATCACAGATATTATGGATCCGGTTATATCGTATTTATGTTACTTTTCCTAACTTGGGTATAACATTTACTCATCACGGCAGCAGCTGCAGGACAAACCAAAAGGCTGAGAACCATGAAAGTCAAGAGGGGGACCCTGTGGAGCATGACTTTTCAGTTCACAGGTAGCAGAGTTACATGATGGGGAATTTGTTTTTCTGTTGTGTAACTCTGCTATCTGTCAATGGAAAAATCAGCTGCCAGAGTGAAAAATGTTTCCCCACAGAGGAGTACCACAAAGAAACACCTGGGAATCAGACATGATGGACTAACATTTTTCCCTGTCGTGGATGACTTTTCAGTTGACAGGTAGCAGAGTTACATGAAGGGGAATTATTTTTCATTGATGGCTAGTTTATATCTTGTAGGAGCGCTGCTTCCCTTTAGTTTTTTCTTGCTCACTGTGAGGATGCAGCGGCGATTCACAGGTATTGCTCCTTTTCTCCCAATTCACTTCAATGTTAGAATTCTATTTTTTTTATTATATACACTACCGTTCAAAAGTTTAGGGTCACCCAAACAATTTTGTGTTTTCCATGAAAACGCGCACTTATATTTATCAAATGAGTTGCAAAATGACTAGAAAATATAGTCAAGACATTGACAAGGTTAGAAATAATGATTTTTATTTCAAATAATAATTTTCTCCTTCAAACTTTGCTTTCGGCAAATAATGCTCCATTTGCAGCAATTACAGCATTGCAGATCTTTGGCATTCTAGCTGTTAATTTGCTGAGGTAATCGGGAGAAATTTCACCCCATGCTTCCAGAAGCCCCTCCCACAAGTTGGATTGGCTCGATGGGCACTTCTTGCGTACCATACGGTCAAGCTGCTCCCACAACAGCTCTATGGGGTTGAGATCTGGTGACTGCGCTGGCCACTCCATTACAGATAGAATACCAGCTGCCTGCTTCTTCCCTAAATAGTTCTTGCATAATTTGGAGGTGTGCTTTGGGTCATTGTCCTGTTGTAGGATGAAATTGGCTCCAATCAAGCGCTGTCCACAGGGTATGGCATGGCGTTGCAAAATGGAGTGATAGCCTTCCTTATTCAAAATCCCTTTTACCTTGTACAAATCTCCCACTTTACCAGCACCAAAGCAACCCCAGACCATCACATTACCTCCACCATGCTTGACAGCTGGCGTCAGGCACTCTTCCAGCATCTTTTCAGTTCTGCGTTTCACAAATGTTCTTCTGTGTGATCCAAACACCTCAAACTTCGATTTGTCTGTCCATAACACTTTTTTTCCAATCTTCCTCTGTCCAATGTCTGTGTGCTTTTGACCATATTAATCTTTTCCTTTTATTAGCCAGTCTCAGATATGGCTTTTTCTTTGCCACTCTGCCCTGAAGGCCAGCATCCCGGAGTTGCATCTTCACTGTAGACGTTGACACTGGCGTTTTGCGGGTACTATTTAATGAAGCTGCCAGTTGAGGACCTGTGAGGCGTCTATTTCTCAAACTAGAGACTCTAATGTACTTGTCTTGTTTCTCAGTTGTGGAGCGGGGCCTCCCACTTCTCTTTCTACTCAGGTTAGAGCCTGTTTGTGCTGTCCTCTGAAGGGAGTAGTACACACCGTTGTAGGAAATCTTCCGTTTCTTGGCAATTTCTCGCATGGAATAGCCTTAATTTCTAAGAACAAGAATAGACTGTCGAGTTTCACATGAAAGCTCTCTTTTTCTAGCCATTTTGAGAGTTTAATCGAACCCACAAATGTAATGCTCCAGATTCTCAACTAGCTCAAAGGAAGGTCAGTTTTATAGCTTCTCTAAACAGCAAAACTGTTTACAGCGGTGCTAACATAGTTGCACAAGGGTTTTCAAGTGTTTTCTAATCATCCATTAGCCTTCTAACACAGTTAGCAAACACAATGTACGATTAGAACACTGGAGTGATGGTTGCTGGAAGTGGGCCGCTATACACCTATGTAGATATTGCATTAAAAACCAGACATTTGCAGCTAGAATAGTCATTTAGCACATTAACAATGTATAGAGTGTATTTCTGATTAATTTAATGTTATCTTCATTGAAAAAAACTGTGCTTTTCTTTCAAAAATAAGGAAATTTCTAAGTGACCCTAAACCTTTGAACGGTAGTGTGTATATATATATATATATATATATATATATATATATGAATATATATATATTATATTACAGTATTTAAAACTAAGACTGTATAAACAGTTAATATATATTTAGAAAACTTATAATTATAGAAACCCAACTTTACTTACCATCATATAGGGTGAGTGTTGTTTAAAAACGTAGATATCCAGTGATTTCAGCTTGTGCTATCAGTAATAGAATGAGAGCACCAAAATGAAGACTGAGATTGCAGAAGTTAGTAGAGCTGGGTGTAGTAGGCGGAGCAAGTTCACTGCTACATGCACATTGCATGCTGGGACAAAAGCAGTGCATGCAGGGAGGAGAAACACAGGAAGAGAAGAGGAATGAACTTACTGAGCAAAAAACCTCTCAAGGTAAACAATAGGGAGTAGTGTTACTAAAAACATTTATTATCAAGAAAAAGATAGCCAGAGTGCACTAATATATTAATAGAGGAACGTTGAATTGATTTTTAAAAAAAAAAGGATTGGAAAACCCCTTTAATATGCTGAAAGGTTCTCTTTAACATCATGACACCTGATGTACACTTATATCATGGCCGGGAAGGGTGTATGGAGCAGGCTCAACCAGTCCATGCTTAGAGGTTGTCGGCCATATGTTACAGCTGACATTTCACTGTAACGGCCTGGATCGGAGATAACTCTGAACCAAGCCATTTAATCAATTACGACCATGTTAGAAAGAGGGGGCTGCCAAATCTGCCAAGTCAGCCTATGCCCCCGGTGTCCTGTTACTGTAGCTCCAATTTAAGTGACTGTGATTACAGAAACAGCGGAGCACAGAACTATGCTGTTTCTGTAGGTCTCAAGTTCCAGAAACAAAATAGCTCACCGTGCTAATCTGTTTCGGTAACTCCCTTTTACTTCTGAAGAAGTTACAGAAACAGCGTAGCTGAGTGAGTTTGGCTGTTTCTGTAAATCACAACCACCTTGTCAGTCAGGGGCCAGAGAACAGCAAGATAAAGAGAAAGTAGGACGGAGGGTCAGCAGGCCCCATTTTAGTGATAGGTGCGTGTCCCAGAGGTACAGAAGTGTTTAAAGAGACTCTGTCACCACATTATAAGTGCCGTATCTCCTACATAAGGAGATTGGCGCTATAATGTAGGTGACAGCAGTGCTTTTTATTTAAAAAAATTATCTATTTTCACCACTGCTAATGAGTTTCTCAATGGACAACTGGGCGTTTTTTTACTATTAACCAAGTGGGCGTTATACAGAGGAGTGTATGACGCTGACCAATCAGTGTCATACACTTCTCTCCATTCATTTAGTCAGCGCATAGGGATCCTTTTAGATCACTATGTGCTGTCTTATACTAACACATTAACGATACTGAAGTGTTTCGACAGTGAATAGACATTCCACGGGATGCTTATTCACAATCTCTGCACTTCGTTACTCTTTCTGTGGTAGTTACAGCAGAGCAAGCGTAATCTCGATGTAACCTGTCATTTACAGCGTAATCTCGCGGGATTACGCTTGCTCTGCTGTAACTACCACAGAAACAGTAACGAAGAGCAGGGATTGTGAATAGACATCCCGTGGAATGTCTATTCACTGTCTAAACACTTCAGTATCGTTAATGTGTTAGTATAAGACAGCACATACTGATCTAAAAGGATCCCTACGCGCTGCCTAAATGAATGGAGAGAAGTGTATGACGCTGATTGCTCAGCATCATACACTCCTCTATACATCGCCCACTTGGTCAATAGTAAAACACGCCCAGTTGTCCATTGAGAAACTCATTAGCATAAATCTAAAATCGCTAATAAAGTGGTGAAAATAGATTGTTTTTTTAAATAAAAAGCACTGCTGTCACCTACATTATAGCGCCAATCTCCTTATGTAGGAGATAGGGCACTTATAATGTGGTGACAGAGCCTCTTTAAGTATTGCAGTTTATTGTATCAGCGATCAAATGATCACATGTACAAGTCCCCTAGTAGGACTAAAAATAAAATGAAAAAAAAAGTATAATAAAGTTTGGAAAAATTTACAAAAACTTTAAAGTTCCAAAACATAAACTTTTACCTTTTGTTTGTAAAACAACATAAGCAATAAAAACCATAAACATAGTTGGTATTGCCGAACGAAGTCTGAACCATTTCAATATAATGTTATTTATTCAATACGATGAACACTGTAAAGAAAACTCTTCAAAAAACAGTTTTTTGGTTGCCTTGCCTCCCCCCTATGTGAGCAGATAGTCATATGTAACCTAAAATGGTACCAATAAAAACCACAACTAGCCCCGCAAAATAATTCTTTTTAACAAATTGTTGTTTTTTTTTTAAAAGTAGTAAAACATAAAAAAAGTGTATATAAATTTGCTATCGCCGTAATTGCAATGATCCGCATAATCAAGTTAACATGTAATTTTTACCACATGCTAAACGCTGTAAAATCAAAACCTCAAAAACTATGAAAGAATTTGTTTTTTTCCCCATACCACCCAACAAAACTATTTTTAAACGTTTTTCAGTACATTATATGGTACATTTGATGGTGCCATTTAAAAATGCAACACGTCTTGCAAGAAACAAGCTTTTCTAAGGCTATGTCGACAGAAAAATAAAAAAGTTATTCCTTTTGGAAAGCGGTAGGAAAAAAAACTAAAATAGAAAACTAAAAATGGCCTGGTACTTAAATGGGTCCAGTTTTTGCAAATTAATGTTATTTTTTGTGTAATCATATGATATGCAATTCTTCAATATACTTTGTTCATTAATTCTTCACAGTTTTCTAGAACTCTGCTTGTTGTTAATCAGCAGGAACATTCATTGTTTACGTCCTGTTGATAAAATTATGCCCATGGTCATGTAATGGACACACAGGTGCTGGGATCATTAGAAGACATACTGTATTGAGCCGTGCACCTGTGTGTCGATGACATGACCATGAAGGGCCCTGTTATTCAGTTCAACAGTGCTGCAGGTCATACATTAGCTTCTATTTACCAATTAACCCCTTCCTGACATTTGCCGTATGGATACGCCATGGAAAGGTAGTGCTTCCCGCATTTTGACGTATCCATACGACAAATGCATGGCAACGGCTCAGAAGCTGAGCCGGTGCCATCATCGCCGGATGTCAGCGGTATCTTACAGCTGACATCCGGCTGTAATGGTAGGGACCGAAATTAGCTTAGATCCCCGCCATTAACCTGTTAAATGCAACGCTCAAACGCGATCGCTGCATTTAAGATGTTTGCAGCTCATTGGAATTTCATTGCTGGGGATCCGGTGGCTGCAATGGCAACAGGAGCTGAGCCGGCGTCATCAGCGGTGGATGTCAGCTGTATGTTACAGCTGACATCCACCTGTAACGGCAGGAACCAGAGCTAGCTCCGATCCCTGCCATTAACCCCTTAGATGCAGCGATCAAAAGCGATCGCTGCATCTTAGCGGTTGCTAGCAGATCGCCAGCCCTGACATGCAATCAGGGCTGCCAACTGCTGCTATGGCAACAGGAGACCCAATGGCCTCCTGCTCTGCCATTACGGAAGCCGACTAAGCCCCGCCGGGAGGAGAAGCCTAATTGGCTTGCTGTCAGTGAATAACTGACAGATCTAATACATTGCACTACGAACGTAGTGCAATGTATTAGAAAACAAAATCAGACAGTTGGACCTTCAAGTCCCCTAGTGGGACTTGAAAAGAAGTGTAAAAAAAGTATAAAAAAAAGTGAAAAAATAAAAGGGAAAAAAATAAAAGTTTGAAAACATAATAAAAGTTTCAAGTAATAAAATAAAACGCAATCACCCTGTTCCCTTATTAAGTCCTTTATTATTGAAAAATAATAATAATAAACCACACGTATTTAGTATCGCCGCGACCGTAATGGACTGAGCTATAAAAATATTATATTATTTATTGCACGCGGTGAACAGCGTAAAAAAAACAACGTAAAAAGCTATAACAGAATTTCTGTTTTTTGGTCACTTTGCCCTACAAATATTAGAAGTGATCAAAAAGTCGCACGTATCCAAAGATGATACCTATAAAAACTATAGCTCGTCTCGCAAAAAACAAGCCCTCATACAGCTCCATCGACGAAAAAGTTAAAAAGTTATGGTTCTCACAACTTGGCGACAGAAAAAATACACTCTTTTTACAAAAGTAATTTTATTGTGTAAAACGTTGTAAAACATAAAAAAGTGCTATAAATTAGGTATCGCCGGAACCGTACTGACCCGCAGAATAAAGTTAACATATAGTTTAGAACGCATGGTGAATGCTGTATAAAAAAAAACTAAAAAAAAACTATGCCAGAATTGCGGTTGTTTTGGTTACCTGGCCTCCTAAAAAATAGGATAAAAAGTGATCAAAAAGTCGCATGTACCCCAAAATGGTACCATTAATAACTATTATTCATTTTGCTCATCCCGCAAAAAAACAGCCCCCATACCACTACGTCTATGAAAAAATAAAATTAGTTAAGGCTCCAATAAGTCAGGAAATAAAAAATATGCGGTTGTGCCGGCCCGAGGGGAACATTTCTTCTGTTTCAAGATGTGATTTATCAAGGCCCTAAAATTAGGGAACCAGGAAGGGTAGGGCCCAAACATATCCGCTGGAAGCGACGGTGCGGAGTGTGGACCAAAAAGGGGGATAAGAAAGGACACCATTTAGCAGTGCGACCTGTGCAGAAAGGATTGTTCCACAGCATAACACACAACTATGGATTATTTTATTGTTTTTTTACCCCATTATTATACCACCTGACTATGCCCCTGATATACTCTGCCCAGCTTACATATGCCACCACATTATAAACGGAAACACCAGCAATACTCAAACAAAACTACTACCAAACAAAATCCGCCCTCCAAATGCCAAATGGTGCTCCCTCCCCTCTGAACCCTACAGCGTGCCCAAACAGCAGTTTTCTTCCACATATATGGCATCACCAAACCCGGGAGAACCCTTTTAACAATTTTTGGGGTGTGTGTCTCCAGTGGCACAAGCTGGGCACGACATATTTGCCACTGAAATGGCATATCTAGGGAAAAATATAAATTTTTACTTTGCATAATCCGCAGCGCATTCATTTATGGAAAAGACCTGTGGGGTGAAAATGCTCACGACACCCCTTAATAAATGCCTTAAGGGGTGTAGTTTCCAAAATGGGTTCACTTTCTTTTTATTACTTCACATCTGAGCCCTGCATTTGTGAACCAATACTTTATAAATCAGCCAAATTAGGCTTCAATTTTACATGGTACTCTCTCACTCCTGAGCCCTGTCAAATGTCCAAGCAAAAGATTAGGGTCACGTGTAGGGTGTTTCTAAAACCGGGAAACACAGCATAATAATTAGAGAGCTGTCTTGTCATGGTGGCACAAGCTGGGCGCTACATATTGGCATATCTCTGGAAAAAATCCCATTTTCATTCTGCAACATCGAGTGCACACTAATTTCTACAAAACACCTGTGGGGTTAACATGCTCACTACACCCCTAGGTGGATGCATTGAGGGGTGTAGTTTCCAAAATATGGTCACTTCTGGGGGGTTTCCACTGTTTTGGTTCCACACGTGCCCAGAAACCAATCCAGCAAAATCTGCCCTCCAAAAGCCAAATGCCGCTCCTTCCCTTCTAAGCACTGCCGTGTGCCCAATCAGCAGTTTATGATCACATATGGGGTATTGCGGTACTCTGGAGAAATTGCTTTACAACTGTTTGGTTCTTTTTTTCTTTTATGTGTTAAGAAAATGAAAAATGTACATCTTATTGAAGGAAAAGGATTGTTTTTATTTTCACTGCCCAATTCTAATAAATTCTATGAAACACATATGGGTTCAAAATGCTCACTACACCCCTAGATGAATTCCTCAAGGGGTGTAGTTTCCTAAATGGAGTCACTTTTTGGGCGTTTTCATTGTTTTGTCCCCTCAGATGATTTGCAAATGTGACATGGCCTCCACAAACCATTCCTGCTAAATGTGATCTCCAAAAGCCAAATTGCACACTTTCTCTTCTAAGCCCTGCCGTGTTTCCAAACAGACGTTTTTGACCACATGTGGGGTATTGTTTTGCTTTTTCTCCTTCAGTCCTTGTGGATATAAGAAAAAATTTGCTAAACCTACATTTTCTTTGAAAAAATGTAGATTTTCATTTTCACGGCCTACTTCAATAATTTATGCAAAAAACCTGTGGGGTCAAAACGCTCACTATACCCCTAGATAATTTCCTCAATAGGTGTAGTTTCCAAAATGGGGTCATTTGTGGGATGTTTCCACTGTTTTTTACCCTCAAGGGCTCTGTAAATGTGACATGGCCTCCACAAACCATTCCTGCTAAATTTGAACTCCAAAAGCCAAATGGCGCTCTATCCCTTCTAAACCCTGCCGTGTGTCCATACAGCAATTTATGACCACATATGGGATATTGTTTTACTTGGGAAAAATTGCTTTACAAATTTTGTAGTGCTTTTTCTCTTGTAGTCTTGGTGGAATTGAGAAAAAATTAGCTGAACCTACATTTTCTTAGAAAGAATTTTGATTTTCACGGCCTAATTCCAAGATTTTCTGCAAAAAATCTATGGCATCAAATTGCACACTATACCACTAGATAATTTCCTCAATGGGTGTAGTTTCCAAAATGGGGTCACTTGTGGGGGGTTTCCACTGTTTTGTCCCCTCAGTGGCTTTGGAAATGTAACATGGCCTCAGCAAACCATTCCTGCTAAATTTGAGCTCCAAATGCAAAATGGCGCTCTTTCTCTTCTAAGTCTTGCCATGTGTCCTAACAGCCGTTTATGAACACATGTGGGGTATTATTTTACTCGGAAGAAAGTGCTTTACCAATTCTGTGGTGCTTTTTATTCTTTAGTCCTTGTATAAATGAGAAAAAAAAATCGCTAAACCTACATTTGCTTTGAAAAAATGTAGATTTTAATTTTCACGGCCTAATTCCAATAATTTCTGTCAAAAACCTGTGCGGTCAAAATGCTCACTATACCTCTAGATAATTTTCTTGAGGTCTGTAGTTTCCCAAATGGGGTCACTTTTGGGGGATTTCCACTGTTTTGGCACCGCAGCAGCCCTTCAAACCTGACATGGTGCCTAAAATATATTCTAATAAAAATAAGGCCCCAAAATCCACTAGGTGCTCCTTTGGTTCTGAGGCCGGTGCTTCAGTCCAGTAGCACGCTAGGGCCACATGTGGGATATTGCCTAAAACTGCAGAACCTGGGCAATACATATTGAGTTGCATTTCTCTGGTAAAACTTTCTGTGTTACAAAAAAAATTTATTAAAATTTATTTCTGCAAAAAAATATGAAATTTGTACATTTCACCTCTACTTTCCTTTAATTCCTGTGAAACGTCTAAAGGGTTAAGTAATGTTCTAAATTCTGTTTTGAATACTTTGAGGGGTGAAGTTTTTAAAATGGGGTGACTTTTTGCGGGTTTCTAATATTTAAGGCCCTCAAAGCCACTTCACAACTGAACTGGTCCCTGTAAAAATAGCCTTTTGAAATTTTCTTGAAAATGTGAGAAATTGCTGCTAAAGTTCAAAGCCTTGTAACATCCTAGAAATCTATAGTAGACATATGGGGGATGTTAATGATCAACAATTGTGTGTGGTATAACTGCCTGTCTTACAAGCAGATACATTTAAATTGAGAAAAATGCTAATTTTTGCAATTTTTTACTACATTTTGGTGTTTTTCACAATTAAATACTGAACGTATCGAGCAAATTTTGCCAGTAACATAAAGTCCAATGTGTTACGAGAAAACATTCTCAGAATCGCTTGGATAGGTAAAAGCATTCCGAAGTTATTACCACATAAATTGAAACATGTCAGATTTGAAAAATGAGGATCTGTCAGGAAGGTCAAAAGTGGCCAAAGCGGGAAGGTGTTAATACACATATCTGAAATCTAATCTATAGACATTCAAACTTTTCTGGTGGAGCCCTGCTGATTTTGGCTTGATCTGTTGACAATCTAAGGTCTCTGAGGCTAGGCAGCTTGGCAGATAGTCCCCTGACGACTGACATTGGAGACATTTCCATCGAGTTAGATTTTAACCGCTCTGATCATTTGTTTCTTGTGGCGTTAACCTTACTAGCAGACCGGTATTAAGGCTGTGTTAGGTGGTATCAGAGCGTTTTAGATTATCAGAAATGTTAAGTCAGAGACCAATTAACTGATGCTTCCCTTTCTCATAGAAGGGAGGCCAGATCCCTACTGTGGACTCCCCCTCCGTTCTATATAAATATAGTGAATTATTAATGAAAGCTGATCAATAGGTCAAACTAGACCCTAAAAATGTTTCATTTATCAGTTTAATGGCATACTGTTCTATAATTCCAAGTTCCAAGGTTAAGTTTATATGTATATAATAATATACATTATAAAATATGAATAAAAACATGTTTTAGTCTAACGGAAAATAAATAAAGAACAGTAAGGATCCCGATCTGATAAAGCTTTCATATTTGATATATTGTTTCTGAGATTAACACTTTGTGACGAGATACCATGTGCTGTGGTGTCCCTATTTTACAAGTGCAGATGTCTTCTGTCTGTGTTCTATGTAAATAATTGTCACATACTCTTCCCTACAGCCTTTTACTTCCCCAAGACAGATACCTTGTATGCAATTTAATATAGATGAAAAACTGTCCCATGAATCACAGTTCAATAAATATTTGAATTCCGTTCACTACCCATCAAGCCTTGTTATATTCTACATGTGCTTCTAATGCCTCACTATTCCTCTAGGTGCTTACTTTTCTTACCTTAATTCAAATCCTAAAACAGTGCAGCGTTTATTTGTTTCTTCTGTACCTGATAAGCAAGATTGTATACGGCAAACAGAAAATGTAAAATATAAATGGAGTTATACATAATTCAGCAAGCACATATTTAATGCATGAGGTGTATATTTAATGAGTTTAAAATTATTTATATAATTGCTTTTTTTGATGGCATGTATTTCATATCCTGTCTTCTAGGTAAATCATTCTGTAATACCCTTTAACAGTTTCATCTAGGAAGGCGTATATCAAAAGGCTACATAGTTGAAAAGAATAGACCGGCTTTGATTGAAAAAAATATTTTAGTTGCAATCTAATTTCCAGATGAATGAAGAATCTCTTCTAAGTAGCTCCCATCTCAGCGCATACTCATCCTCCTGGCAAATGGAAAAATAGAGGAGCCCTCTGCACTCTAGAAACAATAGGCTAAAATTCAATTTCCACTACTGATTAATGCTATATTTGCACTAATATTAGGTTTGCTCCGTCCAGTGTTTTATAGCTAGTCATTCTTGGCTTTTTTATTTATTTATTTTCTTTACTGCAGCTCTCAAAGATTCGATTTCAAGAACAAACCAGCCAGCGAGGAATAATAACAGCAATAATAACAGTATAGAGAAACAGAGGTGAACTTTGGAAGTGAGCAAACAGATGTCTCTGAATGTTTGCAGTCACCGAGAAAAATAAACATGGACAAATGTGACAGTTGAAATTTGCAGCTTTATTTTTAATATTGTGATTACATAGTTTATCACCCAAAACGGTGTTTAGATTTAACCATTTTGCCAAGCTTACAAACTATGCAATTGCTGAAATATATAGCCATCTGCATTAAAAAATGTTGTGATGCTTTTTGTTATAAATAGTAGCTGTTTTTGTGTGAAGGACTCTATTTATCTCACAAGATACATTAACCTATATAGTGCCACTGTGAAGTACACTAAAGATTTATCAGCAAAGCCCTAAAGCAACATATTGCAATTACAGCAGAAAGCGTTTCAGTATAGCCACATCTGTTTTCCCCCGTTCTTTCTGCTCACTAGCATTGACAAACAAAACCTTTTGTAGCCAAGAACACTTGAAGCTGTAAAAAAAGTTGGCACCAAAGTAGAAAAACGACACATATTTGCATAGACATTAGATGATTTTTAAACTTGTAGACTACCTCATTTTGCCTGGACCTTACACTAGATCCCCTTATAAATCGAGAGGGCACACCGGCTTCGTCCTCCACCTGAATCCAGAGAACACATGAAGGAAACAGACCACATCCAGTTATTGCGAAGTATCTTCACTGGGCAGCTAAGGAAACAGCCTTTAAGGCGTACCGAAAATAAGGAGACCTGATTATTGGTGATAACACGATTATAATATTTAAATATTTTTCAGCCTCTGTTTCCCTGAAAAGAAAGGCTTTCACACCCATTTGCCGTGCTCTATATGATTGGGATACTAGATTCCAACTGTTCTACCTGGCTAAATTAAGAATTCACGATGGAAATCCCATGTTCATCATTGAATACCCAGCAGAAGCTATACATGATCTACAGATGGAAAAAGAAGAAGACTGATTTTAATATCATTCTCTGGGGAGAAAGTTCCTGATATCTAATGCAATGTTTATTTGTTTCTCTGTTAATTTTGTTGATAGGTTGGGTACCAATGAGGACTCTGTTTATGTCCTTAAAACTTGGAAATGTTGTGTTCATGCTATGTTTACTGTGAACGACCAATACCAATATTTTCTATCTTTCAGGCACTTGTTGCACGGTTGGGTAGATCCAACATCTAGTGTTCCAATGCTATTCCTCCGTTTCGCCGGGATTGTAGGTAGTGGCACCACACATCCACAATATTGTTTTACCATTTATCTGTCACCGGAGGGATGAGTGCCACAACCTTTGATAGTTTAGACACCAAACACCAACATAATTACAATTCCTATCATGGAATGTACATCTTAATATTCCAATTAAGTGAAAGAAGGTGCTGATACTTAGAATGGTTAAAACTCAATGTGTTATTTTTACAGGAGACCGATTAGCAAACTACAGCTGCTATTACACTTAAAGTACCCTGGCTGGGGCTTGTACACCTCATTATCGCGAGGGGTGGCACTTTTATTAAAAAAGGAATTGCCATTTGCTATTGAGGAAACTATTAGTGTTCCCAAGGGATGATGTTTGATCCTAAAAGTCCGCATTCACAACACACTTTATCTACTAGTCAACATCTATGCTCCCAACAAAGAACATATATTTTATACAGATATATTACAAACTCTTATAGTATTGTGCCCCGAGTTGGATAGTAATGTTTCATCAACCTTCAGCAATCACTAATTCATTGCACTATTTAGTGACATAACTAGATCTCCGTGACCCTTGGCAGCTAGTTAACTTTAACTCAAAATAATATACTTGTCATTCAGATACACAGCATTTCTTTTCTCAGATAGATTTAATATCAGCCTCACTATTTAGCCCCCATCACAACTCTCAGATCTATTCTGTAGAATTTTCTGATCATGCCCGCATATTAAAAGGATTTTCCAGTCCCTAAAAATGTATGTCCTATCCTCAGGAAATGCGATCATTATGCGATCGGTTAGGGTTCGACTCCCAGCACTAAGGCCATCATCAGGGCAGTACTGGTGGTACTGCCGTCAGAGGGTGGGACCAAGTTTACAAAAAAAAGAAAGGGCCCGCCGCCGCTAACTGCTGTCACGCCCAGTACTCGGTACTAACGACAGCCGCATTCAATTCTATCTGCGTCCTCAGGACGCAGATATGGTTGAATGCTATAGGCTGCAGGCCAAGTTAGGCCTGCAGTCTAAAAGGCACTGGGAAGAATCCCTGCGCAGGCTTGAGTGATGATGTCACTGCATCACCCTGGCCTGTGCAAGGGTCCCGCCCCGAGGCTGCGAAGCGTCATTCGTCATGGGAACGGGGCAAGGTAAGTACAATTTTTCTTACATTTTTTTGGGGGGGCTGTGTGGCACTATATACAAGGGGGGCTGTGTGGCACTATATATAAGGTGTGGAGCTGTGTGGCACTATATACAAGGAGGGGGGCTGTGCGGCACTATATACAAGGGGGAGAACAGTGTGGCACTATATAAATGGGGGGCTGTGTGCCACTATATACAGGGGGGAGCTGTGTGGCACTATATAAAAAGGAAGGAGAACTTTATGGCACTATATACAAGGGGGGACCTGTGTGACACTATATATAAGGGGAAGCTGTGTGGCACTATATACAAGGGTGGAACTGTGTGGCACTATATACAAGAGAGGAGCTGTATGGCACTATATATTAGGGAGATGGGTTGTGTGGCACCATATACAAGGGAGGGAGCTGTGTGGCACTATATAAAAGGGGGAGAACTGTGTGGCACTATATACAAGGGGGAAGCTGTGTGGCACTATATACAAGGGGAGGGGGGAAGCTGTGTGGCACTATATACAAGGGAGGGGGGCTGTGTTGCACTATATACAAGGGAGGGCTGTGTGGCACTATATACAAGGGGAGGGCTGTGTGGCACTATATACAAGGCTAGGACTGTGTGGCACTATATACAAGGGGGGGCTGTGTGGCACTATATACAAAGAGGAGACTGTGTGGAGCGATCTACTAAGGGGAGGAGGCTGTGTGGCGCTATCTACAGGGGGCTGTGTGTGGCAGTATCTACAGGGGGCTGTTTGGGACTATATATGAGGGGGAGGGCTGCGTGGCATTATATACAAGGGAGAAGGTGTGGGGCACTATATACAAGGAGGGGGCTGTGTGGCGCTATCTACTGAGGGGAGGGCTGTGTGGCGCTATCTACAGGGGGGCTGTATGTGGTGCTATCTACAAAGCGCTCTGTAGCACTATATACAAGGGGGAGGGCTGTGTGGCACTATATACACGGGAAGAGGGCTGTGTGGCACTACATACAAGGGGGGAAGCTGTGTGGCACTATATACAAGTGGGCTGTGTGGCACTGTATACAAGGAGGGGGCTGTGTGGCGCTAGCTACTAAGGCAAGGTGCTGTATGTAGCGCTATCTACAGGGGGCTGTGTGGTGCTATCTACAGGGGTTGTGTGTGTGACACTAACTACAGGGGGGCCACGTGGCATTATCTACAGGAGGCACTGTGGCATTATCTACAGGAAGCAGTGCATGGCAATATCTACAGGGAACAGTGTGTGGTAATATATACTGGGGGCAGTGTGGACCACCATCTGCAAGGGGCACTGAGTGTGGCACTGTCTATGCTGGTTTTTATGCTGCCAGTAGTGGTCGCCACATATTGCCTAGCCCTAGTGATGAAGTAAGATATCACTTGGGTGTATACAACCAGATAACCAGAGAGATACTGGCCACCATAGTAGTTGTCAGCCAAACTAGTGCAGACATTTTTGTATCTTTATTTTATGCGGAAATTCTAGAAAGAAAGCCAAGCCCTATTAGCCACTCCCACCCGATAAGCCACGAACCCATAAAATACAACCACCAAAGACGCCACACCCTAAGTGTCCCTGGATAAAAAAAAAAAATTGTTGGCAATTATGCTAGCATATATATGAAATTGCAAAATGTTTTGTACCTTTGTATAAAAACTGAAAATTATTGAAAGCTGTACAAGGGAAAATGCTGGTATTTCAGAATATCTATAAGAAAAGAAAATGTATATTGGCGGTTGGATACTGAGGGGACTAAATTGGGTGCATTAGTTAGTCAGATATGGTCCATTCATGCCTGTATGCTCCATATATCATATATGGAGCCACCAACATGGGGGCCTATTCATTAGATCAGGTTTGTTGCTGTGCCAATCCTGGCTCTCCATTTTAGATGGCGGGTATGTAGATACGAGCACCACCTTTATGTGCGTTGAGTGGGACACTTGGAAGGGGTTGTGGTTACTGATATAGAAATTCATGCATGATGTGCCCTGTCTCCGCAAGCTATGTATTATTGCAATATGTATTATTTGCAACCTGACCCACCTATATGAACGTATTGCGTACCCAGGTTTTATCCAACACAAAATCCTTACTATGGTAATAGATACTAACCTATCAATAGTTAATACCGCTACTCAGGAAGTAGCCACGTGACAAAGGGCCGGATCCTAAGAGACGGACAATGCCAGTTCCATTGTTTACAGCTTTGCGCTTGCGCCATGGTGGAACAGGTCAATGGGAAGTGTTGAGAGAATCTATAGACATCATTGATTGGCCACGAAATGCTATGGCAGTAAACGCATGCGCACTTCCAGCTGCCAGATGCCATTTGTAATTTATAATTGATAGAATGCAATCATTGATAGTATTGGCTCCCATTTTCTCCTCCTATTTTTAAAGGTGCACTGTTGATATTAATGCTGATGGTATTCACTCTGTATTATCCATGTAATTACATTGAATATGCATCTTATATAATAAATTTAACTGATCACTGATTAGCATATGTAACACTATAAATTTCTGACGCTTGCATGATGGAATAGCTTGAAAAAACCTCGTGGAGGTTGAAACAGTGGACAACATCACATTTAATAGGTAAAGTGCACTATTATACTTGCATAGTATTTACACTGTTACGGAGGGCCCCAAACACAATATAGAATGTAAAGCAACATTTTCCTATAATTTGGGGACTTACCCCTTACATTTGTAAACTCACCTTAAGCTCCTGTGCAAATATATAAGATCAACCGGGCTGACTTTTTGCCTAATTACTTCGGAGGAACGTTGAGCAAATAGTGGAGGGGATCCAGTGGGATATAAAATTTGAAAGAATCCTCAACTACACTTCTCACTTCTTTCCAATAGAAAACTATTAGGTGGCAGTCCCAGAAGACATGAGCAAGGGTACCAACAACTTGAGATGACCAATAGATAGATTGAATGGAAAGATTTAAGGAGTAAAGGAGAGCTGGTGTATGGTACCAATGAATCAAAAGTTTAAATTGTGTTTCTTTGTAGGTGGTGGAGATGGAAGATTTAGCAGCTTGGTTCCAAATAATTTGTCATAATGTGAAAGGGTTAGTTTTACCTAGAGCGGTTTCCCATTTAGTCATATATCTGTGATGAATAGGTGTGTCACCCACTCAGGAGGAAAGAATTTGATACATCATGGAGATGAGGCCCTTAGTAGAAGTTCCAGTACGGCACAGCCCTGGTGATAATGACAATTTTCATTTTCTGGGAGATGGGGAGATCAGTTTAGAAACGTAAAAGATTGAAGTTCCAATTTGGAAGCATCGACCATGATATCTTTTTTTTTTAATCAAATAGTTTTTATTGACACATTTTTCCCAATATACAAACAATCAATACATAAGACAGTAACAATTCCCCCTTCCCCCTCCCCCCAACATATCCCACCCACTTGCAAAGAGCACTATGCACAAAAATATTCCACCTGAGCACAAGTCTCCCAGCCCTATTCCAACTGCGCACAATCCCCCCTCTAAATCTGTAACAAATTATAATGAAATTATTGCATAAGTCCAAGAGGTACAGTGTTTATAAGAGAGGTAGACTGCAACCCGGCAACCTCAACCAATTTGTCCATTGACCTGCAAACTGTTTGGGAGCACCACGTTTGAGATATATCACCTTCTCCATCAGAATAATACTATTCATACGATTAATCAATTCCCTGTGTGCCTGCGCAAATTAAGCCAACCAACCCATAGCTATCAGCTTACGAGCCTGAAACAATATCTTTTTAATCGCCAGTTTTTGTAAAACAGTAACCTCAAGATCTTCTACATACCCAAAAACACCTACCAGTGGAACACGCGGCACCTGGATATCAAACACCCTATCAACCAACGCAGATACCTCTTCCCAATACCTCTGCAGAATAGAACACCCCCACAACATATGGATAAGATCTGCCTGCTCCTCCGAACACCTTGGGCATCACGCATCAGGCCGAAGACTCATTTTCTTTAACAACACCGTAGTACGATAAACTCTATGAAGCAAGAATAATTGAGATCTCCGGTGTGCTACATTAAGTGAGATCAACCGGACATCCGCCAATATGGTTTTCCAAACATCTACAGAAATATTTCCCACATCGCGTGACGATTTTTCTCTCACCTGATCCAGAGGGGATTCCAGCACAAAACCCAACAATTGCCCGTATAAGAACGAAATAACACCCTTCACATTGCCGCCAGTTTCAAGCACATTCAAAACTACAGAAGCCTGTATTTCCGTTGGGGACTCTCCGTATTGCATAGTCAAAGCATGCCGCAACTGCAAATACTGATAGAAGAAAGTATTCGGTAGAGTAAACTCATCCTTTATTTGTTGAAATTATTTAAGTACACCATCCGTATATACATGCGAAATTAAAATAACTCTGGCAGACTACTGTTGCTCAAACCCCTGCAATTGATATAACTCCCATATCTTGATATTTCGCCATAAAGGAGTGAGCCGAGTAATCCTCGTGATGTCCTGGATATCCCTGGTCTTCCACCAGACTTTATGCATTAACCCCTTCCCGCAACTTCACGTACAGTTACGTCATGGGAGATGGCCTTTTCCCGCATCTCCACGTAACTACGTCATGGAGATGAAGCTGGCTCAGGAGCTGAGCCAGCGACATCACCGCCGGGTGACAGCTGTATGTTACAGCTGGCACCCTGAGGTATCAGCCAGGACCGGAGCTAGCCTCCGATCCGACCGATCAAACCCCTCACATGCTGTGTTCAATAGAGATCGCAGCATGTGAGGAGTTTATAGCCATCGGCACCCCAGCAGCGTGATCGCTGGGTTGCCGATGGCTGCAAAGGCGATCGGAGGGCTAATACTTACCTCCCGATCAGCCTGTAACGGAATCCTCCTATGTCCCGTCGTCGGCGGGGCCCAGGAGGCTTCCGGTACCATCGGCAAGATGGCGCCGGCTCAGCTTCCGGTTCAGAAGCTGAGCCGGCGTCATCAGCTGTGGGTGATTTATCGGCAGGAACCGGAGCTAGCTCCGATTCCTGCCATTAACCCCTTCAATGCAGCGATTCAATGCAATCGCTGCATCAAAGTGGTTTGTATGCAATCGGCAGCCTTGCCATGCGATGGCAAGGCTGGCGACTGCTACTATGGCAACAGGTTGCCTAACAATGGCTTCCTATCTGCCATTACGTTAGCCGATTAGGCCCCGCCCGGAGGCGGAGCCTGATCGGCTTGCTGTCAGTGAACAACTGACAATTCTAATACATTGCACTACATAGGTAGTGCAATGTATTAGAACATCAAAAAAAACTGTTGGACCTTCAAGTCCCCTAGTGGGACTAAAGAAAAGTGTTAAAAAAAGTGTAAAAAAATGTAAAAATAAAAGTTGTAAAAAATACAATAAAAGTTTCAAATAATAACACAAAACACAATCGCCCTTTTTCCCTTATCAAGTCATTTATTAATGAAAAAAATGATAAAGCCATACATATTTGGTATCGCTGCGACCGTAACGACCTGAGTTATAAAAATATGATGTTATTTATTCCGCACAGTGAACGCCGTAAAAAAAATAACTAAAAAATACTGACATAATTGCTATTTTTTGGTCACTTTATCTTCCAAAAATTGAAATAAAAAGTGATCAAAAATTCGCATGTACCCAAAAATGGTGTCTATAAAAACTATAACTCATCTCGCTAAAAACAAGCCCTCATACAGCTCCGTCAACGAAAAATGTAAAACCGTTATGGCTCTCACAACTTGGCGACAGTAAAAATCCATTCTCTTTACAAAAGTTATTTTATTGTGCAAAAAGTTGTAAAACATAAAAAGTGCTATAAATTAAGTATCACCGGAATCGGACTGACCCGCAGAATAAAGCTAACATGTAATTTATAATGCGTGGCGAACGCTGTATAAAAAAAAATAAAAAAATATGGCAGAATTGCTGTGTTTTGGTCACCTTGCCTCCCAAAAAAAAAGGATAACAAGTGATCAAAAAGTCGCATGCACCCCAAAATGGTACCAATAAAAACGACAGCTCGTCACACAAAAAAAAACAGCCGTCATACCACTACATCTATGAAAAAATAAAATTAGTCAAGGCACCAATAAGTTAGGAAATAAAAAATATGCAGTTGTGCCGGCCTGAGGGGAACATTTCTTCTGTTTCAAGTAGCGAATTATCAAGGCCCCTAAAATTAGGGAACCAGGAAGGGGAGGGCCCAAACATATCTGTTGGAAGTGAGGGCGCTCGTATTATACCAGGACAACACTACCCAGCAAGATTCCCCAAACTTCAAAGGTGCGGAGTGCGGACCAAAAGGGGAATAAGTAAGGACCATTTATTAGTCCAACACCGGCCTGTGCAGAAAGGATTGTGTCACAGCGTAACACACATCTATGGATTATTTTATTGTTTTTTTTTACCCCACTATACCACCTGACTATGCCCCTTATATACTCCAGCCCGCCTTACATGTACCCCCCCCATTATAAACGGAAACAGCAGTAAGACTCCAAACAAAACTACTACAAGCAAAATCCACGCTCCAAAAGCCAAATGGCGCTACCTCCCTTCTGAACCCTACAGTGTGCCCAAACAGCAGTTTCCTTCCACATATATGGCATCGCCATACCCGGGATAACCCTTTTAACAATTTTTGGGGTGTGTGTCTCCAGTGGCACAAGCTGGGCGCCACTTATTGGCATATCTATTGAAAAAACATTTTCACTCTGCAACATTGCGTGCACACCAATTTCTGCCAATCACCTGTGGGGTTAATATGCTCACTACACCCCTAGGTGAATACCTTGAGGGGTGTAGTTTCCAAAATGGGGTCACTTCTGGGGGGGGATCCACTGTTTTGGTCCCACAGGGACTTTGCAAATGCGACATAGCGACCAGAAACCAATCCAGCAAAATCTGTACTCCAAAAGCCAAATGGCGCTCCTTCCCTTCTGAGCCCTACTCTGTGCCTAAACATCAGTTTATGACCACATATGTGGTATTGCCGTACACAGGAGAAGTTGCTTTACAAGTGTTGGGGTGCTTTTTTTCATTTATTTGTTGAGAATGTGAAACATTTTCAGCTAAAACTACGTCTTATTGAAGAAAAAGGATTTTTTTTATTTTCACTGCCCAATTCTAATAAAATCTATGAAACACCTGTGGGGTCAAAATGCTCACTACACCCCTAGATGAATTCCTCAAGGGGTGTAGTTTCGTGAATTGATTCACTTTTGGGGAGCTTCCACTGTACTGACACCTTAGGAGCTTTGCAAAAGTGACATGGTGTCAAGAAACCAATCCAGCAAAATCTGTGCTCCAAAAGCCAAATGGCACTCCTTCTCTTCTGATACTTGCCGTGTGCCCAAACAGCAGTTTATGACCACAAATGGGGTATTGCCGTACTCCAGAGAAGTTGCTTTACAAATGTTGGGGTTCTTTTATTCCTTTCTTTGTTGAGAAAATGAAAAATGTTGAGCTAAAGCTACGTCTTATTGGAAAAAAATGATTTTTTTTTATCTTCACTGCCCAATTCTAATAAAATCTATGAAACCACTGTGGTTTCAAAACACTCACTATACCCCTAGATGTATTCTTCAAGGGGTGTAGTTTCCTAAATGGAGTCACTTTTTTGGTGTTTTCACTGTTTTGGTCCCTTAGGGGCTTTGCAAATGCGACGTGGTCTCCGCAAACCATTCCTGCTAAATTTGAGCTCCAAAAGCCAAATGGCGCTCTTTCCCTTCTAAGCTCCGTCGTGTGTCCAAACAGCCGTTTATGACCACATGCGGGGTATTGTTTTACTCGGGAGAAATTGCTTTACAAAAGTCGTGGTTCATTTTCTCCTTTTAGTCCTTGTGGAAATTAGAAAAAAATTAGCTAAACTTACATTTTCTTTGAAAGAATGTAGATTTTCATTTTCACAGCCTACTTCCAATAATTTCTGCAAAAAACCTGCGGGGTCAAAAAGCTCACTATACCCCTAGATAATTTCCTCAAAGGGTATAGTTTCCAAAATGGGGTCACTTTTGGGGGATTTCCACTGTTTTGGTGCCGCAAGAGCCTTTCAAACCCGACATGGAGCCTAAAATATTTTCTAATAAAAAGGAGGCCCCAAAATCCCCTAGGTGTTCCTTTGTTTCTGAGGCCTGTACTTCAGTCAATAAGTGCACTAGGGCCACATGTGGGGTATTTCTAAAAACTGCAGAATCTGGGCAATAGATATTGAGTTGCGTTCTTGGGTAAAACTTTCTGTGTTACAAAAAAAATAGTTGAAAAATGAATTTCTGCAAAAAAAAAAAAGAAATTTGAACATTTCACATCTACTTTGCCTTAATTCCTGTGAAACATCTAAAGGGTTAAGAAACGTTCTAAATGCTGTTTTGAGTACTTTGAGGGGTGAAGTTTTTAAAATGGGGTGACTTATCGAGGGTTTCTAATATATAAGGCCCTAAAATCCACTTCACAACTGAACTGGCCCCTGTAAAAATAGCCTTTTGAAATTTTCTTGAAAATGTGAGAAATCGCTGCTAAAGTTCTAAGCCTTGTGATGTCATAGAAAAATAAAAGGATGTTCAAAAAACGATGCCAATCTAAAGTAGACATATGGGTGATGTTAATTAACAACAATTTTGTGGGGTATAACTATCTGTCTTACAAGCAGATACATAAAAATTTAGAAAAATTATATTTTTTGCAATTTTTCGCAAAATTTAGGTGTTTTTCACAATTAAATACTTAATGTATCGAGCAAATTTTGCCAGTAACATAAAGTCCAATGTGTCACGAGAAAACATTCTCAGAATCGCTTGGATAGGTAAAAGCATTCCGACGTTATTACCACATAAAGTGAAACATGTCAGATTTGAAAAAATTGTCTGTGTCCTGAAGGCCAAAACAGGCTGTGTCTTGAAGGGGTTAAAGAAAGAGTGGCATAGGAATGGGTGGAAGTTTAAAGCGCTGCGCTTCCAGCAGGGAAAACAAGGAACCATGCCCGAACAAATTTGTTAATATTGCACCACTTGAGCCTCCACAATCTGAGTTCCCCCAACCTTTAAAACATTGCAATTATTGTTTATCATGAGCTGAAAGTGCCTCCTGTGCTTCTTTCCAATGTTTCAAGTTTTCCTGTGTAGGATCTACTACATAACTCCCCTCCGTGTCCTGCAGTCTAGATTGTTTCAGGTCTCCTAACTCCCTATTCTTCCGTTTGACTCTAGATATCTCCTGTATAAATACAATGCGTTCCAAATTATTATGCAAATGTTATTTTTCGCTGATTTTCCTAAAAAGTCGATGCAAATGACAGTCAGTATAATCTTCAAGCCATCAACCATTGGAGTGTAAGGCAAATTTTATTGAACAAATCTCCTAATGATAACAGTTTGTTTTTTTAGAAGTAAAAAAACTCAAAATGCACTGTTTCAAATTATTATGCACAACAAAGATCAAAACATTTTAAAGGTTGTAAAGAGAACTAAAATGGTAATTTGTTGAATTTGCAGCATCAGGAGGTCATATTTACAGAAATCAAAAGTTCTTTCAATAAAAAAAAAACTTAACAGGCCAAGTTACATGTTAACATAGGACCCCTTCTTTGATATCAACTTCACAATTCTTGCATCCATTGAATTTATGAGTTTTTGGACAGTTTCTGCTTGAATATCTTTGCAGGATGTCAGAATAGCCTCCCAGAGCTTCTGTTTTGATGTGAACTGCCTCCCGCCCTCAGATATTTTGCTTGAGGATGCTCCAAAGGTTCTCAATAGGGTTGAGGTCAGGGGAACATGGGGGCCACACCATGAGTTTCTCTCCTTTTATGCCCATAGCAGCCAATGACACAGAGGTATTCTTTGCAGCATGAGATGGTGCATTGTCATGCATGAAGATAATTTTGCTACGGAAGACACGGTTCTTCTTTTTGTACCACGGAAGAAAGTGGTCAGTCATAAACTCTACGTACTTTGCAGAGGTCATTTTCATACCGTCAGGGACCCTAAAGGGGCCTACCAGGTCTCTCCCCATGATTCCAGCCGAAAACATGACAGCCACCTCCTTGCTGATGTCGCAGCCTTGTTAGGACATGGTGGCCATTCACCAACCATCCACTACTCCATCCATCTGGACCATCCAGGGTTGCACGGCACTCATCAGTAAACAACACAGTTTTAAAATTAGTCTTCATGTATTTTTGAGCCCACTGCAACCGTTTCTGCTTGTGAGCATTGTTTAGGGGTGGTCGAATAATAGTTTTATGCACACTTGCAAACCTCTGGAGGATCCTACACCTTGAGGTTCGCGGGACTCCAGAGGCACCAGCGGCTTCAAACACCTGTTTGCTGCTTTGCAATGGCATTTTAGCAGCTGCTCTCCTAATCCTATTAATTTGTCTGGCAGAAACCTTCCTCATTATGCCTTTATCTGAACTAACCCGTTTGTGCTCTGAATCAGCCACAAATTTTTTCACAGTACGATGATCACGCCTAAGTTTTCTTGAAATATCCAATGTTTTCATAGCTTGTCCAAGGTATTGCACTATTTCACGCTTTTCGGCAGCAGAGAGATCCTTTTTCTTTCCCATATTGCTTGAAACCTGTGGCCTGCTTAATAATGTGGAGCGTCGTTCTTAAGTAGTTTTCCTTTGATTGGGCACACCTGGCAAACTAATTATCACAGGTGTCTGAGATTGATTACAATGATCCAAAGAGCCCTAAGGGTATGTGCACACGAGAAGTGGCTTTTACGTCTGAAAAGACAGACTGTTTTCAGGAGAAAACAGCTGCCTCGTTTCAGACCTAAAAGCTCCTCCTCGCATTATGCGAGGCGTCTTTGACGCCCGTAAATCTTGAGCTGCTCTTCATTGACTTCAATGAAGAACGGCTCAAATTACATTGCAAAGAAGTGTCCTGCACTTCTTTGCCGAGGCAGTCATTTTACGCGTCGTCGTTTGACAGCTGTGGGCAGAATGGGCAGATGTTTGCCGACGTATTGTAGCCCTATTTTCAGAAGTAAAACGAGGCATAATACGCCTCGTTTACGTCTGAAAATAGGTTGTGTGAGCCCAGACACAATACCATCCATGAGTTTAATTGAAAAACTAATAATTAAATGTTTATGACACTTAAATCCAATGTGCATAATAATTTGGAACACGGTGTATACCTCTAAGAAAGGCCTGCATAGCATCTCAAACTATAAGCAAAGAGGTGGATCCCGCATTTTGTTGAAAATATTCCTCCAATCTAACCAATACACCCCCACCCACCAATTTTTAACCAAAATGGATTAAGTTTCCAACCCAGACCTCTATTTAAGGCCACCCTCTGCAAACCCAGCTTTACCAATACAGGATTGTGATGTGATAAAGAACGAGGTAGGTAACGTACACCTTGTAGCGTCCATGGCCACGGGCTGTCGGGTTTATTCACCTCCCGACGCCCGCAGCCATGGATCCGTGAGCTCTGGTCCCTATCTCCTTACTAGGAGACGCCAGCGCTCACTTACGCTCTGGTCTGCTGTGTCCCGTAGGGGGCGCGCGCACGCTCGTGCCCGCTATTAAAGGGCCAGCGCGCGCGCACACCTGTAAAACAATCATCATCATCAACCACATGATTTCCTGGTCTATAAGAAGGCCCCAGTCCTTCTGATCCTTGCCTGAGCATTGTTAGTTATCCCAAGTCTGTCTTGCAAATGGTTCCTTAGTGTTTCCCATTCCAGTTGTTACCCGTGCTCTGTTACCTGTTCCTGTATCCCATGCTGTTCTTGTTCCTGTGCCTACTAGTGTCGGAGTCATGTCTACTGCACCTGCTTTTGTTTGCCACATCCTGTGTCTTCTGCCACGTCCAGTGTTTTCTGCCACTTCCAGTGTTTTCTGCCACGTCCAGTGTCTTCTGCCACATCGGATACCGCCCGCCACGTCTGGTGCTACCTGCTGAACCGACCTCCATCTGTGCTGAAGCCACAGCCACTGTCTGGACTAGTTCAGGTACCCAAGTGTTACTAACTACTATAGACTTTCGTATAGACTGTGACCTGGTCAGCTGCCTCTTCGCTACGGCGGAGCGGCCTAGTGGGTCCACATACCCTGTGACCGTGACACACCTTCAACACATGACAACATTCGAGTATTTCCCAAACACAAGTCAATATGAGACAAGGAATTATGAGAGAAAGAGTAACATGAATATTGTCTCAGGTTTGGTTCTCGCAGCCTCCAAAGGTCTTGCAGGTCCAACTCCCTCAGAAAATGATCAAATCTGGTAAAACCTGGGGAAACAGTCATAGCAGCCACTGGAAATTTATCTAATATCGGGTCAATAAAATCACCCATTACGACCAATGGAGCCTCCGGATCATGAACCAAAAACCCCAGAGCCGACTTAAGCACTGTACTAGAGAATGAGGGCGGGACATAAATTGCAATGACAATACATACAATACCATAGAGTTTACAATGTAAGCATAAATAAAGTCCCTCTGCGTCTACGGCCGACTTAATACGTTCAAACGGCAGATTTCTATGAACTAAAATACTAACACCCCTTGAATAAGAGGAGAACATGGAATGGAACGCATGTGCAATCCATGCCCTTTTAAATAAGTGCACAGAATCGGGTAATAAATGTGTTTCCTGCAGGCACACCAGAGCAGGGAGATGATCCTGTAGGGCATTAAAGATTGCATAACGTTTGGGAGCATCATTCAAACCTCGAACATTCCACGTCAGAAGATTAACTGTCCCCGCCATAATGACATATATAGAATAGCCAACATAATACCTTGTTACCACTAAATGAAATAGGTAAAAGCTCTCTTACCTGTGCATAGTACTCTTTAACAAACCTGTCATCCCATCCCCACCCCTGAACATACCCAACAAAACAAAAAAATACATAAGACAGCAATTTCAGCCTCCCATATGAGAAGGCGAGGGGGGGGGGGGTATTGAAATAAAGCCCCAGCCACAAAACATGCAGTGTAAACCGTACAAATTTCGAAATGAACCAGAATCTAGAAATAGGAAACACCAAGATAGCAAGAAGCTACCTCGTAATAGGACTGCATTGCTGTTAGTTATAGCCACCTGTAACATATAACAAGGCAATATTCCAAAAACATTTCTCCCAGCATCTGTAGGAGATTAACTACCATAATCACATTACTCAGGTATGCAATAGACAGAAGTAAAAATTTCAAAAACATAAGTAAGCGGGTATAACAAATTTGTCCAGCAACCGGCACAAAATCTTGAAGCAGTATTTAGGTCAGAACCAACTTGCTGCAACTCCAAATGAAAAGGCACATTTCGAAGCAGAGCGAAAGTATAAGATCTCAAGTAACTTCTCTATTATCTTGTCACAGACATGGCGTTCTATCCAAGACATGGCTTTCATCAGCGTAGCAAAAAAGTGAGTCTCACCCAACGCCGGAACACGAAGCCTCGCCGGATATATCATACCGTATGCGACTTTCAAGTTGCATAGTTTATGCTTAACTTTCAGAAACTTAGCTCTCTTCCGTTGCACTTCTGCTGAGTAATCAGGATAGATAAACACGTCAGAACCGTGAATAGTAAGATCTGTATGATCCCTAGCTTTACGAAGCACCATGTCTCTGTCCTTGAAATGCAGCAATTTAATCAAGATTGGACGTGGTGGAGCCCCAGGTGGTAAAGGCCTGGTGGGGACCCGATAAGCCCTTTCAATAGCAAATAATGGTGTCAAATTAGGTGGCCAATTTTTTCCTGAAATCATTTAAAAAAAAAATCATCAGGATTATTTCCTTCAGCCCTTTCAGGGACACCCACCAATCTGATATTATTGCGGCGTGATCTATTCTCCAGATCATCCGTTTTCGCCCGCAGAGCCACAATCTCTTGGGCTTGTTGTCTAGTGTCTCTAACCATTGGTGTCACAGTGTCCTCTAACTCTGAGACCCGACCTTCCATCGCGGTCGTGCGTTCCGGTACTTTCTGTATGTCATGCTTGCTTATAGCCAAAGATTCCATAATGCCCCCCACTTGCATCTGAAGGGCACACAGGGTAGAATTACATTGTTTGACAACCATAAACACATCCTTAAGCGTGTGTTCAGAGTTAGCGTCGGACTGTGTAAAAGTCTCCGAAAAAGGAATAACAATCCCCAGATAACAATCCCCATCCAGCATCAGTTACATCAGAAGTATTCCCCTCCGGCTCCATATTAACAAACGAATTGACAGGTATAGGATCAGTAAAAGACCAACTTTGGGAAGGCGAAAGTCAAGATTGAGCATATTGCTCGAGGCGTGCAGCTATCTCCTTCTGCGTATCAGGTCTTTTGGGCAGTCTAACCGAAACAGCAGTGCCATCTTGAATGCCTTTCTCTTTCGCCCCCTGACCACCTTTACTTTTTTTTTAGACATAATGTCGTTCCTTAGGGTAGTCTGTAGGAAGCTAGGACCACACTGCAGACTTAATTTAGGTCCGATATACTGCGTCTTGTTCACGGCCCCAATGATAATCGGGATATCATGTAGTCATGAGACCCAGGTGTACAAGCTCCAGTAAGTGCTGCAAAGCACAACACGATCCAACAGTCCTGTGCTAACTCTGAGTCCTCCGTGACAGAGAGCAGAATAGCTACCAAGCGGCTGCAACTTGGTGTCCGATAGCTCCTCTGGTCTAAGGCAGATGAAGCAAACAATGTGTCAGGCCAAGAAGAAAAGTTGGAATCACCGCACTCCACAATCCCAGAAAGAGTCCAATGTCTGACCAACATCAAAAGGACCTCTTAAATGAAAGTACTGGTAAGTTTAAGCAGGATTATCCAGGATGGCTGGTAGGAGCTCCTGCAATACACGTCCGGCTCCATGCTAGGCTAGGCCACGCCCCCATCGACCATGGTATCTAAGTGAAAGAGACCCACCGAGGACGAATCTCATACCATGGGAGAAAATAAGCTTTCAATTATGGAAGGATTGTATAAAATAGAAATCATAGGAGAATTTGTTTACGCCAAAGAAGAGCGTCATTGAGAGAAGATCCAAACATTACTGGTAATTTTCATGGGGCCTTGTAAGTTGGCAGGAGCAGGGGGGATCTTAAGGCCACCACAAGGAGTTAGGATGCACGAGGCAAGTTACAGCTTCTCGATTTGTTCCATATAGTAAAAGGAAGTTTGGAAGCCCAAGAAAAAATATGCCTAAGATGAACCGCCCAATAATATCTAATGATATCAGGATCCGAGAGGAACCATGTGAATATATCAATGATTTCGGTATTTTATGTTGCTTAGTGTGCCATATAGAATGAAAAATAGCGCTTGTAGGGACTTGAGCTCCGGCAATGGAATTCTAACTAGAAGCGTTTCAAAGTAACTTGGGCAAGAGGGTCAAATTAACTGCAGAAATATGCCACAGTAAAGAGATGTGTTGAGATTTTGATTCATGGAGGAGGAATCTCGTTTTCTGGAAAAAGTGGGGTTACAGGAGTAAAGTGTGAAAAATGTAGCAGAGTGATGCACCCCTAGATATTTACTGTATTTTTCGGACTGTAAGACGCACCTGATTATAAGACGCACACAAGTTTTAGACAACAGAAAATAGGAAAAAATTTCGTATTTTACTTCTTTTACAAAGAAAAAACTATTGGTTAAAAAACATAATTTGTTCAGTTTCACCACATTCTGAGAGCCATAACTTATATTTTTTCATTGTTTGAGCGGTGTGAGGGCTTATTTTTTTGCGGGATGAGCTTTAGTTTTTATTAGCACCATTTTTATGGTACATACAATTTTTTTGTCATTTATTTCATTCTTTTTAGTGCTATGGTGACCAAAAGACAACGATTCTGGGGTTTTAATTATTACTTTTTTTTTACGCTGTTCACTGTGTGAGTGAAATAATGCTACAGCGATACCAATTTTTTTTATAAGTGCTTGGGGAAAAATGGTAAAATATTTTTTTTTTTAAATTTGAAAAAAATTTTATGCTCCTGAAAACTTATCTAACTTTTTTTTTTACACATTTTATTCGTTCCCCTAGGGTACTTGAACCAGCGATCATTAAATAGATCGCTGGTACAATACACTGCAATACATGGATGAGTTACGGAAATAGCTCAACTCGCTGAGCTACGGTATTTCCATAACTCCCATAGTAGTGAATGGCCGTTACAGAAGCAGTGTAGCATGCTACGCTGTTTCTATAACTAATATTCAGTTCTAAGGGAGTTACAGAAACTGCGTAGATCAGCGAGTTACGTTGTTTCCGTAACTCGACCATGTAATCAGGAAGTGGCCGAAAGACAGCGGGTAAGATAAAACGGGGTTTAGGGGGCCCCGTTCTAGGGATAGATGCAGACCCGCATCTATCTGACATTTATGACATATCCTGTGGATATGTCATAAATGTCCTTCATGGGAAAACCAATATATAAATGCCGCGGTCGCTATTGACTGCTGCATTTAACTAGTTAAATGGCCAGGAACAGCGCCATCGCTGTTCCTGGCCGTTATAGCAGCGTGTCAGATGTAAAACACAGCTGAAATCTAAAGTGTATAGAGCGGGCTCAGCGTGTGAGCCCGCACCATACATCATCCCCGCTCCATGATGTGTCGTGAAGCGGTTAAGTAAGGAGCAGCCAGGGGGCTGCCGGGTCCCTTGACTGACAACTATAAGACGCAGGGACTTTTTAGCAAGATTTATTCTTGCTAAAATCTGCGTCTTATAGTCCGAAAAATACGGTAATCAAAGTGTCTTTGCACTGGTAATTAAAGTTCTGCCAAATTAAATTCAGTATATCAGGGGAAGATTAAGAGGGAGAGTCTGTTTTTAAGGTATTCATTTTCTGTCCCGAAAGGTGACTATGCTCCTGTGGTGTGGCATACAGGATAATGAGAGTAGGCTGGGGATTCGGAAGGGTAAGCAGCACATCATCTGCAAAAACAGAAATCTTAAATTCCTTTTCCCTCACCATAATGCCCTTTATGTATGGGAATTGTCAGATCCTGGCAGCTAGAGGTTCTATACATAAGGAAAACAGGAGGGCGACAATGGAGAGCCCTGCCTGGTGCCATTAGAAATGCCGTCCGGCGCCATTTTCCTGTGGACCGGAAGTCGCGGCCGGACAGTAATATTACTACTTCCGGTCGCGACTTCCGGATTTGTGCACTTGGACCAGCGGCAGCAAACGGAGCGGACGGGCCGGAGGGAGCCGCGGCGGCAGGGGCAGGTAAGAGATTTCAATGTATGTCGTGTTTGTGTGTGTTTACTACTGTATGTAAACCTACTACACTGTGTGTTAGCTCAAAAAATGGCGACACACAGTGTAGGAGGTTACACCGTTCAAACCCCTTGTTTATCCCGGCACTAGCCAGGATAAAGGAGGGGGGGATGCTGAGAGCTCACTAGAGCGAGGGCTTTTTACCCAATTTTGCAATGCTGCAATTTTGGGAATAGCTCCATCTAGTGACCAAAAATGGGTAGTATTATAAATTAGAATTAATTTATAATATTTCCTGACTCGTGAAAAAATCAAAAAAATTTGAACAATGTTTAATCATCCACACACTAAATGTTTAATTAAAAAAAAAAACAACATGTTTTTCTGGCAACACATTCCCTTTAAGTCAGAGACCAAGAGGGCTATGAGCCTGTAACTTGCACAGTCTTGTGGATCTTTGCCTGACTTGGGTATAAGAGTATATTGGGAAAGTAGAATAGTGGGGGGGGGGGGGAGTAAGAGCCCTCCAAGAAGGAGTTTAACAGAGGAAGGAGTTCGGGAAGAATCTTTGCTTGATATGTTTTGTAATAGAGGTAGGTAAACCTGTCAGGTCTAGGAGTATCGCCGATAGGCAACTCTTTAACATCTTAACGACCGCCCATACGTCTTTTCACGGTGGCTGTTAAGGGTACTTATGCCCCAGCGCTGTGACATAAGCCTTGCAGATGTCCCGTGCCGGCTAGAGCGGGTATTGAGCTGGCTAAAGACAGCCGTATATAAGGGGTTAAACGGGCGGGATCAATGCTGATTTCGATCCCGCCCATTTAACCCCCTTAGATGAAGCTCTCAACAGTGACAGCCGCATCTAAGTGGTTTGAGAGGGAGGGGGATCCCTCTCTCACCCCATTGGCACTCATGCAATGCAATCTTTGGTGTGCTGTTGGCTTTTATGGCAGCTGGGGGTCTAACAAAGGCCCCCAGGTCTGCCTTTAGTGAATGCCTGCTAGGCCATGCCAGAGGTAAGGCCTAACAGGTGCCTGTCAGTTTTACACTGACAGGCAATAATACACACCCGCAATGCGATCTTTGGTGTGCCGTTGGTTTTTATGGCAGCCGGGGGTCTAATAAAGGCCCAAGGTCTGCCTTAATGAATGCCTGCTAGGCCATGCCAGAGGCATGGCCTAACATGTGCCTGTCAGTTTTACACTGACAGCAATAATACCCTGCAATACAGAATTATTGGAGTAAATTATAAAAGCAATCAAATGATCGCATAGTAAAGTCCCCTAGTGGGACTAAAATGAAAAGTTAAAAAAAGTTTAATAAAGTTTATAATAAATAAATAAAACTCGCAAGTAAAAAACAAAAATGAAAAACCCACTTTTTCCCTTTACAAAATGCTTTATTATGAAAAGATAAAAAATAAATAAAAAAGTTACACATATTTGGTATTGTCGCGTCCGTAACGACCCCAACTATAAAAAATATTTTATTATTAAACCAGCATGGTGAACGCCATAGAAAATAAAATAAAAAACAATGCCAGAATTAATGTTTTCTGTTCATCCTGCCTTCAAACGTTTTTGATAAAAACGATCAAAAAGTCGTATGTAGTCCAAAGTCATATGTACTAATAAAAACTACAAGTTGTCCCGAAAAAAATAAGCCTTTATATAGGTATTTCAAAAATAAAAAAATAAATAAATATTTTCCAAAACATACCAGGCACTCTTTGGGATAAGAATAATTTTGTATACATTTTTATTAAATTCCATATAAAAATATATTTTTAAGATTTTTCATATATATATATATATATATATATATATATATATATATATATCTTTCCTCTTTTCTCCATAATGCAAAACATTTTTGGGGGGAAAAGGAAAGGGTGTAAGAAAACACATTTGTATCAAACTAGATGTACATAATTTAAAAAAATGTCTCCTGGCCAGGATACCAACACAGACTTTTGTAACCTTACTTCCATCAATTTATCTCCCTCTAAACATAATGACATGTCATGATAAGGAATCTAAGAATTATAAATTCTATACACAAGCCTTTAAACAGATCCCTATAAGTAGTTAGCTGCAAGAACCGGTTCTTGAGATATTTATTCAGACACCGTTGGTCTCAGTTCACACTTGCGTTTTTTTCTTTTTTTGGAAATTTCATCCGAAACTGGCAAGAACAGTTCCTCTTATATGATAGCAATAAAAGTTTAGGTAAAGAAACAGATACTCATCTTCATGTTGATCCCGCAACACCGAACGGACTGGAGATTCCCTCCTTACCACTATGTTCCTCCTCCTGGAACAATTGTAGGGTTTAAGGCAGATTTTGGAAATATACCAATCAGGTTTTTCACCCCTTCGATCTCATCAATGGCAGGTCACCGTTCTCACATGAGAGATTCTCCTTATATCCACTCCATCAACGCTCAATGCTTATGTTGAGTAGCTTAGATTTTCATACTCGGGGGCAGCCGAGATTTCACACAAAGGTGAACAGATTTTTTGGCGGTGAAGCACACTCCTACGTTGAAGAGTCGGTATCGTGCTATGCTGGTATCCACGTTGATTTTTTGAGCAACGCTGGAGACTGCAGGACGAGGCAAGGTTGACGTCACTACCTGCCAGGTGTAGACTAATTAATCAGCTGACGCGTTTCATCCCGGACCGGGATTTCCTCAGAGCTATTTCGTAAGTTCAGTAAAGTCTGGCATCTTTATAGTGCCGAATTTAAAGGGAACTAGACTCATATGTAAGGATATCTCATTAAGTACTCATTCTAATCCACGAAATTCAAATCCAAAACATCCTATTATACATATCTTTCTTATATTTATAAATTCCTCTCAGTATTATATCAAACATTTCTATCGGGAGATATGTACATATATATATATATATATATATATATATATATATATATATATATATATGAGTACTAAAATACATACCCATAGTACATTACATATAAAGTCTTATTTTTTGAAAAGAAAAAATCATTTATCTCTAACAAACCAATTAGTGATCAGCAGTGTCTATAAAGAAGAGGAAAGAAAAATATATAAGATCAAATAATAAAAATAAAATGAAATAAATAAAATAAAATTAAATAAATAAATCAAAAATCCAAAATTTTAAATAAATTAATTTTAATTATAAAGAGGTCCATGATGGATTTTCAGATGATATGACACTAGTCTCAGACTAATTCCATCCAGGGACTATTCATAAGTCCTGATGAAATGATGCACCTGTTCATTATAGGAGTGTGACAGTGTCACACAGATCTTTATCTACCGAGAGGCTAAGCAATATATCCTCCGTCCCTGGGCAACAGGGAGTAGGTCCAACCCGGAAAATATTTCCGGAGGGACCGAGTCCCCATCGCCCAGAGACAGAGAACATCCATCGGGCCTATCAATTTATCCCGAGGAAAGACGTATAAAGGGAGATTCTTTATATAGGTATGTCAGCAGAAAAATAAAAAAGTTATGACTCTTAAAACATGGTGACACAAAAACAAATAATTTTGAAAAAAAAGTGTTTTTATTGTGTAAAATGTAGTAAAACAAAAAAATATATATAAATTTGGTATTGCTGCAATTCTAACAATGCGCTGAAAAGAATGGTGACATTTCAGTTCTCCCTTACCCCCCTAAAATGTTAAAACTATATGTACCCCAAAATGGTGCTATTAAAAAATACAATTTCTCCCACAAAAAACAATTCCTTATATAGTTATAGCTCTTTGAATGAGGCGATGGAAAAACGTAAAAACTTTCTTCGTCTAAAGCCTAAAATAGGCTGGTCACTAAAGGATTAATGGTATAAAAAAGGTCACTATCATTTAAACTTTTTTTTTTTGTAAAATAGAACTCTTTACCTATAGAATTATCACTTCATAACATAGATTAATTAAAAATTCTGACTTTGTACCTACTTTATGTCACATAGAATACCCCGTTGCTAAGTGCCATTCACCTGGTAAACAAATCCTCTGTTGACTATCGCCATGAGAAAGCCGTATACCATACCAGCTATCTGTGTATACAGATGTCTTCCTTTTTTCCCCAGCATGCACACTCCAGATGTCTTCACGAAGCAGTCACTGTTCGTTGTTCGGCAATCTCTGCCACCACTCGGCTCCCTGCTGACATCATAACTAAAGGCAAGCGGTTCAGCAGCTCAGTCTTGCTAGCAGTACAGTGTGTGTTCTCAATCTGGCAACATTGAATGCTGGGTGGGCACCAGCTTCAGTACACAAGGTACTGGCTGATGATGTGGACAGTTACCGCCCATCAGTCATCCAAGTGAAATAATTTTTCAAGCGGCAATAAGCGAGTGGATATAGCTAAAAAAGCTAAAAACGTCAAAATAAAGTAAAGCAATCAACTACTATGTATTGCGCCAGTATTATAACACCAATGGAGTCGATTTTATTTTGGGTGAGGGAAATAATAGGTACACTTTAAGCATCTCCTCATTAGAGATTGGTGAATTAAGGGAGGCAGCAGCCTCTTAAGAAAAGGATGGGAGATTACGGGAGAAGAGATATTCTGTTCGTGCAATGGGATCTAAGGGTAGCATATTAGGGAGGTTATACAAGGTAGAAATATCTTTAGGGTGATATTTGAGGCAGCCTGATCTATCCTTGATTTCCTGTGGAGACTAAGCAAGAGTGCATTCCCGTAGGAGTCTAGCCAAAAGAGTATGAGCTTTATTGGTATTTTCACAATAGCACTTTGTAAAATAAAGGAGAACAAAGGAGTAGGTGCTCAACGAATAGATAAATCTTTCACTTGCGCTCCAGCCTCAATGAGTCTGCACCCAAGGAAGTCGTGAGTTTAGTAACCAATTTAGATTCAAGGTAGCGAATGAGTTTTTTAAGTTCTTGTGCCTTAATTATATTATCTTTCTTTAGAGAGGATGTGATGCCATTACATTGTCCTCTCAGCACTGCCCTGTGGGTCTCCCATAAAGTGGACAATGAGGAAACTATGTGATCATTCTCATGCAAAAATGTCTGAGTGGTTTCGTATAGAGTCCCTGTTTGGGGTTTTTAGGGAGACGTTCGTTTTGGCGACAATAGCACACTCTGGACGGAGACAGAATAGGAGAAAGAGGAATACAGAAGCATGGTTAGACCAGGAAATGGGTTTGATGTGAGTGTTGCAAAGCAAGCGGAGGACAACAGTATTACCAAAGAAATAGTCTATTCTGGTGTGGGTATTATGCGTGTGGGAGAAAAAGGCAAATATCATATAACGCGTGAGCGTGTCTCAATCAACGGAAACCTGATGAACGTCGAGACTGGGCCTAAGAGGGTGGTTTATCCAACAGAGACAGTCTATCCGTTATTTCTGACAATGGAATGTTAAAATCACCTCCAACTACCTGTACGATGCATCGAAACTTCGATACCGTGCACCCTCAAACGGTTTGATACCGTTATTTCATGTATTTCGATACTAAGCTGTATGAGGCCTCATTTACACGAGCGTAATATACGCGCGTGCGGCGCGCGTGCTTTTCACGTGTGTCGTACGCACCTATATTACTCTATGGGGCAGTGCAGACGATGCGTGAATTTTGCGCAGCGCGAGTGCGTTGCGTAAAACTCACGACATGTTCTATAATCGTGCGTTTTTCGCGCATCACGCACCCATTGAAGTCAATGGGTGCGTGAAAACCACGCATGCCGCACGGAAGCACTTCCGTGCGAACTGCGTGATTCGCGCAAGAGCTGTCAAAAGGATGAATGTAAACAGAAAAGCACCACGTGCTTTTCTGTTTACAAACATCCAAACGGAGTGTCAAATTAGAGATGAGCGCACCGAACTTCACCGGGTTCGGCCGAACTCGTTTTGACCGAACCCGGCAAAAAATGTTCGGGTACGCGACGTCAGGAGACAGTCACTGCCCACGGTGCTGAAAGAGTTAAACTGATTCAGCACCCTGGACAGTGACTTCCGATCACAATATACATGTACGTGTAAAAAAAACAGAAGTTCGGACTTACCGATAACTCCCGGCTCCTTCCTCCAGTCCGACCTCCCGGGATGACAATACAGTCCAAGTGACAGCTGCAGCCAATCACAGGCTGCAGCGGTCTCATGGACTGCTGCGTCATCCTGGGAGGTGGGGCCGGATGACAAGAGAGGGACGCGTCACCAAGGCAACGGCCGGGAGACCGGACTGGATGAAGCAGGCAGTTCATGGTAAGTATGAACGTCTTGTTTTTTATTCACAGGTTGGTGTATATTGTGTTCGGAACTCACTGTCGAGGGTGCTGAAAGAGTTACTGCCGATCAGTTAGCTCTTTCAGCACCTTGGACAGTGACGGGCGTCGACTAGCCTCATCTCTGTGATGGCGGCTGCGCGAAAATCACGCAGCCGCGCATCATACACGGATGACACACGGAGCTGTCAAGTGCCTTTTGCGCGCGCACAATGCAGCGTTTTTTGCGCGCGCAAAACGCACACGCTCGTGTAAATCAGGCCTGAGAGCGGGGCTGCGGCTGTGTGATACAGTCATTGCCCCGTTCCTGAGTCCTGACAACAGGTGCGCACGTGGTCAGCATGATGTGATGCGGCCGGCGCTGCACTTATGAGCGGCGGCACTGAAGACAGAACATGGCGGGCGCACTGAAAAACCCCCCCATGTTCTGTCTTCAGTACCTGCACCGCCGCTCGTTAGTGCAACGCCGGCCGCATCAACTCATGCTGATCGCGTGCGCACTTGTTGTCAGAAGCTGAGCAATGACTATATTACACCGCCACAGCTCAGCTCTAAAGGCGGAGATGAGAGAAACCTCTGATCTCCGCCACTATTCCCCTGAATGCTGTGATCAAAGCTGACCGCAGGATTCAAGGGGAAAATGAGAAGTGGGGATGCCCCTTGGATCGCGTCACAGGGAATACCTGTGACACTTCCCTGTGACGCGATTGAGGGACATACCATATATAGGCAGACAACCCGGGGTCCATTGAAGGACCCCAGGGCTGTCTTACCATATTTCCTGTTGTTAGGTTATACTTAGGTATGTCCTAACAACTTCCTGTGTACTATCTGTACACAAGCTAATGTACTGGCATATAGATATATGCCAGTACATTAAAGTTTAAAAATAAAAAAGTAAAAACATAAAGTAATGTTAAATAAAAAAAATACACATATACATTTTCTACAATAAACATTAAAATAAGTCTCAATACATAAAATATACACATATTCAGTATTGGCGTGGCCGTAATAACCTGCACATCATCAGAAAATGGAAGAACTTATTTTTTTTTTCATTACTGTTGGCAAAGTATGCTTTTGGTATCGAAAATCGCAATACTACACAAAGTATCGATATAGAAGTCCAAATTCTGGTATCGTGACAAACCTAATACCTCCTCTTTCTTGAGTTATATAAGAACTTACTAGCACATCCAGTAATGGTATACTTTTGGTGTAGAGACGCACAGGCAAGTCGCACCAAAACATCTCACTCCATCCCTATTGAAGTGTACAAATACTCCCCCCTCCTCCTCCATACTACCTTCCCCACCTTTCCATCACTTCACTAGAGATTACCTAACCCACCAATTTCAACCTAGAAACTCGGCATCATAAAGTTTTTAAGATAGATATTGCTATTTTTAATATTTAAATACTTTGAGATATAATAATGGTTAAAACGACCATCGTGACCTTTAATGTCAAAAGCTGGAACTCGCCTGAGACACGTCATAATACTATTTCACTACTTTGTAAGGCTCAAGTTGGTATATCCTTTTTGCAAGAAACACATTTCAAAAATCACAAAATTCCAAAATACTATTTTTCTCAATGACACCACAGCTGCCACCCTACCTCCGCATCTAAATGGTTAACCATAGCCATACACAAATCCATCCCATTTATATCCCAACAACAATGTACGGATGCCGAAGGGAGAGTACTTTTTTTTTAAAAGGTTCCATTAACAATATCACTTACACCCTGCTAAACATTCATGCTCCAAATACCAACCAGATCTCATGGATCATTAAAGTTCTGGAGCAGAAGGTCCAGTCCTCCTGGGATGTGACCTCAATGTTGTACTAAACCATTTATAGACTCCTCATCAGGCAAATCGCACATCTCCCAAACTTAAGTCCCTGCATTAGGAACTCCAACTGTGTGATATATGGAGGTTACATAATCCTATATCTAAGGCTTTGTTCACATTTGCGCTAGAGCTCCGTTCCGACGGAAAGCTCAGACAGAACGTCAGAACGGATCCCTAGCGCAGATGTGAACGAAGTCTAAGTATTACTCATTTTACTCCAATACCCACTCTTCTTATCAAAGTTTGGATTACATCCTAGTCTTGTCTAGTCTTGTTCCTTCTACCACATCAGTCAAATTAGGTAACATCACAATATCAGACCACGCCCCAGTGACAGTCGATCTCAGTTTGTCCCAACTACCTAAAAAAGAGTGGAGATAGAGACTAAATGAGTCTTTATTAGACGATCCCACAACACAATCAGATGTCTTCTTTAACCCTCTCCCGTCACAGCCATTTTCTGGATTTTCATTTTCATTTTTTCCTCCCCACTTCTCAAAAGCCATAACTTTTTTATTTTTCCGTCGATAAAGCCATATGAGGGCTTATTTTTTGCAGGACGCGTTGTAGTTTTTCACAGCACTTTTAAATTTTACCATATAATATTTTGGGAACCTGGGAAAAATTATTCGTGGGATAGAAGAAAAACTGTTATTCCTCAATGTTTTGAGGGGTTTCGTTTTTTACAGCTTTCACCGTACAGTAAAAATGGTATGTTAGCTTTATTCTACTGGTCAATACAATTACGGCAATACCAAATTTATATATTTTTTTTAGGTTTTACTACTTTTACAAGGAAGAAACTAATTGTTAAAAATAAAATTTGTGTTTTGTCGCCACATTCTGAGAGCCATAACTTTTTTATTTTACTGGCGATTAAATGGTATGAGGGCTTATTTTTTGCAGGGCGAGCTGTAGTTTCTATTGGTAACATTTTGGGCTAAATTAGACTTTTTGATCACTTTTCATTTCAATTTTTTGGTGGGATATGAAGTGACCAAAAAACAGTGATTCTGGCATTTTAATTTTTTACCTTTTATGGCAGTTACCAAGCAGGTTAAATACTAGTATATTGTAAAGGTTCAGACATTTACGGACGCGTTGATACCAATTTTGTTTATTGCTTTTATTTTTTACATTAATTTAGAGGAAAAATGGGAAAAGTTTTTTTTTTTAACCTTTAATTTTTTTTCACACTACAAAAAACTTTATCAACCTTTTTTTTTTTTACACATTTCATTAGTCCCCCTAGGGGACTTGAACTAGCGATCGTTGGTACAATTCACTGCAGTACTAATGTATTGCAGTATATTGTCATTTTTACAGACTCTTGTTAAGCCCTGCCAGAGGCAGGGCTTAATAGGAGATAAAGAGAGGCAGCCCTGGTGGCCCTTATTAGGCCCCTGGGCTGCCATAACAACCATCGGCACTCCCCAAATGTGTTGCGGGGGGGGGGGTGATGAGATGTCAAAGGTGGGCGCCCTCTCTTTTTAATGTCTTAGATGCTGCGATCGTGATTGATCACAGCATCTAAGGGGTTAAATGGCCAGGAACAACGCAATCGCTGTTCCTGGCCGTTAGTCCCAGGTGTCTTACAGCTGACATCGGACTGTAACGGCGCGGACCGAAATTAGCTTCGATCCCCGCCATTAACCCCTTAAGTGCAGCGCTCAAACGCGATCGCTGCACTTAAGGTTCCGGTGGCTGCAATGGCAACCGGAGGCCTAATACTGGCCTCCCGGTCTGCCTAGCACGGAAACCGGTCAAGATCCGCCCGGCGGCGGAGCCTGATCGGCTTCTATAGCCGCCGGCAAGATGGCGCCGGCTCAGGAGCTGATCCGGCGTCATCAGCGGTGGAAGTCAGCTGTATGTTACAGCTGACATCCACCTGTAATGGCAGGAACCGGTGCTAGCTCTGATCCCTGCCGTTAACCCCTTCGATGCAGCAATCGAAAGCGATTGCTGCATCGTAGCGGTTACTAGCAGATCGCCAGCCCTGACAGGCAATCAAGACAGGCGTCTGCTGCTATGGCAACAGGAGACACAATGGCCTCCTGCTCTGCCATTACGGAAGCCGATCAGGCCCCGCCGGGAGGCGAAGCCTAATCGGCTTGCGATCAGTGAATAACTGACAGATCTAATACATTGCACTACGTAGGTAGTGCAATGTATTAGAAAAAAATAAATCTGACAGTTGGACAGTCAAGTCCCCTAGCGGGACTTGAGAAAAAGTGTAAAAAAAAGTATAAAAAAGTGTAAAAAAAAAGTGAAAAAAATAAACGTTTGAAAACAATAAAAGTTTCAAGTAATAAAATAAAATACAATCCCCCTTTTACTCTTATCAAGTCCTTTATTATTGAAAAAAATAAATAAACCATACGTATTTGGTATCGCCGCGACCCTAACGACCTGAGGTATCAAAATATTATATTATTTATTGCACGCGGTGAACAACATAAAAAAAAAAAAACGTAAAAAAACAATACCAGAGTTTCTGTTTTTTGATCACTTTGCCCTATAAATATAGGAATAAAAAGTGATCAAAAAGTCGCATGTATTCCAAAAATGGTACCTATAAAAACTATAGCTTGTCTCGCAAAAAACAAACCCTCATACAGCTCTGTCGACAAAAAAATTAAAAAGTTATGGTTCTCACAACTTGGCGACAGAAAAAATACATTGTTTTTATAAAAGTAATTTTATTGTGCAAAAAGTTGTAAAACATAAAAAAGTGCTAGAAATTAGGTATCGCCGGAATCGTACTGACCCGCAGAATAACGTGAACATGTAGTTTATAACGCATGGTGAACGCTGTATAAAAAAAACTAAATAAAACTATGCCAGACTTGCGTTTTTTTGTTTACCTGGCCTCCCAAAAAATAGGATAAAAGGTGATCAAAAAGTCGCATGTACCCCAAAATGGTACCAATAATAACTACAGCTCATCCCGCAAAAAAAACAGCCCTCATACCACTACGTCTATGAAAAAATAAAATTAGTTATGGCTCCAATAAGTCAGGAAATAAAAAATATACCGTTGTGCCCGAGGGGAACATTTCTTCTGTTTGAAGAGGCGATTTATCAAGGATCTAAAATTAGGGAACCAGGAAAGTGAGGGCCCAAACATATCCGCTGGAAGCGACGGTGGCCGTATTATACCAGGACAACACTTTCCTAGCAAAATTCCCCAAACTGCAAAGGTGCGGAGTGTGGATCAAAAGGGGCATAAGAAAGGACGCCATATATCAGTGCGACATCGGCCTGTGCAGAAAGGATTACTTCACAGCGTAACACACATGTATGGATCATTTTATAGTTTTTTTCTACCCCATTATTATACCACCTGACTATGCCCCTGATGTACTCTGCCCAGCTTACATGTACCCCCACATTATAAACGGAAACACCAGCAATACTCAAACAAATCTACTACCAAGCAAAATCCGCTCTCCAAAAGCCAAATGGCGTTCCCTCCCATCTGAACCCTACAGCGGCCCAAACAGCAGTTTACTTCCACATATATGGCACCGCCATACCCGGGAGAACCCTTTTACCAATTTTTGGGGTGTGTGTCTCCAGCGTCATAAGCTGGGCATGACATATTTGCCACTGAAATGGCATATCTAGGGAAAAATATAAATTTTTAATTGGCACCATCCGCAGCGCATTCATTTATGGAAAAGACCTGTGGGGTGAAATGCTCACTACACCCCTTAACAAATGCCTTGAGGGGTGTAGTTTCCAAATGGGTCACTTCTCAGGGGTTTCTTTTTATTTATTTCACATCAGAGCCTCTGCAATTGTGAAACAATACTTTGTAAATCGCCAAATTAGGCCTCAATTTCGCATGGTAGTCTTTCACTCCTGAGTCGTGTCGAATGTCCAGGCAAAAGGTTAGGGTCACATGTAGGGTGTTTCTAAAACCGGGAAACACCGCATAATAATTAGAGGGCTGTCTTGTTATGGTGGCACAAGCTGGGCACCACATATTGGCATATCTATGGAAAAAATCCCATTTTCACTCTGCAACATCGAGTGCACACTAATTTCTACAAAACACCTGGGGGGTTAACATGCTCACTACACCACTAGGTAAATGCATTGAGGGGTGTAGTTTCCAAAATGGGGTCACTTCTGGGGGGTTGCCACTGTGTTGGTCCCACAGGCGCCCATAAACCAATCCAGCAAAATCTGCACTCCAAATGGCGCTCCTTCCCTTCTGAGCCCTGCCGTGTGCCCAAACAGCAGTTTATGACCACATATGGGGTATTGCCGTACTCGGGAGAAATTGCTTTACAAATGTTGGGTTCTTTTTTTACTTTATTTGTTGAGAAAATGAAACATTTTTGCACTAAAGCTACGTCTTATTGAAGAAAAAGGATTGTTTTTATTTTCACTGCCCAATTCTAATAAATTCTATGAAACATCTATGGGGTATAAATGCTTACAAAACCCCTAGATGAATTCCACAAGGGGTGTAGTTTCCTAAATGGGGTCACTTGTTGGGCATTTTCATTGTTTTATCCCCTCAGGGGCTTTGCAAATGTGACATGGCCTCCGCAAACCATTCCTGCTAAATGTGATCTCCAAAAGCCAAATAGCGCTCTTTCCCTTCTGAGCCCTGCTGTGTGTCCAAACAGCCATTTATGACCATATGTGGGGTATTGTTTTACTCAGCAGAAATTGCTTTACAAATTTTGCAGTGCTTTTTCTCCTTCAGTATTTGTGGAAATGAGAAAAAATTATCTAAACCTACATTTTCTTTGAAAAAAATGTGGATTTTTATTTTCAGGGCCTACTTCCAATAATTTCTGCAAAAAACCTGTGGGGTCAAAATGCTCACTATACCCCTAGATAATTTCCTCAATGGGTGTAGTTTCCAAAATGCAGTCAATTGTGGGGGGTTTCCACTGTTTTGTCCCCTCAGGGGCTTTGTAAATGTGACATGGCTCCGCAAACCATTCCTGCTAAATTTGAGCTCCAAAAGCCAAATAGCGCTCTTTCCCTTCTAAGCCCTGCCGTGTGTCCAAATAGCCGTTTATTACCACATGTGGGGTATTGTTTTACTCGGGAGAAATTGCTTTACAAATTTTATGGTGCTTTTTCTCCTTCAGTCCCTGTGAAAATGAGAAAAAATTAGCTAAACCTACATTTTCTTTGAAAAAATTTAGATTGTCATTTTCAGGGCCTACTTCGAATAATTTCTGCAAAAAACATGTGCATTCAAAATGCTCACTATACCCCTAGATAATTTCCTCAATGGGTGTAGTTTCCAAAATGGGGTCACTTGTGGGGGGTTTTCACTGTTTTGTCCCCTCAGGGGCTTTGTAAATGTGACATGGCCTCCGCAAACCATTCCTGCCAAATGTGAACTCCAAAAGCCAAATGACGCTCCATCCCTTCTAAGGCTGGGTTCACACAACCTATTTTCAGACGTAAACGAGGCGTATTATGCCTCGTTTTATGTCTGAAAATAAGGCTACAATACGTCGGCAAACATCTGCCCATTCATTTGAATGGGTTTGCCGACGTACTGTGCCGACGACCTGTCATTTACGCGTCGTCGTTTGACAGCTGTCAAACGACGACGCGTAAAATGACTGCCTCGTCAAAGAAGTGCAGGACACTTCTTTGGACGTTTTTGGAGTCGTTTTCTGATAGACTACAATGAAAACAGCTCCAAAAACGGACGTAAAAAACGCCGCGAAAAACGCAGTGAAAAACACGAGTTGCTCAAAAAACGTCTGAAAATCAGGGGCTGTTTTCCCTTGAAAACAGCTCCGTATTTTCAGACGTTTTTGGTCACTACGTGTGCACATACCCTAAGCCTCGCCGTGTGTCCAAACAGCCGTCTATGACCACATATTGTTTTACTCGGGAGAAATTGCTTTACAAATTTGGTGCTGCTTTTTCTCCTTTAGTCCTTGTGGAAATGAGAAAAAAAATAATAAACCTACATTTTCTTTGAAAAAATGTAGATATTAATTTTCACGGCCTACTTCCAATAATTTCTGTAAAAAACCTGTGCGGTCAAAATGCTCACTATACCCCTAGATAATTTCCTTGAGGTGTGTAGTTTCCCAAATGGGGTCCCTTTTGGGGGATTTCCACTGTTTTGGCACCGCAAGAGCCCTTCAAACCTGACATGGTGACTAAAATATATTGTAATAAAAATAAGGCCCCAAAATCCACTAGGTGATCCTTTGCTTCTGAGGCCGGTGCTTCAGTCCAGTAGCATGCTATGGCCACATGTGGGATATTTCCTAAAACTGCAGAACCTGGGCAATAAATATTGAGTTTTATTTCTCTGGTAAAACTTTCTGTGTTATAAAAAAAATTGGATTAAAAATAAATTTGTGCAAAAAAATATGAAATTTGTAAATTTCACCTCTACTTTGCTTTAATTCCTGTGAAAAGACTAAAGGGTTAAGACATTTTCTAAATGCTGTTTTGAATAATTTGAGGGGTGAAGTTTTTAAAATGGGGTGACTTTTTGGGGGTCTCTAATATATAAGGCCCTCAAAGCCACTTCGCAACTGTACTGACGCCTGTAAAAATAGCCTTTTGAAATTTTCTTGAAAATGTGAGAAATTGCTGCTAAAGTTCTAAGCCTTGTAACATCCTAGAAAAATAAAAGGATGTTCAAAAAACTATGCAAATCTAATGTAGACATATGGGGGATGTTAATTAGCAACAATTTTGTGTGTTATATCTGTCTGTCTTACAAGCAGATACATTTAAGTTGAGAAAAATGCAAATTTTTGCAATTTTTCGCTAAATTTTGGTGTTTTTCACAATTAAATACTGAACATATCGAGCAAATTTTGCCAGTAACATAAAGTCCAATGTGTCACGAGAAAACAATCTCAGAATCGCTTGGATAGGTAAAAGTATTCCGACGTTATTACCACATAAAGTGAAACATGTCAGATTTGAAAAATGAGGCTCTGTCAGGAAGGTCAAAAGTGGTTAAAGAGGGAAGGGGTTAAGAGAAAAACTTAAGCAAATTCTGAATGCTAAAGCTGCAAAACACCATCTATACTTTCAACACAAGGTTTACACACACGGCAACAAGGATGGGAATTTGATGTCAGCCCTCATAAAAAAGGCTAGAGAAAAAAAACACCGGCCTTCAATGTGAGGATACACCTAAAATAGCACAATCTTTTCAGGGGTATTTCACAAGCTTATATAACTTAAATACAACTCACCAGAGACTAGCAAAAAACTAAATATTTCTAACTTCCTGGACACCCATCAATTAACCCAGAGAATGCTCTTTCACTCCTAGCTCTAATATCTCATGAAGAACTTAAGTCTATTATTCTATTAGTCTATTATTCAAAACTTTCCTCCTGGAAAAAGCCCTGGCCCAGATTGTTTATTATTAATTTATTACAAAAAAAATTCAGGACACCTTATTTCCCTATTTAACTCTCACAAGTAATGCACTTCTGCAGGGCCAATCCTTACCAAAACAAACACAAGAGGTGCATGTGGTGTTGATATTGAAGGGAAAGATCCACAGCTATGCAGTAGCTACAGACCCATATCTCTATTAAATTTAGATTTAAAAATATGGGCCAAGTTAAAGGGTTATTCCCAAATGAAGTCATATTTTTTTTATAATATATCCTAATCCAAAATGAATCATAAATATTGTTGTTACATTTTTTAAAAAATTCCTTCCCTAACTACCTATTTTTCAAACTTGATAACTCAGCTAGTGCTGGTTATCTTTTTTAAAAGGGGGTGTGAGCGGCTCGATGTCACTCAAGCCGCTCTGCACTGTGCGCACTCCCGATGTTGCTAGATAATCTATTTCTAGCAACATCGGGAGAACGATCGTCTCAACCAGGCATGGTAAGCAGGGGCGTAACTAGGAAAGACTGGGCCCCATAGCAAACTTTTGACTGGGGCCCCCCCCTCCCCTGGGTGTCACACAACCCCCCCTTGTAGATAGTGCCTTTTTTACAAACCCCCCCTTTTGATAACGCCATACAGCCCCCCTGTAGATAACGCCATACAGCCCCCTTTGTAGATATCTACAGAGGGGGCTGTATGGCGCTATCTACAGAGGGGGCTGTATGGCGTTATCTACGGGGGGGCTGTATGGCGTTCCCTACAGGGGGGGTGTATGGCGTTCCCTACAGGGGGGACTGTATGGCACTATCTACAGGGGCGGGCTGTATGGCGCTATCTACAGGGGCGGGCTGTATGGCGCTATCTACAGGGGGCTGTATGGCGTTATCAACAGGGGGACTGTATGGCGCTATCTACATGGGGGACTGTATGGCGTTATCTAGAGGGGGGACTGTATGGCGTTATCTACGGAGGGGCTGTATGGCGTTCCCTACAGGGGGGGGCTGTATGGCACTATCTACAGGGGCGGGCTGTATGGCGCTATCTACAGAGGGGGCTGTATGGCGTTATCTACGGGGGGGCTGTATGGCGTTCCCTACAGGGGGGGTGTATGGCGTTCCCTACAGGGGGGACTGTATGGCACTATCTACAGGGGCGGGCTGTATGGCGCTATCTACAGGGGCGGGCTGTATGGCGCTATCTACAGGGGGCTGTATGGCGTTATCAACAGGGGGACTGTATGGCGCTATCTACATGGGGGACTGTATGGCGTTATCTAGAGGGGGGACTGTATGGCGTTATCTACGGAGGGGCTGTATGGCGTTCCCTACAGGGGGGGGCTGTATGGCACTATCTACAGGGGCGGGCTGTATGGCGCTATCTACAGGGGCGGGCTGTATGGCGCTATCTACAGGGGGGCTGTATGGCGTTATCTACAGGGGGACTGTATGGCGCTATCTACATGGGGGACTGTATGGCGCTATCTACAGAGGGGGCTGTATGGCGTTATCTAGAGGGGGGACTGTATGGCGTTATCTAGAGGGGGGACTGTATGGCGTTATCTACGGGGGGCTGTATGGCGTTCCCTACAGAGGGGGCTGTCTGGCGACATACAGCGTCCCCCCTCCCAAAAAAATGCGAACTACAGTGTGTCCTAATAAAAGACATGTATCGCTAGCAGCGATAAGGAGAACAGGGGACTGAAAGTCCCCTGAAGTTCTCCATGACTAACCTCTGACTTCCGGCGTCTGCGCAGCTCACTCAAAATGAAAGGAGCGCTGGTCACGCATGCGCACAAGCGGGACCGGCGCTCCATTCATTTCTCCGGAGCTGCCGACACAGACCCCGGAAGTCCGAGGTTTGTGATGGAGAACGTCAGGGGACTTTCAGTCCCCTGTTCTCCTTATCGCTGCCAGCGATTACACATGTATCCCCTATCCTGTGGATAGGGGATACATGTCTTTTGTTTAATGGCAGAGCGGGGAGATACCTCCCTCCTCTGCCGTACTGTTCAGTGGCGTCCCGCTGTAGCAGCCATAGCGGCTGCTAGCGGAGCCTTCGGCCATGGTTGGGGCCCGTGCCGGCGGGCGACATGGGCCCCCTCATGCCGCGGGCCCCGTAGCAGCCGCTACTGCTGCTACGGCGGTAGTTACGCCACTGATGGTAAGCGTAGTTGAGACGAACCCCCCAATTCCCTAGATAGTTTTATACTAACACCTTGAATTTCAAGGCACCCACGCCACTCCTTACTGCAACCCCCTGCCACCATTCTATGTAACTCACTTCCCCCCCTCGTGGAAAGTCACTCCCCCCCCCTCGCGATAAGCTGCATAACCCCCCTCGCGGCAACACTAGCCCCATGCAGTATCTTGAGCCGACCACTGATGTATCCACACGAGAGTTGGCCGGGCCGGCATCTAATGTGCCTGCGCTGATATGTGCATTCAAGATAATAATGGCATTCCCTCCTAAGAATGGAGAGAATATCATTGCGCAAGCGCTGCCACCGCTATTGGAAAAAAGTAGTGGCCGGATCCCTAGACAACGAGCCATAAACAAAGAGCGACATGGAGCACGGATATCAGGAAAACGACATCATTTGGATAAAGAAAGGTATTTACAAAAAGTAATAACTTTATGGCCCTGTTCAGAGGGGCTTGCCGGGGCTGGGTTCTTCTTTGTTAAAAAGAGAGACGGATCCCTTCGACCCTGCGTTGACTACCGTGGACTCAACCAGATCACGGTCAAAAACAAATACCCGTTGCCACTTATATCTGAACTGTTTGACCATATACAAGGAGCTAGAATTTTTTTTAAACTAGACTTGCGTGGGGCTTATAATTTGATCCGAATCCGTCAAGGGGACGAGTGGAAGACGGTCGTTCAACACTCGAGACGGGCACTATGAATACCTGGTGATGCCATTTGGATTGTGTAACGCTCTCTCCGTCTTCCAGGAATTCGTTAATGATATCTCCTGAGATCTCCTCTATATCTGTGTTGTAGTTTTTCTCGATGATATCTTGATTTTCTCCCCAGATCCGACGACTCATCGGAGGCATGTCCGTCAAGTTCTACTACGATTAAGGGAGAATCGTTTATACACCAAGCTGGAGAAGTGCGTCTTTGAGAAGAGTTCTCTGCCCTTCCTGGGCTACATCATCTCGGATCAAGGTCTCAAGATGGATCCTGAGAAAGTGAGAGCTGTCGTGGAGTGGCCAAGTCCTCAAGGCCTGAGGTCCATACAGCGTTTCCTGGGCTTCGCCAATTTCTACCCGCAGTTTTTCCCAAACTTCTCATCACTGACATCTCCCATTTGCACCCTTACCTAGAAGGGTGTGAACGCCAAGGTGTGGACCCCAGAGGCAGAGTCCGCAATTATTAGTCTCAAAAAGGCCTTCACTTCAACTACAATCCTCCACCATCCTGACATATCTCGGCAGTTTTCTTTGGAGGTGGACGCCTCTTCTGTTGGTGCAGGTGCACTTCTGTTCCAGAGGAGCTCCAAAGGAAAGTCAGTAGTATGTGGCTACTACTCAAGACTTTTTTCTTCTGCAGAGCGCAATTACTCGATTGGGGATTGGGAGTTGATGGCCATCAAATTGGCTCTGGAGGAGTGGAGACATCTGCTAGAGGGCGCAGCTCACCCCATCCTGATCTACACCAACCACAAGAACCTCACCTACCTTCAGTCCGCTCAACGTCTAAATCCCCGTCATGCCAGGTGGTCGCTGTTCTTCACCCGTTTCCAATTTGTGCTCCACTACTGTCCCCGTTGACAAAAATGTGAGGGCTGATGTCCTGTCCAGGTCATTTGAGACGGATGACACAGTGGAGTCCCTTCAAATTATCATAGACCCGTCCTGCATTGTCACAATTGTTCGGTAGGCAGACAGAAGAAGAATTCTCAGATGGGGACACAGTTCTAAACTGGCTGGGTACCCTGGTGTTTGTAAAACCCGAGACCTGATTGCTCGTCACTTCTGGTGGCCCATGCTACCCAAGGATGTTGTGGACTTTGTCTCTTCTTGCACGGTGTGTGCTTCTAACAAGGTTACTCACTCCAAGTCTACCGGCCTGCTTCAACCTCTGCCTGTACCCAATGCCCCCTGGCAGCACATTGCCATGGACTTTGTCACCGACCTTCCTCCCTCAGAAGGATGCAACACTGTCTGGGTGGTGGTGGACCGGTTCTCGAAGATGGCACATTTTATCCCGCTGACCGGCCTACCTTCTGCTCCCCGACTGGTGAGTCTCTTCACTCGGTACATCTTCCGCTTGCATGGCTTGTTCCTTCACATTGTGTCCGATCGGGGGGTTCAGTTTACCTCGAAATTCTGGAGAGCCCTCTGTAAACTCCTGGATGTGAGATTGGACTTTTCCTCAGCCTATCACCCCCAGTCTAATGGGCAAGTCGAGAGGATCAACAAGATCATGGAGAATTATCTCTATCACTTCATCTCCTTACAGTATGATATCTGGGTACAGCTTCTTCCATGGGCCGAGTTCTCATACAACAACCACACAAGGGAGTCCACCACTTCCACTCCGTTTTACATTGTGTACAGTCAACATCCTAGAGTCCCTCTTCCAGTGACTACTACTTCTCAGGTACCCACTGCTGACTCTGCATTTGGGGACTTTCTGCAAATCTGGCAACAGACACGGTCCTCTATTTTGCTGGCACTCGATCGCATGAAGCGAAAAGCGGATACAAAGGGAAGAGAGCCGCCTCAGTATCTTCCAGGTACCAAAGTCTGTCTGTCCTCACGGAACATTCGTTTGAAGGTACCTTCATACAAGTTTTCTCCCAGGTTCCTCGGTCCTTTTTAGATTCTGCAACAGATTAACCCTGTCTCCTATAAACTGTGGATGCCTCCTACCCTCAGAATCCCCAACTCCTTTCATGTGTCCCTCCTGAAACCAGTGGTCCTGAACCTCTACAGCAAGACATCCAGTTCCACAATTGCTCCCAGCGATTCTTCTGATGTGTTCGAGGTGAGGGAGATCCTGGACTGCAAAAGGGTAGGAGGAAGGACTTTCTATTTGGTGGACTGGAGAGGGTTTGGTCCTGAAGAGAGGTCTTGGGAACCGGAGAAGAACATCGATGCCCCTGCTCTCGTTAAGAAGTTCTTCTCTCGCTATGGTCCCAAGAAGCGGGGGCATAAAAGGGGGGATACTGTAGCGTCCATGGACGTGGGCCGTAGGGTCTACTCACCTCCTGACGCCCGCAGCCATGGATTTGTGAGCACTGGTGCCCATCTCCTTCCTAGGAGACGCCAGTGCTCCCTTCTGCTCTGGCCAGATGTGTCCCGTAGGGTGTGTGTGCACGCTCGTGCCCGCTCTTAAAGGGCCAGCGCGCGCACATAAAGACAATCATCATCATCAACTCACATGATTTCCTGGACTATAAGAAGGCCCCAGCCCTTTTGATCCTTGCCTGAGCGTTGTTAGTATATCCCAAGTCTGTCTTGCAAATGGTCCCTTAGTGTTTCCCGTTCCAGTTGTTACTCGTGCCGTTACCTGTTTCTGTATCCCGTGCTGTGTTCTTGTTCCTGTGCCTACTAGCTGGGGTCGTGTCTACTGCACCTGCTGTTGTTTGCCATGTCCTGTGTCATCTGCCACGTCCAGTGTGAATTGCCATGTCTGGCGCAACCTGCGGCACCTGCTGTCATCCGCCACGTCTGGCGTTACCTGCTGCTCCCACCTCCATCTGTGACAGAGCTTCGGCCACTGTCTGAACTATCCAGGTACCCTTGTGCGGGACTTTGTATTGTTGGGGTTCCCTGTTGTTTGGCCAGCTGCCTCCCCGGTACGGCAATGCAGCCTAGAGGGTCCACATACCCACAAACCGTGACACACATTCCAGGCTGAAGGTCAATGACACTCTGTTCCGGTTGCCCCGTCTCCCACTCTATTTTTCTGGTTCTAGAATCCCTGCTACGAACTGTGGCAAAAGACAGCGATATTAGAGGACTTAAAGTTGGCCGGAAGTAATTACATGCTATTGCCTTCGCAGATGACATCTTGTTTGTTCTCACCAACCAAGGATTAGGTCTTCCAAAGCTGACATCCATACTAGAACAATATGGCAAACTCTAAAATGTTAAAGTGAATACTTCAAAATCTGAAGTGCTGAATATAACTCTCCCTCCAAGGGTAGTACGAACTCTAAAGGCATCCTCCCCATACAAATGGACTGAAGGTTCTATTACTTATCTAGGCATCCAGTTACATGGTAAGTTATCTGATTTATTTAAGCTAAACTACACCCCTCTACTAACTGAAATTAGTAATCTATTGAAAACATATGACATTAAGCTGATATCTTGGATGGGAAGAAAAAAATCTTCTGAAAACGTACATAATACCAAAGAACCTATATAGATTACAAAAGATCCCCATCGTCCTACCCCTCTATTTTTTAAATCCATAAGGTCTCTTTTTTCCAAGTTCCTGTGGAACCACAAAAGACCTAGATTAGCCCATTCACTCCTCATACAGAAAAAGATTTATGGTGGAATTGGTTTACCTCATAAACAAGTTTATTATAAAGCAGTCCAGCTTACTGTTATGAAACGTCCGTCACTTTAAGGTTGTCATGACTACTAGCCAAGCTTCTGGGTGGCGCTGGTTTGAGATGCAGAGCCAATCTCATTTCTCTGTCTGCAACCTATCAGGGCCAAGAGTGGAGAATTTGAATATGTTCAGTTTTCTCATTTTTGCTTGTGATTTTCTTGTTTATGCACATGTCTGATCAAGCTTCTGGTTACACCCTGAATCACCTTGACTATTTGGACTCTTTGAATTGGACCTCGGCTTTGTCTTTGGATTTACCCCTTGCTTACTGATTTGGACATTCTGCTCGCGGCTGGTTTTGACCTCTGCAACCCCTGGTATTCTTCTGTTTTGCGATTTGGACCTTTAGTATCTTTTGGTTTTGAACTCTGCTTGTTGATTACCCCTCTGGCATGTCTGGTTATCCGTTCTGGTATTGCCTGCATGTGCACCTCCTGTCCAACACATTATTCTGTAATAGCAACCTGGGTTCTATGCAGCCAAATCCAACTGTAAAGGATCTGCCAGACACAGCTTCTGTGTCGACGCCCGTGGTTAATCAGTATGCATCTGCTCCTAGGTCTGATAGAGTGACTCGATCTGCTACCACTCAGGCTGGTAGGCTGAGGAGTGGGAGAACCTATCACAGCCTGGCCAGACGGTTCTAGCTCCCGCCCTTGGTCTATGTATACCTTCATTTGCTTCTCGTCTTTGCCTGTGATTCTCTCTTGTTTCCTGGCTCTGCTGTTCCAGCTATTACTATTGATCTCTGCTTCATATTGAACCTGGCTTTACTGACTATGCTCCTGCTCTGCGTTTGGTACCTCGTACACTCCTAATTTCACTCGGCTCGTTTATTACTCTTGTTGCTCACTGAGTTGCCGTGGGCAACTGCCCCATTTCCCTTAGCTTCTGTGTACCCTTGTCTGTTTGTATGTCGTGCACCTACTGAGCGTAGGGACCTTCGCCCAGTTGTACGCCGGTCGCCTAAGACGGGTCGTGCAAGTAGGCAGGGACTGAGTGGCGGGTAGATTAGGGCTCACCTGTCTGTCTCCCTACCCCGTCATTACACCAACCTGCCTTGCGGCGGGCTCTGGTGAACACCATAGAGTAGCCTTAGACTCTGCTGAACAGAGTGGTGATGGACTTGAGGTAGCTGAGTTACCTGGATGCCTCATCCAGACACTCTCCAGCTGTCTTTGGGGAATTGCTTGTATAGCAATACCATAAACTTGCACTCTGGGGAATTACTCAAGTAGTAATTCCTTGATACTTACTAAGTGGCTTGATTTGACCCATCCTATTAAAAACCCAACTATGAACGAATTGGTACGGAAAGCATACAATGTATAACTAGACAGTCTTCTCTGGCTTCCAGACTCTAAACAAGGTAAACAAATTCAGAAAACACAACTAGACCCATTATTGAAAGGAACATGGGAAGTTTGGAAAAAAACGTAACCAAATCTAGCACCATTCCCTTCCCCATGCTTACGAGCAAGCCTTATACCTGTACTTTTGCCAGGATGCAATGACACTGTTGCCTACCAGGCCATGTGGAATATTCTCCGATCTAAAACTTTATCCGAATTAAACAAACTCGACCTGTCTCCCACAGCAGATCATCTGAGCTTCTTACTGGAGTCATATCATCCAACTTTCCTACATCATCAACATTCGGAAAACTCTTTAAAACCCATTAGGGTATTGTATAAGGTTGACAGACCTCTAACTTAATTTGAAAATATGATGCTTCTGAAGCAACCTGAACACAGAAAAATTTCAAGAATGTATAATGCTATTGTTGTAACACCTGTATCCTCCAAGCCAGCTTTCCTTCTAGCGTGGGAGAGGGAATTGGGGATGACACTCTCAGAAGAGGAAACCAAATTCATTCTTGCACATTCACATAGTTTTTCCACTTGTGTTAGACTTCAAGAAAACCATTATCAGTTACTGACTAGATGGTATAAGACTCCCGAATGGTTGTATGCTTATAAAAAAGCACCTTCTAATGTTTGTTGGAGATGCAACTCCCAAGTAGGTTCCTATACTCATATATGGTGGCAGTGTCTTATTATCAGACCATTTTGGGAGCTTATTGAACACGCTATCAATAAGGTCACCTCTTTAACTTTAAATCTGACAATAGACATGGTGGTTCTTGCCAAACCGAGTAAGCATTACTCTCCTTCTAAGGCTGGATTCACACAAGCACATTACGTCCGTAATGGACGGACGTATTTCGGCCGGAAGTCCCGGACCAAACACACTGCAGGGAGCCTGGCTCCTAGCATCATAGTTATGTACGATGCTAGGAGTCCCTGCCTCACTGCCGGACAACTGTCCCGTACTGTAATCATGGTTTCAGTACGGGACAGTAGTTCCACGGAGAGGCAGGGACTCCTAGCATCGTACATAAGTATGATGCTAGGAGCCCGGCTCTCTGCAGTGTGTTCGGTCCGGGACTTGCAGCGGAAATACGTCCGTCCATTACGGACGTAATGTGCTCGTGTGAATCCAGCCTAAATTAAACTTAGTAACTCATCTACTCTCAGCTGCAAATTCCCTCATACCACTTCATTGGCTATAGTCAACCCCTCCATCACATGATCAATAGAAATCTAAAGTTAACCAGATTTGTCGGTTTGAGGAGTTACTGAGTTGGAACAACAGAAATCACTCCACATTCCTAAAAATATGGTCTCCCTAGTTGTCTGCTCTAAACGATAATTGATATCACTTGGAAAAACTCTGTGATCTCACTATATGTCACAGCAGAGTTGACTGTTACCACAAGTGCATCTAACTGGCTTGGAGAATGGGTGAAATTGACATCTTATTGTATATGCTCTGTTCTCACTTTATACGCCTTTTACCTTTCTCTCTCACTCCTCTACCCCTCCCCCTGCCTAAAATACCCTATTGTGGACGAGCTCCGCAGCTCCTATTTAGACTTTTAGTTGTTCACTTTGTCTATTAGATGATATATTTTTTTCTGTACATCAGTATTCCCTTCACTGATGCTCTAAATACTTCTTTGTTCTGAATTGTTCATGTTATTCATTGCCTCTGTATGCACAAATCTTTATTGGCACAGATGTTTTTGCTCTGTTCACCTGTAATTTAAAAAAACAATATAAGAGAATTTACAGGAAAAAAAAGTAAAAATCAGTTAAAGTTTTTTTATGTAAGAAAATAAAAAATATTAAAAGTTCAAAAAAACCTTTTCGCAATTTTCTCCTAAAGCATTGTCAAAAATAAATAAACATAATTGTCAAGCTATTACAATATATCATTATTTAACCCGCACGGTCTACGCCGTAAAAAAATCTGTAACCGCCAGAATGGCTGTTTTTTGGTCACCTCATCTCCCACAAAAAATTTAATAAAAAGTGATCAAAACATTGCATGTACCCCAAAATGGTACCATTAAACACTACAGCTTATCCTGCAAAAAATATGCTCATGCCGCTTAATCGACAGAAAAATAAAAGTAATGGCTCTCAGAATTTGACGACGCAAAATAAATTTTATTTTTCAGTTTGTTTTTTCCCTGTAAAAGTAGTAAAATATAGAAAAAAAACTATAAAAATGTAGTATTGCCGTAATCATATTGAACCGCAGAATAAAGTTAACATGTTGTTTTAATTTCACTGTAAATTCCGTAAAAACAAACTGCAAAAAACAATGTAGGAATTGCTATTTATTTCATTATCTACCCCACAAATAATTTTTTCCAGTTTCGTAGTAGACTATATGGTACAATAGATGGTGCCATTAAAAACGACAGCTTGCTTCAAAAAAAATCAAGCCCTTATAGGACTAGATTGACAGAAAAATAAAAAAGTAATGGCTTTTGGAATGAGGAAAGTAAAACATGAAATCGAAAATCTGAAAAATGCCTGTGGCAGGAAGGGGTTAAAAATGTAGCCGTCTTACACCATAAGGCCACTTTCAAATGGCAGTATATTGGTCAGTAGTTTGCATCAGTATTTGGAAGCCGAAACCAGGAATGGAAAATAAACAGAAAAAGTTTAGCCCCTTCCCGATACGCGCCGTATATATATATATGGCGAAGTCGGGAAGTGGTTCCCACAAACTGCAGTATAGTTACGTCGTGGTGAGGGTGCAAGCTAAGAAGCTATAAAATCTATGAAACATCTGTGGGGTCAAAATTCTCACTGCACCCCTATATGAATTCCTTGGTGGGTGTAGTTTCCAAAATGGTGTATTTTTGGGGGGTTTTCCTATGTTTCGGCACCACAAGACCTCTTCAAACCTGACATTTACCTGACCTGGTAAATAAAGAGAAATATCAGCAAGAATACACAGTCAAAGATTTAACAAGTACTGTTTATCCAGTCGCCAAATCATACAATGAAGTACAGGAATATTCCAAAACATTTCACAAATGTTGAAAATAAACAAGTAAACAAAACAAGTCACCTATGTCGCATTTCAAAGCCATGAATGATGTTACATCATACCTTATCAAGAGAACAAAGAATCGGAATGGAATCACAGGGGGGGGGGGGTCACCATCAGGAACATCCATGGCAGCCAACCACTAACCCCACACCTTTTGAAATTTATCAGGGCATCCTCTGTGATAATATACCAGCTGTTCAGAAGTGATAACCATATTAATCAGCGATTTCCATGATGCTATCGTTGAAGCTGTATCTGCCATCCAGTGCATGGCTATAGTTTTTCTAGCCAGAGATAAAGATTCTTTTAAAAAAAATACCAGTGTGGTGTGTCCATTGCTCCTCATCTATAAGTCCCAATAAGGCTATTTTCGGGAAAATAACAAAGTACTCAGCAACAATGGAGTAATGACATCATATACCTTTTTCCAAAATATCGATATAAACGAACATTCCCAAATGAGATGCCAAAAGTCTGTCGCTGCTTGATAATATCTATGTCAGGCTGATGTGGGCAATCTGCCCATACGATGCAGCTGCACAGGGGTGAGATAAGTTTGGTGTATAATATATAATTGAATAAGCTTATTATTTATAGCTGGGGATACTGCCAAGTGCGAGCAGAAAATGTCAACCAGATCTTCAGGAGAAAGGTCTGGTATATGCGACTTCCACTTAGTCAAGAACGGAAGCGGAGCAGAATTGATTTTGGCTAAAATCAAATGGGTATATAGAGCTGAAATAAGACCCTTAGGGCCTTGAGACTTTAGTATGCCAATAAGAGGGTATGCAGATATGAGTGAGGAGTGAGGTGGGAATTTCGTCTCTAGGGCATGGCGTAATTGTTAGTATTTAAACCACTGTAATCCCGGAACTTGATGTGTCTCCTTAATCTGTAAGAAAGTAAGAATCAAGTCATTGTCATACATATCTCCTAGTCGGGTGATACCTAGATCCTGCCACATCTGTGTATCCGTCAATGATTGAATGTATGGTAATGTAGGGTTGTGCCATAAAGGAAGCTCTGGAACCGTATCTGTATATGAATGTAATTTTTTGGATGTGCGCCAAACCGCCAGTGCTAGGACATGCATAGGAAGTAAATCAGTACGGGTAGTGAATCTGGGGTATTCTAGGAAACTAAGCAAACTACGTCCTGCAACCAGTGAAGCCATATAATAGTCTGTATCAGAGAGAGGAGCATCCCGTATCCAGTCCCGGATATTACGGAGCTGACCCGCTAGGTAATACAAATGAAAATCTGATAAAGCCATCCCCCCATCAAGTTTAGGGCGTTGTAAAGTAGCTAATTTGAGTTTAGACCTAGAAGAGCCCCATATAAATCGTATTATTAAGGAATTAAGGGATCTAAAGAACGACATGGGAACCGTAACAGGCATATGTTGTAAAATACATGTACACTGAGGCTGAATCACCATTTTGACCAAATTAATACGACCCGCCACAGATAATGGTAGTTTGTACCATGATCTAAATTTTTCCCCAATCTGTGTTAATAACAGAACTATAGAAGTTGCACGAGTCTGTTCATGATCTAGAACAATATTAATGCCAAGATATTTAAAACTGGAGACGGTTTCAAGACCATATTACAACATTAACGGATCAGGAGTTGGACGCCTGGCTGTATATAAAATGTCTGACTTCTGCCAGTTAACTTTCAATCCGGAATATTGCGAGAAAGTATCAAGCAACCCTGCAGCAACATGAAACGAGGAAGATGGGTTGTCTAAAAAAAGGACCATATGATCTGCGTATAGGCCTACTACAGATGTTTTACCCCTGTATCGTATGCCAGTAAGTTCCGGGGAGGCTCGAAGTCTGATCGCCAGTGCTTCTATGGCAATGGCAAATAGAGTGGGTGATAAGGGACAGCCCTGTCGACTACCTCTAAAAAGAGAAAAAGGTAGAGAAGGAACATTGTTAACCACTACATTGGCCTTAGGGGATTCATATATCAATCTGATCCATTGGCGAAACTGAGGACCAAAGCCAAAGTGTTCCAAACAGGCCCATAAAAACAGCCACTCCAGAGTCAAAAGCCTTCATGGTGTCTAAAGAAGCAATCACCCACTGCATATCATGCGCCCTGCCTAATTGTGTAATGGCCTGAACCTTTCTAATATTGATAGTAGTAGATTTTCCTGGCATAAAACCAGTTTGATCTGAATAAATTATTGAGAGGATAACCCCATTCAATCGCTTGGCTAAAATTTTTGTCAATATTTTATAATCTACATTGACCATCGATATAGGTCTATATGATCCACAATCAAGGGGGCCTTTGGCAGGTTTTAACAGTACTATAATGGTAGCATCATAAAATGTGGAGGGAAGAGAGTGTAATTGGGAAGCCTGGCCAAGGGTATCTAGAAAAAATGGGGCTATGTTAGCCATATATCTGTTATAAATTTCTATCGGAAGGCCATCTGGGCCAGGGGATTTATTTAAAGCCAGATCTCGGATGACGTCTTGTACTTCTTCAAGTGTAAATGGGGCATCTAACATGGATATTTGTTCAGGTGAAAGAGTCAGAAATGTGAGATCCCGTAAATAAGCTAAAGCATCAGCCACAGAGTAAGAGTTAGAGGAACTACCCAGTATAATAATCTTTAAATCGAGATGTAATATCTCAGCCTCTGTAATAACGGACCCATCAGAATATCGAATTCACAACACCGAGTTGCTACCATTTGCTTGTTTAATGAGGTGGGCCAGCAACTGACTAGATTGATTCCCCATTTCAAAATAATATTGACGTGTGAAAAAAAAAATTGCGTTTAGATTTAACATGAAGCTGTCTCTTATATAATTAAGTTAGGTTTAACCAGGCAGTTTTATGAACATCTGTGGGATCAGTAACATATTGTGTCTCTGCAGCCAATACCTGCTCTTCCAACTCCCTCTCTAGTCGAGCAGAGGTTCTCTTAATATAAGATATGGTTGACCTCAAACAACCTCGGAGATACGCCTTGATCGAGTCCCAGCGCAAAGTATGCGACAGTGACGAGTCATTTATCTGTAGAAATTGATGAATCTGATCCGGTATGCGATCAGACGGACCGATTAACATCATTTGACTCGATTTGTCTGTCCATAACTTTTTTTTCACTTCCTCTGTCCAATGTCTGTGTGCTTTTGCCCATATTAATCTTTTCCTTTTATTAGCCAGTCTCAGATATGGCTTTTTCTTTGCCACTCTGCCCTGAAGGCCAGCATCCCGGAGTCGCATCTTCACTGTAGACGTTGACACTGGCGTTTTGCGGGTACTATTTAATGAAGCTGCCAGTTGAGGACCTGTGAGGCGTCTATTTCTCAAACTAGAGACTCTAATGTACTTGTCTTGTTTCTCAGTTGTGGAGCGGGGCCTCCCACTTCTCTTTCTACTCAGGTTAGAGCCTGTTTGTGCTGTCCTCTGAAGGGAGTAGTACACACCGTTGTAGGAAATCTTCAGTTTCTTGGCAATTTCTCGCATGGAATAGCCTTCATTTCTAAGAACAAGAATAGACTGTCGAGTTTCACATGAAAGCTCTCTTTTTCCAGCCATTTTGAGAGTTTAATCAAACCCACAAATGTAATGCTCCAGATTCTCAACTAGCTCAAAGGAAGGTCAGTTTCATAGCTCCTCTAAACAGCAAAACCGTTTACAGCGGTGCTAACATAATTGCACAAGGTTTTTCAAGTGTTTTCTAATCATCCATTAGCCTTCTAACACAGTTAGCAAACACAATGTACAATTAGAACACTGGAGTGATGGTTGCTGGAAATGGGCCTCTATACACCTATGTAGATATTGCATTAAAAACCAGACGTTTGCAGCTAGAATAGTCATTTAGCACATTAACCATGTATAGTGTATTTCTGATTAATTTAATGTTATCTTCATTGAAAAAAACTGTGCTTTTCTTTCAAAAATAAGGAAATTTCAAAGTGACCCGAAACTTTTGAACGGTAGTGCATGTATAAGCATAGACACCCCCCTGGAGTAAGAGGTATGGTAGGAATGGCAGCACCATTGAATCCAAGGTTTCCGTAAATAATCTGACTTGTCAGAAGTGAGGTGGGTCTCTTGTAAACCAATGATATGGGGACTGGATCGCCTCAAGTGAGAGAACACCGATGCCCGTTTATGGGGGGTACCCAAACCACGTACGTTCTACGATACACATTTTAAGGTCAGAGCCATAAGGAGACACACATACGGTAAGTGCATATATAGAAGGCATGAGAAGGACTACAATAGGTAGTAAGAAGATTTGCGACATAGGCTGAGAACATAGGAACAATATACCATATCATGGCAATACTTAAAGGGAATGTGTCGCGAATTAAACCTTTTTTTTTCAGTGTCGTTAGTTATTTCTATTCTAGTTTTTTAAGTTTATTGCAGTATTTTTTTTTTTCTTCCATATGGTGGAAAGTATTAAAAATCAAATAAGAATTTGACGTTTTCCCAGAATTACAGCAAGGTGAATAAGGCAAAGCAACCTGACTCACAGCTGCTGTAACTGTGGGAGGGAATCTCACCCCCCCTCCCACAAGCCAGGAAAAGGTGTCTTCAAATTGCTAAGCAATGTCCGGCAGCCATTTTGGGTGTGATTCTGCAGCTGGCAGAAGTTATAGGACACACCAAAAGGCTAAGGGTATATTCACACGCTTACTAAACAAAGGGAAAACAGCTCATGATTTTCAGCCATTTTTTAATCAAACTCGCATTTTTTAACGGCCGTTTTTGGAGCTGTTTTTCTAGAAAGTCAATGAAAAACGGCTCCAAAAACATCCCAAGAAGTGATGTGCACTTCATTTTGGTGGGCGTCTTTTTACGTGCCGGTTTTGGAAAACGACCACGTAAAAAACGCCCTGTCGAAACAGAACGCCGTATTTCCCATTGAAACCAATGGGCAGATGCTTGTAGGCGTTCTGCTTCCGATTTTTCAGCTGTAAACATTGTGTGTGGCCTTACCCTTAGGGCTTATTCAGATGAACGCGCGATGCACGGATTTTCACGCGCGTTGCACAGACCTATATTAGTCTATTGGGCTGTGCAGACAGTTGCGTGATTTTTACGCAGCATTAGTCCGCTGCGTAAAAGTCACGACATGTCCGTTCTTTGAGCGTTTTTCACACATCATGCACCCATTGAAGTCAATGGGTACGTGAAAACCACGCATGTCGCACGGAAGCACTTCCGTGGGACGCGCGTGATTCGCGCAACAGCAGTGAAAAGGATGAATGAAAACAGAAAAGCACCACGTGCTTTTCTGTTTACAAACATCCAAACGGGGTGTCATAATGATGGTGGCTGCGCGAAAATCACGCAGCCGCGCATCATATGCTGCTGACACACGGAGCTGTTGCACTGCATAAAACTTTTGGTTTGTGGCATTTTTCAGACATTTTGTATGGTCAGTGGCATTTATTTCTAAACACAGCATGCTCTTGGTATGTTTTTATGCGTTTTTCCCATAGGCTTTTCTACAGGTCTTCAAAAACGCCAAAAATAACACATGTACAAAATGACTTCAAATGAAAAAAGCCACCAAAAACACCTTAAAAAATGCATGTTAGATTTTAATAACGCTTGCGTTTTTAAAAGCTTTTTTTTGATGCAGTTTAAATTGCCCAAAAAATTCTGTGTGTGACAGAGGCTTAGAGAACTAGGTGTCTCACCTCCTCGTAACTTGATGACAATAATGAGGTTCCTCCACTTCACTGACAACGCACAGGCCCCGCCAAGTACCGATACAAACCGTGATCGGTTGTTCAAAATAAGACCACTGATAAATTCCCTCAATAATTTATTTCTGCAACTCTACAGCCCTGAGCAGAATGTAAGTGTGGACAAATCCCTCCTCAACTTCCATGGAAGACTTAGCTTTTGCCAATATCTACCTTCCGATAGGGCAAGATATGGCGTTAAGCTTTATAAATTGTGTGCAAGCGGGTCAGGATATACCACCGCCTCCAGAATTTATGAAGGACGGGACCGCTCAATAAATGTTCATGGATGTCCCCCTGATCTTTCCACCAGCAGCAAAATTGTGTGGGAGATAATGCAGCCTCTGCTTCACCAGGGGTGCCACCTGTACTGCGACAATTTTTATTCGAGTGTGCCCCTGTTTAGGCATTTGCATGCTGCAAGGACTGGGGCATGTGGTACCATGCGCAAAAACCATATTGGTTTTCCGCAGCAATTAGTGGGGAAGCGCATGGTAAAGGGGGACTCCTGTGCTTATGCATCTGAATTGCTCGCGGTCAGGTACAGGGATCGCAAAGATGTGTATGTGCTAAGCACAATACATACCGCAGGAACAGTGGCAGTGAGGGAAAGAGGGGCAACATCGGACAAGCACAAATCAGTGAGCGTCTCCGAATATAACAAGTACATGGGGGGGGGGGGTTGATTTAAGCAACCAGGTTTTTCAGCCCTCTTTAGTAAAACGCAAAACAAAAACCTGGTACAAAAAAGTGACATTTATCTTTTACAGGCGGCAATCCACAATTCATTTGTGCTCTATAAAAAAAACAGAGGCAGAGACACATACCTGGATATCCAGGAGAAAATTATTAAAGGCCTCATATTTGACGTTCAGGACACCAGAGAATGCCCCCAGTCTGAGGATGTCAAGCGACTGACTGAAAGACATTTCATCACTCGCATTCCCCCTACACCAACTAGAAGCAACCCCCAGAAAAAGTGCTGCGTCTGCAGAAAAGACGGGCATCGCAAAGATTCCTGATATTTCTGTCCCTCATAATCAGGCCTGTGCATTCACCCATGTTTTAAAAAAATACCACACTGTTCTGAATTATTAGATTTTAGTTAATTAGTTGAAAAGTTAATTTAATTTGCCCTACATTACATTTTTATTTTTCCAATTATATTTACTCCAAGGGTGAGGGAGTGAATGGGTGGGTGGGGGGTGGATGTCATGTTTGCATATTTTCTAAAGTTCATCAGCTGGATAGCTCCATTTGCATAAACCTGCAATTTCTTATTTTAGGAAACCCAAAAAAATAAATTCCCATTATACCCCTAGATGAATATTTTGGGATCTCTGCTTCAAGAGCAGATATTTTGGAAGTGTTATAGAAACTCTGTTGAGTTTTGTGAAACTAGCATTGAAAAAAGGTGATTTGTGAAATAGGCTTCTTCTATCGTAGGCCCTCCTACATCTCTATGTGATAAATAAGGCACACATATTTGGTATCCCCATGCACAGGAGAAGTGGCAGAATGTGAAAGGAGATGAACTTTGTCCATGGTCTATACGGTGTGTGAAAAATGCGAGCATAAACTGACGCATTTGCCAAAAAATTTACATTTTATTTTGTTCCATTTTATTCAAGAAACTGTCAGAAGAAAAGTAGACTTTCTAAAAATATGATGAACCCCTTGAAAAAAACCTTGTGGGGTCTACTTTTGTGAATGAAGTAATTTATGGGGTGTTTCTTATGTTTCAGCAGCATTAGGCCCCCAGAAAACCGTATGCTGCTATAAAATCATGCAGAATTCCTGGACCGAAAAGGCCAAAAAGCCTCCTTTTATGCCAAGCCCTGGCACATGCCCGCACAGTGAATAAAGCACACATATTTGGTATCCCCGTGCATGGGAGAAGTGGAAGAATGTGAAAGGAGATTAATTTTGTCCGTGGTCTATACTGTGTGTGAAAAATGCTAGCATAAACTGACACAATTGCTAAATTCTTGCATTTTTTTCCAATTTTGCCCACTTTAGAGAAAAAAACAAAAATGATGTATACTTACAAATGCCATTAAAACAAAGCCCTATCTGTCCTTAAAAAAGAGTGTAAAATTCAAAGATGAACTTTATTCACCTGCAGAGTTATAATCATCGAAGCGCATAGCAAAATTGTGACATTTTCTCTGGTCATTTAGCTGTAAAACAGCCTAGTCTTTAAGCGGTTAAACCCTCCATAACAGCACATAGAAGGAGGATTCTCCACCCCTAAAAGGGACAGGAACACACAAAAGGTTAAATAGACCCTCCCCACCTCAGTGTATTTCAAATAACCGAATGGCATAGTATCCAACATACCTATTACTCCATAAACCTATTGGTGAAGTACATATACATATTGGGAGGGTAATAACGGTGCTGTCATGGACCGCTAAGTACTAATTCTATTTTCTCAAATACACCCTCCGTGACAGCACATAGGAGTACCAAATAAATATTACTAGGGAGAGATTACAGTTCTCAGGACTTTCCCACCGAAGGAAAGATCACTGCTTTGAGAAAGATCTAGTCTATAATGTCTCACAAAAGTATGGATAGAGGACCAAGTGGCCGCATTGTAAATCTGTTCTTTTGAGGCGTTCAATTTTTCAGCCCAAGATGATGACATAGCTCTAGTTGAATGAGCTTTTTAAGTTATCTGGAGGGGATAAATTTTGATTTAGGTAAGCCTCACAGATGGCTTTTTTATCCAATTGGAAAGAGTCCTTTTTGAGGCCTTCTTCCCTTTATTTGCTCCAAAAGGCTGGATAAATAAGTTGTGATCTATCCTCCAGTCTTTTGTAGCTGCCAAGTAGGTAAGTATGGTTCTCCTAACATCTAGTGTATGGAAACTCTATTCCTCTTTGTTCCTGGGCTTTTGGTAAAAAGAGGGGAGTATAATATCTTGTGACATATGAAAATGGGAAACTACCTTAGTTAAAAAGGTAGGATCAGGACGTAGGATGATTCTATATTCTAAGATCTGAAGATATGGTTGACGTGTTGAGATAGCCTGAATTTCCCCTACCCTTTTAGCCGTGGTAATAGCTACCAGAAAGTCCGCTTTCCAAGAAAGATTTTTTAATTCCGATATTTGCTATGAGTTCAAAGGGAGAGGATGTTAGACCTTTTAGGATAATATTTACATCCCAAGGGGGAAGGTAAGACTGTTTATTAAGGGATAATCTATTAGCCCCAGAAAATAATCTTTTGATCCAAGATGATTTTCTAAATCTTGGTCAAAATATGAACTAAGTGCAGAAATCTGGACTTTTAACCCCTTAACGCATTATCGCGTAACTGTACGTGATAAGGGTTAAGAGGAAGTATGGAGCGCGCTCACAAGCTGAGCGCGCTCCATACATAGCGGGTGATGGCTGTACAATACAGCCAACACCTCACTGCAACGGGCGGAATCAAAGATCACTTTGATTCCGTCCGTTTAACCTGAAACAAGCCATTGCGCCACCCCATGGCACGATCAGCCGGTTACAATGATTGTTATGGCAACCTGGGGGCATAAATTAGTATTGCAGTATATCATGCAAGCAATCCAACGATCGCTGCTTCAACTCCCCTAGGGGGACTAATAAAAAAATCAAAAACCAGTTAATGTTTTCTTTTACGTTTCAAAAAAAAAAAAAAGTATTAAAAGTTCAAAGAACTCTCCTTTTCACATTTTTTCCCTATATCAATGTTAAAAAAAATAAAAGTTAATATAACTGGTATTGCCGCGTCCGTAAACTTCCAAACTATCACAATATAGCATTGTTTAACCCGCTCGGTGAATGGCGTTAAAAAAATATATAAGACACGCAAATTGCTGTTTTTTTGGTCACCTTAGCGCTCCAAAAAAACAAAATAAAAAGTGATAAAAAGTCATATATACCCCAAAATGGGATCAGTGAAAACTACGTCTCGACCTGCAGAATTTAGGGCCTCATATCGCTAAATTCATGGAAAAATTAAAAAGTTATGGCTCTCAAAATATGGCGACACAAAACATTATTTTAATTTAGCAAATAGTTTTATTTTTTTAAAGTGGTAAAACATAAAACAAAACATATAAATTTGGTATCGCTGTAATCGTATCAACATGTAGAGTAAGGTGAATATGTAGTTTTTACTGCATGATGGACGCCATAAATATAAAACCACCCAAAAAATTGCGTAATCACTGTTTTTTGCCCATTTCACCCCACAAATAATTTTTTGCAGCTTCCCAGTACATTATGCAGTACAATAAATGGCACCATTAAAAACTCCAACTTGTCCCACAAAAAACAAGTTCTCATATGGCTTTATAGACTGAAAAATAAAAAATGATAGCTTTTGGCAGGTGGGGAGGGAAAAAAAAAAGTGAAAATCCAAAAACTTGAGGAGGGAAGGGGTTAATGTAGCAGGTCTTAGCCCTTTTTCTAGACTTGTCTGTAATCTAAGATCTGAGCTATATCTGGATGGCATAAATCAGGGATTTCATCCTTGCACTAGGACAGGAATTTTTTTCATACCTTACTATATATAGCATTGGTCACATCCTTCCTGCCTGTCAGAAGAGTTTTAACCACTGCTTCGGATAGACCTCTAGCTCTTAAGACTGCGTTCTCAGAAGCCAGGCTGCTAGCTAGAATTTTTGAGTGTTCTCGTGATAGATAGGCCCTTGGTACAGAAGGCCCCGAGAATGATGGCAGGATCAATGGTTCTGCCATCTTTAGGCTGTGGAGCAGACCATACCAAGCCCTCTTGGGCCACAGAGGAGCTACTAGGATTACTGTGAGTTTTTCTTTCTGGATCTTCTGAAGGACTCTTGGAAGAAGAGCTAAGTGGGAAAGGCATAGGGTATGGAGAAATGCCTGTTGTGAGCTAGGGCGTCTACTCCTAAACTGAAATCTCTTGGATTTAGTGAAACATTTTTTTTACCGCTTTGGAGTTTTGCTGATCCGCAAAGATATCTACTTCTGGTCTGCCCCACAACTGTGTGATCTGATAGAATATTTCTATGCTTAGGCACCATTCTTGTGGGCTGAGATCCTTCCGACTGAGAAAGTCTGCCTGTATGTTTAGAGACCCTTTTAGATGGAGGGCAGAGATGGATCTGACATGTTGTTCTGCCCAGTTGAAGATTTGGGTTGGCAGCAGCTGGAGGTTTTTCCTCCTTGTTCCTCCTTGGTGATTCAAGTAGGCAACTGTAGTTATGTTGTCAGAATAATTTTTTATATTTGAGCCACTTGTAAGATGTTCTAATACCCTCAATACTTCCAGGACTGCGCGGAGTTCCAGAAAGTTGGATGAATTATGTCTCAAGTTGAGGCCAGACTCCCTGAAATGATGAGTGGGAGACCACTGCTCCCCAGCCTCTGTGCTGGCGTCTGTGGTGATGGCACTCACAGGAAAAGGATGCCAGGCTACCCCTGATTTAAATGTTTTCGGAGTCTCCACAAATTTAGCGAATGTTTCACTCTGATGGGCAATTAGATCTTTTTGTCTAAAGATAAGGGGGTTTTGTCCCATTCTGAAAGGACTAATGCTTGCAAAGAGAGCTTGCGGACATGGGATTGCCTGAATGCATGAAGTCATGGACCCCAGTGCTTGTCTTATAGATATCCTTGATTTTTCTGAAATAATGATGTCTTTGTGATCAGCATAGATTTCTTCTCTGGAAGGAGAAATTACATCTGCTAATGTGAATCCAGGAGAAAACCTAGAAATATTCTTCAGTGAGAAGGAGACAGGATTTCTTGAGGTTTATAATCCATCCTAAATTCAAGAGGGTCAGAGAAATCTGATGAACTTGTATGGAAAGTAGTAATGGTGTTGAAGCAATTACTAACAGCTCGTCTAGATAAGGTATTACATTCATACCCTGTTTCCTGAGGAATGCTATTACCTCCACAATTATCTTCATGAATATACGGGGCGCAGAAGATATTCCAAATGGAAGGGCCCTGAACTGAAAATGTAGTATCTTTGATTTTGTAGAATTGCAAATCTGAGGAATTTTTGATATTGTGGATGTACTGGGATATGGTAATAGGCGTTCTGTAGATCAATGGTTGCCATGGAGTTGTTGTGACCTATTAGTGGGATGGATGATCTGATTGATTCCATCTTGAAATTATGATATACTACAATGCGATTTAGTGGCTTTAAATTATAATTTGATAATCCCCCACTGTTTTTTTTTTTTTTACAAGAAATAGTCGGGAAAAGTAACCTTCCCCAATTTCCTTTATTGGAACTGGAGAAACTACTTCCATCTCTTGTAACTTCTGAATTCCCTTTATCAGGGCTTGTTGCAAAGTGCTGGAGGGGAGAGAAGTGATCAACACATTTTTGGGGGGATAGGCAGAAGACTCGATCCTGTAACCTTCTGAAATAGTGTTCAGGACCCATTGGCTTATGGTGATCTGTTTCCACTGGGGAAGGAATCCTGACCGCCTGCCACCCATTCTTTTGACGTCATTGCCAATCCTGCTGTCTATTTTGATTGAAGAAAATATTTCTTCCTCTACCCCCTTTTGCATAACTCCAGCGTCCTGTCTTTCCCTTCCCTCTATAGTCCTGACTGTAGCTACGAAAGGGACAAATATTTGTTTTTTTCTTTGCTATTTTTGGCTCTGGCAAGGTCTTTTTCTTGTCGGCAGCCTTCTCTAATATAGTGTCCAGGACAGGACCAAAGACATATTCTCCCTGGAAGGGTACAGCACATAACTTTTGCTTTGAGAGTGGATCCCCGGTCCACATCTTAAATACAGGGAGCGTCTAGTGGTATTTGATAGAATGCCAGTTCTGGCTGCCACTTTGACTGATTCTGCTGATGCGTCTGCTAAGAATCCGGTAGCTTTCTGTAGGAGTGGTAGTGAGGCTATGATATCCTCTCTGGGGGTAACTTCTTTTAAATTGGCGTCTAATTGGTTGAGCCATTTATACATTGCTCTTGCCACACACGTGGCGCCAATATTAATTTGTTGAAGGGCTGCTGAGGCTTCCCAGGTATTTTTAAACAAAGTGTCAGCTTTCCTATCTAAGGGATCTTTGAGCTGAGAAGAGTCTTCAAAGGGTAAAGTAGTATTTTTACCCACTTTAGCCACCTGTATATCTATTTTGGGCACCTATGGCCAACATTTAATATCCTCTTCATCAAGAGGGAATCAGTCTTTTATATCTTGATGATGGGATAGCCTTTTCTCAGGGTGTGTCCATTCCTCCTCTATAACAGGTTTTAGGTTTTCATGAATAGGAAAAACTAGTCTTCTTCTAGGCCTAAGCCCTGCAAACATTTCATCATGTATAGAACGAGATTCCTGAATCTCTTCCATGTTCATCGTGGCTCTAACAGCAGATATTAATTTGTCAGTAAATTCAGACAAGAAGTAATATTTTTTAACCTCCTCATTTCGTGGGGTTGACAATTCTCCTTCTTCTAAGTAATCTTCTGATATAGAAGGAATACATCACGGTTTGTGTGTATGTGGACCCACTAGGCCGCACTGCAGAATCAGGGAGGCAACTGGCCAAACAACAGGGAACCCTAGCAATACAAAGTCCCGCACAAGGGTACCTGGATAGTCCAGACAGTGGCCGCAGCTCTGGCAGGGATGGAGGTGGGTGCAGCAGGAAACACCAGACGTGGCGGATGACAACAGGTGCCGCAGGTTGCGCCAGGCGTGGCGAATCCCTCTGGACGTGGCAGATGACACAGGACATGGCGGATGACACAGGACGTGGCAAACAACAGCAGGTGCAGTACACACGACTCCAACTAGTAGGGACAGGAACAAGAACACAGCACGGGGTACAGGAACAGGTAACAGGGCACGGGTAACAACTGGAACGGGAAACACTAAGGGACCATTTGCAAGACAGACTAGGGATAAACTAATAATGCTCAGACAAGGATCAGATGGGCTGGGGCCTTCTTATAGTCCAGGAAATCATGTGTGTTGATGACGATGATTTCTTTCATGTGCGAGCGCTAGCCCTTTAAGAGCGGGTACAGCGTGCGCGCGCACCCTATGGGACACAGCGGACCGGAGCGGAAGTGAGCGCTGGCGTCTCCTAGGAAGGAGATGGGGACCAGCGCTCACAGATCCATGGCTGCGGGCGTCAGGAGGTGAGTAGACCCGACGGCCCGCGGCCATGGACACTGCAGAATATATGAGTTGCTCTCATCTGACCCAATTTCCTCAGCAAGTTTCCTCTTTTTGGGTGTGGGTGATGGTACAGAGGGTACAAAAGTTTTGGAAAAGGAAGCCAAAGAGGTTTGAACTTCCTGCTTTACAATACCTCTAATTCCATCAATTAAAGAGGGCTGTTTGTCCCTAATCATTTTTTTCTGTGCAATGTAGGCAGAGAGGTTTTTTGTTAGTAGACGACAACTTTTTCCCACACATCGCACATTTCTGATATGGACTCTCCATTTTAGATTTAGAGGATAGCTCTCTGGGAGTGCCCTATAAAACATATAAAAAAAGTAAGGGAAAATTAGACCCACAATGTGTTTAGGAGAGATAACCCATAGCCAGATTACTTACAGGAGCTGGGAGCATGCAGGGTTCAGAACCTAGCTTAGAGGTTAAAGCCTCATCTCCTGTCATCATGGTAATAGTTACAACGTCTTACCTGACGGAGATCTTTCTGTAGTCTGGCGGAGTTTAAATCTACTGGGAAGACTCCGTGCCAAACGACTCCTCCTCCGCTCCCTGGAGTTCCTTCCCGGAGGAAGGCCGCAAAATTTTCCATTCTGCGCATGCGCGCAATCCAGATGGAATAATGCGTGCGTCTCAAGGTAGAACGCACGCGAGGATCGAGCGGAGTCCGCAAAGAAGCAAGGCTGGGGAGCTACAGAAGGATCAGATGCTGCTTGTTTAGCCACCTCAGCATTACCCAGAGGCGCAGGAGAGGCGGCCCAAGACCCAGAGGTCTTACGTGGAGCTAGGGAGCAGGTAACTGAACCGAAGACCAGGCTGTAAAGAAAGACATTTTTGAGTTAAGTCTTCGCTGCTACAAAAGCAGTAACCTCTTGTATGCCCCTAGCAGGGATAGGAAAAACACTGAGGTGGGGAGGGGCTATTTAACCTTTCGTGTGTTCCTGTCCTTGTTATAATTTGATAATCCCCCACTGTTTTTTTTTTTTACAAGAAATAGTCGGGAAAAGTAACCTTCCCCAATCTCCTTTATTGGAACTGGAGAAACTACTTCCATCTCTTGTAACTTCTGAATTCCCTTTATCAGGGCTTGTTGCAAAGTGCTGGAGGGGAGAGAAGTGATCAACACATTTTTGGGGGGATAGGCAGAAGACTCGATCCTGTAACCTTCTGAAATAGTGTTCAGGACCCATTGGTTTATGGTGATCTGTTTCCAATGGGGAAGGAATCCTGACCGCCTGCCACCCATTCTTTTGGCGTCATTGCCAATCCTGCTGTCTATTTTGATTGAAGAAAATATTTCTTCCTCTACCCCCTTTTGCATAACTCCAGCGTCCTGTCTTTCCCTTTCCTCTATAGTCCTGACTGTAGCTACGAAAGGGACAAATATTTGTTTTTTTCTTTGTTATTTTTGGCTTTGGCAAGGTCTTTTTCTTGCCGGCAGCCTTCTCTAATATAGTGTCCAGGACAGTACCAAAGACATATTCTCCCTGGAAGGGTACAGCACATAACTTTTGCTTTGAGAGTGGATCCCCGGTCCACATCTTAAATACAGGGAGCGTCTAGTGGTATTTGATAGAATGCCAGTTCTGGCTGCCACTTTGACTGATTCTGCTGATGCGTCTGCTAAGAATCCGGTAGCTTTCTGTAGGAGTGGTAGTGAGGCTATGATATCCTCTCTGGGGGTACCTTCTTTTAAGTTGGCGTCTAATTGGTTGAGCCATCTATACATTGCTCTTGCCACACATGTGGCGCCAATATTAATTTGTTGAAGGGCTGCTGAGGCTTCCCAGGTATTTTTAAACAAAGTGCCAGCTTTCCTATCTAAGGGATCTTTGAGCTGAGAAGAGTCTTCAAAGGGTAAAGTAGTATTTTTACCCACTTTAGCCACCTGTATATCTATTTTGGGCACCTATGGCCAACCTTTAATATCCTCTTCATCAAGAGGGAATCAGTCTTTTATATCTTGATGATGGGATAGCCTTTTCTCAGGGTGTGTCCATTCCTCCTCTATAACAGGTTTTAGGTTTTCATGAATAGGAAAAACTAGTCTTCTTCTAGGCCTAAGCCCTGCAAACATTTCATCATGTATAGAACGAGATTCCTGAATCTCTTCCATGTTCATCGTGGCTCTAACAGCAGATATTAATTTGTCAGTAAATTCAGACAAGAAGTAATATTTTTTAACCTCCTCATTTCGTGGGGTTGACAATTCTCCTTCTTCTAAGTAATCTTCTGATATAGAAGGAATAAATCACGGTTTGTGTGTATGTGGACCCACTAGGCCGCACTGCAGAATCAGGGAGGCAACTGGCCAAACAACAGGGAACCCCAGCAATACAAAGTCCCGCACAAGGGTACCTGGATAGTCCAGACAGTGGCCACAGCTCTGGCACGGATGGAGGTGGGTGCAGGAGGAAACACCAGACGTGGCGGATGACAACAGGTGCCGCAGGTTTCGCCAGGCGTGGCGAATCACTCTGGACGTGGCAGATGACACAGGACGTGGCAAACAACAGCAGGTGCAGTACACACGACTACAACTAGTAGGGACAGGAACAAGAACACAGCACGGGGTACAGGAACAGGTAACAGGGCACGGGAAACAACTGGAACGGGAAACACTAAGGGTATGTTCACACGGCGGGGGTCCGTAACGGCTGAAATTACGGGGATGTTTCAGCCTGAAAACATCCCCGTAATTTCAGCCGTACCGGCATGTGCAGGCGCTTGAACGCCGCGTCAATTACGGCCGTAATTAGCGCTGCTATTCATTGGAGTCAATGAATAGCGGCTCCAAATACGGCCAAAGAAGTGACAGGTCACTTCTTTGACGCGGGCGTCTATTTACGCGCCGTCATTTGACAGCGGCGCGTAAATATACGCCTCGTGTGAACAGACAAACGTCTGCCCATTGCTTTCAATGGGCAGATGTTTGTCAGCGCTATTGAGGCGCTATTTTCGGCCGTAATTCGGGGCAAAAACGCCCGAATTACGTCCGTAAATAGGCCGTGTGAACATACCCTAAGGGACCATTTGCAAGACAGACTAGGGATAAACTAATAATGCTCAGGCAAGGATCAGATGGGCTGGGGCCTTCTTATAGTCCAGGAAATCATGTGTGTTGATGACGATGATTTCTTTCATGTGCGAGCGCTGGCCCTTCAAGAGCGGGCACAAGCGTGCGCGCGCACCCTATGGGACACAGCGGACCGGAGCGGAAGTGAGCGCTGGCGTCTCCTAGGAAGGAGATGGGGACCAGCGCTCACAGATCCATGGCTGCGGGCGTCAGGAGGTGAGTAGACCCGATGGCCCGCGGCCATGGACACTGCAGAATATATGAGTTGCTCTCATCTGACCCAATTTCCACAGCAAGTTTCCTCTTTTTGGGTGTGGGTGATGGTACAGAGGGTACAAAAGTTTTGGAAAAGGAAGCCAAAGAGGTTTGAACTTCCTGCTTTACAATACCTCTAATTCCATCAATTAAAGAGGGCTGCTTGTCCCTAATCATTTTTTTCTGTGCAATGTAGGCAGAGAGGTTTTTTGTTAGTAGACGACAACTTTTTCCCACACATCGCACATTTCTGATACGGACTCTCCCTTTTAGATTTAGAGGATAGCTCTCTGGGAGTGCCCTATAAAACATATAAAAAAAGTAAGGGAAAATTAGACCCACAATGTGTTTAGGAGAGATAACCCATAGCCAGATTACTTACAGGAGCTGGGAGCATGCAGGGTTCAGAACCTAGCTTAGAGGTTGAAGCCTCATCTCCTGTCATCATGGTAATAGTTACAACGTCTTACCTGACGGAGATCTTTCTGTAGTCTGGCGGAGTTTGAATCTACTGGGAAGACTACGTGCCAAACGACTCCTCCTCCGCTCCCTGGAGTTCCTTCCCGGAGGAAGGCCGCAAAATTTTCCATTCTGTGCATGCGCGCAATCCAGATGGAATAATGCGTGCGTCTCAAGGTAGAACGCACGCGAGGATCGAGCGGAGTCCGCAAAGAAGCAAGGCTGGGGAGCTACAGAAGGATCAGATGCTGCTTGTTTAGCCACCTCAGCATTACCCAGAGGCGCAGGAGAAGCGGCCCAAGACCCAGAAGTCTTACGTGGAGCTAGGGAGCAGGTAACTGAACCGAAGACCAGGCTGTAAAGAAAGACATTTTTGAGTTAAGTCTTCGCTGCTACAAAAGCGGTAACCTCTTGTATGCCCCTAGCAGGGACAGGAAAAACACTGAGGTGGGGAGGGGCTATTTAACCTTTCGTGTGTTCCTGTCCTTGTTAGGGGTGGAGATTCATCTTCCTATGTGCTTTCATGGAGGGTGTATTTGAGTAAAGTTTATACTTAGCACCAGGGCGTTGTAATAGTGACACTTTCTTCTGTTCCCCATCCAGGCTGACCTTCTGGGATGACATTTCATCCCATGTGACTGGTAAAGCCAATCCCAGGCTGCAGTGGTCAAATGGGCTGCAGCATCATCTCAGGAGGCTGGACTGTACGGACTACAGAGGGCCGCGTCGCCATGACAACAGAGACCAGGGTAAGTATAAACGTTTTTGGTTTTTTTTCAGCCACTGTTTTTCGCAGTAGAGATTCCGCCCGGATTGGACCCCTGAGGTTTCGTTTTTTGCAATCTGTGTATTTTTATGTGGATTGTGAGTGTTGGTAGTCAGCCTGGGGAGTGGTCTTAGGCAGATAATGGGGGGGGGGGGTCTGAACGCATGCTCTACTCAGTTGTAAAACTCGGTGGGACATGATGACGACCCCTTTACAGTTAGTCACTTGTCACTTTTACTTTTTAATTAATGATAAATGCTATATGTTGATGCGGCTGGCTGATGTTGTTTGTACTCAACTACATTGGTTTACAGTATGTTAATAAATTGGCCATTTAATGCTATCAAACGTGTCTCTTGGTTTTATTTGGAGAAGGGGTTGGAGGGTTATTAGAATTGGGATGAGCAATTTATCCCATACATCGGTCATTTATTAAGACTGCCATTTCATACGCAGTCTTAAACAGAAGGACGCTGGAGTAAGATGCATTCAATTTATTATGAGGTTTGTGCTTCTTTATAAATTTGCCGCATCTCTGGCTGTCTGCGCGCACAAACGGAATTCTATGTCTGTTGCCCACTAAGACCCAACCCCTTTTTAGAAAATTGGCGAGAGCAGCGAAAACTCTAAACTCAGCCCTTCTGTTTCTAAAACAGGTAGGCAATAAAATTTGCCAATTTTTTCCCTGACGTAAAACTGTCATAAATCGCATAATAAGTTTCCCCCATTGTGATTACATTTAATACACAAACCTGAATATACGTAAGGTAAATTGAAATAGTAAAAAAAAACTATTGTAGAAGAAGCAACTTGAAAAAAAGTGCATGCGGTGCAAATACTTTGATTTCCATTCACATATTGTCCGCAATATGGTATATAAAAAATGTTTTTGAACCCCCCCAACCAACGCCTTTTCCATCATTTTTATTTCTGTCGTAAAAAGGGTCCGTGGCCATCCAGTGACTCCATGCAACGAATTTGTCCAATTTGCACGCCATATTCCCCAACAGGTACGATCCATGTTAAGAATTATGTCTCGCACACTATTCTCCCACATGGAGCCAGTAACGGTAAATGTTTTCCAGAGTATTTACGTGACTTCAAAAGTAGAAAGTCAGACATATCCAGTAGACATACTGGAATATATGAATGAAAGAAGCAGCAGGTTATTAGAATTTCTCGACAACAAGCTAGTATAATAGGGATGTCTAGTCAGAGACCTCGGACAGGACGAGAAATGGCATGACAGGAATCTGAAAATGTCGACACTCACTTACAAAAACACTTGTTAATGATAAAAAAAAGCAAGAGTTCCTAAAAAAATTATTGGCCTAAGCTTCTTAATAATTTACTATAAAACACAGTTATGAGGTAAAGAAGGCGACCATCCTGTCATCAATATATTAGCACAAAGTGATAGATCTCTGAGCAGTCACCGTCCTTGTAATTGCCCTACAAGCACTGCTACTCATTTACAGCTTTAATACGAAGCCAATAGGTAAAGGGAGAGGGGGGGGGCGACGACAATTTTTCCATTCTGCAGTCCCTTCCCCCTTCCATGTGCACACAGTTTACGTGCAGCTCAAAGAGCATTATTGACCTACCACTTCCTCCCCCTCATCCCACATCTGCCTGACTGCTCAGAGCGCGGGCTGGGGGCGTGACGTCACCGTCAGCACACATGGCAGAGCATGAGCTCAGGCAGAGCTGTGGACGTGCAGTCCAGTAGGACGACTTCCCCTCCTCCCTCTCCTATTTAAATAGATGTTGACAACACGTGGGATACGTCAGGCCTGGATCGTCCTCCTCACCAGCCTCTGCTATCTCCAGAGAGGGAAGTGTGCAAAAACCGGTTTGTGCAAATGAACTGAGTGACTTGCACAACACCGATACAGCTCGTCTGCAGCGCTGAAGCCTTCTAGCTGTTGTATTGTCATTATTATGCTGACTGAAAGTAAACACTTATGTGCTCGATATGTTTAGGGTGATTTATGTTCTTCCTGCTTTCACATTACACTGTTGTGCACATCCATAGAGAATGAGGAGCATGCAGCCTGTCATTGGCACCGCTCATTGTACCCTACGCTACATGCCATGCACTTTGGAATGGCACACGGAGCAGTCACAATAACAGTCACGGAGTTGTCACGTGCTCTCGGAGCCTTTCCTCTAGTTACCCATGTGTGCGTATTTAACCGCTTAGACACCAGGCCGAATTTGCATCTTGAGGACAAGCACAAATTAGTTTTTTAACCCTCATCATTCGAGCTAGGCATGACGCCTTGTTTTTTTAGTTATTTTTTTTCACTGAACACCCTAAATGATTAATACATTTACTGTAGAGATTGTTGTGTTTAACCCCTTAATGAGCGGGCCTGAAAAGGTCTTAATGACCAGCGACATTTTACAGTTTTTACCTCTGCATTTCAGCAGCCATAACTTTTTTTTATTTTTTCATTGACATAGCCGTATGAGACCTTGTTTTATGCGGGATAAATTGTATTATTTTTTTTTCACAGTTTGGAGGTAGAAAAATAAATATTTTTACGATGTGAATATAAGGCCTCATTTACACGAGCGTATTATACGCGCGTGCGACGCGCGTGCTTTTCACGCGTGTCGTACGCACCTATAATAGTCTATGGGGCTGTTTAGACGATGCGTGAATTTTGCGCAGCGTGAGTGCGTTGCGTAAAACTCACGACATGTTCTATATTCTTGCGTTTTTCACGCAACACGCACCCATTGACTTCAATGGGTGCGTGAAAACAACGCATGCCACACTGACGGTCCTGCGTTGCATGCGCGAAAATCACGCAAGAGCTGTCAAAAGGATGAATGTAAACAGAAAAGCACCACGTGCTTTTCTGGTTACAAACATCCAAACGGAGTGTCAAATTAGAGATGAGCGCACCGAACTTCACCGGGTTCGGCCGAACTCGTTTTAACCGAACCCGGCAAAAAATGTTCGGGTACGCGACGTCAGGAGACAGTCACTGCCCACGGTGCTGAAAGACTTAAACTGTTTCAGCACCATGGACAGTGACTTTCGGTCACAATATACATATACGTGTAAAAAAAAAAAGAAGTTCTGACTTACCGATAACTCCCGGCTTCTTCCTCCAGTCCGACCTCCCGGGATGACAATTCAGGCCAAGTGACAGCTGCAGCCAATCACAGGCCAAGCACAGGCTGCAGCCAATCACAGGCTGCAGCGGTCTCATGGCCTGCCGCGTCATCCTGGGAGGTGGGGCCGGATGACAAGAGAGGGACGCGTCACCAAGGCAACGGCCGGGAGACCGGACTGGAGGAAGCAGGCAGTTCATGGTAAGTGTGAACGTCTTTTTTTATTCACAGGTTGGTGTAGATTGTGATCGGCATTCACTGTCGAGGGTGCTGAAAGAGTTACTGCCGATCAGTTAGCTCTTTCAGCACCTTGGACAGTGACGGGCGTCGACTACCTCATCTCTATGATGGCGGCTGCGCGAAAATCACGCAGCCGCGCATCATACACGGATGACACACGGAGCTGTCAATTGCCTTTTGCGCACGCAAAACGCAGCGTTTTTTTGCGTGCGCAAAACGCACACGCTCGTGTAAATGAGGCCTAAGAAAAAGCGATTCTCGGCATCATTTTTCTTGTTTATTTTTTATCCCATTCACGTTTCACACTAAATAACCCATTAGATTAATTCTTCAGGTTATTACGGTTGTTTAGATACCTAATTTGTCTGGGTTTTTTGTTTTTATTTAGTGTAAGGGCAATAAAGTATATTTTATGCAAAATAATGACCTTTTTCTTTGGACTTTATTTTTTTATTTTTTGTTACTTTTTTTTAATCTCATTTAAGGGATAACTTTATTTATAACTTTATTTTTTACTTGTAATGTATTAGCATACTCCTGTATGTAATACATTACACTGTGTCACTATGAGGCCGGAATTACACGAGCAGGTGCGTTTTGCGCGCGCAAAAGGTACTTAACAGCTCCGTGTGTCAGCTGCGTATGATGCGCGGCTGCGTGATTTTCGCGCAGCCGCCATCATTATGACACTATGTTTGTAAACAGAAAAGCACGTGGTGCTTTTCTGTTTTCATTCATACTTTTTACTGCTGTTGCGCGAATCACGCGCGTCCCACGGAAGTGCTTCCGTGTGGTGTGCGTGATTTTCACGCACCCATTGACTTCAATGGGTGCGTGATGCGCGAAAAACGCACAAATATCGGACATGCCGTGAGTTTTACGCTGTGTGAAACTCACGGACAGTCTGCACGGCCCCATAGACTAACATAGGTCCGTTCGAGGTGCGTGAAAATCATGCGCGTTGCACGTTCGTATATCACGTTTGTCTAAATAAGCCCTAACACAGACTGCTGTTAGGGCAGCACCTAGTGTGCCCTAACAGCAGGTAAACGGAACAGTCAGTCCTGGGGTCCTTTGTAGGTCCCCTGACTGCAGAGGGATTGCACGGTGTTTGATCACGAGATCAAATCGGGGAGTTCCCCTTGATCTTGCTGCGGTCACGGACCGCGGCGATCAAAGGGTTAAACAGCTGGGGTCCGAATGTTTTCCGACCCCAGCTGTATTCAGCAGGCTTTGCTAAGATCAGGAGCTGTTAGTTACAGCTCCTGCTTAGAGGATGAGCGCTCACAGGTGGGCGGTCGTTAAGGAGTTAATATATCAAATATGTCTTATTGTCATGGTGATATTTGCCAGTGATTTACTTTAACCCCTTAATACCGAAGGTATTTTAAACCTCAATGACCGAGCAATTTTTTCGAAGAGCTATAACTTTTTTATTTTTTTTGCCGACATAGCTGTATAAGGAAATTTTTTGCAGGACAAGTTGTATTTTTTTAGCACCATTTTGGTGTACTTATTATATATTGATTAATTTTTTTTTGTGTGGTACTGGAAAAAAAACAGAAATTTTGCAATTCTTTTTTCCGTCCTAATTTTAAAGTCTATTGTGTGGTATAAATAACATAATAACTTTATTCAGCGGGTCGTTATGATTGTGGCGATACTAAATTTTTATAGTTTTTTTATGTTTTACTACTTTTACAAAATTATTTGTTTTTGTGTCCCCATATTTTAACTCCTTAACGCCGAAGGATGGATATATCCGTCCTCAGCAGCTGCTAGTTCGCGAAGGAGGACGGATATATCCGTCCTGTGATGGCGCGGGTACTGCCAGTGTACCCACGCGATCAGCGGCAGGAGCATGGCTGTTATACACAGCCTGGCTCCTGCTGCAACTGCCGGAATCGAAGCGTGCTCCGATTCCGGCAGTTTAACCCATTAAATACCACTGTCAATAGTGACAGCGGCATCTAATGTGTTTGACAGAGGGAGGGAGCTCCCTCTGTCACCCGATCGGCGCTCCCGCAAACAAATCGCGGGTCGCCGTCGGGTTTCCATGACAGCCGGGGGCCTAACAAAGACCCCCAGGTCTGTCTTCAGCAAATGCCTGTTAGACGATGCCGGAGGCATGACCTAACAGATTGCCTGTCAGATTTACACTGACAGGCAATAATGCTTTGGTATACTAAGTATCAACAGATCCCATAGTGAAGTCCCCTGGTGGGACTTAAAAAAAAAGTTAAATCAGTTAAATAAAGTTTGTGAAAAAAAAAAAAGACAGTCAAAATCAAATAAAACTACTTTTTTTGCCCAAAAAGTGGTTTTATTTAGTAAAAGTGTCAAAAAAAATAACACATACACGGTATCCCTGCGATCGTAACAACTTGACCAATAAAATGAACACATTAATTAAACTGCCGGATGAACGGCGTCCAAAAAAAACGCAAAAAAACACTGCAAAATGTTCTGTTTTCTCCCATTCCCCCCATAAAAAATAAAATAAAAGTTAATCCATAAGTCCTATGTACCCCAAAATAGTACTAATGAAAACTACACATTGGCCCGCAAAAATCAAGCCCACATACGGCTACATCGACGGAAAAATAGAAAAATTGCGGCTTTTGGAATGCGGCGATGGAAAAACAAGTAATTTTTTTCTAAAAGGGTTTTTATTGTGCAAACGTAGGTAAACATATAAAACCCTTACATATTTGGTATCCCCGTAATCGTGCCGACCCATAGAATAAAGTTAACATGTTATATACGCTGCATAGTAAACGGCGTAAATTTATAACGTGAAAATTAATGCTGGAATAGCTGCTTATTTTCAATTCTCTCCTAAAATAAAGTAATATATTATAAGCATCTAAAAATTGTACAATTACCACAAAATACAACTCGCCCGCAAAAAACAAGCCCTTATACGGTTATGTCGATGGAATACAAAAAAAAGTTCCGACACTTGGAATGCGACCGTGAAAAAACCAAAAATAATCCTTGGTCATTAACGTGCAAAATAGCCTGGTCATTAAGGGGTTAACTTTTTTATTTTTCCCCAGATGCAGCTATATGAGGGCTTTTTGTTTTTGCGGGACGACTTGTAGGTTTTTTTTTGTATCATTTTGGAGTACATGCGACTTTTTGATCACTTTTTATCAAATTTTCTTGAAGGTTGGATGAACAGAAAACCGCAATTCTGGCGTTGGTTTTTTATTTTATTTTTTACGGTGTTCACTGTGCGAGTTAAATGGTATAACCATTTTATAATTTGGGTCGTTACGAATGCGGCAATACCAAATATGAGTAACTTTTGACTTTTTTTCATAATAAATTGTTTTATAAGGGGAAAAATTGTTTGTTTGTTTTTTAAAAAAAAATTATTTGGGACTTTTATTTATTTATTTCAAACTTTATTTAACTTTTATTTAATTAAATTTTAGTCCCACTAGAGGAATTTACTTGGCGATCTTTTGATCGCTTTTATAATACACTGCAATACTTCTGTACTGCAGTGTATTATTGCCTGTCAAGTGTAAGGTCCCATGCACACGACCGCGAAAACGCCCGTAATTACGGACCCATAGACTTCTATTGGCCACAGGTACCTTCCCGTTTGCGTACGGGAAGGTGCCCGGGCCGTTGAAAAATATTGAACATGTCCTATTTCAGGCCGTAATTACGGCACGGGCAGGCCCATTGAAGTCTATGGGGCTCCCGTAAGTATGGGTGGCTTTGTGTGTGCACCCGTAATTACAAGAGTGTTGCTAGGCGACGTCAGGGCATTTACATTTTTGAATAAAGAGACACAGAGAAAATGGCGTCTGAGCGATCATGTGACGTATTTAAGGGGTTTGGACATGATTGTGACATCATTTCCAGCCCCCTTTTTTTTTACGGATCCGTAAATACGGGTTAAATACGGGTTAAAAACGTGTGACAAAGGACCCGTATTTAACGGCCAGTATTTACGGGAGGGAAAAAATAAGATTTTGTGCATGGGGCCTAAATGTCATTGCCTATCGCTATTGAGTGCCACCTCTGAGGGGTTAAATGTGATCGGAGACCACTGCTAGTAGTCTCCGATCGTTGCACTGAAGTTTGAGAATGTTAGCAACAGCCTGGGCTTCAGGAGCACCCTGCCCGATGCGGGAAAACTTCTGAAGTGCTGACGTGAAAAGGCGGCACTTCAGAAGAACTACCCTGAAAGGCCGCCGTAAAAAACACTATACAGTGGTCGTTAAGGGGTTAAGAATGTGTTGTTTTGTTTTTAACAATGTTTTTATTTGCTTTTTTTGTTCTTACACCTTGCTCCATAAAGCCAATTTTAGGTTGAGGCTCAACGGCAATTATACACATACACATGCGCATGAATGCATAACGCACGAAGTGTTAGGCCTCATTTACACGAACGTGATATACGTCTGTGCGACTCGCGGGTCGCACGGACCTATACAAGTCTATGGGGGCATGCAGACAGTCCGTGAGTTTTGCTCAGCGTGAGTGCGCTGAAAAAAACTCACGACATGTTCTAAAATTCTGCGTTTTTTGCGCATCACGCACCCATTGAAGTCAATGGGTGCGTGAAAACCACGAAGGTCACACGGAAGCATTTCCGTGCGAACTGCGTGATTCGCGCAAGAGCTGTCAAACTCTGAATGTAAACAGAAAAGCACCACGTGCTTTTCTGTTTACAAACATCCAAACGGAGTGTCTTAGAGATGAGCGAACCGAACTTCACCGGTTTCGGCCGAACTAGTTTTGACCGAACCCGGCAGGAGACAGTCACTGTCCAAGGTGCTGAAAGAGTTAAACTGGTTCAGCACCCTGGACAGTGACTTCCGATCACAATATACATGAACGTGTAAAAAGTTCTGACTTACCGATAACTCCCGGCTTCTTCCTCCAGTCTGACCTCCCGGGATGACGATTCAGTCCAAGTGACAGCTGCAGCCAATCACAGGCCAAGCACAGGCTGCAGCCAATCACAGGCTGCAGCGGTCACATGGACTGCCGCGTCATCCAGGGAGGTGGGGCCGGATGTCAAGAGAGGGACGCGTCACCAAGGCAACGGCCGGGAGACCGGACTGGAGGAAGCAGGAAGTTCTTGGTAAGTATGAACGTCTTTTTTTTATTCAGAGGTTGCTGAATATTGTGATCGGAATTCACTGTCGAGGGTGCTGAAAGAGTTACTGCCGATCAGTTAACTCTTTCAGCACCCTGGATAGTGACTGACGTCGACTAGCCTCATCTCTATGATGCCGGCTGCGCGAAAATCACGCAGCCGCACATCATACACCGATGACACACGGAGCTGTCAAGTGCCTTTTGCCCACGCAAAGCGCTGCGTTTTTTTGCGTGCGCAAAACACACACGCTCGTGTAAATGAGGCCTTAGGATGAGTTTACATCTGCGTTGGATTTTCCGTTCATTGGTTCCGTCAGACCTTTCCGTCAGGGGAACTCATAGCTTCCGTTTGCATTACCATTGATTTCATTCACTGTATGCGCTGAATTGCGAACGCAAAAACACGTTCGTGTGCATGAGGCCTTACACCTTCAGCTAAACCCCACGACTTTTCCCACCACTTTCAAAATGTAGCGAAGTACATTTAACCCCTTAGTGACCACCAATACGCCTTTTAACATTCGTCACTAAGGGGCCTTAGGCTGGGCTGACGCCTTTTCACGTTCGCCTAGTCTAAGTCCTGCACGGGTCTCCCGTGCAGGCTGGAGCCGGGGCTCGGCTGTCTGATGACAGCTGAGCTCCTGCTCCAACGCACGCGATCAAAGTTTACTTAGATCGCAGCCGTTTAACCCGTTAAATGCCGCCGTCTGTGAGCTCCCTCTGTCACCCATCGGCGGGTGTCGCGGCAATCGCGGGTCTCCGATGGGGTGTCATGGCAGCCGGGGGCTTGATGAAAGCCCCCAGGTCTGCCCTGGACATATGCCTGTTAGGACGCGCCGGAGGCACGTCCTAACAGATTGCCTGTCAGATTTACACTGACAGGCAATAATGCTCTGGTATACGAAGTATACCAAAGCATTATAGCAGCGATCGGAAGATCGCACAGTAAAGTACCCTAGTGGGACTAATAAAATAAGTCACCAATGTGAAATAAAGATTATTAATAAAAAGTACAGTAAAAAAATAAATCCATTTTTTTCCATAAAAAGTGGTTTTATTTAGTAAAAGTGTAAAAAAGAAATAAAAGTACACATATATGGTATTGCCGCGACCGTAATGACTCCATTAATAAAGTTAATATGTAATTTAAACCGCAAGGTGAACACCGTAAAAAAAAAACGCAAAAAACAATGGCGAAATTGCAATTTTTTTCCATTGCCCCCCAAAAAGTCATAATAAAAATGAATCAATAAGTCCCACGCACCCCAAAACAGTACCAATCAAAACTAAGTTTCATCCCGCAAAAAACAAGTCGAAAAAATCACTACATTGATGGAAAAATAAAAAAGTTACAGCTCTTGGAAAGCAACGATGCAAAAACAAATAATTTTAGTTCAAAAGTGTTTTTATTGTGCAAAAGTCGTAAAACATAAAAAACCTCTACATATGTGGTATCGTCGTAATCGTACCGACCCATAGAATAAAGGTAACATGTTATTTACGCCGCACAGTGAACGGCGACAATTTAAAAACGCATAGAACAATGGTGGAATTTCAGTTTTTTTTTATAATACCCCCCAAAAAAAGTTAATAAAAGTTAATAAAAAAATTATATGTTCCCTAAAATGGTGCTATTAAAAAGTACAACTAATCCCGCAAAAAACAAGTCCGCATACAGCTATGTAGACGAAAAAATAAAAAAGTTATAGCTCTTTGAATGCGACTATAGAAAAACGAATAAAATAGCTTGGTCATTAGGGCCTAAAATGGGCTGGTCACTAAGGGGTTAAGGGCAACTACGATGCGTGCCAAAATGAGAAGCTTTCTTATGCCAGAAAACTGTCAAAAACCCAGTGATCCTTGTGCTCTTGAGCTGTAATTTCTTCTTGCGGAATATATGGTATATAACTTGTGATATATTGAATATAAATTCTACGAAACCAGATACATTTATTTCCTCAATCAAAACCGTTTTTGATCCAGAAGAGGAACAGAAAGAGCTTTATACCGCTTTTTAGGACCCACTGATGGTTTTACGACGATACTGCACTTTGTAAACAAAGCCTTATGTTTCGGTCCTACTCATAATTATGCTGTTTCCAGTAATAGAAGTATATTATGGAATTGCTGTTTATGCAATTCCCTAATGTACAACCATACATTCAACTTCGATAAGCAGCTCAAAAATTGCAACCTTTGGTCCGTTTCCGCCGCTCTTGGTACGTTAAATTGGGTGAGACTTTCACAAGAAAGCGTGCGTTTTGCGCGCGCAAAAAATGCAGCATTTTGCGCGCGTGGCATTTCCGCGTAGCATCAATGTTTGTTGTGTGGCTGCCTGTTTTTTGCGCGTATGGCTTCGTTATGACACGTGGTTTTAATGTTTAGAAACATAAATGAAGGAGGTAGTTTTATTATTTCCTTCATTTTGCCAACAACTGTAGCGCTAATCACGCGCGGCACACGGAAGTACGTCCGTGTGCCGTGCACGATTTTCACGCACCCATTAACTTCAATGGGAGCGTGATGCGCGAAAAACGCTTAAGTATAGGACATGTCGTGAGTTTTATTCAGCGAACACACTGCGTGAAAAACACGGAATGTCTGAACGGCCCCATTGACTTACTTAGGTCCGTGCGATGCTTGTGATTTTCACGCGCGTATCACGGACTTAAAATACGCTCGTGTAAATAAGGCCTTAGTGGAAGGGGTGTGACGACTCATGGCTCGCCACATTTACTATAATTTGCACAAAAAAACCCACACAAATTATAGCAGAAATCTATGCCAGCTCTCGGCTGATGTAGGTTTCATGCAGTGGTGCACGAACAGCCAAAGATGTGACAACGTTTTTAAGAGGCTTGCACCTCTTAATAGCTTTGTTTCATCTTACTCCAATTTGTTTCTTGTTAAGACTGGCATATAAAACAACACTCTTAGGGCTTATTGTAGTCCGTGTGACGGACATTTTTTTTAACGGCCGTCACTCGGCTGCATGTATCTCAATGGTGCTGTTGAAAACGGCCCGTGAAAATATAGGACGTTTTATGTTTGTCTGTTTTCATGGATCCCTCAATAGATCCAAGTGTATGAGGGATCTGTGAAAACGTGTCCTGCACGGGTGCGGCTCGGACGTAAAAAAACGCTGTTTACACTCGTTCGTATGAACAAGCCCTTACGGTATGTTTCCACTGGTCTGTTAAGCTGCGTAAAAGTACACAGCTTATCCAACTTAGAGCCCTCAGGGAATTGGGCCCAAAAAACTGCAACAAATTGTGGTGCAGTTTTTCGGCCAGAATCTCTACTGCGCAAACCAGTGCTTTAAAAAATAAACACTATTCTTACCCCTGGCCATTGTCATGGCGACGTGTCCCTCTGTTCTCTCTACAGTCCGACCTTCTTGGATGAAACTGCAGTCCATGTGACCGTTGCAGCCTGTGATTGGCTGCAGCAGTCACATGGGATGAAATGTCATCCTAGGTGGCCAGCCTGGACAGGGAATGGGAGAAATTGTCGTTATGACAATGGCCGACCTGTAAGTATTTGCGACTTTGACATCCCCATTGAAATCAATAGAGGAAACCCGCAACAGAAGAGAAACAAATCTGTAGCATAAAATTTTAATGCAGCAGATTTAAAATCTGCAACGCAGTTCAATTTATGAATGCTTTCGCTGCAGATTTGTTCAAATCTCATCCACTTTGCAGCTACTGTACATGCTGCAGAAATTTCCGAGCGGAATTCTGTTGTAGAAGTTACGCAGCATTTACGCTACGTGGGAATCCGCAGCAGAATTTTTTTCCTTTGATTTCCATAGCTTTTAACCCCTTCCCGCTCCTTGACGTACTATTACGTCATGGCAGCTCTATCGTTCGCGCTCCATGCCGTAATAGTACGTCTTGCAGTTAGAACAGCGGTGCGCGCGCCCGGCGCGTTCATGCGCTGTGATAGCTGCTGTTTCTGACAGCAGGCTATCACGGCATAATGGGACGGGACCATTTACTATGGTCCCGCCTCGCCGATCGCCGCTATTGGCTAGTCAGTGAGTAACTAGCCAATAGCAGCGATCGGTCTCATTCAGCACAGCAGTGCTCGAGCCCGGCGTTCCTGAGCTGTGAAAGCTGCTGTTTCTGACAGCATGCTATCACAGCATAATGTGCCGGGACCATTTACTATGGTCCCGCCTCGCCGATCGCCGCTATTGGCTAGTCAGTGAGTAACTAGCCAATATCAGCGATCGGTCTCATTGAGCACAGCGGTGCGCGCGCTCGGCGCGTTCATGAGCTGTGATAGCTGCTGTTTCTGACAGCAGGCTATCACAGCATAATGGGCCGGGACCATTTACTATGGTCCCGCCTCGCCGATCGCCGCTATTGGCTAGTCAGTGAGTAACTAGCCAATAGCAGCGATCATTCTCGTCACTTCCTCTCTCTGACCTCACATCCTGCTGCAACCGCCCTGAACGCCCTGTTGGAGTTAGCGAGGCGTTGAGATCGGTTGTGAGCAGAGAGTCAGAGAGAAAAGAAGTGAAAAAAAGTGAAAAAAAGTTTCTAAAACAACGTTTTTTTTGCTTCCCACCACCCCATCCACTACCCACTCCTGTTCCCTTCCTCTTTGAGTTCTACCCACGTTTTTTGGTCAGTGATCTCCTATCACTGACCACTTTTCAGTCTTCAGGACCACATTTCTTGGTCCCTGGGGATTTTTTTTTCATTTTTTTCTATATAAAACATAAAACAAAAAAAAAAATATAAAAAGAAAAAAAAGAAACAAAAAAAAATAGTTAGTTTAGCCAATTTTGAAAATTTAACTGGTTAGTTTAGTATTAGGGTTAGTTAGTGTCAGGGAACCGTCAAAAAGCGTAGTTAGGTATAGTGTCAGGGAATTTAGCGTCAGGAATCGGTCACCGTAGATAGGCTTAGCGTTAGGGATCCATCACCGTAGTTAGGTTTAGCGTCAGGGAAGCTCAGAATAATTAGATAGGTTTAGTGTCAGGCACCCGTCACCGTAGTTAGGTTTAGTGTCAGGGAAGCTTGAAGTAATCTAGATAGGTTTAGTGTCAGGGAATCGTCGCCGTAGTTAGGTTTAGCGTTAGGGAAGTCCACATAAAATTTAGTTAGGTTTAGTGTTAGGAACCCTCGCCCTAGTTAGCTTTAGTGTCAGGGAAGTCCACTTGCTCTCTAAAAACAAAACACATTTGTGCTATCCTATTGCTCCCAGTTAGGGATTTATTTTTTTGCTGTATAGAAATTTTGTCTTAGCACAACAAGCATGTCCCAACGGACATTTACTGCTGAAGAGGCGTATGCATTTCTGGCCTCCGACACAGACTCGTCGGATGGCGATACACTATTTTATTTGTCTACCTCCTCATCCAGCGATGAAGAGGAGGGACCCCCTAGGAGACGCCCCAGGACCACCACCATAGTAGAAATCCCTGAGAGAAGTGACCCCACAACAAGTGATACCCCTGAGCGAAGTGACCCCATTTGGACGCCCACACCAGACCATTATGAACCCCAAATCCCTGAGTACACGGGCAGCCCAGGGATCAAATTTTAACACGGCAGGGTTCAGTGAGATGGACTTTTTCAAGTTCTTCTTCACTGATAACTTTATAGAGCTAATGGTCACCCAGACTAATTTATATGCCCAACAGTATATCACCAAGAACCCCAACTCATTTTATGCCCAATCCCAGAGGTGGACTCCTGTAGACGCAGCAGAGTTGGGCAAGTTCTGGGGACTGCTCTTGAACATGGGGCTTCTAAAAAAGCCATCCATTAGGACCTACTGGAGCACGGACATCCTATACCACACCCCGATGTACCGTATGGCCATGTCCAGGATGCGTTATGAGGCAATACTTCGCTTCCTACATTATGCCGATAATGAGCAGTGCCCACCCCGAGATGACCCCAGTTTTGACCGTTTATATAAACTGAGACCCTTATTAGACCATATCAGTGCCCGGTTTGCCCAAGCATACACCCCCGAGAAGTGTATTTCCATTGATGAGTCCCTGGTACATTTTAAAGGGAGGCTTCAATTCCGCCAGTACCTGCCAAGTAAGAGGGCAAGGTATGGCGTGAAGTTGTATAAGCTGTGCGAGAGTGCATCAGGGTATACATATAAATTCAGGATATATGAAGGGAAGGACAGCAGTATTCAGCCCCCAGAATGCCCCCCCTTACTGGGAATTAACGCAAAAATTGTGTGGGATTTGGTGCACCCACTGCTGGACCAGGGTTACCACCTCTACCTGGATAATTTTTATACCAGCGTCCCGCTCTTCAAGTGCCTCGCTTCCAGAAGGACTGCGGCATGCGGCACTGCTAGAAAAAATCTTAGAGGCCTCCCTAAAACACTGCTTGGGCAAACACTCAGAAGGGGTGAGAGCAGGGCACATTCTAGTAGCAACATATTGTGTGTCAAGTACAAGGACAAGAGAGATGTCCTTGTATTGACAACAATACACGGCCACACCAGTACCCATGTACCTGTACGAGGTACCAGTACAGAGACCCCCAAACCAGATTGCATCCTGGACTACAATAGGTACATGGGAGGGGTGGACTTGTCAGATCAAGTCCTGAAGCCCTACAGCGCTACGCGGAAATCGAGGGTGTGGTATAAGAAGCTGGCCGTGCACATCATACAGATGGCATTGTACAATGCGTACGTGCTACGTCGATGTGCAGGCCAGAGGGGAACTTTCCTGGAATTTCAAGAGGTGGTTATAAAGAACCTAATTTTTGGCGACCAGGAAGGAGGGGCACCCAGTACTTCTGGAAGCGGGGCCACACGCATCGTACCAGGGCAACACTTTCCAGGAGAAGTTCCCCAAACTGGCAAGAAGGGAAAAAGTCAAAAGAGGTGCAAAGTGTGCTATAAGAGGGGGATAAGGAAGGACACAACATACCAATGCGACACGTGTCCCGAAAAACCAGGGCTCTGTATGAAAGATTGTTTTAAAATTTACCATACATCCCTTGATTTTTAATTTACCCTGATGCACTCCGCACAGCTTATCCCCCTCATCTTTCCCTTTTGAGCCCTGCCATGTGCCCAAGCAGCAAATAACAGCCACATGTAGGGTATTGCCGTACCCGGGAGAACCCACATTACAATTTATGGGGTGTATGTCTCCAGTGGCACATGCTGGGCACAATATATCAGACACTGAAATGGCATATATGCATAGGAAATTGCAAATCTCACTTTGCACCATCTGCTGCGCATTACCTTTTACACAATAACTGTGGGGTCAAAATGCTCACTACACCACTAGATGAATGTCTTAAGGGGTGTAGTTTTTAAAATGGGGTCACTTCTCGGGGGTTTCAACTGTACTGGTACCTCAGGGGTTCTGCCTACATGACTTAGCACCAGAAAAGCTCCAGTAGGCTAAATGGTGGTCCTTCCCTTCTGAGCCCTGTCGTGTGCCCAGGCAGCTAATAACAGCCACATGTAGGGTATTGCCGTACCCGGGAGAACCCACATTACAATTTATGGGGTGTATGTCTCCAGTGGCACATGCTGGGCACAATATATCAGACACTGAAATGGCATATATGCATAGGAAATTGCAAATCTCACTTTGCACCATCTGCTGCGCATTACCTTTTACACAATAACTGTGGGGTCAAAATGCTCACTACACCACTAGATGAATGTCTTAAGGGGTGTAGTTTTTAAAATGGGGTCACTTCTCGGGGGTTTCAACTGTACTGGTACCTCAGGGGTTCTGCCTACATGACTTAGCACCAGAAAAGCTCCAGTAGGCTAAATGGTGGTCCTTCCCTTCTGAGCCCTGTCGTGTGCCCAGGCAGCTAATAACAGCCACATGTAGGGTATTGCCGTACCCGGGAGAACCCACATTACAATTTATGGGGTGTATGTCTCCAGTGGCACATGCTGGGCACAATATATCAGACACTGAAATGGCATATATGCATAGGAAATTGCAAATCTCACTTTGCACCATCTGCTGCGCATTACCTTTTACACAATAACTGTGGGGTCAAAATGCTCACTACACCACTAGATGAATGTCTTAAGGGGTGTAGTTTTTAAAATGGGGTCACTTCTCGGGGGTTTCAACTGTACTGGTACCTCAGGGGTTCTGCCTACATGACTTAGCACCAGAAAAGCTCCAGTAGGCTAAATGGTGGTCCTTCCCTTCTGAGCCCTGTCGTGTGCCCAGGCAGCTAATAACAGCCACATGTAGGGTATTGCCGTACCCGGGAGAACCCACATTACAATTTATGGGGTGTATGTCTCCAGTGGCACATGCTGGGCACAATATATCAGACACTGAAATGGCATATATGTATAGGAAATTGCAAATCTCACTTTGCACCATCTGCTGCGCATTACCTTTTACACAATAACTGTGGGGTCAAAATGCTCACTATACCACTAGATGAATGTCTTAAGGGGTGTAGTTTTTAAAATGGGGTCACTTCTCGGGGGTTTCAACTGTACTGGTACCTCAGGGGCTTCTGCATACATGACTTAGCACAAGAAAAGCTCCAGTAGGCCAAATGGTGGTCCTTTCCTTCTGAGTCCTGCCATGGGCCCAAACATCAGTTTATCACCACAAATGGGGTATTGCCGCACTCAGGACAAATTGGGCAACAAAATGGGGTGTTTTATTCCTTGTGAAAATAAGAAATTTTGAACAAAAATTACATCTTAATGGAAAAAATATCATTTTTTTAATTCACAGCCCAATTCAAATAGGTGCTGTGAAAAAACGGTGTGGTCAAAATGATAACAACAACCATAAATGAATTCCTTGAGGGGTCTAGTTTCCAAAATGGGGTCACTTTTGGTGGGTTTCCATTGCTTTCATACCTCTGGGGCTCTGCAAATGCGACATGGAACCCGAAAACCAATCCAGCAAAATCTGGACTCCAACAAACACATAGCGCTCCTTTCCTTCTGAGTCCTCCCATGGGCCCAAACGGCAGTTTATCACCACAAATGGGGTATTGCCGCACTAAGGACAAATTGGGCAACAAAATGGGGTGTTTTATTCCTTGTGAAAATAAGAAATTTTGAACAAAAATTACATCTTAATGGAAAAAATATCATTTTTTTAATTTCACAGCCCAATTCAAATAGGTGCTGTGAAAAAACGGTGTGGTCAAAATGATAACAACAACCATAAATGAATTCCTTGAGGGGTCTAGTTTCCAAAATGGGGTCACTTTTGGTGGGTTTCCATTGCTTTCATACCTCTGGGGCTCTGCAAATGCGACATGGAACCCGAAAACCAATCCAGCAAAATCTGGACTCCAACAAACACATAGCGCTCCTTTCCTTCTGAGTCCTCCCATGGGCCCAAACGGCAGTTTATCACCACAAATGGGGTATTGCCGCACTAAGGACAAATTGGGCAACAAAATGGGGTGTTTTATTCCTTGTGAAAATAAGAAATTTTGAACAAAAATTACATCTTAATAGAAAAAATATCATTTTTTTAATTTCACAGCCCAATTCAAATAGGTGCTGTGAAAAAACGGTGTGGTCAAAATGATAACAACAACCATAAATGAATTCCTTGAGGGGTCTAGTTTCCAAAATGGGGTCACTTTTGGTGGGTTTCCATTGCTTTCATACCTCTGGGGCTCTGCAAATGCGACATGGAACCCGAAAACCAATCCAGCAAAATTTGGACTCCAACAAACACATAGCGCTCCTTTCCTTCTGAGTCCTCCCATGGGCCCAAACGACAGTTTATCACCACAAATGGGGTATTGCCGCACTAAGGACAAATTGGGCAACAAAATGGGGTGTTTTATTCCTTGTGAAAATAAGAAATTTTGAACAAAAATTACATCTTAATGGAAAAAATATCATTTTTTTAATTTCACAGCCCAATTCAAATAGGTGCTGTGAAAAAACGGTGTGGTCAAAATGATAACAACAACCATAAATGAATTCCTTGAGGGGTCTAGTTTCCAAAATGGGGTCACTTTTGGTGTGTTTCCATTGCTTTCATACCTCTGGGGCTCTGCAAATGCGACATGGAACCCGAAAACCAATCCAGCAAAATCTGGACTCCAACAAACACATAGCGCTCCTTTCCTTCTGAGTCCTCCCATGGGCCCAAACGGCAGTTTATCACCACAAATGGGGTATTGCCGCACTAAGGACAAATTGGGCAACAAAATGGGGTGTTTTATTCCTTGTGAAAATAAGAAATTTTGAACAAAAATTACATCTTAATGGAAAAAATATCATTTTTTTAATTTCACAGCCCAATTCAAATAGGTGCTGTGAAAAAACGGTGTGGTCAAAATGATAACAACAACCATAAATGAATTCCTTGAGGGGTCTAGTTTCCAAAATGGGGTCACTTTTGGTGTGTTTCCATTGCTTTCATACCTCTGGGGCTCTGCAAATGCGACATGGAACCCGAAAACCAATCCAGCAAAATCTGGACTCCAACAAACACATAGCGCTCCTTTCCTTCTGAGTCCTCCCATGGGCCCAAACGGCAGTTTATCACCACAAATGGGGTATTGCCGCACTAAGGACAAATTGGGCAACAAAATGGGGTGTTTTATTCCTTGTGAAAATAAGAAATTTTGAACAAAAATTACATCTTAATGGAAAAAATATCATTTTTTTAATTTCACAGCCCAATTCAAATAGGTGCTGTGAAAAAACGGTGTGGTCAAAATGATAACAACAACCATAAATGAATTCCTTGAGGGGTCTAGTTTCCAAAATGGGGTCACTTTTGGTGGGTTTCCATTGCTTTCATACCTCTGGGGCTCTGCAAATGCGACATGGAACCCGAAAACCAATCCAGCAAAATCTGGACTCCAACAAACACATAGCGCTCCTTTCCTTCTGAGTCCTCCCATGGGCCCAAACGGCAGTTTATCACCACAAATGGGGTATTGCCGCACTAAGGACAAATTGGGCAACAAAATGGGGTGTTTTATTCCTTGTGAAAATAAGAAATTTTGAACAAAAATTACATCTTAATGGAAAAAATATCATTTTTTTAATTTCACAGCCCAATTCAAATAGGTGCGGTGAAAAAACGGTGTGGTCAAAATGATAACAACAACCATAAATGAATTCCTTGAGGGGTCTAGTTTCCAAAATGGGGTCACTTCTGGTGGGTTTCCATTGCTTTCATACCTCAACACCTCTTCAAACCTGGCATGCTGCCTAAAATATATTCTAATAAAAAAGAGGCCTCAAAATGCACTAGGTGCTTCTTTGCTTCTGGGGCTTGTGTTTTATTCCACGAGCGCACTAGAGCCACATGTGGGACATTTCTAAAAACTGCAGAATCTGGACAATACATATTTAGTAGTATTTCTCTGGTAAAACCTTCTGTGTTACAGAAAAAAATGGAATAATATTGAAATTCAGCAAGAAAAATGAAATTTGCAAATTTCACCTCCACTTTGCTTTAATTCCTGTGAAATGCCTGAAGGGTTAAAAAACTTTCTAAATGCTGTTTTGAATACTTTGAGGGGTCTAGTTTTTAAAATGGGGTGTTTTATGGGGGTTTCTCATACATAGGCCCCTCAAAGCCACTTCAGAACTCAAGAGGTACCTTAAAAAAAAGGCTTTTGAAATTTTCTTAAAAATATGAGAAATTGCTGTTTATGTTCTAAGCCTTGCAACGTCCAAGAAAAATAAAAGAATGTTCAAAAAACGATGCCAATCTAAAGTAGACATATGGGAAATGTGAACTAGTAACTATTTTGGGTGGTATAACCGTCTGTTTTACAAGCAGATGCATTTAAATTCTGAAAAATGCAATTTTTTCTAAATTTTCTCTAAATTTTGCAATTTTTCACCAATAAACACTGAATATATCGACCAAATTTTACCACGAACATGAAGCCCAAAGTGTCACGAGAAAACAATCTCAGAATCGCTTGGATAGGTTTAAGCATTCCGACGTTATTACCACATAAAGTGAAATATGTCAGATTTGAAAAATGGGCTCTGAGCCTTAAGGCCAAAACTAGGCTGCGTCCTTAAGGGGTTAAGGTAACTTAGTGTAGATGTTGTGCAAAAACTAATTTGCGGTGCGGAATTTACATTCTGCAGCATGCACAGTCTGTTGCGGAGAAGCAGCGGATTTCCACGTCGGAATTCAGTCTTTGCAATGCAAAGGCTGAAATCTGCGGCACGTGAGCTGCAATATCCGCCACGTCTGGACGAACTGTCAACTATGCAAATTTTGCTACAGGTTTGTTACATGGTTGCTGTGAATTTGCGGCAAAATCCGCAGCGGAAATTTACTGCCACGTCTGAATGTGCCATAAGGCTATGTTTACACTGCGGATTTTGCTTGGCCATCAGCAGAAAGATTCCTACTCCCATTTACCTCAATGGGATGTTTGGGTGGAATCCACCCGAAGATTGGGCAGGACGCTTCTTTTGGCTGCTAGCTGAAAAAATCAGCTAGCGGGAAAAAGGAGCGTCCGCATCCCATTGAATGAATGAGAGGCAGAATTTTGCGGCGGGTGACGTCACAAAAATTCTGCCATGTGAAGGGTGCAATCACACATGGCAGATTTTATTGCAGAAATTTCTGCGACTGAAAATCAATTCATCAGGATGGAACTAGCAGAAAATCATTCCCTAGCTGCATAAGCAACCCAATTAAGATAAAAGTAACTGATTACAGTGGCAGAAATTATTGCAACGAAATCTGCCTTGCGTGACTGCACCCTTCACACGGCGGAATTTTTGAACCTGTACGTCCCGGCGAAGGGTTACTTCCCGCACCAGGATGTGCAGTTATTAAGACGTTCCCAGTGGGCACTGTCCTAACGGACAATGTCAGGGAACTGGGAGATCAGCTGTCCCCGACAGCTGACACTCCCCTATTGCCGGCCAACGGTGAAATGCCGGCGATTTCTGCAGTTAACCCCTTAACTGGGGCCATCGATAGCGATCGCCGCATTTAACGGGTTTGTAGCAGATCGGCACCCCCACGATGCAATTGTGGAGGGTGCCGATGGTTGGCATGGCAACCGCCGGCCTGACAATGGCCTCCGGGTCTACCATGTACGGAGGCCTATGAGGACCCGCCTCCGGCAGGTCCTGAGACGCCTCTTGTCAATGTTACATTTACAGCTCTAATACATTACACTACGTAGGTAGTGTAATGTATTATAGCTGAAATCAGTGTTGCAGGTCTTCAAGTCCCCTAGTGCGAAAAAAAAAAAGTTAATAAAAATGTTGTACAAAACTGTAAAAATAAAAGTTATAAGTTTAGGAAACCGCATTTTTTCCTATAATAGTCTTTTATTATTGGAAAAAAATGAAAATTTTAAAAAGTGTACATATATCTGGTATCATCACTTTTGTAACTACCCAAGCTATAATGTTATTTTTCCCGCAGGGTGAACACCGCAAAAAAATAAAAATAAAAAACTGTCAGAATCGCTATATTTTTGGTCACCACCCCTCCCAAAATATAGAATAAAAAGTGATCAAACAGTCAGATGTACCCCAAAATAGTACTAATAAAAACTACAACCTGTCCCGCAAAAAACAAGCCCTTACACAGCTTTTATGATTGAAAAACAAAAAAAGTTGTGGCTCTCAGAATATGGTGAAATAAATTTATTTTTTTTTTTTTTAAATAAAGTGATTTTATATACATATAGTATTGCTGTAATCCTATTGACCTGCAGAATAAAGTAAAATTGTCATTTCAAGCCCACGGTGAACACTGTAAAAAAAATAAATATAAAAAAATGGCATAATTGCTGGTTCTTGGCCACCTTGCTTGCCAAAAAATTGAATAAAAAGTGATTAAAAAAATCGCATGAACCCCAAAATGGAAACCAATGAAAACTACAGTTCGCCCATTATAAAATGAAATACCAGTAAAACTCCAAACAGAACAACTACCGAGCTAAATCTGCACTCCAAAAGCCAAATGGCGCTCCCTCCCTACTGAACCCTACAGAGCGTCCATGCAGCAGTTTACGTCCACATATAAGTCCCATTGAAGTGAATGGGAGAAAAGGCTGCAATACCTATGAATCACCACTAAATGTGCGTCCAACATTCACAGTGAGCAAGAAGAAATTAAGGGGAAACAGTGCTCGTACGAGCGCTGCGGCCCCTTCAAAACAGCTGACCAACGTGGGTCCCGGGAGTCAGACCCCGACCCCGACCCATCAGCTGTTGATGGCCTATCCTGAGGATAGGCCATCAATTTTTAATCGACTGTAAAACCCCTTTGCACACCATGACGTAAGCATAGCATGTCGTGGTGCGGGGGGAGTGATGTATGGAGCAGGCTCATGCACTGAGCCTATTCCGTACGGGTGTCAACTGTGTATTACAGCTGACACCCGGGACTAACAAACAGGAACAGCGATCGCGCTGCTACAGAAGCCTGTAAGTATGCCAATATACTGCAATACATTAGTATTGCATTGTAATTAACCAGTGATCGTTAGATCGCTTGTTCAAGTCCCTAGGGGGACTAATAAAATGTGTTAAATAAAGTTATTTGAAAAAAATGTTTTCCAATTTTTCCTTTAAAGTAATGTAAATTTTTTTACAAATAAACTAAATCGGTATCGCTGCGTTTTTGGTCACCTTAGTTCTAAAAGAAAATAAAAAAGGGATCAAAAAGTTGTATGTACCAATAAAAACTACAGCTCGTCCAGCAAAAATTAAGCCCTCACACCTCTCAATCGACCATAAAAGAAAAAAGTTATGGCTCTCGAAATGTGAAACAAAATAATTTTTTTTAACAAATAGTTTTTTCTTTGTAAATGTAGTAAAATATAAAAAAAACCTATATAGATTTGATATCACCCTTATCGTATTGAGCCGCAGAATAAAGTTCAGTTGTCAATGTCATCCCTCAAATTACTAGTTTTCAGTTTCCCAGTACATGATATGGTACTTTAAGGGATGCCAATAGAAACTACAACTCCTCCCGCAAAAAATAAGCCCTCACACCACTCTATTGATGGAAAAATAAAAAAGTTATGGCTCTTTGAAGTCGGGTAGTCAAAAACGAAAATAAAAAAGCAAAAAATGGTTCAGTCTTGAAAGGGTTAATTAATTTCTAATGAAAATCACCAAAATAGGCCTCAAATGTGCATGTTGCTCTTCACTATGGGGTCACTTCTTTGGGGCTTCCACTGTACTCTGGTACCTCAGGGGTTTTGCATATGCGACATGGTGCCCAAAAACCAATTCGTCAAAATCTGCATGTCAAATAGCACTCCTGCCTGTCTGAGCCCTGCTGTGGGTCCAAACAGCAGTTTATGACCACATATTGGGTATTTCCGTAATCGCGAAAATTGAGTTACAAATGTTGGGGTGCTTTTTCTCCTTTAGCCCTTTGAAAAAATGACCTGTGGAGTCTAAATGCTCACTATACTCCTAGATAGATTCCTTAAGGGGAGTCGTTTCCCAAATGGGGTCACTTTTGCGGGGGGGGGGGGTTTCCACTGTCCCTCAGGGGCTTTGCAAATGCGACATGGCACCCGAAAACCATACCAGCAAAACTTGAGCTCCAAAAGCCAAATGGCGCTCCTTCCCTTCTGAGCCCTGCCATGTGTCCAAACAGCAGTTTATGATTACATATGGCGTAATCGGGAGAAATTTCTTGACAAATTTTGGAGTGCTTTTTATCCTTGTTAAAATTAAACATTTCTAAGCTTTTTCAGAAAAAAAGTCGATTTTCATTTTCACAGACTAATTCCAATATATTTAGCAAAAAACCTGTGGGATCAAAATGATAACTATAACCCTGGATTAATTCCTTGAGGGGTGTAGTTTCCCAAAATTTTTGGGGGTTTCCACTGTTTTGGCACCACAAGACTCTTCAAACCTGACATGGTGCCTAAAATATACTCTAATAAAAAGGAGGCCCCAAAATCCCCTAGGTGTCCCTTTGCTACTGAGGCCTGTGTTTCAGTCCATTAGCACACTAGGGCCACATGTGGGATATTTCTAAAAACTGCAGAATCTGAGCAATAAATATTAAATTGCATTTCTAGGGTAAAACCTCATGTGGTACAAATTTTTTTATTACAAATTAATTTCAGCATAAAAAATGAAATTTTTACATTTCACCTGTACTTTTCTTTAATTCCCGTGAAACGCCTAAAGGGTTAAGAAACTCTCCAAATGCTGTTTTGAGTACTTTGAGGGGTGCAGTTTTTAAAATGGGGTGATGTATGGGGAGTTTCTCATATATAAGGCCCTCAAAGCCACTTCAGAACTAAACTGGTCCCTAAAAAAATAGATTTTGTAAATTTTCTTGAAAATGTGAGAAATTGCTGCTAAACTTATCAGCCTTGTAACGTTTTAGAAAGATAAAAGAACGTTCAAAAAACGATGCAAAGATAAAGTAGACATGGTAAATGCTAACTGATAACTATTTAGCATGCTATTTACTATCTGTCTTACAAGCAGATACATTTAAATTTAGAAATATGCTAATTTCTGCCAGTTTTCTCTAAATTTTAGTGTTTTTCACTAATAAATACTGAATTTATCGACCACATTTTTCCACTAACATAAAGTGCAATATGTCACAAGAAAACAGAATCGCTTGGATAGGTAAAAGCATTCCAAAGTTATTACCACATAAAGTAAAACATGTCAGATTTGAAAAAATCGGTTGTGTGCACAAGGCCACAGCAGGCTGTGTCCTGAAGTGTTTAATGATTCTCGGACGTTTTATTTTTATGTTCTTTTTTGGCTTTATACTTAGGTTGCTACTTGTTACATCATATGGCGCCACAAACCACTGTTCAGTCTGGGGATCTATAGGACATCTGCCTGTTCATCTGCCTTTCCAGATTCAATGCAGACACGTCTTCTGTGTGAATCATGCTTTTTATGATCTATCCACTCATACAATACTTTACAGCATTATCATCAGGTTTAATCAGAGGTTATCCAGTTTTGCAATGGGCAAGTCTGACTTCATTGATCCTTGGATCCGTTAGGGTCTATTCAGACGTTGCAGTTGAGGTGTGGTTAGAACTGCATTAAAAAAAAACATTGGTTTTTACCACGATTTGGTGCATCTGTTACCACAACAGCATCAAAAAATGCACCAAATTGCGGTAAAAACTCATTCTTTATTGTTTTTTTTTTTATGTGGTTACAAGCTGAAAAAAGCAGCAGCTGTCACTTTCACAGTAGAGATGGAGGAGATGTGGGGTTTCTCAGCAGAAAATAAATATTTCAGGATTAGGGTATGTTCACATGCTTAACAAAATACGGCTGAAAATACAGAGCTGTTTTCAAGCAAAAACAGCCCGGGATTTTCAGCCGTTTTTTTAAGAAACCAGCCTTTTCTGCGACATATTTTACAGCCGTTTTTTGAGCCGTTTCTATTGAGTCAATGAAAAACTGCTCCAAAAACAGCTCAAGAAGTGACATGCACTGCTTTTTACGGGGCGCCTTTTTATTTGAAAGTGAGGCGTAAAATAAGGCCCCGTTGGAAAAGAATACAGTTTTTCCCATTGAAATCAATGGGCAGATGTTTGTGGGCGTTCTGCTTCTGACTTTTCATCCGTTTTTTGGGACGTTTACGGCCTGAAAAATGGCGGAAAATAGCTTGTGTGAACATACCCTTACCATTATTCGTTTAGTATATGACCATAAGTTTCAGGGGTAATTCTAATGTTCTCACAGTTTACATACTTAAGGGAGAATTTATCAATCATTCTACATCAGTTTTCTGAAAACTGTGCTGAAAAATTATATTTTATTTTTAGGCTCTTCACCCCAATCTTGCCACTTTTTGAAAAAGTCACAGTAGCTAGAAAAATGTATTCAAATATATGCCAGAAAATTTTGTGGGGCATAGCAAGGTACAGGCCCATACCGGGGCCTATACCTTGCCCCCACCCTCGATAAGACCCCCATCGGACAATAAATACAATTTAAAAAACATGTATACTCACCTCACTGCTTCTCTTCTGAGCTCCAGTCTCTCAGGCTCTCACTACCGGCTCATACAATGTACTGACGCCGGGCAGCATCAGGACGTTGTATGTGGCGCAGCACTCAGGACGTTGAGTGCTGTGTTGCATTTAAGGCCCTAACCGAGGACCTTATATGAGCTGCGGCCGGTAGTGAGAGCCTGAGTGGATCTGGAGGGTAAAAGCAACGAGGAACAGTGTTTGTATACATGTTTTTTATTTTATGTTCAACGGGTGGGAATGGATGGTGTACAGTTGAGGTTGTTTCACCACAATTGTGGTGCACAGCCAGCATAAAGTTGCAACAGATTTATTAACAGGCGTGCGCATCTTAATAGAGGAGATCTTATTTCTTAAGGTGCTCTTGACAAATTAATTTATGATTGGTTGAAATGGACAAGAAGGACATTGTTTTCTGACAGGGTCCCTACGTTTTAAGAAAAATTTGTAAAAATGAGTGCCGATCTACTTCTATCGGTATAACGAGTCGTTAAGACATGCATTTATATGTAACAGTAATCATACGTTTTTTCGTTAATTCGATCTCTTTTGAGGTCACTTGTCTTTCTGCCCAACAATTGCATATCTCCCGTCTTGTTTTTAAAGAATAAGTGTCTTGCCCAGAGTTTCAAATTTCTTTGGTTTTAATGAAATATTCTTTAACCCCTTAACGCACCATGACGTAACTGTACGTCATGGTGAGCAGTAAGTTCGCGCACCTTGACGTACAGTTACGGCAGTGCTTTGACAGTTAACCGCCGCGCGGCGCTACACCGCAGCGGCGGTTAACTGTGCAGGGTGTCAGCCCTGCTCTCCCCGTTGCCGATCAGCGGCCTGTCGCCGCTGATATCGGCAGTTAACCCCTTAATTGCGGCGCTCGATTTTGAACGCCACAATTAAGGTCTTTAGCGCCGATCGGCAGCCCCCATGTGAAATCACGGGGGCTGGCGATGGTACCCATGGCAACCGGACGCCAGACAATGGCTTCCGGGTTGCCATGTACAGAAGCCTATGAGGACCACCCCGAGGGTGGTCGTCGTAGGCTTCCTGTCAGTGTGACTGTCACGTCACACTGACAGTTGGAATGCATTACACTACGTGTGTAGTGTAATGTATTCCAGCAGCGATCAGAGCTGCAAGTCTAAGTGTCCCCTAGTGGGACAAGTGAAAAAAGTAAAAAAAAGAATAAAAATGTTTTAAAAAAAGTGTAAAAATAAAAGTTATAAGTGACATAAACAAGAACTGCTTTTTTTCCTATAATAAGTCTTTCATTATAGGAAAAAAAATGAACACGTAAAAAAAAAGTGCACATATTTGGTATCACCGCGTTCGTAACGACCCCAACTATAAAACTATAATATTATTTTTCCCGCACAGTGAACCACGCAAAAAAAAAAAAACGAAAAACAATGCCAGAATCACTATTTTTTGGTCACCACCCCTCACAAAATATGTAATAAAAAGTGATCAAAAAGTCGCATGTACGCCAAAATAGTACCGATACAAACTACAACCCGTCCCGCAAAAAACAAGCCATTACACAGCTTTTTTGACTGAAAAATAAAAAAGTTACGGCTCTCAGAATATGGTGACACAGAAAATACATTTATTTTCTAAATAAGTTATTTTATTGCTCAAACGCTGCAAAACATAAAAAACCCTATATACATATGGTATCGCCGTAATCGTACCGACCCGCAGAATAAAGTATAATAGTCATTTATAGCCCAGGGTAAACGCCGTCAAAAATAAATAAAAATCATTGTCAGAATTGATGGTTTTTGGTCACCTGGCTTGCCGAAAAATTGAATAAAAAGTGATCAACAAAATCGCATGTACCCCAAAATGGTACCAATGAAAATTACAGATTGTCCCGCAACAAATAAGCCCTCACACGGCTCCGGTGGTGAAAAAATAAAAAAAGTTCCGGCTCCCAGATTATGGCGATGCAAAATGTACAGAGTGTTCGAAAAGTGGATAAGATCGGGCACCATTTATCAGTGCGACATTGGCTACATATCTGCGGATTATTATTTATTTACCCCATTATTATACCCTCTTATTATGCCCCTGATGTACTCTGCCCAGCCTACATGTGCCCCCACATTATAAACTGAAATACCAGCAAAACGCCAGAGCTACTACCAAGCAAAATATGCGCTCCAAAAGCCAAATGGCGTCCCTCCCTTCTGAGCCCTACAGCGTGCCCAAACAGCCGTTTATGTCCACCGATATGGCATCGTACCAAAAAATGGTACCAATAAAAACGACAGCTCGTCCCGCAAAAAATAAGCCCCCACACCGCTCTATTGACAGAAAAATAAAAAAGTAGTGGCTCTTGGAAAGCGGGGAGGAAAAACGAAAAAGCAAAACATGAATCAGTTCGTAAAGGGTTAATTACTTTCTAATGAAAAAACATTTATGACCACATGTGGGGTATTGCCGTACTCGGGAGAAATTGCTTTACAAACGTTGGGGTGCATTTTCTCGTTTATCCTTTGTGAAATTGAAAAAATGCAACATTTTAGTGGAAAAATGTTGATATAAATTTTCACGGCCTAATTCTAATAAATTCTGCAAAAGACGTGTGGGGCCTAAATGCTCACTATACCCCTAGACAGATTCCTTAAGTGGTGTAGTTTCCCAAATGGGGTTACTTTTGGGGGGCTTCCACTGTTTCGGTCTCTCAGGGGCTTTGCAAATTCGACATGACACCCAAAAACATTCCAGCTAAATTTGAGCTACAAAAGCCAAATAGCGCTCCTTCCCTTCTAAGCCCCGGTGTGGGTCCAAACAGTAGTTTATTACCACATATGGGGTATTTACGTAATCAGGAGAAATTGTTTTACAAATGTTGGGGCGCTTTTTCTCCTTTTATTCCTTGTAAAAATTAAAAATGGCTACCTTTTTTCAGAAAAAAAGTAGATTTTCATCTTCACATACTAATTCAAATAAATTTAGCAAAAAAACTGTGGCTTCAAAATGCTAACTATACCCATAGATAAATTCCTTGAGGGGTATAGTTTCCAAAATGGGGTCACTATTGGGGGGTTTCCATGGTTTTCTTCCCTCCAGTGCATTGCAAACGCGACACGGCACTGAAAACTATTCCAGCAAAATCAGAAATCCAAAATCCAAATGGTGCTCCTTCTCTTCTGAGGCCTGCTGTGGGTCCAAACAGCAATTTATTACCACATATGGGGTATTGCTATAATCGGAAGACATTGCTTTACATATGTTGGGGTGTTTTTTCTACTTTATTCCTTGTAAAAATTTAAAATTTCCTAATTTTTTTCACAAAAAAAGTAGATTTTCACCTTCACATACTAATTCAAATAAATTTAGCAAAAAAACTGTGGGTTCAAAATGCTAACTATACCCATAGATAAATTCCTTGAGGGGTATAGTTTCCAAAATAGGGTCACTTTTGGGGTGTTTCCACTGTTTTGGCAGCACAAGGCCTCCTCACACCGGACATGGTATCTAAAATATATTCTAATAAAATAGAGGCCCAAAATCCACTAGGTGCTCCTTTGCTTCTGAGGCCTGTGTTTCAGTCCATGACCGCGCTAGGGCCACATGTGGGGTATTTCTAAAAACTGCAGAATCTGGGCAATAAATATTGAGTTGCATTTCTTGGGTAAAACCTTCTGTGGTACAGAAAAAATTTATTACAAATGAATTTTTGAAGAAAAAAAATGAAATTTGTAAATTTCACCTCTACTTTGCTTTAATTCCTGTGAAACGCCTAAAGGGCTAAAATACTTTGTGAATGCTGTTTTGAATACTTTGATGGGTGCAGTTTTCAAAATGGGGTGATTTATGGTGACTTTCTAATATATAAGGCCCTCAAAGCCATTTCAGAACTGAACTGGTCCCTGAAAAAATAGCCTTTTGAAATTTTCTTGAAAATATGAGAAATTGCTGCTAAAGTTCTGAGCCTAGTAACGTCCTAGAAAAATAAAAGAATGTTCAAAAAATGACGCAAACATAAAGTAGACATATGGGAAATATAAACTAGTATGTATTTTGTGTGGTATTACTATCTGTTTTACAAGTAAATACATTAAAATTTAGAAAAATGCTAATTTTTGCTAATTTTCTCTAAATCTTGGCGTTTCTTACAAATAAATATTGAATTTAATGACAAAATTTTTTCAGTATCATAAAGTACAACATGTCACGAGAAAACAATCCCAGAATCGCTTGGATAGGTAAAAGCATTCTGGAGTTATTACCACATAAAGTGACACATGTCAGATTTGCAAAAATGGGGCTGGTCCTGAAGGCCAAAACAGGCTTAGACACTAAGGGGTTAAGGGTATGAATAATTAAAATAATGCACTATACTTAAAATAACATGATGTAAGAATGATGTCTGTTATATCAGTTTTAATTTCTCCTAAGATTTTTGAGAAACATTTGAATCATTTTATGTCGAACTTAATTTATGTTGTTTATATATTATGTTTATGTTATGTTTTTGTCCATTTCTTGAGGGGTGCCAAAAACTGACTAGTACCTGTGGCAGATACACACCATTCATTCATAATATTAGCCCCTTCCCGTATTTAGATGTACTGCTACGTCCTAATTGTGGAGTACTTACCGCAAAAGGATGCCATAGTATGGAAGGCATGAGCACAGGAATTGCACACTTAGATCTCTTCATTTTTCGCTTTGATGCGGTGGCCTCCTAACAGGGAGAAAGGGGGTTGGATGACCCCCAATTTGGAGATAGATGTAAATTCACATGGGTTGGATTTGCTCCCAAAAACTCTGCAGCAGATCCAGACGAGATTGTGCAGGGAATTCTGGCAGAAAGTCTTTACCGAATTATGATTGATTTGGTGCATACTTTCATTCAGATTTGACAGTGCAGAGAAAAGAAGTGGATAAAAACAAGACCATGCTCGCCTCCCCTTTTGCTTCCATAGTGACTTGTCCCTGCTCCCATTGCCTTATCTCTGATGAGCCGGCCTCCTCGGATGATGTCTCAATATTGATACATCCTATTGTTTTGGTTTTGTAGTTATGCTATAGCAAGGAGAATAAATACAGTAACATACAAATGCCTATTTGATCTGTGAAGTATATTTAAAGTGAATGTATCATCAGAAAATGACATTAATTAAATTAGGCTAAATCTTGAAATATTATCAAAGAAAGGGGGGGGGGGGAGAAAATAATCCTGGTACTCGGCTCAAGTTAACTATAAAAATAACAAAGTTTATTCAATATAATTAAAAGGGCAGCATATATAATCCTGCATTTACAGACAAACAAACATAAACATCACAAGCCCGGCCGGGTAATAAATAAATAATAAATAAATAACGTGATTCACAGTGTTGAAGAGCAATATTGCTCATAGAAACCATTTGCTGAACAGTAATTGCATAATACATATACATAATCACATTAATGAAATGTAGTGAAATTCAGTATATGTGAGAACCATATAAAGTTAGGACCATATAGGTTCATTAGAGCCACTAGACAAGGGCTGAATGCCTGACAAAGTAATACCATAAATTGGTTAGTAAAGTAGCGGCCGTAGACCATGGATTAGCGGCCGTAGACAAAAGGATAATCTGTAATGATGGGGGTAAGGAAAAGACAAGAGAGCCCTAATCTACCCGCCACTCAGTCCCTGCCTACTTGCAACGACCCGCCCTAGGCGACGGGGTACAACTGGGCGACGGTCCCTACGCTCAATAAGTGCACGACAGACAAGGGTACACAGAAGCAAGGGAAAGGGGCAGTTGCCCACGGCAACACCGTGAGCAACAAGAGTGGTGAACGAGCCGAGTCAAACCAGGAGTGTACGAGGTACCAAACGCAGAGCAGGAGAGTAGTCAGTAAGCCAGGGTCAATAAGAAGCAGGGTCAAATGGTACAAGAAGCTGCAGCAGGGCCAGGAAACAACACGAGAAGAATCACAAGCAAGGAGGAACAGGAAAGGCAGGTATAAATAGACAGAGGGCTGGAGCTAGCTCCATCTGGCCAGGCTGTGATAGGCTCTCCCACTCCTAAGCCTGCCATCCTGAGTGGTGGAAGATGGAGTCAGTCTCACAGACATAGAAGCAGGCACAGACTGATTACCTATGGGCGTGGATACAGAAGCTGTGCCTGGCAGATCCTTAACAGTACCGCCCCCTTTTATGAGGGGCCACCGGACCCTTTCTAGATGGACCTGGTTTATTGGGGAAACGAAGGTGGAACCTCCTGACCAATACCCCAGCGTGAACATCCCGGGCGGGTACCTAAGTCCTCTCCTCAGGCCCGTATCCTCTCCAATGGACCAGGTACTGGAGGGAGCCTTGGACCATCTTGCTGTCCACAATCTTGGCCACCTCGAATTCTACCCCCTCAGGGGTGAGAACGGGAACAGGAGGTTTCCTCCAGGGAGCCAAGGACGGGGAGCAGCGTTTAAGGAGGGAGGCATGAAACACGTTGTGTACTCGAAAAGATGGGGGCAACTCCAGTCGGAAGGAGACAGGATTGAGGACTTCAATGACCTTGTACGGCCCTATAAACCGGGGAGCAAACTTCTTGGACAGGACTTTAAGGCGCAAGTTCTTTCACGATAGCCACACCAGATCCCCGACCATAAACAAGGGGTTAGCAGAACGTCTTCTATCTGCCTGAGTTTTTTGTATGCTCTGGGACGCCTCTAGGTTCTTCTGAACCTGGGCCCAGACTGTGCACAGTTCCCGATGAACGACCTCTACCTCGGGATTGTTGGAACTACCAGGTGAAACGGAGGAGAACCGTGGATTAAACCCAAAATTACAGAAAAAGGGGGAGACCCCTGACGAGTTACTGACCCGGTTATTAAGGGAAAATTCGGCGAGGGGAATGAATGAGACCTAATCATATTGACAGTCAGAGATAAAACACCTTAAATATTGTTCTAGAGACTAATTAGTCCTCTCGGTTTGGCCATTAGTTTCAGGATGGAAGGCAGAGGAGAAGGACAGATCAATCTCCAACTTTTTACAGAAGGCTCTCCAAAACAAAGAAACAAATTGTACCCCTCTGTCAGAAACAATATTGACAGGGACCCCATGGAGACGCAGGATGTGTTTGACAAACAAGGTAGCTAACGTCTTAGCATCGGGTAGTTTTTTCAGGGGCACAAAGTGGCACATCTTACTGAAGCGGTCTACTACAACCCACACCACCAACTTGCCTTGAGATGGAGGCAAATCAGTGATAAAATCCATGGAGATATGGGTCCAAGGTCTCTGGGGAATGGGCAAAGAATGTAGTAAGACCGCTGGTCGGGACCTGGGAGTCTTGGACCTAGCACAAACCTCACAAGCGGCGACGTAGGCCTTAACGTCTTTAGGCAACCCAGGCCACCAATAGTTTCTGGCAATGAGGTTGTAAAGGATCTGCCAGGCACTACGTCTGGGTATACTCCCAGGATTAATCAGTCGACACCTGAGGCCAGACCTCTGAGACTGACACCTGCTCCCACCAATCAGGGTGGCAGGCTCAGGAGTGGGAGAGCCTATCGCGGCCTGGTCAGTCAGAGTTAGCTCCGCCCCCTGTCCATTTATACCTGCCGTTTTCTCTTCCTCCTTGCTTGTCATTCTTCTTGGATTCCTGGCCCCACTGCTGCCTTGCTCCAGCCTGCTTCTGCCGTGCTTCTGCCTTGCTTCAGTTCCGTTTATCCTGCGTTGCTCTGCCCCTGGCTTGCTTCTGCTCCGTGCTCCCGTTTGTATACTCCGCTACTTCCTGATCCTGACTGGCTCATTCACCGCTCCGTTTCCTCGTGGCGTTCCGTGGGCTACTGTATTCCCTTGCGTGTTCCCTGTTTGTACTCCCTTGCACTTAGACAGCGTAGGGACCGCCGCCAAGTTGTACCCCGACGCCTAGGGCGGGTCGTTGCAAGTAGGCAGGGACAGGGCGGTGGGTAGATTAGGGCTCACTTGTTCCCTTCACCTCCTTCCTGCCATTACAGAGGTGCTTGGTACCCAGGATGCCTGGATGACCAGATAGTGCGGAGTCATGATTTTCCCTAAGTACCCTTAGCCGGAATTGCAGGGAAACAAACAGCTTGTTCTCAGGAAGGTTCCCGGGACCTGAACCTTGATCAGCAGCAATTTCAGAGACTAAATCAGAATCAATAGAGGAAATGATTATAAGAAAAAAGGAAAGGATGATCCAGCGCTGATAGTAGTCTAAAAGGGAAAGACGATTCCCATGTTTATTGGAGAAATCATTAAAATTGGAAAGGAGACGCAGTCTCAAGGCAGGAGTAATCAGGGTATGTACCCAAGCCTTGGTAAGTGTGAGGGACCAGGGTAGAGTAGGTATATGGGCTTGTGATTATGTAATGATGGGGGTAAGGAAAAGACAAGAGAGCCCTAATCTACCCGCCACTCAGTCCCTGCCTACTTGCAACGACCCGCCCTAGGCGACGCGGTACAACTGGGTGATGGTCCCTACGCTCAATAAGTGCACGACAGACAAACAGACAAGGGTACACAGAAGCAAGGGAAAAGGGGCAGTTGCCCACGGCAACACCATGAGCAACAAGAGTGGTGAACGAGCCGAGTCAAACCAGGAGTGTACGAGGTACCAAACGCAGAGCAGGAGAGTAGTGAACAAGCCGAGTCAAACCAGGAGTGTACGAGGTACCAAACGCAGAGCAGGAGAGTAGTCAGTAAGCCAGGGTCAATAAGAAGCAGGGTCAAATGGTACAAGAAGCTGCAGCAGGGCCAGGAAACAACACGAGAAGAATCACAAGCAAGGAGGAACAGGAAAGGCAGGTATAAATAGACAGAGGGCTGGAGCTAGCTCCGTCTGGCCAGGCTGTGATAGGCTCTCCCACTCCTAAGCCTGCCATCCTGAGTGGAGGAAGATGGAGTCAGTCTCACAGACATAGAAGCAGGTGCAGACTGATTACCTATGGGCGTGGATACAGAAGCTGTGCCTGGCAGATCCTTAACATAATCACAGGGTAATTGCTACAAATAAGCATAAGTATAAATCTGAAAAGCCTGGCTTTGCATAAATATGGACTGCATTGCATAAATATCAGACAGTCAATGCAACCATATGGTCAGTGCAAGAATATACTTATCGTATGGCGTTGCATAATGGCCAACAAGAGATTCCTTTGGTGGAAAGTTCAGCCACTGGTTTCAAATGTTTCTTTCCTCCTCCAGTAGAAACGGCAGCTTACAGGAATTTTTCAATTTCGGGAGTTGAGTGTAGCAAGATAGTCACACTTCCGCTATGAGTGTTGAATTCTCCCAGTCGATTATACAGCCAGACCATGGTGCAATAGGTACCAGTCAGACACTCAAGTCAGGTGCAATATACGCCATTATTCGTGCAACTGCGATATTAGATAATGCCTCAACCATGAATATGGCATTATTCGCACTCCGACATCGGACTCGAACAGAGTGGCATCGATTGATTGATTATAGTTGGTTTTGAGCCTCTGAATAATGGCTATAACAGTTACCCAGTGAGAGAGCCGATATTCCGGCTGCATCCAAATTGCATGCAGAGCATGTATATCAAATGTCTCCGAACCAGACAATGGACTTCCGGCGTGTGACATCACACTTAATGCTGATGCATTTCGTCACTCACATGACTTCCTTAGAGCGTATGTAGCGGCATCAACATAGGTCGTCCATATCAAGAAACCGCCAGCCAATAATATGGATCAGTCCTACAAAGCCGCTTTTAACCTTAGCCATCTCAAGTCAGTCTAAGGTAAGTAATTACAATAATACACAGTTCAAATAATTTAACTTGTATCCAGATGGCTATCCCCCAAGGACAGAAAAAAAAGAAAAGAAAAAAAGGGGGAAATAGAGAAAAGGGAAGAGAAGAAGTACATGTGAACCGGGTCCCAAAGGCTTGATACAGTCGCGCGGATCGGGTCTCGGGACCCGGGTCCCACCAAAATAACTAAAGGATTTAAGATTATAAATCCACATGCTGTCTTCTCGGAGTAGCAACCGATCATGATTATCTCCCCTGTTTTTTGGTAGCTGGTATATGGCCATAAAACTGAGGCCATCGGGGATTGTTTATGATGTTCTTTAAAGTGCATTGCCAAGGGACTCTTTTCATCCCCATTTTATAGAGTATATAGGGGCAGCAGGGTATATAGGGGCAGCATATTATATAAGGGGCAGCAGGGTATATAGTGGGCAGCACAGATATCTTTGTTTTATCTGTTCTTGTAAAGGATCTGCCAGGCACAGCTTCTGTGTCAACGCCCATAGGTAATCAGTCTGCACCTGCTTCTATGTCTGTGAGACTGACTCCATCTTCCACCACTCAGGATGGCAGGCTTAGGAGTGGGAGAGCCTATCACAGCCTGGCCAGACAGAGCTAGCTCCCGCCCTCTGTCTATTTATACCTGCCTTTCCTGTTCCTCCTTGCTTGTGATTCTTCTCGTTTGGTTTCCTGGCCCTGCTGCAGCGTCTGAACTATTTGACCCTGCTTCATATTGACCCTGGCTTACTGACTACTCTCCTGCTCTGCGTTTGGTACCTCGTACACTCCTGGTTTGACTCGGCTTGTTCACTACTCTCCTTCTCTGCATTTGGTACCTCGTACACTCCTGGTTTGACTCGGCTCGTTCACCACTCTTGTTGCTCACGGTGTTGCCATGGGCAACTGCCCCATTTCCCTTAGCTTCTGTGTACCCTTGTCTGTTTGTCTGTCGTGCACTTATTGAGCGTAGGGACCGTCGCCCAGTTGTACCGCGTCGCCTAGGGCGGGTTGTTGCAAGTAGGCAGGGACTGAGTGGCGGGTAGATTAGGGCTCACTTGTCTGTTTCCCTACCCCATCATTACAGTTCTACTTTAATATTGAACATACACTTGTACAAATTTTCATAAACACATGCAGACACTTATACACACAGGTTATATAAGGCAGCAGGGTATATAAGGGGCAGAAGAGTATATAAGGAGCAACAGGTTACATAAGGGGCAGCAGGGTATACAAGGGGCAGCAGGGTATACAAGGGGCAGCAGGGTATATAAGGGGCAGCAGGGTACATAAGAGGCAGCATGGTATATAAGGGGCAGCAGGATATATAGGCAGCAGCAGGGTATATAGGGGCAGCAGGGTATAAAGGTGGCAGCACAGATATCTTCGTTTTATCTGTTCTACTTTAATATTGAACATACACTTATACAAAGAGACAAACACATGCAGGCACATATATATATATATATATATATATATACACACACACACACACACACACACACACACACACACACACACACTGTAACATATACACATATAAACACAGAGACACTGTATGCACACAGACACATACTGTATACACACACATATCCACACAGAGACACATACTGTATGCACATGCATATAGACACAGAGACACACAGACACACATAGAAGCTCACTATCTCTCCTTGCTGACAGGATCACAGGTTTCTTGCAGGACGGGCTGTAGATGAAGCTTTTCTCTTGCTAAGAGAGGAGCACAGAGTAGAGGCAGAAACCCAGTGGTGCCCCCTACATGCAGGTCGCACACCCTAAGGCCGGCCCTGAGCAGGACTATAATACAGTAGCCTTGTATAGGCACCACTGTTGCATAATATTCAGCCAATGAGCATAGCTATAGCAGATCCCAGATGTAAGTGCTGGTTGGCTGTTATCTTTCATCCAATCGCGTGTGTGCTGCCCATGAAAGGCTGGGGTCGTAGTAACTTAAGGCTGCATTCAACTTAGGATGGCCCATGCAAGGCCATTAAAAGTTGAATTTATCGCTTGTTGAGGCCATCGTATGTCGGGGGATCACTGTATAGGGTATTATATAGATTAAAATTATATAGAGTATACAGTTCAGAAATGGTTGACATAAAATATCTCAGCACATTTATCTTTTACATGTAATTTAGATGTGTTATTTAGGCATTATGATCAGACAGGAGGTACAGCCAAATAATTACACAAACAGAATAAAGGTTTGTTCTGATGGATGGATCTTATTCAGTGAATGATGAAATCCATCAAACTGGCTAAAACGTTTCTATCTGAAAACAGAGAGAACCCTGTTGAAATTTGTTTAGCTGAGTTCACATACACCACTGTTAAACTCTGCTTGAATGATAACAATTGAAGATAAGAGATGTAATATTACATTTCATGACCGTATTAATGAACAGTTCTTTTAATGGGTTTGGGTCGATAACAATAGCTCAAGCTTACTATTCCCAATAGGGCAGCTGTTTGTAAAAATATCAGATGATCAGTGAAAAGAAAGGCACCAGATACTGTTGTTTGAGGGTTGCCGTGTAGAGTGTATTCAAAAGAATTTTTTTAATAGGACTGCCTTATCAGAGCCATATACCTTTAAATACATATGCCAACTACAGCATAAATTGTGCTGGCTATATATAGCCATGATATCTTAAATGTGGCTCGAAAGTGAAAGAAGATTGAACACACTGAGATGTCAAATGGCCCATTTACACATTACTACACATATACATATTTGGCCAGTGTGAATAAAGGAAACCATCTACGATAAATAATAAATCCATTTATTGTTGTTTTTTTATCAATTCTGCAGCTTATCGGCGATACGATACATAAATATAATGCCACTCGTAGTTACTAGGAAAAAATTATGCTCTTTATTCCTTGATATACTCAGCTAGGTATGTAGAAATCTATAATGTATAAATGACTGCATTTATTTCCCTTTTAGAACTTTTCTGCAGTGTTCATACTGAAAGCTGATGCTACTTTTCTCAGCTGTCGTGAGGGTCAGCTTTCTTGTCTGCCTGTTTCTCACCTTAAGATGTAATGTAAACATTAGCAAGATCATTCCTCAGTCACTGTTCTCCCTCTAAGGGCTAGTTCACAAAGCGGATTTTGCGTGGCAGGTCCTGGAGCAAAATCCACCGTGGAACTATTTCTACTGACGGCAGGAAGATTCCTCCCTCCTATTGACATCAATAGTAGGTTCGGGCGGAATCCATCCGAAGATCGAGCAAGACACTTCTTTTTCTCGCTTGCTGAAATAATCAGTTAGCGGGAAAAAGAAGCGTCCGACTCCCATTGAAATGAATGGGAGGTGGAATTTTGTGGCGGAATCCAACCTGCAAAATTCCTCCCTGGGAACATACCCTTAGACTACAAGCTTTGAGGAGTAAGAAGATTTATTATCTCTCTAATGGGTAAACGAAGAACTGCTGGGGGAATTCAGGATACAGGATCTGAGGGTCCTATAAAACAGACACTTTAGTCATGCTATATTACAATCATAACACCTACTAAGATAGATGGGCTAATACCTGCATATAGCAACTCAAATGAACCGTGTGATATACGAATATATAAACCTATATAAGAAATCACACATAAACCATTATTAGCGAAAAATAGACAATTTTTTATTGAAAGACAAAATCATTAAAAATAAGTACATTGGCAGTAGCATTACCGAGAGAAAAAGGATCCCCACATAGGTCGGGCCCCACAGCCTCTATAGTAAAGTGCAAATAGCGCATGTAAAGACTGGTACATAAGTAATACGATGAATATGGATAGGAACCATCCAAAGCAAAGTAATATAAAAAAACAGACAGCAGAAAGGTACAATTAAGGAGGCATACAGACCAGAACTATGGGGGGATCAACACTAACACGTGTTTCGTACGAAACTTTTTCCGGGGGCTAAAAACGGGGGCTGAAAACGTGTAGTAAAATGAAAGAAAAGCTACATTACAGTCAGTTAAAGGGATTATAAGAGACTTTAATATTGAGGATAGTCCATCAATATTTGATTGGTAGTTCATTTCCCAGCACCCTTGCCGATCAGCTAAATGAAGGGGCTGCGTCGATCCAGCGAGCACCACATACCCTTCATTGTTTAGCCAGTCATATCGCCGTATGTAATTGTGTAAGGGAGATGACACACAGAGCTACATTATAGTGACCACTATTACAAGCATGGCCTTCCCCTAAAAAGTGAAAATGGCACAACTAGCACTAGAAAAGACATGTTGGCATTGTTTTATTGAGCTTTGCTCAAAATCAAAATTAAAATTTATTTTTTTTTTTGCTAGATACTGTAACTAAAGCTGACTTTCAACTTTTCATACTGGGAATTCTTTGTTGCCATCTTGTGACCAAGCAAACAGTTTTCTGCAAAGCCTAAATCTGTCTGAGGAGGGAGGGAAGGGGAATTAGCTCAAACTCATGTGAAGCCAACTTTACTGCAGCTCTGGAATTTAATGGAGCCAAATTAATTAGTTAATAAATGCATTAATAAATACAAAGCATTCAGGTTTTTGTTTAAATGAGACAAAATTCAACATCTAACTGCTCCTTTGTGGATATATGTAACGGCAGGGGGTAGGGAGACGGACAAGTGAGCCCTAATCTACCCGCCACTCTGTCCCTGCCTACTTGCAACGACCCGCCCTAGGCGACGGGGTACAACTGGGCGGCGGTCCCTGCGCTCAGTAAGTGCACGACAAACACGACAAACATACAAGGAACACAAGCAAGGAAAAGGGGCCGTTGCCCACGGCAACACCGTGAGCAACCAGAGTGGTGAACGAGCCGAGTCAAGCCAGGAGTGTGCGAGGTACAAAACGAAAAGCAGAAGAGTAGTCGGTAAGCCAGGGTCGGTATGGAGCAGGATCAAAAATAGCAGGAGCTGTTGCTGGGCCAGGAACCACAAGGAAGGAAACAAAAGCAATAACAAGCACCGAGGGACAGGAAGTGCAGGCTTAAATAGACCGAGGGCGGGAGCTAGCTGAGTCTGGCCAGGTTACGATAGGCTCTCCCACTCCTAAGCCTGCCAGCCTGAATGGTGGAAGCAGGAGTCAGTCTCAGGGATGTATTCTCAGGTGCTGATTGATTAGTTCTGGGAGTTAACCCCGCAGTGCCTGGCAGATCCTTTACAGTACCCCCCCTTTTATGAGGGGCCACCGGACCCTTTCTAAGTGGACCTGGCTTACTGGGGAAACGCAGGTGGAACCTCCTGACCAATACCCCAGCGTGAACATCCCGGGCGGGTACCCAAGTCCTCTCCTCGGGCCCGTATCCTCTCCAATGGACCAGGTACTGGAGGGAGCCTTGGACCATCTTGCTGTCCACAATCCTACCCACCTCGAATTCCACCCCCTCCGGGGTGAGGATGGGAACAGGAGGTCTCCTCGAGGGAGCCAAGGACGGGGAGCAGCGTTTGAGGAGGGAGGCATGAAACACGTCGTGTATCCGAAAAGACGGGGGTAACTCCAGCCGGAAGGAGACAGGATTGAGGACCTCAATGACCTTATACGGCCCAATAAACCGGGGAGCAAACTTCTTGGACGGAACCTTGAGACGCAAGTTCCTAGACGACAACCACACCAGATCCCCGACCATAAACAGGGGGTTAGCAGAAAGTTTTTTATCAGCCTGAGTTTTTTGTACGCTCTGGGACACCTCTAGGTTTTTCTGAACCTGGGCCCAGACAGTGCACAGTTCCCGATGAACGACCTCTACCTCAGGATTGTTGGAACTACCAGGTGAAACGGAGGAGAACCGTGGATTAAACCCAAAATTACAAAAAAAAGGAGAGACCCCAGACGAGTTACTGACCCGGTTATTAAGGGAAAATTCGGCGAGGGGAATGAAAGAGACCCAATCAAATTGACAGTCAGAGACAAAACACCTTAAGTATTGTTCTAGAGACTGATTAGTCCTCTCCGTTTGGCCATTGGATTCAGGATGGAAGGCAGAGGAGAAGGACAGATCAATCCCCAACTTCATACAGAAGGCTCTCCAAAACAATGAAACAAATTGTACCCCTCTGTCCGAAACAATATTGACAGGGACCCCATGGAGACGCAGGATGTGTTTGACAAACAAGGTAGCCAACGTTTTGGCGTTGGGTAGTTTCTTGAGGGGCACAAAGTGGCACATCTTACTGAAGCGGTCCACCACCACCCACACCACCGACTTGCCTTGGGATGGAGGCAAATCGGTGATAAAATCCATGGAGATATGTGTCCAAGGTCTCTGGGGAATGGGCAACGAACGCAGTAAGCCCGCTGGTCGGGACCTGGGAGTCTTGGACCTAGCACAAACCTCACAAGCGGCGACGTAGGCCTTAACGTCTTTAGGCAACCCAGGCCACCAATAATTTCTGGCAATGAGGTGTTTGGTACCCAGGATGCCTGGATGGCCAGATAGTGCGGAGTCATGATTTTCCCTAAGTACCCTTAGCCGGAATTGCAGGGGAACAAACAGCTTGTTCTCAGGAAGGTTCCCGGGAGCTGCACCTTGATCAGCAGCAATTTCAGAGACTAAATCAGAATCGATCGAGGAAATGATTATACCTGGAGGCAAAATACAAGCAGGATCTTCCTCCGAAGGAGGGCTGGCCATGAAGCTACGCGACAGTGCATCAGCCTTAATATTTTTAGACCCAGCCCTATAGGTAACCAAAAAATTGAATCTGGTAAAAAAAACGCCCATCGAGCTTGTCTCGGGTTTAGCCTCCGGGCAGATTCTAGGAACACCAGATTCTTGTGGTCGGTAAGGACCGTTACCTGGTGCCTAGCCCCCTCCAGGAAGTGGCGCCACTCTTCAAATGCCCATTTAATGGCTAAGAGTTCGCGGTTGCCAATATCATAGTTACTTTCAGTTGGCGAAAACTTCCTGGAGAAGTAGGCACAGGGGCGGAGATGGGTGAGGGACCTGGTACCCTGGGACAAGACAGCCCCCACTCCCACCTCAGATGCGTCAACTTCCACGATAAATGGCTCCATTTGGTTGGGCTGAACCAGCACCGGGGCCGAGACAAAGCACTTCTTAAGGACCTCAAAAGCCTGGACAGCCTCAGGAGGCCAGTGGAGGAGATCAGCACCTTTGCGAGTGAGGTCCGTAAGGGGCTTAGCGATGACCGAGAAGTTAGCAATAAATCTCCTGTAATAATTAGCAAACCCCAAAAAACACTGTAACGCCTTCAGGGAGGCAGGTTGGACCCATTCCGCCACAGCCTGAACCTTGGCGGGGTCCATGCGGAATTCATGAGGAGTGAGGATTTGACCCAAAAATGGAATCTCCTGTACCCCAAACACACATTTTTCGGTTTTGGCAAACAGTTTATTTTCCCGAAGGACCTGGAGCACCTTCCTGACATGCTCCACGTGGGAGGACCAGTCCTTGGAAAACACCAGTATGTCATCAAGGTACACTACCAGAAAAATCCCCAGGTAATTTCTCAAAATCTCATTTATGAAATTCTGGAAGACCGCAGGGGCATTACACAACCCAAAGGGCATGACGAGGTATTCGAAATGGCCTTCGGGCGTGTTAAACGCAGTCTTCCACTCATCCCCCTCTTTGATGCGAATAAGGTTATACGCCCCCCGTAGATCCAATTTAGAAAACCATTGGGCCCCCTGAACCTGATTAAAGAGATCAGGAATCAAAGGAAGGGGATACTGGTTCCTTACCGTGACCTTATTCAGGCTACGGTAGTCAATGCATGGCCTAAGACCACCATCCTTCTTCCCCACGAAGAAGAAGCCAGCACCTACCGGAGAAGAAGAGGGACGAATGTAACCCTTGGCCAGGGATTCCTGGATATACACTCTCATAGCTTCACGTTCGGGACAAGAAAGATTAAATATCCTACCCTTAGGAAGCTTAGCTCCTGGTACCAATTCGATAGCGCAATCGTATTCTCTATGAGGAGGTAACACTTCGGAGGCCTCCCTAGAGAAAACATCAGCGAAGTCCTGAACAAACTCGGGTAGCGTATTCGCCTCCTTAGGGTGAGAAATAGAATTAACAGAAAAACATGACGTACAACATTCATTACCCCATTTGGTTAGCTCCCTAGTATTCCAGTCAAACGTAGGATTATGCAACTGCAACCAGGGAAGACCTAGCACCAAATCGTACGATAATCCCTGCATCAACAGTACAGAGCATTGCTCCAAATGCATGGAGCCAACAAGGAGTTCAAAAACAGGGGTATGCTGTGTAAAATAACCATTAGCAAGAGGAGTGGCGTCGATACCCACTACCGGGACAGGTTTAGGCAAATCAATAAGAGGCATAGCAAGGGACATAGCAAATTCCACAGACATGATATTAGTAGAGGACCCTGAATCCACGAAAGCACTGCCGGTAGCAGACCTACCACCAAAAGAGACCTGAAAGGGAAGCAAGATCTTAGTACGTTTCATATTTACGGGAAATACCTGTGCGCCCAAGTGACCTCCCCGATGATCACTTAGACGCGGAAGTTCTCTGGCTGCAACCTTACGCTTAGGACAGTTGTTCACTTGATGCTTGTCGTCCCCACAGTAGAAGCAGAGACCATTCTTCCTGCGGAATTCTCTACGTTGTTGGGGGGACACGGAGGCCCCGAGTTGCATAGGTATCTCTGAATCTTTCGGGGAGGAACGAAGCAACGGAGCTTCGGGAGGCATCATGGGGGAGTCGGAGGAGAAAACACATAAACGTTCACGTTGTCGTTCCCTGAGACGTCGGTCAAGTCGTATCGCTAAAGCCATAACCTGGTCTAGGGAGTCAGAAGAGGGATAGCTAACTAGCAGGTCTTTCAGGGCATTCGACAGACCCAACCTAAACTGGCACCTTAAGGCAGGGTCATTCCACCGAGAAGCTACGCACCACTTCCGAAAGTCAGAGCAATACTCCTCAACAGGTCTCTTACCCTGACTTAAGGTCACCAGCTGACTCTCGGCAAAGGCAGTCCTGTCAGTCTCGTCATAAATAAGTCCGAGAGCAGAAAAGAAACAATCAACGGAGGAAAGTTCAGGGGCGTCAGGAGCCAAGGAGAAGGCCCACTCTTGGGGCCCTTCCTGGAGCCGGGACATAATTATACCCACCCGCTGGCTCTCAGAACCTGAGGAATGAGGCTTTAAACGAAAGTAAAGCCTACAACTCTCCCGAAAGGAGAGAAAAGTCCTCCGGTCCCCTGAGAACCGGTCGGGCAACTTGAGGTGGGGTTCAAGAGGTGCGGTGCGGGGAACTACCAGGGTAGCATCAGGCTGGTTGACCCTCTGAGCCAGGGCCTGGACCTGTAGGGAGAGACCCTGCATTTGCTGAGCCAGGGTCTCACGGGGATCCATAGTGGTGTCAGGGACCAGGGGTAGACTAGGTATGGGCTTGTTATTATGTAACGGCAGGGGGTAGGGAGACGGACAAGTGAGCCCTAATCTACCCGCCACTCTGTCCCTGCCTACTTGCAACGACCCGCCCTAGGCGACGGGGTACAACTGGGCGGCGGTCCCTGCGCTCAGTAAGTGCACGACAAACACGACAAACATACAAGGAACACAAGCAAGGAAAAGGGGCCGTTGCCCACGGCAACACCGTGAGCAACCAGAGTGGTGAACGAGCCGAGTCAAGCCAGGAGTGTGCGAGGTACAAAACGAAAAGCAGAAGAGTAGTCGGTAAGCCAGGGTCGGTATGGAGCAGGATCAAAAATAGCAGGAGCTGTTGCTGGGCCAGGAACCACAAGGAAGGAAACAAAAGCAATAACAAGCACCGAGGGGCAGGAAGTGCAGGCTTAAATAGACCGAGGGCGGGAGCTAGCTGAGTCTGGCCAGGTTACGATAGGCTCTCCCACTCCTAAGCCTGCCAGCCTGAATGGTGGAAGCAGGAGTCAGTCTCAGGGATGTATTCTCAGGTGCTGATTGATTAGTTCTGGGAGTTAACCCCGCAGTGCCTGGCAGATCCTTTACATATACCATACTCTACATCATACTGCATGTATAGGTAGAACTATCAATAGTTTAGAACTAGCAGTACAAATTGCCAAAGATCATAGATTTACACACACACACACACACACACACACACACACACACACACACACACACACACGCACACACGCACACACGCACACACGCTCTCTCACACACACACACACACACACACATATATATATATATATATATATATATATATATACAGGGTGGGCCATTTATATGGATACACCTAAATAAAATGGGAATGGTTGGTGATATTAACTTCCTGTTTGTGGCACATTAGTATATGGGAGGGGGAAACTTTTCAAGCTGGGTGTTGACCATGGCGGCCATTTTGAAGTCGGCCATTTTGTATCCAACTTTAGTTTTTTCAATGGGAAGAGGGTCATGTGACACATCAAACTTATCGAGAATTTCACAAGAAAAACAATGGTGTGCTTGGTTTTAACGTTACTTTATTCTTTCATGAGTTATTTACTAGTTTCTGACCACTTATAAAATGTGTTCAAAGTGCTGCCCATTGTGTTGGATTGTCAATGCAACCCTTTTCTCCCACTCTTCACACACTGATAGCAACACCGCAGAAGAAATGCCTCCCGATCTGACCCCCTTAGACTTTTATCTTTGGGGTCATCTGAAGGCAATTGTCTATGCTGTGAAGATATGAGATGTGCAGCAACTGAAACTACGGATACTGGATGCCTGTGCTAGCATTTCTTCTGCACGTGGCCTGATGTTCAGTCTGCATTGAGTGCTGTGTTTTCCTCTACTCTATTGAATTGTTTGAATCTTCACGTGCACCTTTGCCTCAAATATGCTGGGAGAAGGAGATATCGACATGGTTGGTAACCCACCACAGGTGTTTACATATACTCAGGAGGATGCAGATCGCATTATCCAAGGACTCACTGGAAATGTTTCTTTTTTGAGTTTGCCTACAATTGAAAGCGTGAGAAAAAAATGGGAAGCTGACTCCAAGAGGCTGATTGCCTTGGAGCTACATCTCTCTACATTGGGGGAATATTTTAAATGTCAACGGATACCACGTGGGATGCGATCTCATTTGAGACCTAATCTGTTTCCATCTAACTCAAGTTTCAAAGAAAGATTTGAAGGTATTTCTAACAAATATTCCCAAGATCTATTACTCTTGAATATTGAATACCTGCAAAAAGAAATTGAGTTCATTAAGGTACGACTCAGTGAAAGGTGTGACCAACTTAAAGAGATGATGGTGATATCTGAGTATGAAACATATCAGAATAAAATGTCTGATTTTCTGAGAAAATGTCGAAATGAGATTGAGAGAACAAAACGCCAAAAATGGCAACGTGATCTGGACGATTATACGTCAGGAAAAATCTATTGTTGGCAAGGAGAAGACTCAGAATATAGAGGTCCCGTGAAGAAGGATAGAAATATATGGAGACGTCAAAAGATGACAGACACCTTCATCACGGACTCTGAATTATCGGATGATCCATACAGTGTTCCTCCTTTTTTAGGGGACAGTATTGAAGCCCCAGGAGAAGGCAGTCTCGCAGGGGCGGTAGGAGGCATAAGAGAGTCGGCAATCAACATCAAATCGAGGGGGAGACCAGCCCAGAGTCGAGGGAATCGCCATTATCAGACGAGGAAAAAGAATCCGTAAATCTTGTGGTTAATATTTCATCTATGTCTCTCTTAATAAGTTGCAATTTAATATTCTTAATCGTGGGCTATCTTTTTGCCCTACCAATAATGTTAACTGGTTTGAATTGGATCTTGATCTTAAACGTTTTTTTAGAGTATTGAGATTAAAAGCACATTTTTCAGGGCAACCAATTTCATGTTCCTCTGATATTAATGTGCCTCTGTCTACTGATATTAATGTGCCTCTGTCTACTGATGTTGGTTTTGACTTGAAAAGTTTAGACCTTCCTTTAAAAAGCAGATTTCAGCCTCCCCAGAATTCACATGAGGTTGAGGCATATATTTAATTGGTTGAGAAAAACATTCAAATGTTTAGAACTAAGCAAAACAAAAGGGATAATCATTACATGAATATGACACGTTTAGAAGAAACAGCTCTGAATGAATTGGTTGACAATGCTTCTATCACTGTTAAACCTGCAGATAAGGGGGGTGCCATTGTCATAATGGACACGTCCTCTTATCTGCAGGAAATGAATACACAACTAAATGATCATGATGTGTATACTGAGTTATCTGGTGATCCAAAATTCTCATTCATGAATGAATTGAAATCCTTTGTTGATGAGGCTTTTTTATTAAAGATCATTGACAAAGACCTCTGTGAATTTTTGAAGGTATTGCATCCGGTCACTCCGGTGCTTTACCTTCTCCCAAAAATTCATAAGGATCCATTAAAACCCCCAGGTCACCCTATTGTTTCGGGGAGTGATTCATTATTTGTTCCAGCAGCGATTTTTATAGACAAAATTTTGAGGCAATTTGCTATGGGGGCTGACTCCTACATCAAGGATACCACTGATTTTCTGGTTCGGATTGGCTCTCTCAGGGTCCCCGATCGGTCTATCCTTGCTACCCTTGATGTGGGAAGTCTTTATAGCTCCATAGATCATGCTCTAGGTATTAAAGCTGCTCTTTATTATCTGACACGTCTGAAATTTTCAGATAAAAAAATTGAATTTGTTATCAAATTACTTGAATTCATACTCACTAAAAATTATTTTATGGTTGGTGATAAATTTTACCTTCAGAAAAGGGGCACGGCCATGGGGTAAAATATGGCCCCAACTTATGCGAATATTTTTATGTGGCGGATTGAGGAGGACCTCGTCTATGTGTCCCACCAATTTGGACATGCGTTACGGTGGTGGAGATACATAGACGATGTCTTCCTCATCTGGACCGGCTCAGAGGAGGAATTACATCTTTTTCATGTCTTTTTGAATGATATATGCCAGGGGATTAAATTTACCATGATCTACTCTGACTCTTCGGTGGAATTTTTGGACACCAAAATCCATCTACATGTTGGGATTTTATCTACAGATATATTTTCTAAAAAAACAGATAGAAATAGTCTGTTGCACTATAACAGTGGACACCCTAGGGCTATGGTGAGGTCATTGCCATTTAGTCAACTTCTCAGGGTTAGAAGAATTGTGAGTAATGAGGATCAGCTATCCAATAGAGTTGACGAAATGTGCAATAAATTTATTAGCAGGGGATATCTGGTGGACATGCTCAATATCCACAAAGAGCAAGTATTTTCAATGGATAGACAACAACTACTACATAGACAGTCAGCGAGACATAAAAATAATGTTCGCATACCATTTGTCTCTACTTTTTCGACTTCCAGTTCTGAAATTGGTAATATTTTGAAAAGAGAATGGCGTTTATTGACCAGGGCCTTTCCCTTTATTAAAGAGTTTCAAGAACCACCCTTGTTAGCATATCGTAAAGGTAAAACTATTAGACATAGGTTGGTAAAGGCAGATATTGGACCAAAAATCAAAATGACACAAAGCACTTTAGCCCCTTCAAAACGTGGATGCTTTCCTTGTTTGGGATGTAACATGTGTAATCATATGATTAAAGGAGATAGTTTTTGTCATCCACAAACTGGAAAAACTTTTAAAATTCAGGGTTTCTATACTTGTAAAACTACTTTTGCAATCTATTTACTTAGTTGCCCTTGCGGTTTATATTATGTGGGTGAGACCACAACTGAAGTAACTCTCAGAATGAGGAATCATAAATCTAATATTAAGACCAAGAGAAGAGATCTACCAATATCTAGACACTTTATAGATTGTAAACATAATGTATCCCAAATGCGTTTTAAAATTATTGATTCTGTTCCCCAACATAGACGAGGAGGTGATAGAGAATTGGCACTCAAAAGAAAAGAATTCGGGTGGATATTCACTCTTGAAACTATGGCCCCAAAGGGGCTCAATGTGGATTATACATATTTCCCACATATTTGATAGTCCATGAGTCTGCTGCATTTTTCTGAGTATGGGGAGATTGTTTTTTAGTATACTAAAGAGAATTTTTATCCAGTATTCTATTTTTTTTTTTAAATTCACGTAACCTTAGATTTGAATCGTAATTTCATTTTCTTCTTATACATATTCATTTTTTCACTGAGAGTTTTCTTCTTTTCTATTACAGATACTGATCCATATGAAGGGATGTACAACATGGGAGCAGAGGCTATGTTTTTTCAGCTAGTTATGTTTTATTGATTACTTATTATTTACATTTTTGTATAATCTATGCTCTCTGTGAAAGTTTTGGAATAAAGTTTATATGGCATTCTGAACTTACATATGACTCTCCCACCTTTATACATGTCTTGTTCTACAATTTATATCGATAAGGTCCTATGCAAATACATAGACGGGTGGGATACACCACTTTTGCTTTAGGATATATGGCTGTTCGTCCTATTGGGACACAGCCAGTTCTCCTACTTATGTTATAGTCCGTGGCCCCCTTCTTCTCTAGACTCCATATTGAGTCTTAGAATTATATATAGACATAAAATTATACAGACACATTGGTGGCAGGGTATCTACATTAAAATACTCATTGCCGGATAATTCCTGCATTTGATTACTATTCTGTCCTGCTATAATATGCGCTGTGACGGAATGAGCCATCTGCGCATGCGCGGCTGTACTGCGTTCCGGGGATGCGTTCCATGTGACGCACTTCCGGCAGTCCGCCATCTTGCGCATGCGCACTATTGATCGTGGGATGCCATTGCTTGTTCCATGCTTCACCGAGAGCCGACAATGTAAGTTTCATAATACAAGTCCAAAATCTTCCTGTATTTTAACTAGTTTTTGATATGATTCCTCTGCTCCGCCCCTTCATTAGGATATGATATCATTAAATAGGGTAATTATAGTATTACCTGTGTTATATACATATCTGTATCCTATACTGAGAGATGTTGCACTGAAATTAATGCACTGGTCACTTTAATATATGTCTTCACTAATTATATGAATATATTTTATACATGGATTCACTTTTTTATACATATTATGTAATTGCACTGTGTACTGTATACTTTGTGTATCCTCTTATATATATGTGGTATCACACACTGTTTGAATTAGCTTGAGAAAGGTTCAGGTGTGAACCGAAACATTGCTCATTCTTCCACCTGGTGGTGAATAAACCAACATCTCCCTAACGCTGAAGTCCTGGTGCTGTTACTTGTTCTTTTGTCTTTGGTATATATATATGATTATTTTTAAACAAAGAGCCGACAGGCGACAATGATATCACAACGGAAGTGGTAAGTACAGTATAAGGCGCAATCATACCGTGTAAATATAAAATGGAACCAAATGGTAAAATTACATCTAGAAAAACCCAGGACACCTCACCGGGAATGTTCGCCAATCCACTACAGCCCTTAGATTTTTTTTAAGATGAGAGGAAGAAAAAAGAAAAAGGGGAGAGAAAGGGGAGGAGAGAGGGATGGGGAGGAGAGAACAAAGGAATGCTTATTACATAGGAGCACCTATATATTAAAAGGGGGGCATGCAAGCAGACTCCCATATTCATATAGTATATATTTTATAACCCCTTATTGATACGGCCAATTTTCTTTTTTTATTTGCCTCATCCAAAAGCCATACGTTCATTTTTTTAGTCGTATGAGGGCTTGTTTTTTGCGAGACAAGTTGTAGTTTTTCATGGCACCATTTAAATTACCACATAATGTATTGGGAAACGAAAAATAATATTTGTGGATGAAATTAGCAAAAAACAGCGATTGCACCATTTTTTTGGAGGGTTTCAGTTTTACGGCATCCATCAGGTGGTAAAAACTACATGTTCACTTTATTCTGCGGGTTGATACGATTACGGTAATACCAAATTTATATGTTTTTTTTATGTTTTACCACATTTATAAAAACTAAATGTTTGTTAAAAAATAAAATGTTTTGTGTCTCCACATTCTGAGAGCCAAAACGTATTTATTTTTCTGTAGTTTGCGCGATGTCAAGGCTTATTTTTTGCAGGACGAGCTGTAGTTTTTATTGGTTTTATTTTGGTGTACATGCAAATTTTTGATAACTTTTTATTTCATTTTTTGGGGGCGCTAGGGTGCTTTAATTTGTTTCTTTTTGCACCGTTCACCGAGCAGGTTAAATAATGTTATAGTTCGGAGACACGGACACGGGGGATACCAGTTATGTTACCCTTTTATTTTTTTTTAACACTACTTTAGAGAAATGTTAACTATTTATTTTACAAGTCTCCCTAGGGGACTTGAACCAACTATAAAGTTGGGTCGCTTATATGATATGTATGTGGCATGTCATTAAATGATTAATATTATATTGAAACATATCTTCTTAATACTGTACATCTTTAAGCATTTTATTAACGCCCTCCTTGCTCACACATCTTGAAAATGCATATAAATAGGGGCACAACTATAGGGTGCAGAGGTAGAAGTTGCACCCAGACTCTGGTACCTAAGGCGGCCCAGTAGCCTCTTTGCCTCATAAAAAGGCACTAATATTATAAATGAGTCATGACACATGTATGTGGGGGGGGGGGGAACAGTTGCAGATTTTGCCTTGTGGCCCTAACTGTTTCAAGTAACGACTGTGCAAACGTAGGAGCGTTCTTTATGCTTGATATTACAAGATATTTTGCATGTCATGTTATTCATTTTCTTTATAAGGAAAAGTGCAAAGTTTTACCAAATATAAATGTGTCTAGATTTCTCTTAGAAATGACATGTAACGTGACATGAACTATTATGATAAAAATGAGTTTTGCCAAATTATTAAAACATCTTGAAATCCTGTAGATCTATTTCAGGAACAAAACTTACGGATATACAAGGTCAGAATAATACATTATGTTTTTGATTGCCTGAAAATCTGCTAATCATGATTCAATGAAATGAAAACAGAAGTAAATACATTTAGATTACATTACAGTAAACATTAGCATTTTTATTTTAACCTTTGCATTATTTGTTAGTTTGGAAGTAATGACCTATTACCTAGCAGTCAAATGTGTTTTTGTCATCTCTTCCTTTATAAATAATTAACCTGCTTACATTCCAGTCTTGCTCTAAAACAGGTTTCCCGATTCAGTTCAAAATGTCCTACATATAACCTTTAAATGTTGGCAGCTACAGACTGTTGTCAAGAATTCCTGTTTCTCTCATTCTAATCTCACTGCCTTCAGAGTACTCAAAGACCGTTTTGTTTTTTTTATAAAAGTCAAGACACCAAGGATATATAGATATGAATGGGAGTTGAGACTGTAAGTTAACTATAAACAAAGGTTTACGTTGTTGTTGTTTTTTTATCAGAAAAATGTTCTAGCAATATCAGTATTCTCTCAAAATTTATGACAGCTGAAGAGATGAGCCATTATAGTGGTTACCACAAGAAAACATTACCTTATTTAAATATCTGCAGTTCAGGGCTGTTCTTTTGGCCTATGGAGGAATTTAGACATCTGCCCATAGGTGTTTTTACAGCGGCCACTAATGGGCTTTATTCTGATGCAGTAGCCTTTGTTCGGCGCGGCATCAGAATAAATAAACAGCACCGGGAGCAGTTAAATCTCCCTGCTCTCAGCATCCAGATGTAGCTGAGGGCTGGGAGCAGACTGGAACTGGTGAGATCGATATCAAGATCGATCTCACCCATTTAACCCCTCAGATGCATGGCCTACCAGATGCCTGTCCATTTCACAGAAGTAATACACTGCAATACAGAAGTATTGCAGTGTAATAAACGCATAGTGAAGTCCCCTAGTGGGACTAGTAAAAAAGTTTTAAAAAGTTTAATACAGTTATTATTAAATACATAAGTAAAAAAAACATGAAAAACCCACTTTTTACCCTTACAAAATGCTTTATTATTATTATTATTATTATTATTACTATTATTATTATTATTAATAATAAAAAAAGTTACACATATTTGGTATCGCCGCGTTCATAACGACCCCAACTATAAAGTTATTACATTATTTAACCTGCTCAGCGAATGCTGTAAAAAAATAAAATAAAAAGAATTGTGATTTTCTGTGAATCCTGCCTTAAAAAAAATGTGATAAAAAGTGATCAAAAAGTCGCTTGTACTCCAAAATGGTACCAATAAAAACTACAAGTAGTCCCACAAAAAAAAATTCCTCCTACAACTGCATCGGCGGAAAAATAAAAAAGTTATGGCTCTTCAAATATGGAGATACAAAAACAAATAATTTTGAAAAAAGTGTTTTTACTGTGTAAAAGTAGTGGAACACACAAAATCTATATAAATTTGGTATCGTTATATATTAAAGTTATTTTGTTATTTATACCACACGGTAAACGGCGTAAATTTAGGACGCAAAAAAGAATGGCAAAATTACTCTGTTTTTTTCCATTCCCCCCCCCCCAAATTTTTTTTTATAAAAGTTAATCAATAAATTATATGTACCCCAAAATGGTGCTAATAAAAAATACAACTTGTCCCGCAAAAAAACAAGACCTTATACAGCTACGTCGACGCAAATATAAAAAAATTATAGCTCTTTGAATGCGACAATGGAAAAACTTAAAAAATAGCTTGGTCATTTAGGACTAAAATAGGCTGGACACTAAAGGGTTAAAGGTAATACATACTCTGGGGGTATGTTGACGCTGCCATCATGGATATTTCAGGAGTGGAATCCCCGGCCAGAGTGTTGCCGACAGGATTCTGCTTCTAGAGGGAACCCCTGTCTAGGAGGCGGCTTAACTACTGTAACTACCATTCTATTGAACGCTGTGGCAGAGCAGGGAGGTAGCTCTCTACATTTAATAGGCTACAGACTCACAGGCAGAGAACTAGTAACGCTCTGCCTGGAACTTTGGCTCTGGTGTTGCCCCTGACATCACTGTCCATATGTGGACAGTGATGCCATGTGGAGAGGAGTACCGGGCAGAGAGCTAGCAGCGGCTCTGCTCCAGGACTCCGTCTCTGGGGAAGCGCTGGCCCTTTAAGATGTCACTAGGGAGCGCACATACCCTACGGGTGCAAGGCACAGACAGGAGCAGTACATGCCGCCGTCCATGGGGAGGAGGAGCAGGATGCCGGCAAGAAGGTAATAGATGCTGGCGGCTGCAAGGAGAAAGGAGCAAGCAGCAGACTGTTGCTGGAGCAAGGAGGAATTAGTTTGCTTAGAAATCTGGCATTGCTGGAGGCAGAAGAGCCATGGCCACCAACAGGGACAAAGTACTGGAACAGGGATAGGTAAGTAGCATATATGCATTTCCCCTGACCCTCCTTGTCTCTAGTGAGAATGCTTTATACCATCACTTCCTGATTCACAGATACACTTTCTGATACACAGACCTGGGGACCTACTTTAGGCCCCCAGCTGCAATGAAAACTTATTGGCACTTTATGTCGATCGGGTGAAAGTGGAAGCTTTCTATTTCTAACCGTTTAGCTGCCACAGGTAATATTGACCACAGCATCTGAGGGGTAAACGGTCAGGATCTGAGTTATCTATGATCCCCGCCTTGCAGCAGAGTGTCAGCTGTAATATACAGCTGCTGTCACAGCTCCTGGCATGCACTGTCCCCACACTGTACATTTATGGTGCTTAGTATTAACTACATAGCGTCAGTGGTGTAAATGCATGGTGCATGTCGCCAAGTTTAAACTAAACTTAAATCATGCTTATTGGAGATTCTATCAATCAGCTGATCGCCGTGTGTCCATCTACCAGAACTCAGATACATCTATGATGTTCATATTCCCCTACAGGGCAAGTAGCAAAGAGTTGTCCTTGGCTATGTTCACATTTGCCTGGAAGGCACCGTTAATGCTTCTGTCACAAGTTCAGTCAGTTCTGATGGGAAGAATAGCGTTGCATGCGTTTTTGCCGTCAAAACAGCAGGAACTTCATACATCGGATTCAGTACTGTGTTGTTACAAGCCTTAGTGAGTCTTCCTCACATTTGGAGATAGTACTCAGGTTGAGGACTGCAGCAGTGGCAGATCAAAAAAAGCAGATACATTTTTGTTTGTTTTTTCATGAGATAATTGTAGGAAATGTCTCTACTCCCAAGTAGCGTTTCCCAATGAAAAAATTATACATTGCGCAAAAGGTAAAACATTTGTTTTTCTTGTCATGTGTGTACTACTCCCTGTTGAAATGAATAGGATAAGCAGAAAGGATAGAAAATGCTGTGGTTAAAAACCGCAAGGGTCAACATTGTTATCTGTTACTGAGATGAGGATTAATAAATTGTCATTCATACTCCTTATGAACATGTGACATGTGAGCTTTAGGCCTGATTCAGACGAACGTGATGTTTTAGCGCGCAAAAAAAACGTGTTTTGCGCGCGTGTCAGCAGCGTGTGGCATGCGTATTTGGGCCGTGTGTGCGTGTATTACGCTCGTACAACATGCGTTTTTCTTGCGCAAGCAGGTGTTCTGTTTTTGCCAGCCTACAAAAAGGCCAAGAGTGCAACACCCCTGCTTGATGTGCGCACCTGTGCTGCAGAATTTGTGAGCTTTTGGTGCAACAGAGTGTTCGAACCAGTATTTGCGGTTACTTTGCATGCCCCACTGCATTGATGCCACCTAGCTCTCTGGCCCGTGTCCTCTTAGCATGGATGGTTTCCCGGAGGTTTGGCCAACGCCATAGCATGCTACTGCCACACCGGCGGAGATCAGGTAGGATGTGGGTTTACCCAATAGTGGCCCAACGCACCTCAAAAGGGCATTTTCATACCCTGTATGCATACCTCCGTCGTCACCCAGATAAATTTCTCTCCTTTTGTCGCCTGTCTGTGCCTGCCTTTGATATGCTGCTGGAGCTGGTTCGCCCAGGAATAACCTATCAGGACACCAACATGCGGCTCTGTATTTCTCCAGAGGAGCGTCTCCTTGTCACCTTACAGTATGTGCTGTTTCTTAATCCAGGTTACACATTGTTTTATGTGTTTCATGTCCTACCTAACATGTTGGCTTTGTGGTTTGTGTTCCTGATTTCCTGTAGATTTTTGGCGACAGGCAATAGCTACCATACCCTTCGAATTCCTTCTTGGAGTGTCCACTATTTCCGGCATTGTCCCAGCAACCTGTGGGGTCCTGTGGCTGAGATTGAAGAGCAGCGTGATGCCTCAGCCAACGGCCCAACACTGGCTTCGAATAGCCCAGCAGTTTGAAACCGACACCCAATTTCCCCACTGTATTGGTGCACTCGATGGGAAGCACATCCGTGTCCAGAACCCCCCTCCCCCCCACTCTGTGTCTAGATACTTCAACTTCAAGCAGTTTTTTTCCATAGTCTTGCTGGCCTTGTTGGACTGTAATTTCTGCTTTACCATCGTCGACATCGGGTCCTATGGAAGCTCTGCGGATGCCCGCATATTTCGCTCGTCCAGAATGGGCCAGCGTCTAATGTTTAACCAACTTGATGTTCCCGAGCCTAACATCCTCCCTGGCACCAGCGGTCCACCCGTTCCTTATGTTATGGTTGCAGATGAGGGTTTTGTCCTCATCAGACAAGTCATGCGTCCATATGCGCGGAGGGGCTTGGATAACCGTAGGCGCATTTTCAATAACCGGCTAGGCAGAGCACGGAAAGTTGTGGAATGCGCCTTTGGCATCATGTGCAGCAAGGTGAGGGTCCTGATGACAGCAATGCAAATGTTGCCGGCCAATGTGACATCTGTGATCAAAGCCTGTGTTGTGCTGCACAACTTTACCCGCATCCATGATGCCGCTCATGATGGGGAATATATGTTAACAACTGCACCCACCACCAGCATCGCCCAGCCTGGTCGGCCAGGGCGGCCACAGACATCTGGCCTGCGAGTGTGGCAGCAATTTGCGGAGTATTTTGACAGCCAGCCTGGAGATGTACCCTGGCAGAACGTAGCCATTTGAGGTGTGGTGAAGTTAGAATTCTTTCGTAGAACGTCTGTTTATCCCTCTAGTCCTTTTTTGTTTGGGGGGGGGTGGTAGGGTTAGGGACTCGCAAAACTTGAGGCCCCTTGACCTGGGTTGGGAGCTTAAACCTCGGGAGGGGTTTGGAATTCCCTTTTTTTAAGCCACCAATTCCTTGACATAACATCCTCTTGTATAGACAAAGGATTTCCTGCCCTATGTCAGCGCCCTTTTCTGCGTGAGTGAAGCTAGGTATGGGCAACCAATAACTATAATAATACCTCAGTTCCTGGTATTCCAAACCCCTTCCGATCAACGAAGACCTCAACGATGTGGTGGAGAAATGTCATACCATCCAAACCTCTTACGCCATGGCACCTCATAGCGGTAGAGGCTATAGAAATCGGTGAGATATGTAACAGAAGGATTGTCCACATGGGAGTGAAATATATAACTTGGGCGTTTATGTTATTTTCACATAAACTACATAACACAAAAAAACATAGTGGGATTACATACCTCAACAAAATTTGGCACCAACATGATGCATTTCACATAGTAACCAGGAATGATTACAAGGCTGTCATGGCTTTTGGACATTTGGCCTTAGTATACATGGGCTTGCTCACGCGCCCCTACAGATTATGATATGCATGGGGCGGCGATGTGTATGCGGACATATCAGCAGCACTATGCTGTCCCCGGACCTGATGAGGATGTTCCTGAGCAGCATAGTGGTGCTGATACTGTGGTTGGTAGCCGTGATGCTGGATGGGAGCCTGAAAGCTTGGGGCAGGTAGGGTGTAGGGAGGGAAGTGATGGACAGGGCCAGCCATCGGCTCAGGGGAGAGGTGTCTTGGCACTGGAGCATATTGCGGCATCTGCGATATGGGAGGGGCAGGTTGTGAGGGCCCTGGCAAATGGACCCCCGCGGAGGGCATAACGACACTACGCCACTGCTCTATAGCAGTGAAGCGCCTCCCTGGACTAAGCGGGGGTGTAGCACTGTCGAGGAGTGGCAGCATGTTCGACTGTAGCCGCGCCAGCCTTTGCTCTGGTACCCGGCGCATTCTAGGTGCCATGCTGCGACAAAAGAAATCACAGTTGTCCTCATCAGCTGCACGCCGCAGGTACTCCAGAACACGCGCGTCCACCTGTGCACCTGTGGATGGGTTCACAGGGTGTCTGCGGCGGGGTGCTGCATGCATAGGTGGCACTTGGTCCGGTGGGCCCGCTTCTGGCGCTGAGGCGACTGGGACAGGCTCCTCTCTGGTGGGGTCCGGGGTTAGGGTGACCAGGGAAGCGGCGGCTTCGGACGCCTGGGACGACTCGGCCCGTGCCTCCTCTTCCGACTCGTCCAGATTGTCACTAGTTCTAGAATATAGGGGAGACGTCAGTTGAGGAACACATTTTACTGTTCAAAAACAAAGCATCTTTGCCGTATATGACATTTTTGCTAGGTCACGTTTGCTAATAGGGCCAACCATGAGTACTTACGGTCGCATGTCCATTATTTCCCGCAAGAACAGCAGCTGGTCATAATAGATATAACGGCGCTTCCTGGTGCCACCTTCTCCGCTGCAGCCGCTGGAACCATATTCTCGCCGGAACTTACATAGTTACATATAGTTACATAGTTAGTACGGCTGAAAAAAGACACATGTCCATCAAGTTCAACCAAGGGAAGGGAAAAGGGAAGGAAAAATTTATACACATAGGAGCTAATATTTTTTTGTTCTAGGAAATTATCTAACCCTTTTTTAAAGCCATCTACTGTCCCTGCTGTGACCAGCTCCTGCGGTAGACTATTCCATAGATTCACAGTTCTCACTGTAAAGAAGCCTTGTCGCCTCTGCAGCTTGAACCTTTTTTTCTCCAGACGGAGGGAGTGCCCCCTTGTTTTTTGAGGGGGTTTTACAAGGAACAGGATTTCACCATATTTTTTGTATGTGCCATTAATATATTTATATAAGTTAATCATGTCCCCCCTTAGTCGTCTTTTTTCAAGGCTAAATAGGTTTAATTCTTTCAATCTTTCCTCATAACTTAAATTCTCCATGCCCCTAATTAGCTTCGTTGCTCTTCTTTGTATTTTTTCCAACTCCAGGGCATCCTTTCTATGAACTGGAGCCCAGAACTGGACTGCATATTCTAGATGAGGCCTCACTAATGCTTTGTAAAGTGGCAATATTACATCCCTGTCCCGCGAGTCCATGCCTCTTTTAATACACGACAATATCCTGCTGGCCTTTGAAGCAGCTGATTGACACTGCATGCTGTTATTGAGTTTATGATTTACAAGTACACCCAGATCCTTCTCAACAAGTGAATCCGCCAGTGTAGCTCCCCCTAGGACATATGATGCATGCAGGTTGCATAACTTTACATTTATCTACATTAACCCCTTAACGCTCCATGACCTACTATTAGGTCATGCTAACTGTAGCGTTCGCGCTCAGTGACCTAATAGTAGGTCATGGAGTAAACACGGCGCCGTTCGCGCGGGGCGCGTTCATGAGCTGTGATAGCTGCTGTTTCCGACAGCAGACTATCACTGCTCAATGTGCCGGGACCGATCGCGGAGCTCCCCCGCCGATTAACCCCTCAGAAGCCGCGTTCAATAGCGATCGCGGCTTCTTAGGGGTTAATCCGCCATCGCCGGCCTGCTACACGATAGCGGCCGGCGATGGTGACTATGGCAACCGGACACCAAACAATGGCGTCCGGCTATGCCATAGACGGAAGCCTAGTGGGTCCTGACAACGTCAGGACCCACTATGCTTGCTGTCAGTGAGTAGCTGACAGCTCTAATACACTGCACTACGCATGTAGTGCAGTGTATTAGAATAGCGATCAGGGCCTCCTGCCCTCATGTCCCCTAGTGGGACAAAGTAAAAAAGTAAAAAAAAAGTTCAAAAAAGATGTGTAAAAATAAGAAAATAAAAGTTTTAAAAGTAATAAAAGTAAAAGTCCCACTTTTTCCCTTATCAGTCATTTATTATTAATAAAAATATATAAACAAACAAATAAACTATACATAATTGGTATCGCTGCATCCGTAACGGCCTGAACTACAAAATTATTTTGTTATTTATCCCGCGCGGTGAACGGCGTAAAAAAAAATATTAATAAACCGTACCACAATCACAATTGTTTGGTCACTTCACCTCCCAAAAAATGGAATAAAAAGAGATCAAAAAGTCGCATGTACCGAAAAATGGTAATGATTGAAACTACAGTTCGTTACGCAAAAAATAAGTCCTCGCACGGCTTTATTGATTGAAAAATAAAAACGTTCTGGCTCTAAGAATAAGGTAACACCAAAAGTGAATGATTGTTTACAAAACGTATTTTATTGTGCAAACGCCATAAGACATAAAAAAACCTATAAACATCTGGTATCGCCGTAATCGTATCGCCACGCAGAATAAAGTGAATATATCATTTATAGCGCACGGTGAACGCTGTAAAAAAAAAAGTATACAAAAACAATAGTAGAATTGCTGTTTATTAGTCACCACGCCACCTAAAAATGGAATAAAAACTGATCAAAAAGCCGCATGCACCCCAAGAAAACTACAATGGATTCCTCAAGGGGTCTAGTTTCCAAATTGGGGTCACTTTCGGGGGTTTCCAATGTTTTGGCACCACAAGACCTCTTCAAACCAGACATGGTGCCTAATAAAAAAGAGGGCTCAAAATCCGCTAGGTGCACCTTTGCTTCGGAGGCCGGTGCTTCAGTCCATTACCGGCCGAGGGCCACATGTGGGATATTTCTCAAAACTGCAGAATCTGGGCAATACGTATTAAGTTGCGTTTCTCTGATAAATCCTTTTGTGTTATAAAAAAAATGGTATAAAAAGAGTAAATTTCACCTCTACTTTGCTCTAAATTTCTGTGAAACACCTAAAGGGTTCATAAACTTCTAAATGCTGTTGTGAATACTTTGAGGGGTCTAGTTTCTAAAATGGGGTGTTTGATGGGGGTTTCTAATATATGGGCCCCTCAAAGCAACTTCAGAACTGAACTGGAACCTAAAAAAATAAATAAATGAGGCAATACTTCGCTTCTTACATTATACTGATAATGAGCCGTGCCCACCCCAAGATTACCCCAGTTTTGACCGTTTGTATAAATGGAGACCCCTATTAGACCGTTCCAGTGCCCGGTTTTGCCAAGCATACACCCCCGAGAAGTGTTTTTCTATTGATGAGTCCCTGGTACATTTTAAAGGGAGGGTTCAATTCCGCCAGTACCTGCCAGGTAAGAGGGCAAGGTATGGCGTGAAGATGTATAAGCTGTGCGAGAGTGCATCAGGGTATACCTACAGATTTAGGATATATGAAGGAAAGGCCACCCCAAAACCAGACTTCATCCTGGACTACAATAGGTACATGGGAGGGGTGGACTTGTCAAATCAAGTCCTGAAGCCCTACAGCGCCATGCGGTGTGGTAGAAGAAGCTGGCCGGGCACATCATACAGATGGCTTTGTACAATGTGTACGTGCTACGTCGATGTGCAGGCCAGAGGGGAACTTTCCTGGAATTTCAAGATCTAATCTTTAGGGACCAGGAAGGGGGGGCACCCAGTACTTCTGGAAGCGGGGCCACACGCATCGTACCAGGGCAACACTTTCCAGGAGAAGTTCCCCAAACCGGGGGAAAGGGAAAGAGTCAAAAGAGGTGCAGAGTCTGCTATAAGAGGGGGATAAGGTAGAACACAATATACCAATGTGACACGTGTCCCGAAAAACCAGGGCTCTGTATAAAAGATTGTTTTAAAATGTATCATACATCCCTTGATTTTTAATTTACCCTGATGCACTCCGCACAGCTTACCCCCTCATCTTTCCCTTCTGAGCCCTGCCGTATGCCCAGGCAGCTGATAACAGCCACATGTAGGGTATTGCCGTACCCAGGAGAACCCACATTACAATTTAAGGGGTGTATATCTCCGGTGGCGCATGCTGGGCACAATATATTGGACACTGAAATGGCATATATATATATAAAATTGCAAATCTCACACTGCACCATCTGCTGCGCATTATCTTTTACACAGTACCTGTGGGGTCAAAATGCTTACTACACCTCTAGATGAATGTCTTAAGGGGTGTAGTTTTTAAAATGGGGTCACTTCTCGGGGGTTTCAACTCTACTGGTACCTCAGGGGCTTCTGCATACATGACTTAGCACCAGAAAAGCTCCAGTAGGCCAAATGGTGGTCCTTTTCTTCTGAGCCCTCCCATGGGCCCAAACGGCAGTTTATCACCACAAATGGGGTATTGCTACACTAAGGACAAATTGGGCAACAAAATGGGGTATGTTGTTCCTTGTGAAAATAAGACATTTTGATCAAAAATGACATCTTATTGGAAAAAATATATTTTTTTTCATTTCACAGCCCAATTCAAATAGGTGCTGTGAAAAAACCGTGCGGTCAAAATAATAACAAAAACCATAAATGAATTCCTTGAGGGGTGTAGTTTCCAAAATGGGGTCACTTCTGGTGGGTTTCCATTGCTTTGATACCTCTGGGGCTCTGCAAATGCGACATGGCACCCGAAAACCAATCCAGCAAAATCTGGACTCCAACAAACACATAGCGCTCCTTTCCGTCTGAGCCCTCCCATGGGCCCAAACGGCAGTTTATCACCACAAATGGGGTATTGCCGCACTAAGGACAAATTGGGCAACAAAATGGGGTATGTTGTTCCCTGTGAAAATAAGAAATTTTGATCAAAAATGACATCTTATTGGAAAAAATATCATTTTTTTCATTTCACAGCCCAATTCAAATAGGTGCTGTGAAAAAACTGTGCGGTCAAAATGATAACAAAAACCATAAATGAATTCCTTGAGGGGTGTAATTTCCAAAATGGGGTCACTTCTGGTGGGTTTCCATTGTTTTGATACCTCAACACCTCTTCAAACCTGGCATGCTGCCTAAAATATATTCTAATAAAAAAGAGGCCTCAAAATGCACTAGGTGCTTCTTTGCTTCTAGGGCTTGTGTTTTAGTCCACGAGCGCACTAGAGGCACATGTGGGACATTTCTAAAAACTGCAGAATCTGGACAATACATATTTAGTAGTGTTTCTCTGGTAAAACCTTCTCTGTTACTAAAAAAAAATTGAAAAAAATGGAAATTCAGCAGAAAAAATGAAATTTGCAAATTTCATTTCCACTTTGCTTTAATTCCTGTGAAATGCCTGAAGGGTTAAAAAACTTTCTAACTGCTGTTTTGAATACTTTGAGGGGTCTAGTTTTCAAAATGGGGTGTTTTATGGGGGTTTATTATACATAGGCCCCTCAAATCCACTTCAGAACTGAACTGGCACCTTCAAAAAAAGGCTTTTGAAATTTTCTTAAGAATATGAGAAATTGCTGTTTATGTTCTAAGCCTTGTAACGTCCAAGAAAAATAAAATAATGTTCAAAAAACGATGCCAATCTAAAGTAGACATATGGGAAATGTGAACTAGTGACTATTTTGGGTGGTATAACCGTCTGTTTTTCAAGCAGATGCATTTAAATTCTGAAAAATGCTATTTTTTGTAAATTTTCTCTACATTTTGCAATTTTTCACAAATAAAGACTGAATATATCGACCAAATTTTACCACGAACATGAAGCCCAAAGTGTCACGAGAAAACAATCTCAGAATCGCTTGGATAGGTTTAAGCATTCTGACGTTATTACCACATAAAGTGAAATATGTCAGATTTGAAAAATGGGCTCTGAGCCTTAAGGCCCAAACTAGGCTGCGTCCTTAAGGGGTTAAACTTCATCTGCCAAGTGGACGCCCAAACACTTAGTTTGTTTAAATCCGCTTGCAATTCATGAACATCTTCCATAGACTGAACTATATTACATAGCTTGGTGTCATCTGCAAAAATAGAAATAGTGCTATTAATCCCATCCTCTATATCATTAATAAATAAGTTGAATAATAGTGGTCCCAGCACTGAACCCTGGGGTACACCACTTATTACCGGGGACCATTCAGAGTAGGAATCATTGACCACAACTCTCTGGATACGGTCCTTGAGCCAATTCTCAATCCAATTACAAACTATATTTTCTAAACCTATAGTCCTTAATTTACCCATTAGGCGTCTATGGGGGACAGTGTCAAATGCCTTTGCAAAGTCCAAAAACACTAAATCCACAGCGGCCCCTCTGTCTAGACTTCTGCTCACCTCTTCATAAAAACAGATTAGGTTAGTTTGACAACTTCTGTCCTTAGTAAAACCGTGCTGGCTGTCACTTATAATGCTATTTATTGTCACATAATCCTGTATATAGTCCCTCAATAGCCCCTCAAACATTTTCCCCACAATGGATGTTAAGCTTACTGGTCTATAATTACCCGGGGAAGACATAGAGCCCTTTTTGAAAATAGGCACCACATTTGCCCTGCGCCAGTCCCTTGGCACTATACCAGTCACTAGAGATTCTCTGAATATTATGAAAAGGGGGACAGAAATAACTGAACTAAGCTCTTTAAGAACTCTAGGGTGTAACCCATCTGGTCCCGGGGCCTTGTGCACATTTATTTTATTTAATTTAGCTTGGACCATCTCTACATTCATCCAATTCAGTATATCAACTGATATATTAACAGCACTGGCACCGGCTACATCAGCTGCTCCTTCTTCAGTTGTATATACAGAGCTAAAGAACCCATTTAGTAACTCTGCCTTCTCTTGATCCCCTGTGATCAACTCCCCATTACCATTATCTAGGGGTCCTACATGTTCAGACCTGGGCTTTTTTGCATTTATATGCTTGAAGAATTTTTTGGGATTTGTTTTACTATCCTTGGCCACCTGCCTTTCATTTTGTATTTTTGCTAATTTTATTACATTTTTACAGATTTTATTAAGCTCCTTATATTTTACAAAGGCTACAGCTGTACCCTCAGATTTGTATTTTTTAAATGCCCTTTTTTTGTCATGTATTGCCCCTTTCACAGAATGTGTAAGCCATGTGGGGTTTAATTTGAGTCGTTTATACTTGTTACCTGTAGGAATAAATTTTGCACTATAATAACTCAAAGTAGATTTGAAAATCTCCCATTTATCATTTGTTCCATTATTTGACATTAGTTCTTCCCAGTCTATATCCTGAATTGCAGCCCTCATCCTGGGGAAATTGGCTTTCTTAAAATTAAATGTTTTTGCCCTCCCAGCCTGCGTTTGTTTTTTACAGTATAGGTAAAATGTAACTATATTATGATCACTGTTACCGAGGTTTTCACGAACATTGACATTCCCAACAAGATCTGCATTATTAGAAATTACCAGATCCAACAGAGCTTCACCTCTAGTCGGGTCTTCCACAAACTGGCCCATAAAATTTTTCTGCAACAGGTTGAGGAAATGTCTCCCCTTTGCAGTTGAAGCCGAACCATGACACCAATTAATATCCCGGAAATTAAAATCTCCCATTATCACTACAGTACCCGCCTGTGCAGCCCGCTCCATCTGTTTATATAGCTGAACTTCCATCTCCTCAGTTATATTGGGGGGTCTATAGATTACACCAAAAGTAATTTTTTCAGTGTTTACCTCCCTTTCTAGTTCCACCCACAAGGTTTCAACCTCCTCACAGTATTCACCCACTATTGTCTCTTTCACACTCGCCTTCATATCATTTCTCACATACAGACATACACCACCACCTTTCCTATTTGTCCTGTCTTTCCGAAAAAGTGTAAAACCCTGTAGATTTACAGCCCAGTCATGTGAAGAGTCCAGCCATGTTTCAGCAACACCAACTATATCTATATTTTCTTCCAGTATCAAGGCCTCCAGCTCCCCCATTTTGCTTGCTAGACTTCTGGCATTTGTGAACATACACTTTAACTTGCCTGTCAGTTTTTCACTTTTATTATCAGAAATGTGATTTGACATTAATCGGGCCTTTTTATTTACACTGATGTTTTGTAACGAAAGGATCTCCTTATCTTGTTGTCTAGTCCTCTCCCCACATTCTGTTTCTCCCCCCACCAATATAGTCTGACCCCTCTCTAACCTGGCTACCCCTTTTTTTTCTACATTGACCTCCCTCCTCAGCCCTAGTTTAAATACTCCGCCACCCCAGCTAGAATTCTCTCCCCCAGCACAGCGGACCCCCTTCCATTTAGGTGCAAATCATCTGCAGAATACAGTTTGTACCCCAATGAAAAGTCAGCCCAGTGCTCTAGGAACCCAAATCCTTCTCCTCTACACCAAGACTTTAGCCATGCATTTAACTCCCTGAGCTCCCGCTGTCTTTCCTGTGATGCGCATGGCACAGGCAGTATTCCTGAGAATACAACCTTGGAGGTCCTTCCCTTCAGTTTGTAGCCTAGTTCTTTAAAATTATTCTTAAGGCTCCTCCACCTACCATTTATTCTGTCGTTGGTACCGACATGGACCACGACAGCTGGATCATCACCAGCCCCTCCCAGCAATTTGTCCACCCGTTCCACCACATGCCGAACCCTGGCACCAGGGAGACAGCAAACCATTCGGTTGAGGTGGTCTTGGCGACAAATTATTCTATCCGTCTTCCTGAAAATTGTCTATCCTCCTCAGTGTTGCATTCTGCTCCTCCAGATCTCTAATACGAGATTCCAGGTGAACAACATGCTCACATCTGCCACAGAGATATTCACCCTGGAACTCTGGCTCCAGTCGTGCATACATATGGCAAACTGTGCACTGAAGAAAACCTCCAATCTTGCTATCCATTATCCAAGTTACAAAAAAACAGCAAACAGGTGTTAATCAAAAAGAAAAAGAAGTAGAAGAGCACTTACTGGGGCTTTAACTCCTCTTTTCAACTCCGGTTTTTGGAACTCCACTTGATATACAAACCACTTGTTTTTTCAAGCCACAGAGCAGGCTCTACAGAGTAGTGAGGCCTGATTTATAGCACCTGGTAGCAGCTAACCCCTCCCCCTTACTCAGCTACTCAGGAAGGAAACTGCAAGGGAAAAAATGGTTTTAAATAATGTCACTTTTGCAAACTTTGTAGCAAGCAAGCAATCAATACATATTTCACATACAATGGCCCCCCACTTTGTCACACACAACACAGTAAATCAATCCGGTTTTTGGAACTCCACTTGATATACAAACCACTTGTTTTTTCAAGCCACAGAGCACACAGAGTACTGGTTCCTGGTACTTCGCCACCGTCTCTTTACATCCTCCACTGTATAAATAATAAAGAACACATCATTCAAGCAACACACAAGATGTTACTGCGCACACAGGCACTGCATAGAAACGACAGTACGACACCTACACACAAGAACAGACATTACTTTCAGCTACTAAAGATGCCACTGAACCGAAACGTTGCCCATGAGAGGCATTTTTTCCACAGGGACACAATAGTCAATATGGATGGCATTATACACGTATATCTAGACACACATATATACACTCACCAATGCGTTGGCGGTCGCGGGTGCGGCTGTCGGCCCAATACTGCTCGAACAGCGCCTCGGCAATATGCTCCCATGCAACCTCCTTGAGTGTGCGGTCATGGTATGACTCCGCACGGGTGTTCCATACCTCCGGGCGCTCCTGAACTAAAGCGATCAGCTTAGCCACATCCATGTGGCGTGGCATGGCTGCAAGCTGATTGTGGGGCAGGAGTATACGGTGTGGCCTCTTTTTTAAAACCTGGTCTCTAAGCTACTTCCCTCTTTTCTGCTGGTTTGGACTAGTTAGGTCAAACTCATTAGCATAGAGACAACGTGTCCTGTATGAAAAACGCGCGTTCCACGCGGGTGCCTCCGTATGACATGCGTGATTTTCACGCACCCATTGACTTCAATGGGTGCGTGATGCGCGAAATTTGCAGATATTGAACTTGTCGCGCTTTTTACGCAGCGAACAAACGCTGCGCAAAAACCACGGACTGTCTGTACTGCCCCATTGACTTCTATTGGGCTCTGCGTGGTGCGCGAAAACAACGAGCCCTGCACGGACGCAAATCACGCTCGTGTGAATCCGCCCTTAGTGGGGAAAAAAAGGCTTGCACTAAAAAGAATAAGTGCAGTTAGAGTGCACCAAGTGTGCATTTGTCTGTAAAAACACCATTTTACTCTGACATGAAACTTTGGTTTGACAGGATAAACTCCCACTTTGGCCTTCGTATCATGGCTAAATTGAATGACTAACCAATTAATGCTTTTTGGACTGTGAATGCATATCCAGCATGTGTAATGTATTTCCGGTAACCAATTTTAAGAGAATTACAGGAATTATAAAAAAAAGCATCAACTTCAAAAGCAAAAAGTGATTTATTCACTTACTTCACGGGAAAGGAACGTTTTGGCCTAAGGATTTGTTTATTATATTCCACCTTTTATGTGAAGGCTTTTATTACAGCACCTAAAATCATTCAGGTGTACCACTGAAAAGGGCATCACAAGGCCTTGTTTCCAGTCTATTCTTTTAGACCTACAGTACTTAAAGACATATAACACATATTTCTCTTAAAAGCACCAGATTCTTAACCCTTTCAGGACCGAGCTCATTTTGGCTTTCAGGACCAGCCCCATTTTTTAAAATCTGACGTGTCAATTTATGTGGTAATAACTCTGGAATGCTTTTACCTATCCAAGCGATTCTGAGTTTGTTTTCTCGTGACATATTGTACTTTATGTTAGTGGAAAAATTTAGTCAATAAATTCATTGCTTATTTGTGAAATACACCAAAATTTAGAGAAAAATTGCAAAAATTATGATTTTTCTCATTTTAAATGTATCTGCTTGTAAAACAGATAGTAATACCACACAATATAGTTACTATTTCACATATTCCATATGTCTAGTTTATATTTGCATAGTTTTTTGAACATTATTTTAATTTTCTAGGACGTTACAAGGCTTAGAACTTTAGCAGCAATTTCTCACATTTTCAAGAAAATTTCAAAAGGCTATTTTTACAGGGACCAGTTCAGTTCTGAAGCGGCTTTGAGGGGCCCATACAATGTAAACCCCCATAAATAACCCCATATTAAAATTTGCACCCCTTAAAGTATTCAAAAGAGCATTCAGAAAGTTTCTTAACCCTTTAGGCGCTTCACAGGAATTAAAGCAAAGCAGAGTGGAAATTGACAAATTTTATTTTTTTTGCTGAAATTCATTTGTAATACATTTTCTGTAACACAGAAGGTTTTACCAGAGAAATGCAACTCAATATTTATTGCCCAATTTCTGCAGTTTTTAGAAATATCCCACATGTGGCTCTAGTGTGATAATGGACTGAAACACAGGCCTCAGAAGCATAAAAGCACCTAGTGGATTTTGGGGCCTCCTTTTTTAAGAATATATTTTAGGCACCATGTCAGGTTTGAAGAGGTCTTGTAGTGCCAAAACAGTGGAAATCCCCCAAAAGTGACACGGTTTTGGAAACTACACACCTCAAGGAATTTATCTAGGGGCACAGTTAGCATCTTGACCCCACAGGTCTTTTGCTATATTTATTGGAGTTAGTCTGTGAAAGTGAAAATCTACTTTTTTTTCTGAAAAAATATTTAATAAAATAATATTTGCAATGAATAAAGAATAAAAAGCACCCCAAAACATGTAAAGCTACTTCTCCCGATTACGGCAATACCCCATATGTGGTACTAAACTGCTGTTTGGACCCACGGCAGAGCTCAGAAAGGAAGGAGCGCCATTTGGATTTTGAAGCGCAGATTTTGCTGGATTGGTTTTCAGTGCCATGTCGCGTTTGCAACGCCCTGGAGGGAGCAAAACAGTGCAAAACCCACAAAAGTGACCCCATTTTGAAGACTACACCCCTCAATTAATTTTTCTAGGGGTATAGTTAGCATTTTGACCTCACAGTTTTTTTGCTGAATTTAGTGGAATTAGGCAGTGAAAATGAAAATCTACTTTTTTCTGAAAAAACATAGAAATGTTTAATTTTTGCAATGAATAAAGGAGAAAAATCACCCCAAAATTTGTAAAGCAATTTGTCCTGATTACAGCAATATGCCATATGTGGTAATAAACTGCTGTTTGGACCCACGGCAGGACTCAGAAGGGAAGGAACAATATTTGGCTTTTGGAGCTCAAATTTAGCTGGAATGGTTTTCGGGTGTCATGTCGCATTTGCAAGGCCTCTGAGGTACCAAAACAGTGGAAACCTCCCAAATGCCCACTGAAGACAAATACCACATACAATGTTGAGCGGGTTCTCCCGGATATAAAATATCATATATGTGGACGTAAGCTGGTGTTTGGGTACGCTGTGGGGCTCAGAATGGAGGGAGCGCCATTTGGCTTTTGGAGCACAGATTTTGCTTGGTAACTGTTCTGTTTGGGGTTTTGCTGGTATTTCAGTTTATAATGTGGGGGTATATGTAATCTGTGCGGAGTACATCAGGACATAATAAGAGGTTATAGTAATGGGGTAAATAAATAATAATCCGCAGATATGTGGCCGATGTCGCACTGATAAATGGCACCCAATCTTATCCGCTTTTGGACACTGCACAATTTCTGTCGCTATATTCTGAGAGCCAGAACTTTTTTCTTTTTTCTTCACCGGAGCTGTTTTAGGGCTTATTTGTTGCGGAACAATCTGTAGTTTTTATTGGTACCATTTTAGGGTACATGTGATTTTTTTTTTATCACTTTTTATTAGATTTTTTTGGGCAAGCAAAGTGACAAAAAACAAATTTTGTCAATGTTTTTTGTCTTTTTTTTTAAACAGTTTTCACCGTGCGCTATAAATGACATTTTACTTTATTCTGCGGGTCGATACGATTACGGCGATACCATATGTATATAGTTTTTTTTATGTTTTGTGGCGTTTGCGCAATAAAATCACTTTTCAATAAAATTATTTTTTTTTTGTGTCACCGTATTCTGAGAGCCATAACTTTTCTATTTTTCAGTCAAAAAAGCTGTGTAAAGGCTTGTTTTTTCGGGAAGGGTTGTAGTTTTTATTGGTACTATTTTGAGGTACATGCGACTTTTTGATCACTTTTTATTCTATATTTTGGGATCGGTGATGACAAAAAAAATAGTGATTCTAGTTTTTTCATTTTTTGCGGTGTTCACCGTGCAGGAAAAATAATATTAACGTTTTATTATACAGGGTGGGCCATTTATATGGATACACCTAAATAAAATGGGAATGGTTTGTGATATTAACTTCCTGTTTATGGCACATTAGTATATGGGAGGGGGGAAACTTTTCAAGCTGGGTGTTGACCATGGCGGCCATTTTGAAGTTGGCCATTTTGTATCCAACTTTAGTTTTTTCAATGGGAAGAGGGTCATGTGACACATCACACTTATCGAGAATTTCACAAGAAAAACAATGGTGTGCTTGGTTTTAACGTTACTTTATTCTTTCATGAGTTATTTATGTCATTATGGGTGTCAGGTCCGAGCATTCCTAGATGAACAGTTTCCTGGAAAGTGGATTGGTCGTCGTGGGCCAGTTGAATGGCCCCCAAGGTCTCCCGATCTGACCCCCTTAGACTTTTATCTTTGGTGTCATCTGAAGGCAATTGTCTATGCTGTGAAGATACGAGATGTGCAGCAACTGAAACTACGGATACTGGAAGCCTGTGCTAGCATTTCTTCTGCGGTGTTGCTATCAGTTTGTGAAGAGTGGGAGAAGAGGGTTGCATTGACAATCCAACACAATGGGCAGCACTTTGAACACATTTTATAAGTGGTCCGAAACTTGTAAATAACTCATGAAAGAATAAAGTAACGTTAAAACCAAGCACACCATTGTTTTTCTTGTGAAATTCTCGATGAGTTTGATGTGTCACATGACCCTCTTCCCATTGAAAAAACTAAAGTTGGATACAAAATAGCTGACTTCAAAATGGCCGCCATGGTCAACACCCAGCATGAAAAGTTTCCCCCCTCCCATATACTAATGTGCCACAAACAGGAAGTTAATATCACCAACCATTCCCATTTTATTTAGGTGTATCCATATAAATGGCCCACCCTGTAGTTTGGGTCGTTATAAACGCGGTGATACCAAATATGTGTACTTTTTTTTAATATTTTCCTATAATAAAAGACTTATTATAGGAAAAAAAGCATTTTTTTTTTTTTGTAACTTCTAACTTGTTTTTATAAAACATTTTTAGTACTTTTTTTTTTAATTTGTTTTACTTGAAGACCTGCAGCACTGAAAGCTGCTGTAAAACATTACACTACCTAGGTAGTGTAACATATTATAAGCTGTCAGTGTGACGCTGAGAGTCACACTGACAGGAAGCCTATGAGGACTGGCCTCCGGCTGGTACTCATAGGCTGCCGTGCATGGCAGACCCGGGGGCTGTTGTATGGCCTCCGGTTTTGCCTTATAGCTGACTGCAGCACCCACAATCGGTCCCCGGAAAAGTTTGTTGTAGCAACAAACCTTCCAGTTTGTTATAGTAACAAACTTTCCAGTTCATTGCCGCAACAAACTTTCCCTGCGATCACATGACCGGTACCTGAACTAATTAGGTCCCGATCATGTCTCCGGGACCAGAGGCAGAGGACAACAGCGCGATCCGGGTGTCAGCCCTACTCTGAGACACCCGGATCGCGCTTTTAACACCCACCGTGAATTCATGTTGGCGCTGCACAGAGCCCAGCAAGCGCCAACGTGAATTTACTGTGGACGGTCGGGAAGCGGTTAAAATGGCTAAATACATGCCATAACTGTTGGCCAAATAATCCTCTGGGTGACAGCTGTCCATGCCTATTGTTCTACTAATATGCACTTTTGGCTAAACTAAGTGTGCATATTATTTTTCATTATTAAGTAGGCAATAAGCAGCTGTCAGATGTCAGACTTCTTTGGCACCACTTAAAGGGTTTGTCCAGTCCCTTAAAACTGATGGCCTATCCTCAGGCAGAAATAGCATTAGCGGCAGTTCATAGTATTACAACATTGAAGTCAATGGGAGAAGGTTGTAATACTGTGAACTGCCGTTACTGCTGTTTCGGCGATTTACAGTCTGAGCAGTGAACGGAATGAAGGGGAAGCAGCACTCGTACGAGCACTGTGGCCACTTCAAAACATCTGATCGGTGGGGGTCCCAGCAGTCGGACCGTGACCGATTAAATATTAATCAGTCGGAATAGAGACTGGGCAACCGCTTTAAATCTGGGGGAACAAATTATTTTGGCCAGGAAAAAATACAACCTGACTGCTGCATTGAGCAGACCCCACAGACGTTATCAGCACATCCCACAAAACTCTTCAGGTTTCTCTGAGTAAAAGCTAATGTCTCTAGCCATGTTTACTAATATGTGATCAGTATATAGGAGGAAGAAATGTAATAAAATGATAACTGTGATCTGAAAAAGCTTTAGTAGGATTTGACCTAAGACAAAATGCTAACTTTTTTATGCTAATACTGGAGATACACTGGAGAGACACTGACTTATGTATTATGTATCAGTCCCATAACCTTTCACAGTTATCAGTTTAAGACTCAAAACCGGAAAACAGACATTTTTTGTTGCATTAAAGCTTCAGTCCGTAGAAATGCATTGGGCGCAGGACAGTTGTGTGTACATGTGACTTGCATGTGACTATTATGTGTTTAATAATAAGAATGATTTGAAGTTAAAGGGGTGGTTTTCCACTTAAAAAAAAGTTTCAGTGACACATAATAAATAGCTATTAAACAAATTTTCTAATATACTTACAGTAGTGTTAAACAATAAATAAAAAAATAGCAGTCCAACATCATTAATCTGACGAATCAATGTTTTTGGTAGAAGTGATATTTCTACATAGCAAAATAATTTACTTGTAAGTGTAGTAGAGTATTATTAGACTTTGAAAAGAAGCCTTAAAGAATGTGGTGATGTTGCTTTGGTGTTTGTTTGTTGTTTTTTTTTCGTTCCAATGCATCTAAAAAAACAACAACAAATTACTATCTATATATCTAAATCCTGAAAAATTCTAGTTTTTACACTGGCCACTGGAGCACACGCAATACCTGGACATTTCCTGTTTTCTGCAGCTCACTTGTCAGATTTGCTGTATAGACTAGGACAAGATGAGTCATTATCATTAGAGGAGATTTAATGACAGCTCTATTGTACTGCTGGAGGTGTAGATAATGCAGGAAAGCAACAGTATACAATATACACACAGATAAGGCTGTGCATATATGTTCCCTGTCATTCACGGTCACTGGGGGGGAAGGGGCTGTACTCCAACCACACACTCTGTGTAGACTGATCCTGCAGTTATACTCCCTTACATCTGTCTCCTACTTCTCAGTAAACTACCAAATGAACAATAGTAAAATATAGGGGACAAATGGAAGGAAGTATGATTGCAGGATCAGACTACAGAGAGTACTGTAGGTCTGTATAGGATCTGTAGATCCAGAATGATAATAGGGTTTCAATCAAGATTATTTGCAAAATTGTTTTAATTTTATTGACTGATATTAATTTGATTTTTTTGACTATATATTACATTTTGAATTGTTAAAGTGAAGCGCACAGGAGAGGATGACTGGATGGTGCATCTCTAGTGATCAAAGGAGCTGCCAGTTATTGCAATATTCTGATGACAGGTCTTAATTTCCAAACCTCAACTTTCAGGCTTTCAAGGCATACTAAAGATATCATTCTGTAATTCCCCTTGAGATAGGTCATCTTCTCTTATTATCTACCCCATCTGGATTCAGTGGCTTAGAGTTTCATGACTTGACATCTGTAGTTATGGAAGTTTCACCATTTGAAAAAGGACTACGGCATTAAATTACAATGTAAAATTGGAAGCGGCTCTGAGTTATTGTTTTCTCTTTTTTTTTTTTTTAAATTAATATGAACTGTTAGTTCGAAAGAGATTCTGCACATTTACAGAGAACCTGTACACTTTCTCCTAATTAAATGTATGACAAAGTTTCATTTATTCATATGTATTACTGGTTTATTTTTTATTTTTTTAAAAATCACATATATAACGTTTAATGTTATTTTTTGTATATATTATGGCACTATTGCATTATCATAGATAACATTTTACATTCTAAAACCTTAAAGGGAACCAAGAATGTTGAACATGTAGTCCCATCTGCAGGCAGCATGTTATAGAGCAGGAGGTGCTAAGCAGAATAATATAAAGATTTCTAGGAAAGATTCAGTATAACTTTTAATTTATTGATCTAAACCTCTATTTATTCTGGGCTTAGGAGTCCAGTGCGTGGTCCTACTTATTGACTGACAGCTATTTCTGTATGCACACTCATACTGTGATGACTGTCAATAAGTTAGTAGGACCACCGACTGGACTTATAAGTCCAGAATGAGCAAAGGTTTAGATCAATAATTTATATTACTTAATATTTTCCCACAAAACTATATATCAATCTCCTAAGCTTCTAATGCATTATAACATGCTGCTCGCAAATTGACTGTTTTTTTTAATGTGACAGGTTCCCTTTAAAAAAACAAACACTGTCATTTTGATGTTTTTAGCATTCATTTGTAGAATTTTTTTGCATCTATTTATTACTTAGAAATTAACTATTTCATGGTATAACTACGCTTGAATCTATGTGATTAAGTCCTTGCTGTACACATATCATAGGTTCATAAGCTATGTCCTAAAACCTCCTAGATCCCATTAATCAAAAAATTTTGGTATACTTTCCGCCATTATGATTTATTGCGTTAAACACATCAGGCTTTCTTAATATTGTATTAATATATTTAAACGTTAACTATTTTGAATGTCTTGCCCTTTCATATGCATTAACTGAAAACATTAGCATTCATGAAATAGAATAAATCTCCAGTGTAACATTTCACATAGCCATTAGTTAGTATTGTTGATGCTTAAAATATTAAACATAATAAATGTATCATAAAAATGCACATAACAAATATGTGTATTAATATTAATGCTGGAAACATCGTACACCATTTTGAATGGTCATACATCAAACAGTAGATGTGGTAACAACATAATTTCAGTATAGAAAGCTGGCCAAAAAAAAAAACAATTGCACAAAATAAATGAGCAATCGCTCCAGTTCTTTACACTTAATGCCAGCTCCAATTAAGAGCCATAATATAAATGTATTATTTACCAGTCTGTACTGTTTGTACACAGCTCGACATCAATTCGTTGTCACGTGATCTTGTTTGTTTTTTTCTTCATTGTTCTGCAGCGATAACTAAATTACTGCCATTATTTAAGCTATATGATTCTATGCTGCTTACAAAAAAAAATAATCTAATTTATGATAACTGTTGGAAATAATTGTCTTGTCTATTTTGAGAAAGCTGTATGTTAAATAATCATAATTAGATTGTATTGATTATTTGATTCAGTTACCTATATGTACATACTTTTGTCTTCTCATCTGACTGAGGCTCCATGCACACGACCGTATAAAATCTCCATAATTGCGGAACGCAATACGGTCCGCAATTACAGACCCGCCCGGTTCTATTGGCCATGGGCACAATTTCATATCACTACGGAAAGATGTCCGTGCTGTAGAACTGTGCCGTGAATTATGGAGCATGTTCTACTTATCGTTTTTACGGCGTGCTCCCATAATTTGCTCCTCATACGTGCTCCTCATATAGCCCACACATACAGACCTAAACCCCTGTAGATAGTGCTTCACATATAGCCCCCCACAAACAGTCCTACCCCCTGTAGATATTGCTGCATATATAGCCCCTCACGCTTTTAGCAAAAAAACTTTACATACTCGCCTTCTTGCAATGCAGGTCTGCTGGGGCTGAACAACGCGGCGCTGAGTGGCAGGGCACGTCATTCTACTTGGAAGGCTGCCTTGCCCGTTGATTCAACAAAGCAAGTGCCGCGATGACGTCATTGCGGCGCTTGCGTCAAAAGGTGCTGCGTGGCAGGGCAAGTCTTTCTGCTGGCCAATCAGTGCCTTTCAACATTGCGTCATTGAAATGCGCTGATTGGCAGGCTGCCTCGCCCTGTCATTCAACGATGCAAGTGGCACGATGACAACATCGCGCCGCTTACATCAGTGAAAGACGCTGATAGCGGGGCACGGAACGTGTCCCGCCATTCAGCTCTTATACATGTAATTGTATCTGAGTCCTTCAGAGGCAGGTACAATTATAGGGCAGGGGGGCAGCAGCTAGTTTTCGTGGCGCCACCACCCCCTCAGAGAGGCAGCAGGGCGCCGCCTGAATCGAGATGCTCATCTCGCCTCATTGACGGTGTGGCCCTGATTTCAACCATTCCATTGCAAAGGAAGAAATCTTTGCCAAGAAAGTGTAAGGAGGTAAGCCCTGCCACCCCTTACTAATGTGACTTTTAATAATGAGACCGTTAACACTGTTTGCCCCATGTTACTGTCAGGGCCGCATTAGGGGGGGGGGAACAGGGAAATTACCTAGGGCTCCCATCCTCTTAGGACCGCTTGCTGCTACAGAGCCCGAGGCATGAAGGGTGGCTGACCGTTTATGGGCCAGGCTGCACGTGCTCCATCATGCCCGGTGGCGTCGCTACCACCAGAGGGTGCCCCGGTGCTAGTGACAGCCACATTTACTTGCATCTGATTACTCAGGACGCAGATGCAAATTAATATTATAGGCTGCAGGCCATGTTAGGCCGGCAGCCTATAAGGCTCTGGGAAGACTCCATGTGCAGACCTGCACATGGGCCCCGCCCGGAGGCTGTGCATCGCTCCGTCCATTGTGACCATTTATTTGGGGCTGTGTGCAACTATATACAACAGGAGGGGGAGCTGTGTGCCACTATATACAATGGGAGGGGGGAGCTGTGTGCCACTATATACAACGGGAGGGGGAGCTGTGAGCCACTATATACAAGAGGAGGGGGAACTGTGTGCCACTTTATATAATGGGAGGGAGGAGCTGTGTGCCACTATATACAAGGGGGAGGGAGCTGTGTGCCACTATATACAGGGGGAGGGGGATCCGTGTGCCACTTTATAAAAGGGGAGGGGGGAGCTGTGTGCCACTATATACAAGGGGAGGGGGAGCTGTGTGCCACTATATACAACGGGATGGGGAGCTGTGTGCCACTATATACAACGGTAGGGGGGAGCTGTGTGCCACTATATACAAGGGGAGGGGGAGCTGTGTGGCACTATATACAAGGGGAGGGGCGCTGTGTGGCACTATATAAGGGAGGGGGGGGACTATGTGGCACTATATACAAGGGGCTGCATGGCACTATATACAAGTGGGGGAGGCCTGTGTGGCGCCATCTATAGGGGGCCATGTGGCACTACCTACAAGGGAGGGGGGCCGTGTGGCATCATATACAAGGGAGGGGGCCATGTGGCACCATATACTAGGGAGGAGGGCTGTGTTGCATTATCTACTAAGGGTGGCTGTGTGGCACTATCTACTAAGGGGGGCTTTGGGGCACTATCTCCTAAGTGGGGCTGTGTGTCACTATATACAAAGGGGGACTGTGGCACTATCTATAGGGGGCAGTGTGTGGCGCTATCTACAGGGGGCACAAAGGGGGCATTACTGCTGTAGGGGTACGGTTACTGAGCGGGCACTTTTATTGTGTCGAGCACTGAGGGATTATTATTACTGTCTGGGGGCATTGTGGATTATGAGTTTGTTTAGAGGATGGGGTATTGGTGTGGAGGATGCTGGAAAATCTAGAAACTAACATGTCTGTGTGTAAAATTCTGCAGAGACGAGTTGTGGCTGGAATAAGTCGTCGCAGTGGTCTGGAGTATAAAATGGAATGTGAACGAGAAGCCATTACCTGTGAGTCACTAGATATAAATGTGCTGTAATCGCTTATATTGTCTGCAGAGCTCCTGTGTATATTCTATCACTATATGGTTACTACATGGTGGTAATATCGGTCTTTGTATAGTAGTTTTTATTCAGTAACAGTATGGGGGTATTATTCAGTCACTATGTGGTTATGGTGTGGGGGTATTTTTCAGTAACAGTGTGGGGGTATTATTCAGTCACTATGTAGTTATGGTGTGGTGGTATTATTCAGTAACCTTATGGGGGTATTATTCAGTCACTATGTGGTTATTGTGTGGTGGTATTATTCAATAACAGTATGGGGGTATTATTCAGTCACTATATGGTTATGGTGTGGCGGTATTATTCAGTAACAGTATGGGGGTATTATTCAGTCACTGTGTGGTTATCGTGTGGCGGTTTTATTCAGTAACAGTATGGGGGTATTATTCAGTCACTATGTGGTTATGTTGTGGTGGTTTATTCAGTCACTATGTGGTGGTATTTTTTTGGCCTTATTATTATTGGTAATATTGGTCTTATAACAGTGAGTTGTGTTCAGTAACAGTATGCAGGTAATATTTCATCTGTTATAGTTGGATGATATAATAAGTGTATATGTATATAGATCATTTTTATGTGTTAGGGGGGACATATGCTTTGGGGCTTGTAAGACTCCTGGATGTGCTAAAAAACATCGATGCATTTCTCTGCACACAGCCTTCTGAATTGACTGCATTATTTATACGGTAAAGGTGTGTTCACATCAGCGTTTGGTTTCAATTAATGGGTTCCGTCAGACCTCTCCATTGGAGGAACCCATCAATGGAAAGGCAAACGGAAATAATAGCTTCCGTTTACATTACCATTGATTTAAATGGTAATGCTTCCGTTGCAAATGGTTTCCGTTTGTCTCCGTTCTGTAAGGTTTCTGCTTTTTTAACGGAATCAATAGCCCATGGTTTGCTTTCATGGGTTCCCCTGACGGAATTGTCTGACGGAAGTATCAATGAAACCCTGATGCAGATGTGAACAGGCCCTAATTCAGCATTTGGGGCCCCACTTTTAACTTTGCCCAGGGCCACACTTTGTCTAAAAACGGCCCTGGTTACTGTTTGTATGTAGTCTAATGATGATTATAACTAGATGGTGCTGCGATACTGAAAGTAGCCAGGAGGAATTGAGGTAAGAGAGCTATAGAGGAAGTAAAGCATTGCTCCCCTCTCATTGCTAATCCCCAGCATGGCACCTCCGCTCATTCCTAGTCCTCAGCAGGGTTCCGCTCTCATTCCTAGTCCCCAACAAGGCTCCCTTATTCCTAGTCCCCAGCATGGCTCCCCTCTCATTCCTGGTCCCCAGTATGGCTCCCCTCTCATTCCTAGTCCCTAGCATGGCTCCCCTCTCATTCCTAGTCCCCAGCATGGCTCCCCTCTTATTTATTGTCCCCAGCATGGCTCCCCTCTTATTCCTAGTTCCTAGCATGACCGCCCTCTCATTCCTGGTTCCCAGAATGTTTCCCTCTTGGTCTCCAACATGGTTCCCCTCTAATTCTTGGTCCCCAACATGGTTCCCCTCTTAGTCTCCAGCATGGCTCCCCTTCTCATTCCTGATCCTCATTAAGGACACCCATTCCTTGTCCCCAGCATGGCTCCCCCTCTCATGCTTATACAGTACAGTATACCAGCATGGCTCCACTCATTCTTAGGGCCTATTCATATGACAGGGTTTCCCGGCCTTATGACGGCCGTTCAAACAACGTCTATCGCACGGCTGCAGTAGGAACAATAGCCCCCAAATGGGGCTATTCATACGACCGATTTTTTGACAGCCTGGGAATCCCGGCCATCAAAAAATGGGACATGCCCTATTTCCTGCCGTTCTCCCAGCTGCCCGGCTCCCATAGAAGTCTATGGTGCCGGGTAATACACGACCATCACTGGAATGTGTTCCGAGAGACGGCTGTGTCTTCCGTCGCTCGCTCTCTCCGCCTCCGCCTCCGCCTCACAGTGCAAAGTGCATGGGAGGAGGAGGGTATTTTTTTGCTCACTGTAGTAGTGGAATCCCCAGCCACAGCTTCGGCAATGCTATTGCCGGGGATTGGGGATTCTGCTCCAGGAGAAGTCACTGTCCATATATGGACACAGTGACATCAGGGACTTCTGAAGCGGAATCCCCGATGCTGTGGCCGGTGTTTCCGCTCCAGGAGAAGTCCCTGACTTCACTGTCCATATATTGACACAGTGACGTCAGAGACTTCTGAAGCGGAATCCCCATCGCTGTGGCTGGTGTTTCCGCTCCAGTAGAAGTCCCTGACTTCACTGTCCATATATGCAGGGGGTGCTGTGTAGAACTACCTACACGGGGCTGTGTGGCATTACCTAGAGGGGGCTGTGTGGCATTACCTAGAGGGGGCTGTGTGGCATCGCCTACGGGGGGCTGTGTGACATTACCTACAGGGGTCTGTGTGGCTTTACCTACAGGGGTCTGTGTGGCATTACCTACAGGGGGCTGTGTGACTCTACCTAGAGGGGGCTGTGTGGCATTACCTACAGAGGGGCTGTGTGGCACTACCTACAGGGGGCTGTGTGGCATTACCTACAAGAGGCTGTGTGGCATTACCTACAGGGGGCTGTTTGGCATTACCTACAGGGGGCTTTGTGGCATTAACTACAGGGTGCTGTGTGTCACTACTTACAGGGGGGCTGTGTGGCACTACCTACAAGGGGGGCTGTGTGGGACTACCTACAGGGGGGCAGTGGCAGTATCTATAGCGGGCAGTGTGTGGCATTATCTACAGAGGGAAGTGTGTGGCAAAAAATTGTGAAATGAAGTTCATCCATTTTTAAAACGGACAGGAAAAAAAACGGATGCAAAACGGGTCAAAATTGGCCGTTAAAAATGGAGAAACGGCCCGGAACGGAAAAGGAACGGATGCAAAGCGGCTGAGAAAAACGGACGTTTTTATAGGCCGACACTCGGACCCTGTCATGTGAATAGAGCCTTAGACCCCAGTCAGTGTCCCCTCTCCAGATCCACCCTAACTGCTAACCTTGACACCCCAGTGGCAGTCTGCAGGCTTCCTTGCTTAGCAATCCCGTCTGTTTAGTGCAGCATGACACTGCACCCTCCCCTTCTTTGACAGCCTCCCTCTTCCCTCTTTTCCTATGACACTCCATGGTGCTCAAAATGCTCCTTCTCCTGCTCTGTCTGCCCCAATGATGTGGCACAATGTTCGCAACTTTTCTCACCTGATGTGCCAAGCAAGCCTCCTCCTCCTTCTGTCTTTGGTGTGGTGATGCAGCATGGCACCCACGCTTCCAAATTATTTACAGCACATGTAAGTCCAATTTTGGTCTCTTTAAAAGGGTTTCCACTGAAAAATTTTCTAGGAAAAATTGTTCTTTGGATGGATCAGGCGGTGGTCTGCTTATAGAGGGGCAGCTGGGAAAATCAACACAGAAAAATTAGGTCGGGATGGGGGGGTTTTCTGAAATGGGTGGTCTTCTGGTGAGGTTTTACTGTACTTGGAAACAGGTAATTGCAGCCGTAGCTAGTAATTTTGGAACCTTTAGGCCCTATTCACACTGAGTATTCTGCCTCAAACTTCCGCGGTTTCCGCGTCAAGCACAGCGCCAAAATACTCCGTGTGAACTAGCCCTTACTCTTTTGTTTTTTTAATATGCAAGCAAATTCACAAATAAATTAAAGAAATACTTCCGCCTCCTTCTTCCTCTTCTCCCCTCTGTTCCCCAAATATTTCTACGTTACTCCCATAAGCACACCGTTATGTCTTCTACCATTAGGAAACAAATGAAAGGCACTTTTACAGTTAGGAAGAATACCAGTATTACTTGTTATATTTAGCATTGGAGCTAGCAATGCAAACTCCTCTTCTTATGGTTTTATTTTCAGTAGAGGCAAAAAACAGTCATTGCAATACAGTACATCCCCTCAAGAAATATAGAATAAAAGCCTGAAAAAAAATGCTAAATGGAGTCTTCTGAGGATAGTTCTGTTTTAGTATATACATTAATGAGCTTCTTTATTGAAAGGAGTTTTCTCATATACTGTATATACTGATATACAATCCCATGCTTTCCATTATAGGTAAAACCAACCTTATGGCCACATGTAAATAATGTGGCCATGGGTAGTATTGTTATCACGTATCGTAGTACCTGACAAGAGTAGTGAAAACAAGTGACCCGCAACCAACATTTTATATATGGCCTCTTACTATATCACTATAGGACAGCTGGGAGCCCTTAATTTCAATGTTAATTAACATATACAGTATGACAGGAAGATCAGCTCTGGAGCAAGTGAATTATTGTGCAGACTAAGCAAGCATTTATGAACACATGCTCTTATTTAGTAAAGTTTTTTCATTTCCATTCTTTAATAATGCTTTTTTTTTTTTTTTCATTTTAATTAAAAATCTATTTCCCCTTTTTTGTGACAAATTAAAAATATCCGGTACAAAATAATTTCTCAGTCTGTATTGACTTCTATTGGGAAAATATGGACTCAATAAGGACAAATATAGAACATTCAGTGTGTTTTAAAAACAGATGTTAAAAAAACAGCTGTGTCAATAACTGCATTGTCTACAATTGGACTACACTGGGTCTACATTAGCTCTATATTCAGGAGGACCTTGCAAATTTGGAAAAAAATATTCGAACAAATACAATCGTATAAACTTGGTCTTATATTGTGGTTCTATGCTTTCAAGTAGCATATTATATTTTTTGCTTTCTATGTCATTCGTCTGGGGCAGCACATTCTTTCACAGCTCATTCATCTCTACATTCCCTTGTGCCACTGACAGAATCTACAAGCTAACCAAAGATTTTAAACAGAGATCAAACACATTTTATACCTCACCTTTCATAGTTTAGCACAAAAGGTTTCACAGATCATTGCAGTCTCCTCCAGTATGTTGGACGTTTATACTGAAGTCAACAATGGTACTACGTTTTTGTTAATTAAATAGCAAATACTCTAAATGATAAATAGACTGCTGTAAAAGTCTTAACGTGATAATATAACAAGTATACTATATATTTTCAGAGAGGTCATAACGGTAGATTTGATTATAGAGTCATATTTCCAAATATGTATGAAATTATTAGTTTGCAAGGAAATTAAATAGGCTGTTGTACAGAATGAAGGTTGGAGTGAGAGTAAAGGACCTATTACACGGGCCAATGATCGGGCAAATGAGCGTTCATATGATTGCCCTGATCAGCCGATAAACGAGCAAACGCTCGTGCATCCGTTGATCTGCTCTTTTATGCAGAATTAAAAATCATCATTGTCGGCAGACATGATGAAAATGTAGAGGGATGAGCGATCGTAGTAATGAGCACTGCATATCCAATAATTGCTCCATGTGAAAGGAGCAAACTAGCGCCGATCAATGAACTGTCTCGTTGTTCGGCGCTCGTTTACATGGCTCATGTTGGGCTGTGTAATAGTACCCTAAGCATATGCATATGTAAGTTGACACCACATTTGGGATATACAGTTGACATACTGTATGCTTAAAAAAATGCATACTGTCAAACTGCATGTCTATATATATATATATATATATATATATATATATATATATATATATATATATATAAAACATATGCAACCATATCTGACATTGATTTGTTTGTTAAAAAAAAGTATACAAGGGTTTGTGTTCTTTGTACAATTCTTTTTTGTTATAAGGTTCCCCAGATGATACACTGATCACAAGGTGCCCTGCTGGGATCCTCAGCAATGAGCTGTAATCTGTGGGTAAACCTAACAGCAAGTGTTCAATTTCCATGCAGGGCCACCACAGGAAAGACTAAGCATTACACAATTCCTTTTAAAATCAGTAAGCATGGACATGCCAAGTACTCCGAAGAGAGAGAGAGACTTTCTTTGTAGACCCTTCCACGCTGGCTAATAAATGAGGGTCCTAAATTGTGAACCTCAGAATTCCCTAATAGGCTATTTGAAAATTTGTTTTCTAAACCAGACATAACCTTTAATGTGTATTTTTGCTGTTCTGAAAAACCTGTTTTTCAGTACTGTCAAAAAAAGGGGTCCAGATCTAAACTTTCTTAATATATGCAAAAAATATACATTGATAGCATATGTCTGCCCCATAGAAGCCTATGGAAACTGTACAGTATTTGTCTGAATATGTATACACCTTCCAAAGGCGGCAAAAATGTAGTGTGAACCAGCCTAAGATAGATGGATCGATGGATACCTTTGTAAGAGGTGGACATTTTTTTATATAAGGTTTATATAGATGTGTGACATACGGTCCGAAGGCGTGGCGCAGCGTTGGACTGGGCAGAGCAGATACCGAGGACGGGTAAGTATGTAGGTAAAGAGGAAGGGTCCACCCGACGGGCAACGGGTATTATAGTACCCCCCTTCTTATGCCCTCTCTTTATAGGCTTGTAAGAAAATTGCTGGTAGAATTTCTTAATGAGAGAGGTAGCGTGACTGTTCTCAGATTCCCAGGACCACTCCTCACAACCAAATTTCTTCTAATCGATAAGAAAAAGGAGTTTGCCTCTGGACCTTTTAAAATTTAGAATTTTATTTACCTTGAGTTCTGCATCTGGACTAGAAGGCGAGATTGATGGACAAGGAGTTTTCTTGGAGAAATGATTCAGAACCAGTAGTTTGAGGAGCGGTATATGAAGGTAATTGGAAATCCGCAACGACTGAGGAAGTTGAAGCTTGTTAGAAATAGGATTAATCTGTTTAAGTAAAATATAGGCACCCAAAAATCAAGGAGCCAACTTGAAACAGTGGTTCTTCGGATGATAGGAAAACTTTGTTTCCAGGAAAAAGATTAGGAAAAAGTGAAAAAGGCGAGTATAGTTTGTAATGTTTTGGGACAATGAAGGCCACTCTTTGGAGAACCGAAGCAAAGGAGATGCCTTTAAATTAAGGAACACAGAGTCTGCCCCAGGAGTCAATTTTAAAGATTATTATTTTTTTTTTGCATTATCACCTTTTTTGGTAAGATGAGCACCACCAAAAAACGAAAAATGGGGAATGAATTGCCTATAATAATTGGCAGATCCTAAAAATCACTGTATAGCTTTGAAACCTTGGGGCCGAGGCCACTTAAGTACTCCCAATAATTTGACTGGATCCATTTGAAGGCCTTGATCAAAAATTATATAGCTTTGGAAAGGTAGACTGAAACTTCCAAAAAGATACTTCTCCAACTTCTCATAGAGATGATTCTCTCTACGTGAGAGACATGTTCAGAGATCTTGGGGAAATATGAGAATATCATCCAAATACACCACCACACAGCTGTAAAGGAGGTCTCGGAAAATGTAATGGACAATCTCTTGGAAGACAGCAGGAGCCTTACTGAGACCAAAAGGCATATGACCAGGTACTCAAATTGTCCAGCTCTAGTATGAAATGCCATTTTCTATCCATTTTCTACTCGAATACAAATTAAATTGCATGCACCACGTGAATCAAGTTTAGCAAAAATCTTAGTTCCTTGTAGTCGATCAAAATGCTTAGAAATTAATGGCTGAGGATTTGTTTTTTTATTGTAATCTCATTAAGACCCTAACAGTCATTGCACAGCGGGAGTGTGCCATCTTTTTTCTCAACCAAAAAAAAAAGTCTCTTACAGGAGATAAGGATTTGCGCATAAAAAAACCCACCATGATAAATTTTCTTTAATATAGTGTGACATAGCGTCAATCTTCGGGAGAGATAAAGAATATACACTACCCCGGGGAGGGGGTGTGGAGCTCTGTAAAAACTTTGGCACATTCATGTGGTCTGTGAGGGGGTAGAGTTTAGCTTGTCTATTACAGCTGACACCAGAGAAACTGGCATATGGTTACGGTAATCTGTCCAAAATTTAATTCTCAAGCCGAGAATTGGGGCGGGGGTGTTGGAAGTCCAATCAGTAATTGGAGAGTGTTTTTGTAACCAAGGAAGACCCAGTGCAAGGAAAAATAAATTCTTCAATAAAAAGATTAGTTCAAGATGGAGTGCTCCTACTTGCATTAGATGGGTTCAGTAATATGACGGATGACTTCAGGTAGTAATTTGCCATCAACAGAAGCAATACTAAGAGGCTTGTATAGCTGGATCACAAGGCTCTGATATCAAGCGACTAGGGATTGAAGAAATTTCCAGCAGAATCCGAATCGAGAAATGCTTGGATGGGAAAGCGGGCTCCAGGAGTAGACAAGAAAACTGGTTCAGTGATTTTTTTTTGAAAGGAGCATTTTTGGCCTGGGGTAGCCTCTTCTACCTACCCTGAGCAGTGGAGTGTCCCGGCTTTACCGGACAATCACTGAAATAATAGTTCTTGCCTCCACAGTACAAAACACAGATTATTAGTATGCAAGAATGTGAACCCAACATTAGATATTTATGATTACTATAATAAGAAATCATACAGCTTTAAAATTGAAACTTTGGTTTAAGGAGACCTAACAAGATTTGGAGGTACACTGACCTAGTGGTGATTATGAATGAAGATATAAGAATAGAAAGTGGAATGTGTTGAGTAGAACTGTTGATGATATTACAGGAAACGTTTTTGTTTTTTTTTACAATTTAGATTTTTTTCACGCTTTTTTGTTTACGTTCATGCATACGCCAGGAGAATCTCTCAATATGTTGGCCAAAAGTAAACCCTTGACCATACCAGACATTTGCATACATCGCCGAAAGGCTCTTAACCCCTTGCGTACCTTCGACGTAATAGTACGTCGCTGGCCGCTTATTCCAGCGTACCTTCGACGTACTATTACGGCGCAGGAATAAACTGTCACTATGTGAAATCACATAGTGACAGAACAGCGGCGGCAGCTGTCATTGACAGCTAACCGTCTCTGCTACCGTCCTGGGGACCAATTAGCAGTCCCCAATGCCGGCGATTGCTGTGATTGGTCAGTCTCTGAAGACTGACCAATCACAGCCGTCTGTGACGTCGTCTGCAGGAGAAAGCTCCTGTCACTTTCTCTGATCTCCTCACTTCTGTGAGATACGTGAGGAAATCAGAGAAAGCGGTGTAAAAAAACAAAACACTATTTTTATTAACCCCTTCCCGAAAATGAGCGTATAGTAACGCCCTGAGGATGAAGCGGGCACAGGAGCTGTGCTCGCTCCATCTTCATCGGATGTCGGCTGTAATATACAGCCGACATCCCACTGCAACTACAGCGATCACTGTCCTCTCCGATCGCTGTAGTTTAACCCCTTAAATGCCGCTGTCAATAGCGACAGCGGCATTTAAGTGAGTGATACAGAGGGAGGGGGCTCCCTCTGCACCCCATTGCCCCCCCCCGCGAAAAATCGCGGGGTTCTGATGGTTGCAATGGCAACCAGGAAGCCTAGCAACGGCTTCCTGGTTGCCAGGTACGGGAGCCTATTAGGTCCTGCCCAAGGCAGGACGTAATAGGCTCAACTGTCAGTTGTAAAGTGACAGTTACAATACACTGCACTACATCAGTACATACAGAAGTAGTGCAGTGTATTGTGCAGGGGATCAGAAGATCAGATCTTCCAGTCCCCTAGTATGTGTAAAATAAAAAGTGAAAAAAAAGTTACAAAAAAAAGTTTTAGATAAATAAATAAATACAAGTTTTACATAATAAAAACAATAATCGCCTTGTTTCCCTGATCAAGCCCTTTATAATTAGAAAAAAAATGAAAAAAAAGACAAAAACTAGAAATAATAGGTATCGCCGCGTTCGTATCGGCCTGACCTAAAAAAATATCATATTATTTATCCCGCACGGTGAACACCGTAAAAAAAAAACCATAAAAAACAATGGCAGAATTTCCTTTTTTGGTCACGTTGTTTCAAAAAAATGGAATAAAAAGTGATCAAAAAGTCGCGCGTAGCCAAACATGGTACCAATAAAAACGACAGTGTGTCACGCAAAAAATGTATATACTCCGCACAGATTACATATGCCCCCACATTATAAACTGAAACACCAGTAAAACACTAAACAAAACTACTACCAAGCAAAATCTGCGCTCCAAAAGCCAAATGGCGCTCCTTCTGGGCCTGGCAGTGTGCCCAAACAGCGGTTTAGGACCACATATGGGGTATTACCGTACTCTGGAGAACCGCTTAACAATTTATGGGGCGTATGTCTCCAGTGGTACAAGCTGGGCCCAACGCATTGGGCACTGAAATAGCATATATGTGGAAAATGTCAATTTTCAATCTGCAACATCCACTGTGCACTCATTTCTGCAAAACCTTTGGGGGTCAAAATGCTCACTACACTTCTAGATGAATTCCTTGAGGGGTGTAGTTTCCTAAATGGGGTCACTTCTCGGGAGTTTTCACTGTACTGGTACCTCAGCGCAATGCAACATTGCGTCAAAAAAAAATTTTGTAAAATCTCCACTCAAAAAACGAAATTGCACTTTTTCCGTTTAGACCCTTGCCGTATGTCCAAATAGCCGTTTACAACCACATATGGGGTATTTCCGTTATCAGGAGAAATTGTGTAACACATTTTGGGGTGTCTTTTCTCCTGTATTCCTTGTGGAAATGAAAAATTCTGAGCTAAAGCTACAGGTTATTGGAAAAAAAAATGTTTTCATTTTCACGGACCAATTCTAATAAAATCTATAAAACACCTGAGGGCTCAAAATGCTCACTACACCTCTAATTTAATTCATTCAGGGGTATAGTCTCCAAATTGGGATCACACCTGGGGAATTTCTACTGTACTGGTACTTCAGGGACTCTGCAAATGTGACATGCCCCCCAGAAACCAATTCAGCAAAATCTGAGCTGCAAAATCCAAATGGTGCTCCGTCCCTTCTGAGCCCTGCCATTGGTCCAAACAGCAGTTTATTACCACATAATGGGGTATTTCCGTAATAAAGAGAAATTGCTTTACAAATGTTGAGGTGCTTTTTCTCCTTTATTCCTTATAAAAATTAGAAAATTCTGTGTTTTTTCAAAAAAAAAGTCTCTTTTCATCTTCACAGACTAATTCCAATAAATTCAGCAAAAAACCTGTGGGGTCAAAATGATAACTATACCACTAGAAAAATTCCTTGAGGGGTATAGTTTCCAAAATGGGGTCACTTTTGGGGGGATTCCACTGTTTAGGTCCCTCCAGGGCGTTGCAAACGTGACACGGCACTGAAAACCATTCCAGTAAAATCAGAGCTCCAAAATCCAAATGGGGGTCCTTCCCTTCTGAGCCCTGCTGTGGGTCCAAACAGCAGTTTATTACCACATATGGGGTATTTCCGTAATCGCGAGAAATTGCTTTACAAATGTTGGGGGCTTTCTCTCCTTTATTTCTTGCAAAAATTAGAAATTTTTACGTTTTTCCAGAAAAAAAGTAGATTTTCATTTTCACAGACTAACTCCAGAAAATATAGCAAAATACCTGTGGGGTCAAAATGCTTACTATACCCCTAGATAAATTCCCTGAGGGGTGTAGTTTAAAAAATGGGTGTCACTTTTGGGGGTTTCCACTGTTTTGGCACCACAAGACCTCTTCAAACCTGACATGGTGCCTAAAATATATTCTGAAAAAAGGAGGCCCCAAAATCCAAGAGGTGCTCCTTTGCTTCTGAGGCCTGTGTTTCAGTCCATTAGCGCACTAGGGCCACATGTGGGATATTTCTAAAAACTGCAGAATCTGGGCAATAAATATTGAGTTGCGTTTCTCAGGTAAAACCTTCTGTGGTACAGAAAAAAATGTATTACATATGAATTTTGTAAAAAAAAATGAAATTTGAAAATTTCAGCTCTACTTTCCTTCAATTCCTGTAAAACGCCTAAAGGGTTGAAACACTTTCTGAATGCTGTTTTGGATACTTTGAGGGGTGCAGTTTTCAAAATGGGGTGTTTTATGGGGGTTTCTAATATATAGGGCACTCAAAACCACTTCAGAACTGAACTGGTCCCTGAAAAAATCGCTTTTTGAAATTTTCTTAAAAATATGAGAAATTGCTGCTAAAGTTCTAAGCCTTGTGAGGTCATAGAAAAATAAAAGGGCGTTCAAAAAACGATGCAAACATAAAGTAGACATATGGGAGATGTTAATTGGTAACTATTTTGTGTGGTATTACCATCTGTTTTACAAGCAGATGCATTTAAAATTGGAAAAATCATAATTTCTTCATATTTTTGCTAAATGTTGGTGTTTTTAACAAATAAGCAATGAATTTATCTACCAAATTTTTGCACTAAACTAAAGTACAATATGTCACGAGAAAACAATCTCAGAATCAATTGGATAGGTAAAAGCATTCCGGAGTTATTACCACATAAAGTGATACATGTCAGATTTGAAAAAATGGGTCTGGTCCTCAAGGCCAAAATGAGCTGGGTACTCAAGGGGTTAAAGAAATGTATACTGCATGGTATACGTTTTGTTGTAAGATGACCCTTTATTAAAAAGTGTTGACAACTATGCTTTGACAATACAGCTGAAAAAAAGGTATGACGGCACCTACCACCCAAATGGATGCCAAGAGAACATTAATTTGCCATATATTGGGTCAACGGAAGCCTATGGTTACAAACATAAATGAAAAATGCTAAATGAACAAAGCCGATTTATTAAGAATGAATAACATTTAAATGTTTTTATGAAATAACCTGTAAAATAAATGGAAAAATGTATTAAATTTAGATAATTCTGACTGGAGAACCTTTTTGACTGTCAGATAATTAAAGTCATTTACTAGATACTTGCAGTTTATAGTGGGGTTCTGCATAACTAAATCCACAGAATGCAACATCGGATTTCATCCTACAGCTGTAATCTCCCAAGAGAAGTCAATATAGCCTGAAAAAAGGAGATCTATAATACAAACACATATTTTACATTCATATGACATCTGTTTGTCATTATTTGTATCTGCAATATAAGAGACAATATGGATGAAAGCGCACATGCAAATACTGCTAAAAGAACTGAAACAACATGAAGCTTTAAAAAAAAGAAAAAGAAACAATGCTTACTCAATACAGACATACAGTGCTGAGTGCAGGCGTAGCTTGCTCAATATTTTTGTATCTTGTGTGAATGATGCCATATACAGTTTAACACTATGATTCCAAGTTAAATAAATATTAATGCACCTCAACATGACTTTAATCTTAAATACAACTGAACAGTATTATGGTTTAGTGACCGATTTCCATAGTCAAGTTTTAATGATGAATCTATGTTTTTGCTTCCTGGTGGAATCTGGAATTTCTATGTTTTCTCAATGCTTGTATGAATCTCCTGAAATTACTTTAGATGCTTTCCTGGACTCGAAAAATAATGGTGGTGTATATGGTTAAATAATACTAGTTATATTACTATATTCAGATAGCAAATTCCCGAAAATTAATAAAAATGCATCTTATTACATGCAACTGTTTGTGCCCCTTGACAAAATATGCTGCATCATGACGTGCATACTAGTCATGCGGGCACTTTTACTGTACCCATGTGATCAGGAGAAGCGCAACGGTTGAAAGACGCAGACGCATTCCTGCTCTGAAGGCAGAGATCAGAGAAGTCTTTATTGTCGGTCATTTTACCTTTTTATACTGCTATCAATACTGATCATGGCATATAAAGTGAAAGACTGAGGGAAAACCTCTATTTGATCATGTCACAGGGAATTTTTGTGCCGTGATCTGGGCCCATATCTTGTTTTGGCAGACAGCCCAGGGTCCATTGATGTAGCATATTTCCTGTGGTAAGGGCATTCATACAGATATATCCTCCTTTAACCCTTTCCTGCCGCAGTCATTTTTGTGATTTTTACTTTTGTTTTTTTTCCCCCACTTTCCAAAAGCCATAACATTTTTCTTTTCCATCAATATGGCCATATGAAGGCTTTTTTTTTTTTTTTTTTTGCGGGACGAGTTGTAAAATTTTACTGCACCATTTATTGTACCATGTAATGTAGTAGGAAACCTGGAAAAAATATTTGTGTGGTAGAATAGTAAAAAAAAAAAGCAATTCCTCAATCTTTTGGGGGGTTTAGTTTTTACGGCGTTCACCGTGCGGAAAAAACAGCATGTTAACTTTATTCTGCGGGTCAATATGACTACGGCGATACCAAATTTATATAGTTTTTTTTAATGCTTTAATACTTTTACAAGGAAAAACTGACTGTTAAAAAAATGTTTTCGTTTTGTCGCCATATTCTGAGAGCCATAACTTTTTTCTTCTGTCAATTGAGTGGTATGAGGGCTTATGTTTTGCGGGGCAAGCCGTAGTTTCTATTGGTACAGTTTTGGGGTACATGAGACTTTTTATCACTTTTTATAAAAAAAAATTGTGGGAGATGAAGTAATTAAAAAACAGTTCTTCTGGCTTTTAATTATTTCTTTTTTTTATACGGCGTTCACTGTGCGGACTAAGGTACAGCCGACACGCTCATGCTATGGAGTGGGCCGTATATATTCGGCGGATGTCGGAAAGGGTTAACTTATCTCTAAAGCTGAAATATCACAAGATGTGTGGTGCAAGATAAATAAACATGTAAAAAAAACATACCTCTGGCATATGCCTCTGACGGATACCATCCGCCAGCCATCCATTGCCCATAGACACCCATGTTAAAACAAAACCTTATACGTTAACGTATATGTTTTTTTACTGGATGGCACAAGATTGGGTTGAATTGGTATCATGACAAATTATATAACAACAAAAATCAAGAAAACTTAAGGATGGACACATATGTAGGAATACTTAGGTATGCCTTAACACCTGCCTGTATAATATCAGTACTCAGGCTAATGTAATGGCATATAAATATGTGAAAATGCATTACAGTTAAAAAAAGAAAAATCTAAATTAAAAATCCTGTTATATATATATCAATGTGTCAGACTACTAGACTATATGTAGACTCCTAAAACAAACAGATCTATCAGAAAAAGAAAAAGGGTTTGTGTCCTACTCCCTTTCAAAATGGATGTCTCCTGGGTACATACAGACTTTCCATATGGGGCAGGACAAGATCTTTTTTTATTATTTAAATGTTATTTTTCTATTATGTTTTAATTGTTTAATTTAAATCTTTTACTACTACATCTTACATTGTCAGAATTTAGTTGTTTTTTTTGTTCCAGGTACTGGAAAATATCTTTGAATGTGTTACTTATTGTCTTCATTTAATACTTAAAGAAATACCATCTGTAAGCAGACCATTCTTTACATTCTCTTTTATACTGTGTTAGATGATCTCACCAAAAGCCGAAGTGAGATAATGTCTGACATCTTAGGAACTTTCATTTAGGTGATCACTTTACTTATACAAATCTGACACACCACAGTTTAAAGAAGTTTGGCCTGTGGCAGATTCTTCTATCTTTCTTTTATCTGATGTCATCTCCTATCTAATAACGGTTGAGTCATGCATGTAACATGAAGTTATGTCCACGTGTAAGAGTGAACAAAGACTTCCTTTGATTTTGGAGGTGTGATGGAAAATTGATGGAAAAAAATAAAGTGTTTTTTGTTTTATGATGGAGGAAATACAAATTGTGAGATCCACATTAACATCTAAAAACAAATAAATAAACTCTGGTGACAACAAAAAAATATAACAAATTTTAATATAAAGTCATTTTTACAAAAAGTATACAAACACTCAGAAATCAGGTGCGAAAAATACATACTGCCTAGAATTAAATAATATAAAGAACCGCCTTTTGCAACAATACCTTGAATTACATTTCTTTTTTTGCGTTGCCTGTGTGCTAGGGATCATTATCCTGTTGCATGACTACATTTTGGCCCAGCCTAAACTGCTGGAGAGAAGGCTTCACATTTGTCTCTAGAATATTCTGGTATTAAGTGGAGTTAACTGTTTTCTCAATGACTGCAAGTTTCCCAGGACCCGTGAATTTTGCAAACCTAACTTGTGCTGCCGTTTTCTTTTTGGAAGGGGCTTTTTCCTAACCACACATGGGAGACAGTCTTTTTCTAATGTGCTGTTGCTAACATAAATATTTAATGCACCTAAAGAGGCCTGTAGGTCACATGATGTAACTCTTGTTTTTTTTTTATATACATCTGAGCATTAAAGGGTCTAACCTTGGAATTTCAAATTGTTTGGAGATGGCCTTATAACCCTTCTTAGATTGATGGCCAGCAAAAAATTGCTTCTCTAAGGTCATAACCTATGTCCTTTCTTTTAGGCATGATGTAAATACACACCAAAGTTCTCCTGAACACCAAGCTGCCAAAAGTTCTCATTTTAGAATTAGGCTGGGTTCACATTGTGAGTTTTTTTTGCGTTTTGAAATTGCTTGAAAGAAAAACGCATCTGAAAAATGCATGCGCTTTTTAATTACCAATACATTTTACAAACTGTTTCAACTGTAAGTCTATGACTAGTAAATTAAAAATGTATATTACAGCTGAAATGCTTTGTAAAAATTAATGAGTAAAAACGCATGCATTTTTCAGAATGCGTTTTGCTTTCCAGCATTTCAAAAACGCTGCAAAAACGCATAATGTGACACCAGCCATAGCCATACTTCTTGATGCATTAAATTAGGAACATCTGGCTTCTAAACTAACATTCTTTATATACTTACCTCTTGAAAGATCTTGATTTCTTCTAATTGCAAGTAGTGTAACATGATGCCGCACCCATCGGAATTCAGGACATCCGATGACGTCCCGACCATTCTTCTTTACTTCTGGACGAATTCCTCATGCTGTCTGTTGCCTGAATGGAGCGTAAGTAAGAAGTTCCTTTCAAGGAGGCACCAAACTCGCGCATGCGTGGTACAAATAATCTGTCTTTGAGCCACTCATGCGTTGTCCAATGATACTACATTGCGCCTGCGCAGCTCTTACCTGACAGTCCCTGCACCGGAAAAGCGAAGAAACAAACAGAGGAAAGTAAATAAACTCATACCGTCAACAAAGAAGCTTTCTCACTAGGGGAAAAAAAATAAAAAAATGGTATTCAGGGGGTTTATTTATGACAAGGAAAACTGTCAGAGGGAAAAATAATTAAGATATCGGAAAACCCTTTTAATGATTGTGAAACAAGGAAGGGTGTACTTATTTTCACAACTGCTTTCTGATTGATGGTTTTCTTTTTGGAAAAAATGACTATATATTGAAATCTGTTGTGTTTTTTGTTGTCACCAAAGGTTGTTTATAAAAGTTGTTGAGAACCACACAATTGATATTTAGGCACTGATAAATAAAAACATTAATAATAAAATAATAGATTATAATAGAACTATAATTAACTTTTTACAATATACTGTAGATTCATTGGGAAAAGGTAATAAATCATGTAAGTAACAGTTAAAAAAAAAAAGCAGAACACGGAAGAAACATATTGAGAAACCTTGAAACAAAAGAGATTTGGATGTACAAATCAGTAATAAGACATTGTCCATAGATCAATAGAAAACTCTGCTGCTAATGGGTAACACAAAAGTCAGAAATCAATGAACAGTATAATTCCTATTTCATATCTATTATTAGACTGATTTTGCTGTGGATAAGTAAAATATTGGGTAAAATAATAAAATCCCTCTCTCTAATAATATTTCGGCACACATGATGAAAATGCTGTGGATTTTCCATGCGGTTACAGTCCCGGCCATGTGGATATTTGAACAAATCTCATCCACATGCTGCGGAACATTTTCCACATGAATATCAGAGCATGCTGCAAATTTTCATATCTGCAGCATGTTCATTCTGTTGTGGATGTTCACAGTGGATTTTTAATGTTGGAGGTGGGTTCCGCTGTCAATCTCCATAAAATCTGCAGTTAAATATTCATGTAACACGCAATGATATTTCTGTGGAACAATCTGCATCAAATCCACCACATGTGTGGATACCCTTTGAAATATATGTCAACAGAATTAATCTTACAGGTCATTAACCCCTTCCCGCTGCAGCCATTTTTTGTTTCTTTATTTTTGTTTTTTCCTCCCCACCTTCCAAAAGCCATAACTTTTTTATTTTTCTGTCGATTGAGCGTTGTGAGGACTTATTTATTGCTGCGTGAGTTGTAGTTTTTACGGGTAGAAAATACTTTGTGATCACTTTTTATTCCATTTTTTATTCCACTGTGTATTCAATTTTTTTGTAAGATTTTGGGGGTAACCAAAAAACAATGATTCTGGTGTCTGAAATTATTTTTTACTGTGTTCATCATGTGGGATAAATAATGTTATATTGTAATAGTTCAGACTTTTATGTATGCGGCGATAGCAGATATGTTATTTCATTTGTTTATAATGCTTTGGGGGAAATGGGAAAAAAAAAAATCTGAACTTTTAATATCTTTTTTGTGTATATATATATGTATATATATATATATATATATATATATATATATATATATATATAAAACACTTTATTTAACTGCCTTCTACTTTTTTTTACTAGTACCCCTAGGGGACTTGAATCACTGATTGTTGGATCGCTTGCACAATGTACCGCAATTCTAATGTACTGCAGTATATAGTGATTTCTACAGGCTCCTCTTAAGCCCTGCCTCTGGTGGCAGCCCTGGCGGCCTTTATTAGGCGCCCGGGATGCTATGACAACCATTGGCACCCCGCATGGGCTATTGGAGGGGGCCGCCACCACTTTCTAACGGCACAGATACCGCGGTCACTATTGACCACGTCATCTAGTGGGTTAAATGAGCGGGATTGTAGTAATCTATGACACTGCTCATTGCAGTGAAATGTCAGCTGTAGCATACAAGTGATACACGCAACTTATGGAGGCAGCCATGAACCTGCTCCATCCCTTCCCACCCGACTTCCGCTGTATATAAACGGCGTGTTAATTTGCTGTAAAATAAAACACATATTTGCCCAGATACTATATTTAAAGGCCATTTACATGGGCCAATTATCCTAGATAAAAAGACAAAAAAAGAGAGAGACGGGGCTCCAATAAGGTGATAAAGTATAGTTATGGTGGAAGAATCAATCGTGGACTGATTTAGTAGGACTCACCTGATTGAGTTGTGCAGGGTCGTCAGCACAACTTAAAGGGAAGGTGTCACCAAAATTATTTTTTTTATATGTTATTGCTTTTAGTATGTCATTAAACAAAATTTTATTTATTTGTGTTTTTGTGTTGTACTTTTTTCATTTTTCTTTCTTTTACTTCTCTATGGGGGCTGTCATTTTTTTTTCAACTCTGTATGTGTCGATTAACGACACATACAGAAATGGAATACGGCACATACATCCCCATAGAGAATGCGAACGGGAGCCGTTCCATTCACTATAGCGTACGCCGTCTGTGTGGGAACGATGCACGCACCACTCCCACACAGACCAAAAGGAAGGTCTTCGGCAAAGCGACATTCAGCGCCATTTTCATGTGCACCGGAAGCCGCGGCCGGACAGTAAGACGACTACGTCCGGTCGCGGCTTCCGGCCATATGTTCAGACGTAAGGACTAGGAGCGGAGGCAGCGGCGGCGGCGGCAGGAGCAGGTAAGTTATGTTTGTGTATGTGATGTGTGTGTATGTTCGTGTTATTCTGTGTGATTACCACTGTATCTAATCCTCTTACACTGTGCATTCGCACAGAAAATGGCGGCACACAGTGTAGGAGGTTTGAGTATTCAACCCCCTCCTTTCTCCTGGCACTAAGCAGGAGAAAGGAGGGGGGATTGTTTGAGGACACTAGAGCGAGTGTGTCTTCTCCAATTTTGCAGCATAAAGCAATGAGGTTGCTTTACCACATGCCAATGCTGCAATTTTGGGAATTGCTCCCTCTAGTGACCAGGACATGGAAATGTTATAAATTAGAATCTAATTTATAATATTTTCAGACTTGTGAAAAAAATTAAAAAAATTAGAACAATGTGTAATCATTTATATACTAACTGTTTAACTAAAAAAAATAAAAAAAATTCTAGCGACACATTCATTCCCTTTAACTTTTTTGCTTGTCAGGTGCTTGTCCACCTTTGGTCTTGTTCACACTGTGCTTGCCTTTGGAGCTAAACCACGGCGAGTGGATCCAATTCAGGAGCCTCTTTCTCGTGGTCTTTTTGAAGAGCGCCCGTCTCAAGGAGCATTTTTCATCCAAATTTCTTCATTCATGGGCCAATTATCGTATTGGCACGGGTAAACAGGGCAGCAAACACTCGTTTGTCGACTAATCACCTAGTTTATGCAGGCTATAAAATCATTGCCAATTAAATAGAAAGTCACTGACAATGATACAAACTGATGGGGACCAAAGTTTCATATTAACAATCGTTTGTCCCCATACAATATAGCATCGGCCCGTATAAAAGGACATGTTAATGAGCGCCGACCCACTTGTTATATTGTCGTTCGCCGCTCATTATGGGCATGTAAACCCACCCATGTAAACCCACCTTTATAGCATAGATTTTTTTTTTTAATAAGAATACTAAATATGCATTTGTTTACAGGTTTTTAACCATGTTCATTGTATTTAAAAAACCAACAGAAGACTGTACACTTAATCCAATTAAGCCTAAACTATTATGTGATTCATTGGTACTTTGACTTCTAGAAACCTGAACCTTTAAGTGTCCGGTCTTGAATGGAAAGAACTGTTTACCATTCTTAGAACTGGAAAGAACATGTGTGAAAGGAAAAAAAAAGGCTGAAAAAAAAATCTTGGTTGTCTTTTGAAGCTCACTCTTTAGTAAGTTTAACATTCCTGAAATATTCAACATTATTTGTAGACCATTATAACATATCAAAGATGGTTGGGAATTGCTTCTTTTATTTTTATATATCATTTTTAAGACGTTTCTGAAGAGTGTGCGAGGGAGGGAGATGTTAATCAGTAACTGTTTTTCTCATCACTAATCCCCACTCATTTCCTGTAAACTGAGGACACAAATAATGAGACAATAATTGTAGAAAAGGAAAAAAAAACAGCATAATTCATAGCTGCAACATTAAAGCAAACTTATACAAGAACACTGCAAAAATATCTCTAATTCTAAGTGTTAAGATCTATATGGAAAAACGTTCATTATTTTTTTACTGCTGTTCTGTCATGTAATTTCTTGTATAGTTGATGTATCATCTTATTGATTAATGACATATGTTGGTTGCTTTGCTCATATTATATATCCAGTAATTGCTGAATATCACACCATGCAGTGACTATAAAATTATTCCTATTTAAGGCCTGTTTCACATGAGCGTATTGGTAGACGTCCGGAATACGGATCAACAATACAGACGTATTAGAGATTACATTTTTTTCAGTAATCATCAGTATTCCATTAGTATTAGGTATTAGGCCTCATTGAGATGAGCGTGTTTCACATCAATGTGCTATCTGTTGAAATAACAAATACCACACTGACCAAAGCAATTCAATGGGGCTATTCACACATGTTTGTTTTTTTATACAGAGTGTGTGTTCGTTGTGTGAAACTCACTGCATGTCCTATTTTGGTTCATATTTGCGGACCTCGTCACCGCCGTTTAACCCCTTTAATGTGGCGGTCAATGGTGTCCGCCGCATTGAAGGGGTTGACAGAAGGATGGGATTCCCTCTGAACCCCACCCCCCCGGGAGAGATCACGGGTGCCAATGGTTGCTAAGTAGTGCAGTGTATTGTACTGGGGATTAGAAGATCGGATTTTCAAGTCCCCTAGTCAGTGTAAAAAAAATGATTAAGAAATATAAATAAATAAAAGTTTTAAGTAATAAAAACAATAATCACCCTGTTTCCCTGATCAAATCCTTTATAATTATAAAAGAATAAAAAATACTATTCAATATGTTCGGAACGACCTGAACTATAAAAATATCACGTTATTTATTACCGCACGGTGAAAACCGTTAAAAAATTATATAGAAAACAATGACAGAATTTCTTTTTTTGGTCACCTTGTCAAAAGAAGTGATCAAAATGTCGCAAGTCCCCAAAAATGGTACCCACAAAAACTAAAGTTTGTCACACAAAAAACAAACCCTCCCACAGTGATATCAACTGAAAAATAAAAAAGTTATGGCTGACAGAAAATGGCGACACTAAAACATGATTTTTTTTTAGAAAAGAGTATTTTTATTGTGGGAAAGTAGCAAAACGTAAAAAAACTATATAAATTTGGTATCGCTGTAATCGTATTGACCCACAGAATGAAGTTAACATGTTGTTTATACTGCACGGTAAAAAAGAAGAAACAAAACCATGCTAGAATTGCTTTTTTTTGGTTTGCATGTCTCCCAAAAAATGTAACACATAGTGATAAAAAAATTGAATGTACGTCAAAATGGAACCAATAAAAATTACAGCTCGTTCCACAAAAAACAAGCCTTCACACAGCTCCCTCAACAGAAGAATACGTTTATTACTCTCAGAATGATATGAAGCAAAATGATGCAAAATGACGACCCAGACAAATTTTTTAGCCTTAGTAGTTTTCCACTAAAAAACCCACATCGTCATTGCTAAACCCCACAGGTGGACCCCGTAGATGAAGCGGAGATTAGGAAACTTTAGGGCCTTATATGGCTAGTGAAGAAGTCAAAGATTAGGCAATACTGGAGCGCAGATATTTTGCACAATACCCAAAAAACCTGGCCTGTGCATAAAGGATTTGTTCAAAGCGTACCACACCAATCCATGGATTATTCATTTTATTATTCACCTCACTATTACATCATCCTATTATGCCATGATGCACTCCGCTCAGCTTACATACAGTGAAGGAAATAAGTATTTGATCCCTTGCTGATTTTGTAAGTTTGCCCACTGTCAAAGACATGAGCAGTCTAGAATTTTTAGGCTAGGTTAATTTTACCAGTGAGAGATAGATTATATAAAAAAAACCAGAAAATCAGATTGTCAAAATTATATATATTTATTTGCATTGTGCACAGAGAAATAAGTATTTGATCCCTTTGGCAAACAAGACTTAATACTTGGTGGCAAAACCCTTGTTGGCAAGCACAGCAGTCAGACGTTTTTTGTAGTTGATGATGAGGATTGCACACATGTAGGATGGAATTTTGGCCCACTCCTCTTTGCAGATATCTGTAAATCATTAAGATTTCGAGGCTGTCGCTTGGCAACTCGGATCTTCAGCTCCCTCCATAAGTTTTTGATGGGATTAAGGTCTGGACACTGGCTAGGCCACTCCATGACCTTAATAAGCTTATTTTTAAGCCACTCCTTTGTTGCCTTGGCTGTATGTTTCGGGTCATTGTCGTGCTGGATGACCCAGCCACGAGCCATTTTTAATGTCCTGGTGGAGGGAAGGAGGTTGTCACTCAGGATTTGACGGTACATGGCTCCATCCATTCTCCCATTGATGCGGTGAAGTAGTCCTGTGCCCTTAGCAGAGAAACCCCCCCAAAACATAATGTTTCCACCTCCATGCTTAACAGTGGGGACGGTGTTCTTTGGGTCATAGGCAGCATTTCTCTTCCTCCAAACACGGCGAGTTGAGTTAATGCCAAAGAGCTCAATTTTAGTCTCATCTGACCACAGCACCTTCTCCCAATCACTCTCAGAATAATCCAGATGTTCATTTGCAAACTTCAGACAGGCCTGTACATGTGCCGTCTTGAGCAGGGGGACCTTGCGGGCACTGCAGGATTTTAATCCATTACGGCGTAATGTGTAACTAATGGTTTTCTTGGTGACTGTGGTCGCAGCTGCCTTGAGATCATTAACAAGTTCCCCCCGTGTAGTTTTCGGCTGAGCTCTCACCTTCCTCAGGATCAAGGATACCCCACGAGGTGAGATTTTTCATGGAGCCCCAGATCGATGTCGATTGACATTCATTTTGTATGTCTTCCATTTTCTTACTATTGCACCAACAGTTGTCTCCTTCTCACCCAGCATCTTACTTATGGTTTTGTAGCCCATTCCAGCCTTGTGCAGGTCTATGATCTTGTCCCTGACATCCTTAGAAAGCTCTTTGGTCTTGCCCATGTTGTAGAGGTTAGAGTCAGACTGATTAATTGAGTCTGTGGACAGGAGTCTTTTATATAGGTGACCATTTAAGACAGCTGTCTTTAAAGAGGCTCTGTCACCAGATTTTGCAACCCCTATCTCCTATTGCAGCAGATCGGCGCGGCAATGGAGATAAGAGTAACGTTTTTTTTTTTTTAAAAACGAGCATTTTTGGCCAAGTTATGGCCATTTTTATATTTATGTAAATGAGGCTTTCTAAAGTACAACTGGGCATGTTTACAGTTAAAGTACAACTGGGCGTGTATTGTGTGTGTTACATCTGGGCGTGTTTACTTCTTTTACTAGCTGGGCGTTGTGACGAGAAGTATCATCCACTTGTCTTCACAACGCCCAGCTTCTGGCAGTGCAGACACACAGCGTGTTCTCGAGAGATCACGCTGTGACGTCACTCACTTCCTACCCCAGTTCCTGCATCGTGTCGGACGAGCGAGGACACATCGGCACCAGAGGCTACAGTTGATTCTGCAGCAGCATCGGCGTTTGCAGGTAAGTCGATGTAGCTACTTACCTGCAAACGCTGATGCTGCTGCAGAATCAACTGTAGCCTCTGGTGCCGATGTGGCCGACACGATGCAGGACCTGGGGCAGGAAGTGAGTGACGTCACAGCGTGATCTCTCGAGAACACGCTGTGTGTCTGCACTGCCAGAAGCTGGGCGTTGTGAAGACAAGTGGATGACACTTCTCTTCTCAACGCCCAGCTAGTAAAAGAAGTAAACACGCCCAGATGTAACACACATAATACACGCCCAGTTGTACTTTGACTGTAAACACGCCCAGTTGTACTTTAGAAAGCCTCATTTACATAAATATAAAAATGGTCATAACTTGGCCAAAAATGCTTGTTTAAAAAAAAAAAAAAAACGTTACTCTTATCTCCATTGCAACGCCGATCTGCTGCAATCGGAGATAGGGGTTGCAAAATCTGGTGACAGAGCCTCTTTAATGCAGGCACCAAGTTGATTTGGAGCGTGTAACTGGTCTGGAGGAGGCTGAACTCTTAATGGTTGGTAGGGGATCAAATACTTATTTCTCTGTGCACAATGCAAATAAATATATATAATTTTGACTATGTGATTTTCTTTTTTTTTTTTTTTATATAATCTATCTCTCACTGGTAAAATTAACCTAGCCTAAAAATTCTAGACTGTTCATGTCTTTGACAGTGGTCAAACTTACAAAATCAGCAAGGAATCAAATACTTATTTCCTTCACTGTATATCCTGATGCACTCTGCCCAGTTTACATATACCCTGATGTACACTGCACAGTTTACATATACCCCGACATTATGAGCTGGAATACCAGTAAAACCCGATACAAAACTACTACCAAGGAAAATCTACGCTCCACAGCCCAAATGGCACTTATTCTGAGCTTGACAGTGTGCCCAAACAGGAGTTTATGACTACATATGGGGTATTACTGTATTCTGGAGAACCCGCTTAACAATTTATGAGGTGTTTGTCTCCAATGGCACAAGCTTGGCACAAAATATTGGTCACAGAAATGGCTTACCAGTGGAAAAATAGCAATTTTCAATCTGCAACATTCACCGTGCACTAATATCTGCAAAACACTTGTGGAGTCAAAATGCTCACAATACCTCTAGCTGAATTTCTTTAGGGATGTATTTTCCAAAATGGGGTAATCTTTCAGGGTTTCCACTTTACTAGTAACTTAGCTCAATGCAACATGGTATCCAAAAACTAATTTAGTAAAATCTCCACTCCAAAAACCAAATTGCGCGCCTTCCCTTTAGAGCCTTGCTGTGTGTCCAAATAGCAGTTTATGACCACATGTGGGGTATTGCCAAACTCGAGAGAAATTGCTTTACAAATGTTTTCTCCTTTATCTCTTGTGAAAATGAAAAAATTCAACTTTTTAGTGGATTACATGTTGATATTAATTTTTAAAGCCTAGTTCCAATAGTTCCAATAGTTCTGCAAATGACCTGTGGGGTTTAAATGCTCACTATACCTCTAGATAGATTCCTCATGGTGTGTAGTTTCCCAAATGGGGTCATTTTTGTAGTGCTGTAGGGGCTTTTGAATTTCGACATGGTACCTCTGGTGCTCCTTCCCTTTTGAGCCCTGCAGTGTATCCAAACAGCAGTTAATGACCACTGATGGGGTATTTCCATAATAGGGAGAAATTGCTTTTCAAATGTTGGGGTGCTTTTTTGCCTTTATTCATTGTAAAAATTTAAGACATACACGTTTTATCTGAAAAAACGTAGCTTTTCAATTTCATGGCCTTATTCCACTAAATTCAGCAAAAAAACTGTTAGGTCAAAATGCTCACTATACCCCTCTATAAATTCCTTCAGGGTTGTAGTTTCCAAAATGGGGTCACTTTTGGGGGTTTTCCACTGATTTGGTCCCGCAGGGGCTTTGCAGATGTGACAGCGCGCCGCAAACCATTCCAGCAAAATGTAATCTCCAAAAGCCAAATGGTGCTCCTTCCCTTCTAAGCCCTGCCGTTGGTCCAAACAGCAGTTTGTTTTTTTTGCCACATATGGGGTATTCCTGTGCTCAAAAGAGGTTGCTTTATAAATTTTGGGGTGCTTTTTCTCCTTTATTGTGAAAATTGAAAAATCTGAGCTAAAACTACATTTTATTAGAAAAAACTTAGATTTTCACTGCCTAATTCCACTAAAGTCAGCAAAAAACCTGTGGGGTCAAAATGCTTACTATACCCCTAAAATATATTGTAATAAAAAGAAGGCCCCAAAATCCACTAGGTGCTACTTTGCTTCTGAGACCTGTGCTTCAGTCCATTTTCACACTAGTACCACATGTGGATTATTTCTAAAAACTGCAGATTCTGGGCAATAAATATTGAGTTGTGTTTTTCTGGTAAAACCCTCTGTGTTACAGAAAAAATGGATTAAGTACGAATTTCTGTAAAAAAAATAAATATGAAATTTGTACATTTCACCCCTACTTTGCTTTAATTCTTGGGAAACACCTAAAGAGTTAAGAAACTTTCTTAATGCTGTTTGGAATACTTTGAGGGGTGCAGTTTTTAAAATGGTGTGATTAACGGGGGTTTGTAGTGTATGGGCCCCTCAAAGGCAATTCACAACTGAACTGGTCCCTGAAAAAATACCCTTTTGAAATTTTTTGGAATATGTAAGAAATTGCTACTAAAGTTCTAAGCCTTGTAACGTGCTAGAACAAGAAAAGAACGTAAAAAAAAAAAACGATGCTAGCTGGCAGCATCTACAGGACACACCAGAAAGTTAAGAATGATGAAAGTCAAGATGGAGGACCCTGTGGTAAATGACCTTTCAGTTGACAGGCTCACACGGCATGTATTTGCTGCATTTTTTGACGCGGAAAAGCGCGGCAAATAACCCTTGATTAAACTTCCCGTTTAGATCAATGGGAAAGTGCACCGTTAGCACATACAATGCGCTTTTTTTACGCAATCGTTTTTAAAATACCCGTTGCGTAATTAAAGAGTTCATTCTTTGGCACGTAAAACGTGCCAAATCTTTCCGGAGTCCTAATTATGCTCCAAAAGACGCGCAAAAACATGTACACAATTTGTAAAAAAAACAGGTGAAAAAAGCATAATAAAACGCTTGATTAAGCTTCCCATTTACATCAATGGAAAAACAAGCTGTTTGTACATACAACACGCTTTTTTACGCAAGCGTTTTAAAAACCGCATTGCATAAAGAAGAAGCGTCGTGTCCATTCTTTGGTGCGTAAAATGTGCCAAATGTTTCCGTAGTCAATGGGAGTCCTAATAATGCGCCAAAAAACTTGCAATAAAGTGTGCACAAAATGCATCAGAAACAAGAAACGCTAGTGTATTTAACACGTTTACACATAGGTTTTTTTTTTGCGCCGTGTAAAAATTCACTACGGGTATTATTTTTCATTGATGTCTAGTTTCTATTGCAATGCACGGGAGAAGACAGAAGTCTGCTGTAGGTGAGTATAACATTTTTTATTTTTCAAACTGCTAACATAATTTTTTTTTGTTTTGCAGTTTGCGCTGGACCTATTAGACTACGTCGTAGATTTGATGGACTACTGTGATGATCTACGTTTTGTTTTTAAATAAAATGGTTAATGAGGGTCTTGTGGGGAATTCTTATTTCAATTAAAAAATGTTATCTTATGCATGTGTGTTTTTGTAATACTTTATTAGCGCCTTAGTAATGGCAGTTGTGTGTTTGACAATATGTCAACCATGTGACATATTTTATAAAATATCTCACTACATGTTTGAAAATGTCTCAAAATAGTTTATGGAAATGTTACGCTTTGACTGACTTTTATTAAAAAGAGTACAACATAAAACAAGAGTTTAAAGTATTTTTTTTTAAATTAAAGTGTAACTAAACTTCTAAGAAACTTTTGACATGTCATAGAGTGGTGTACGGACATATAGCCTTTCTATTTAGTCCACACACAGCTCACTGGGCTTTCTGAGGAAAGCCAACCAGAAACGAAGCAGCACAGAGCTCATCCGTTTCATTTTAGCAATCGGTTGGGGTCTCAGTGCTCGAACCCTCATCGATCAAAACTTCTGACATCATCATGACATGTCAAAAGTTTTTTGACAGTTTAATTACCCTTTAAAGAGACTCTGTCACCACATTATAAGTGCCCTATCTCCTACATAAGGAGATCGGCGCTATAATGTAGGTGACAGCAGTGCTTTTTATTTTAAAAAAACAATCTATTTTCACCACTTTATTAGCGATTTTAGAGTTATGCTAATTAGTTGCTCAATGGACAACTGGGCGTGTTTTACTATTGACCAAGTGGGCGTTGTACAGAGGAGTGTATGACGCTGACCAATCAGTGACCAATCAGCGTCATACACTTCTCTCCATTAATTTAATCAGCACTTAGGGATCCTTTTAGATCGCTATGCGCTGTCTTATACTAACACATTAACTATACTGAAGTCCACGGGATGTCTATTCACAATCTCTGCACTTCGTTACTGTTTCTGTGGTAGATACAGCAGAGCAGTAGGATCTTATATGTTTACAGACCATTTATTTAAAATAAAACAAAAAAAAACCATCCTGTTTCTTTGACATTAAATCTAGACTTCAAGAAAGTATGAAACCTGTCAAAGTTTTTCCACTAACTGGTTTCTTCTATGGTGAAATCCTTCTTGTTTTTGTGTCTCTCACATTTTGGAATACTGTTATTGTTTTCTATTCATAGACTGGAATGAACACTTCACACTGTGTTACAAAACAATGGCTATCTTTATTATTGCTAATTTGCTAAAAGTGTTTAGAATGCTTTTGCTAAGGGCTCTTTGACTGTTAAACAGATCTTTTCAGAGAAGACGCCTCTTACCTTATGTTTTTTTATAAGGCTACATTCACGTGAGCGTATCAGATTCATGCGCGTGAAAATAGCGAGTACATCTGGTCCGTGTGTGTTGCGTTATGCATCAGTGTGCTTTGCGAGTGGCTCTGAAGTCAATGGGTTAATGCCCCACATAAACCCATTGAAAACGCACAATATAGGACATGCAGTGAGTTTCACGCAGTGGTCTCTCGCTGCGTGAAAACGTACGCATGTGTGAACGGCCCCATTAAAATCAATGGGTCCGTGTGCTGCGCGTGATTTTCATGCGCAGCACACGGACGTTATTCACGCTTGTGTGAATGGGCCCTAAGGCAATGGATTTCCGCATAGCATAAATATGCCAAAAGTCCATATCAGGCGATAATATGTACAACATCTTTGTTGATCAAATGTATATATAAAAAAGGTGCAGGGAAAAACACACTTTAGTTAGACAAGGTTTTTTTCTTTTTTAAGTATATAGCCAAAGGGCGAACGGATAAGAAATATTTGGGCTAGAGACATGAAAGCAAACATGCAAAGCAATTCACTTGAAGTTTTAGACAGAAGAAGCGAGTACAATTACGCTATATAGGTGAATGAAAAGTCAGGAATTTTGAGTCATTTTACAGATGGTGTCATGTTATGATAGCAATTCTGTTCTTGGTGTTTTTTCTTCTAGGAATGCAGACAAACACACACTTGACTAAAGTTGCTCAGACACATTTGATTTTTTTTTTTGTTGAGGAACCAGACAACTTCATCAAGATCTACTAACAATGTAATGTCTATGGAGCAAAGCAAATCTTATACCAAGGACTATCTTCAATGGAATCATAGGTTGAACAGGATGGATTTTATTTGTTTGATCCTATGTGGCTTTCATTGAAATAACATACATGAGATGATTTCTATCTAATGTCTATGGATATTTCATGAATATTATTATTTTTTGGGTGTCATAATTTTGTCATTTAAGTTTTTCTTCTTGTCTGAACTATCTGCTATATGCAGTACACTTACACCAATAAATTGGTACATGTGATCCATTACATCATTATATCGACCATCTGTATTTATAGCATGCAATGTAAATTCTCTTCAATAAAAGCCCCAATCATTTTCATATGTACAGTACAGTGAGGCAAAGAAGCAAAATAGGCTGTGGATAATTGATATCCATAAGGGGGACATTCAACCACCATGTCCCTAGATGTATACAATTAAATATCCACCTACTGTAAGGAAATTTTAGTTTTGATCTTCAGTTTTTATTAGAAATATATAAACTATGTGACATACTGTCATGTTGGGTTCGTGGACCCACTGGACCGTAGCCTTGGCGCTATGGCAGCTGGCCAACAGGGTGCAGGTAACAGTCTATACTTCGTATAGGGTACCTGTGGCAGCTCGGACAGTAGCAAGACAGGCTCGGCTGGGACTAGGCAGCAGGCAGTCGTCAGACGTAGTGTAGCAGGACAGGCGTGGTATGCAGCTGGGCATGACTACAGATCAGCACGGCACTTGACCAGGATAGCATGGGATACAGGATACAGGTACAGGAAACACTGGGAACTGGAAGACACTAGGAGTCCATTTGCATAGACAAACTTTGTGTATGACAACAACGCTCAGGCATGGGAGGAAGGGGCTGGGCCCTTCTTATAGCCCAGGGTGCTCTGGGAACAATCAGCTCAATCTCCCACCTGCGTGCGCTTTGGCTTCTTAAGTCTGGACTGAGCTCGTGACCGCACTCTGGTGGTCACTGTAGGATCTATTTCCAGCATTTTTTTTTTGAATGTTGACGATTATGGCTAACAGTTAATGAAAACTGAAAATTTTGCGTCTCAGAAAATTAGAATATTGGGTAAACGTTGAAGATTGTAGACTCATGGTGTCACAATCTAATCAGCTAATCAACACAAAATACCTGCAAAGGTTTCCTAAGCCTTTAAATGGTTCAACAGTCTGGTTCAGTAGGCTACACAATCATTGGGAAGACTGCTGACTTGACAGTTGTCCAGAAGACAGTCATTGACACCCTCCACAAGGAGGGTAAGCCACAAAAGGACATTACTAAAGAAGCTGGCTGTTCACAGAGTGCTGTATCCAATCATATTAATGAAAAGTTGAGAGGAAGGAAAACATGCGGTAGAAAAAGGTGCACAAGCAACAGGGATAACCGCAGCCTTTAAAGGATTGTCAAGAAAAGGCCATTCAAGTATCTGGGGGAAGCAAGGAGTGGACTGCGGCTGGAGTCAGTGCTTCAAGAGCCACCACACACAGACTTATCCAGTACATGAGCTACAACTGTCACATTTCTTGAGACTACGTCAGAAGCGTCTTACCTGGGCTAAGGAGAAGAAGAAGGACTGGTCTGTTGCGCAGTGGTCCAAAGAAAGTATGTTTTGCATTTCATTTGGAAATCAAGGTCCCGGAGTCTGGAGAAAGAGTGGAGAGGCACTCAATCCAAGTTGCTTTCAGTCCAGTGTGAAATTTCCACAGTCAGTGATGGTTTGGGGAGACATGTCATCTGCTGGTATTGGTCCACTGTGTTATATTAAGTCGAGAGTCAACGCAGCCATCTACCAGAAAATTTCAGAGCACTTCATGCTTCCCTCTGCGGACAAGCTTTATGGAGATGCTGATTTAATTTTCCAGCAAGACTTGACACCTGCCCACACTGCCAAAAGTACCAATACCTGGTTTAATAACCACAGTATCACTGTGCTTGATTGGCCAGCAAAGTCGCCTGAACTAAACTCCATAGAGAATCTATAGTGTATTATCAAGAGGAAGATGAGAGACACCAGACTCAACACCTGGGCTTCCATAACACTTCAGCAGTGCCACATAGATGCAGTAATTCATGCAAAAGGAGCCCAGGGTTGCCAACCTCCACTTCAGAAATTTCTGGACAACTGAGCTAAAAATCACTGACAGACCCAAATTTTTACAGACAAATTACAAAATCATTTCCTGTGCACTGTTCCGTGTGCTAGGAGTGACTCACCAATTACAGCTCCGCTTGTAGCTTTCCCCCGCTAACTCAGGTGATGTTTTCTCTGATTAGAGATGTTCACTTTCCCTTCTTTTCTCCATCCGGCCCAGACGACTGTGCTGATTTATTATAGCCACGACTCGTATCTGCAGAATTTGACACAAACATGTTGGTTTCTCACTTTTTCAGCACCCTCCACACCTATATCCCATCCCAGTCTAAACAAACTCGTAACCCACAGTGCCCCAGACAGTAATAATGATCCCTCAGTGCTCGAGAAAATAAAAGTGCCCCCTCAGTAACCGTGCCCCCTGCAGATAGCACCACACACAGCCTGCCTTGTAAATAGCGCCACACAGCCTGCCTTGTAAATAGTGCCACACAGCCACCATTGTAGATAGCGCTACACAGCCCTCCTTGTAAAGAGCGCCACACAACCCCCCTTTGTAAAGAGCACCATACAGCCCCATTTCTAAATTGCGCCACACAGCCCCCCTTGTAAAGAGCGCCACACACAGCCCCCCGTCTAAAGAGTGCCACACAGCTCCCCCTTGAAAATAGCGCCACATTGCCCCTCTTGAAAATAGCACCACACAGCCCCCCCTTGAAAATTGCACCACAGCCCCCCTTGAACAAAGCACCACTGACCCCCTTGTAAATAGCACCACTGCCCCCCCTTGAAAATAGCACCACACAGCCACCCACCTTGAAAATAGCACCACACAGCTCCCCACCTTGAAAAAAAACCACACTGCAAACTGAGTGGAGAGCGTTAGTGGTAGCCTAACGCTCTCCGCTCTGCCTGACATAATTTACCGTTAGGAGGAGCCTAGGAGGTCAGGTCATGCAGCGGAGGCGTTCCACTTCTCAGTTACCTGACCTCATGTCGCTGACGTGCGGTCAGGTGACAGGTCAGATGACTGGCTTGGTCCACTCCCGGCACCGACCTCACTTGCCTGCGGCCGGCCTGCATAATTTCAGATTCTGCAGAAGTCAAGCGGAATCTGATTATATGCCCGGCTGCGGCCACTCCTCCTTTGCACTGTACATGTACATTTTGGCGCATGCACAGTGCAAAGTTCCGGGAAAATAAGGAAAAATCCTGGACGGTGCTTTTTTCTGCCGGACGCTACGCAAGACAGAAAAAAACACCTGTTTTTGTGGACTGTCCGTAAATTTACGGACGGTTGCCAACACTGAAGGAACCCCAACCAAGTATTGAGTGCATATACTGGGGGCCTGTATTTTATAAAAAATATCTCACTACATGTTTGAAAATGTCTCAAAATGGTTTATGTAAATGTTACGCAATGACTGACTTTGCATTAAAAAGAGTACAACATAACACAAGAGTATAAAGGATATGTACATATTTGTAAGCATTGTAAGCATTTTTTTTTTTATTAAAATGTAACTAAACCTTTAAAAAACTTTTGACATGTCATAGTAACATCATTTGGTGGACTACTGCGAGGATCTACGCTTTGTTTTTTTATTTTTTAAATAAAATGGTTAATGAGGGTCTTGTGGGGAATTCTTATTTCAATAAAAATTGTTTATCTTATGCCTATGTTTTTTTAATACTTTAATACTTTATTAAATACTTTATTTATTTAATACTGTGCCACTTTATTTATTTAATACTTTATTTAATACTGTGCCACTTTGTCTGATCGGCTTTTCTAAGAAAGCCTTGCGAGTGGTGTACAAGCTCATAGATTTTCTATTGAGTCCGCATACAGCTCACCCGGCTTTCTGAGGAAAGCCGACCAGAAAAGAAGCAGCACAGAGCTCACCCTTTTTAGCGATCGGTAGGGGGTCTCAGTGCTTGAACCTTCATGCATCAAAACGTGTGACATGTCATCATGACATGTCAAATGTTTTTTGACAGTTTATGTACCCTTCAAATGAATGTATTTTAAAATCACTTTCGTTAAATTTTTCTACTTTTTAAGATATAATGTCTGTATTCGGCACACATGGAGGCTGTATCGTTCTGCCAAAGCCGATTCCGTCAGTTCAGCTGAACTGACGGCTCAGCTGAAAGCTGGTCCTGTGTGTCTCTGACACACAGGATTCAGTTAACTACAATCACATCTAAGTTATGAAGAAAATTAAAACTGTTACAACATTATTTAGAAGAAGGGCTTATTGATACAAAAGTATTTACCTATTCACAACAGAAATCTCTAATGAATCACGTATTTTACGTGTTGCCCATAATTCACAAAAGATTAATGAAACCACCAGGGAGGCCCATAGTGTCCTGGACAATTTTCATTGTGTTCCCCCTTTCGAAATTGATGCAAAAAGTGCTGACACTAATGGTAAAAAACACCTGTTCTTTTCTTTTGGACACTTCCTTGTCCATGTCACTAATCCATGACCTGTAAGGGGTAGACTCTTTACACATTAATAGCCTTTACACTTCTATAGACCATATTTAATGCCTATCTGCTGTTCAAAATATGTTAGTAGTCACCATAAGGGACCAGAAAGAAAATGGTACTGACCAGGAATTACTTACTATTCCATGACACAAACTACGTTCAAAAAAGGGGTTCAGCGATAAACACCAATGTGCCCCCCCCATGTGAACTGCTATATGGCACACTTTGAGGATCGATATGTTTACTCCCATAATCTGTTTATTACGCGTCTGGAAGTGATATATAAAAAACATTTTCTGCATATGCAGAGCCCATTTGAGACATTGTTGCATTTTTTTACCTTCTTGAACTCAGTGTGGTCAGAATTACAGTTACAGAATCACGAGGTGGGGTGTGGACGCACTGGGCTGTACCGCGTAGTGGGATAGCAGCTGGCCAAACAAGTATGGTATAGAGTCTATAGTCCAGAAAAGGGTACCTAAGGCAATGTAGACAGTAGTAAGGCAGGCTCGGCTGGGACCAGGAACAGGTAGACGTCGGGCGTGGAGTAGTAAAACAGGCGTGGAGTTGCAGCACAACATGACAACAGCTCAGCACGGCAGTAGACCAGGATGGTATAGATCGGGCAACAGGATACAGGTACGGGAAACACCGGGAAGCTGGAAGACACTTAGGAGACCATTTGCAGGACAGACTAAGGGAAACAACATCAACAACGCTCAGGATAAGAAGGGCGGTGGCCGAGGATCAGAAGGGCAGTGACCCTCTTATAGTCCAGGAGTTCATGAGTTGACGATGGTGATTATCAGGTGCACGCGCTGGCCCTTTAAGAGCGTGCTCGATACCCGCAAGTGAGTGATGACGCCTCACAGGAGGACAATGCAGCACAGCAGCAGGACGTCAATCGCTGCGGTCATCAAGGGGTAAGTTAGAACGACAGACCGCGGCGATAGACGTTACATACAGTACACGGTGGATTATAATCTAAATCAGATTACTACTACAGCCAAGTTTAAGGACGCGGCAGTCGTCCGAAACGCGTAGGCCCCGAGGACACGCACCTCCACTTCTCACTTACCCAGGACTACATGCAACTGGACTTCCTTTTAATCCATTTCCATTAAACTTGGAACAGAAATTCCGTTTTAATTGCACCCAGCGCTGGATCCTACCTTCTTCCTTCCTCTCTTGCTAAATCAGATTACTTTTCTAGATACATGGGTCAGAAAAGACAAACAAGGCATCCTAACCCCCGATTTATTAACCAAAGAAACCGATTGAAATAATTTACTCTTATATTTTAGTAAACACCCGTGGAAAACAAAACTTTCTTTACCCAAGTCTCAATTGCATCAAGTAGCAAGGATACTAAGCACCCCGGACCAATAGGGGCTATCCGTCAAATATATTGACCAAACCAAAGGAAGTGGTAGTATCCAATCAAAGCAGATCCTCTTGCAATAAGATGCATAATCAAATTCCTTTTGTACATATCTACTGTATCTTTGTTTATAAACTTCACCACATCATCAGAAGTCACTAGCCTATTCTCCCTAAATGTCCCCCTGAGATTCTCGAGCTTTCAAACCCTCATTACAATTCTTTAAGAGAGTGAAAATCCCTAAGGATAAACTTGTCCGAGCAGATGAAGGCCCCATGGTTAAGTTTCCACAACAAACTTTCCTTAAAGCAAGAAGAAATCGGACATTTCAGAGAAAAATCAGAGAAACGTATTGGATTCATACTTTTCAATCACAAAACACCAAAGGCCTCAACAGAAATGAGGACTTAGCCTCTTTTTTGTAATAAATATATATGAATGTTATGAGGTATTTTACCTCTATTATTTTTATAACTATTATGTAATTTTTCAATTACAGGTGCGGTAGTTTGACCCAATCGCATTGGTCAACAGAGACAGCTAGTTCCTTCACGTCTAACACGTTTTGTGTACATGTATTCTATATTCTATATATATGTAGTGTATGCATATAATTGATGCATAGTTACTTTCCCCACTTTAATTATCTGTCACGGAGGGTCTGTGGACCCACTGGGCCGTACCGCCTTGGCGGTAAGGCAGCTGGCCAACAGGGCGCAAGTCTGAGTCTATAGGATATAGGGTACCTGTGGCAGCATGGACACTAGCTTGGCAGGAACTAGGCAGCAGGTAGACGTCAGGCGTGGGGAGGCAGACAAGCATGGTATCCAGCACAGCACGACAATAGCAAGCACGGCACTAGATCGGAATACAGGTACAGGATGTCATGTCTGTGGCTGCGGGCTGTCAGCTCCGTTCCTCCTCAGGAGAAGCCAGCGCTCGTGTCTACTCAGCAATGCCGGACCTCGTTCCTGACCACTGACCTGTGAGTACTCTGGACTATAAGAGGGGTCCAGCCCCCTAGTTCTATGCCTGAGCTTTGTTGTTGTATCCCTAGTCTGTCTTGCAAATGGCCCCCTAGTGTTTCCTGCTCCCAGTGTTTTCCTGTTTCCTGTTCCTGTATCCAGAATCTAGTGTTGTGCTTGCTGTAGCCGTGCTGTATTCTACGCCTGACCTGCCTCTCCACACCTGTCGTCCACCTGCTGCCAAGTTCCTGCCTAGCCTGCCTCGCTACTGTCTGAGCTGCCACAGGTACCCTATATGAACTATAGACTTTGACCTGCGTCCTGTTGGCCAGCTGCCTTACCGCCAAGACGGTACGGCACAGTGGGTCCACGAACCCCCCGTGACACAGGAACAAGAAAACACTAGGAGAAGGAAACACTAGGGGACCATTTGCATAGACAGACTAAGGGAAACACATCAACGCTCAGGCATAGAACTAGGGGGCTGGACCCCTCTTATAGTCCAGGGTACTCACTGGTCAAAGTTCGTCCATGAGGTCCGGTGCGCACGCTGCCCCTTTAAGAGTGGGCACGAGCGTGCGCGCGCACCCTACGGGATCCGGCAGAGGTGAGTGGATGCGAGCGCTGGCATCTCCTGAGGAGGAGGCTGGGGCCAGCGCTTGCCGACTCGTGGCTGCGGCTGTCAGGGGGAGGTTGTAGTTTCCAGGATATTCCCCGGTGATTTTGTAGCATTACTCTTGTAATATGTAATATGTAATATGTAATATGTAATATGTCAACTTTGACGTCTTATCTTTATCATAGACCAATGTATTTAGAAAAGGAAATCCTGCATAGATGCTATATAAATTACAGTATATTGTTTAATACAACATTAATAATTAGTCACAAGATGAATTGCAGCATTTGTGATCCATTTTCCTGACTATGTTAATATAATGTAATGGTACCCCTTGAAAAAGCTAACGGCGAAACACGCGTTGGGGCTCTGTGGTGGTGGTCTTGTTTCATTAGGGGCACATTATGCAGCACAGTGGTTGGTATTGATTCCTAGTATAACTTATGATGCATTTTCTTTGGGATGGCACTGATATGCAGTTTTTTACTGAGTGTATATTTCATGTCCTTGATGTAATATTTATAGTTATTGCAAGAATCATTCTGTGTTTGTGATATATGTAGATTATGATATGCTGTTCTGTGTACTGTGGTCCCCTCACCACCACCATGTTGGTTTAACCTGTTTGTAATTTTAGGTCTTGATGGCCATTGTGTTTTTTACTCTGGAGAATAAAAATAAAAATCTTTTGTATTAGGTTATTTTAGTATTTACATGGTAGTGTCTACATATATGTTTATAGGTATTGTATTTATGTATTGATATACGTAGATCATTATATAGGTTTTTGGCCTGTATTGATATAGGTATTGATATTGAAATACTGTTTTAACATTGAACTAGATGGCTTGATGAAGGTCAGTTTGACCGAAAACATTGCCAATGCTCTGATCTGCTAAGAAAAGTTGCGTGATCAAACTACTAATAAAACAATTAATTTTGCATTCAATGAGTGTGCAGACTTTCTAAATTCTATCAGACCAGATCATGGCTGTCTATTAGATAAACTCAAGTTTTGTTCTGTTTTACTTAGGGCATTTTCAGACAGATTTGCTGCAGATTTGTAATGTGGATTGTGCATGGCAAATCCGCAGCGATTATAAAGTGTAATACAAGTGGATGGGGTTTTCAAAACCCCATCCACATGTTGCGGAAAAATTGTGACGTGAAAGTAGAGCATACTACGGATTTTGCAATCTGAAGCATGCTCAGTTTGTTACATAGGCTGAAACCTGTGGGAAACCTGTTGCTAAATCCACAACAAAATTGATGCAGTTCAGTTTCTTGATTTAGGCCTCATTCACACGACAGGGTCCGAGTGTCGGCCGGGAAAATCGGCCGTTTTTGGCCGATTTTCCTGGCCGGTTTGCATCTGGTTTGCATCCGTTCCGATTCCGTTCCGGGCCGAGTTGCCGTTTTTACCGGCCGATTTGGACCCGATTTGCATCCGTTTTTTTCCCTGGCCGTTTTAAAATCGGATGAATTTCATTTAAATTTGTTGCCACACACAGCCCTTTGTAGATAATGCCACAGCCCCCCTGGTAGGTAATGCCACCCAGCCCCCTGTAGGTGATGCCACCCAGCCCCCTGTAGGTGATGCCACCCAGCCCCCTGTAGGTGATGCCACACAGCCCCCTGTAGGTGATGCCACACAGCCCCCTGCAGGCGATGCCACACAGCCCCCTGCAGGCGATGCCACCCACCCTGCCCCCTGTAGGTGATGCCACCCACCCTGCCCCCTGTAGGCGATGCCACCCTGCCCCCTGTAGGCGATGCCACCCTGCCCCCTGTAGCTGATGCCACCCACCCTGCCCCCTGTAGGTGATGCCACCCACCCTGCCCCCTGTAGCTGATGCCACCCACCCTGCCCCCTGTAGGTGATGCCACCCACCCTGCCCCCTGTAGGTGATGCCACCCACCCTGCCCCCTGTAGGTGATGCCACCCTGCCCCCTGTAGGTGATGCCACCCTGCCCCCTGTAGGCGATGCCACACAGCCCCCTGTAGGCGATGCCACACAGCCCCCTGTAGGCGATGCCACACAGCCCCCTCTAGGCGATGCCACACAGCCCCCTGTAGGCGATGCCACACAGCCCCCTGTAGGCGATGCCACCCTGACCCCTGTAGACGATGCCACCATGCCCCCTGTAGGTGATGCCACCCAGCCCCCTGTAGGTGATGCCACCCACCCTGCCCCCTGTAGGTGATGCCACCCACCCTGCCCCCTGTAGGTGATCCCACCAAGTCCCCTGTAGGTGATGCCACACAGCCCCCTGTAGGTTGCACCCATCCCCCCCCTTCCAGGAGAAGTCACTGATTTCAATGTCCATATATGGACAGTGTAGTCACTGACTTCTCCTGAAGAGGAATTCCCTGCCACAAGTCGGGAATTCCGCTTCAGAAGTGAGTGACGTCACTGTGTCCATATATGGACAGTGTAGTCACTCACTTCTCCTGTAGCGGAATCCCCGGCCATAGAGTCGGGGATTTCGCTGCAGAAGTGAGTCACTTCGCTGTGTCCATATATGGACAGTGTAGTCACTCACTTCTCCTGTAGCGGCATCCCCGGCCATAGAGTCGGGGATTCCGCTGCAGAAGTGCGTGACTTCGCTGTGTCCATATATGGACAGTGTAGTCACTCACTTCTCCTGTAGCGGCATCCCCGGCCATAGAGTCGGGGATTCCGCTGCAGAAGTGCGTGACTTCGCTGTGTCCATATATGGACAGTGTAGTCACTCACTTCTCCTGTAGCGGCATCCCCGGCCATAGAGTTGGGGATTCCGCTGCAGAATTGCGTGACTTCGCTGTGTCCATATATGGACAGTGTGGTCACTCACTTCTCCTGTAGCGGCATCCCCGGCCATAGAGTCGGTGATTCCGCTGCAGAAGTGCGTGACTTCGCTGTGTCCATATATGGACAGTGTAGTCACGCACCTCTCCTGTAGCGGAATCCCCAATCCCCGGCCGGGGATTGGGGATTCCGACTCCTACAGTGAGCAATAAAAGACCCTCCTCCTCCTCCTCACATGCACTCTGCACTGTGAGGAGGAGGAGAGAGAGTGTTTGAGCGACGGTAGACCCGGCCATCACTCGGGACACATTCCGGTGATGGGCGTGTATTACCCGGCCCCATAGACTTCTATGGGAGCCGGGCGGCCGGGCACCCGGCCGAAAATAGAGCATGTCCTATTTTTTGATGGCCGGTTTTCCCAGCCGTCAGAAAATCGGTCGTGTGAATAGCCCCATTAGGGGTCTATTATTCCTAATGCAGCCGGGTGCCGGCCGATTTATGAACGGCCGGCACCCGGCCGGGAAACCCTGTCGTGTGAATCCCGCCTAACTGTGATATTTGTGGCAAAATCCACATTGAAAATTGTTTGCCACGTCTGCACATACCTTTAAAGAGAATGACCTATTGCTCAAACCAAGTTTTATGTTAATTGTGATTTTTATGTTTGTGATTTTTTTTTTACATTTTCCATATCACTATTTAAAAAATATTGCAATTTTCACACTGTATTTCACATATTATTAACAATATTAATCATAATCTTTATATAGAAGAAAAACAAGTACAATTACAATTACTAAAAACAAATGAGATGAATGGACAAAGGTGCATGCTGATAAATACTTATAGTGGAGGCTGAAAATAGTGCCCCACATATAGCCCCCTGTAGATAGTGCCCCACATGTAGCCCCCCTGTACACAGTGCCCCACATATTGCCCACCCCTGTAGATAGTGCCCCACATATAGCCCCCTGTATATAGTGCCCCACATATAGCTTCCCCTGTATATGGTGTACCGCATATAGCTCCCCCTGTAGATAGTGCTCCACATATAGCCCACCCCTGTAGATCGTTCTCCACATATAGCCCACCCCTGTAGATAGTGTCCAACATATAGCCCACCCCTGTATATATTGCCTCGCAGATAGCTCCCCCTATAGTGCTCCACATATAGCCCACCCCTGTAGATAGTGCCTCGCAGATAGCTCCCCCTATAGTGCTCCACATATAGCTCACCCCTGTATATAGCCCCCTGTAGATATAGCCCACCCCTGTATATAGTGTCCAACATATAGCCCACTGCTGTAAATAGTGCCTCACATATAGCTCCCCTATAGATAGTGGTCCACATATAGTCCACCCCTGTATATGGTGCCTCACATATAGCTCCCCCTATTATGCTCCACATATAGCCTACCCCTGTATATAGCTTCCCCTGTAGAAATAGCCCACCACTGTATATAGTGTCCAACATATAGCCCACCCCTGTAGACAAAAGGACAAAGGTCCTTGCTGGTAAATGCTTAAAATCTAAATAAATAAATGTTTTGTACAGATCACATCTCAGCAGTCATCTCATTATCATCACAAGGCAGGATAACAATGAAAGGTTCCACCTCTATTATAAAAATGGAGGCACATAACACAATATCACACCACTGGCAATAGGCATTAGAAAAAGCTCTCTCTCTCACCCTCTGCACAGTGAACGCTGCACTTGTCACAGAGCATGTCCACTACACTTTCCCATAGAAGTCAATCATTTTTTAAGTTAGGGCCTGTTCACATCAGCGCTGTCTTCTGTTTAGGATTTCCGTTCATCTGCTCCATCAGAGGAGCAGATGAATGGAAAGCATTGCTTTGGTTTGCATCCCCATTGATTTCAATAGTATTTTTTTTTTGTTTCAATTTGCCTCCATTCTGCCAGGATTCCATTTTTTTTACACAAAAACAATAGTGCAATATTGCTTCAGTGAAAAAAAAGGAAACCTAGTGGAACGGAGGCCAATGGAAACCAACTGAAACAAAAACATACCATTTAAATCAATGGTGATGCAAACAGAAGCGATTCTTTCTGTTTGGCTTTCCATTCATCTGTTTCTCTGAAGGAACAGATGAATGGAAATCCTAAATGGAAGCCAGCTCTGATGTGAACAGGCCCTTACTCTTGGTATATGTGCGACATAGCATACTTCCATCCGTCACACAATTTTATGTTGCTTGTTGTGTAGCTAGGGTTCATGTGGACACATGTGGCTATGCCACGGGGCGTAGCCGGGGGGCAGGTGGGGCATGTGTAGCGGGCGCAACTAAGGGGGAAGGTGGGGGGCACCAGGGTCGCACCGTCCATGATGGCGACCTGATGCCTCTCTGAGGGGGCGGCGGCGCCACTGAAACCAGCTGCCGCCACCCCCTCTTGCACTATAATTGTACCTGTGTCTATAGGACGTAGATACAATTATAATTACATCACCGCGCCGCTTGCGTCTATGAAAGGCTCTGATTGGCAGGGCAGAATGACTTGCCCTGTCAATCAGGTCCTTTCAACGACGCAATCGGCGCGACTTGCGCCGCATGCATTGTTTGACCCCAGGAGACCTGCTCAGAAGGGGGCAGGTCTGCATTGTCACCGGACGGCGAGGGAACAGGATTAAGATGAGTGTGTCTTTTTTTTTTTTATCCTAATAAAAATGTGAGTGGCATTATCTACAGGGAGTGGGCTCTATTTACAGGGGTTGGCTTCATCTACAGGTGGTTGATATATACAGGGGTGGGCTATACAGTGGAGGAAATAAGTATTTGATCCCTTGCTGATTTTGTAAGTTTGCCCACTGTCAAAGTCATGAACAGTTTAGAATTTTTAGGCTAGGTTAATTTTACCAGTGAGAGATAGATTATATTTAAAAAAAAAAAGAAAATCACATTGTCAAAATTATATATATTTATTTGCATTGTGCACAGAGAAATAAGTATTTGATCCCCTAACAACCATTAAGAGTTCAGCCTCCTCCAGACCAGTTACACGCTCCAAATCAACTTGGTGCCTGCATTAAAGACAGCTGTCTTACATGGTCACCTGTAAAAAAGACTCCTGTCCACAGACTCAATTAATCAGTCTGACTCTAACCTCTACAACATGGGCAAGACCAAAGAGCTTTCTAAGGATGTCAGGGACAAGATCATAGACCTGCACAAGGCTGGAATGGGCTACAAAACCATAAGTAAGATGCTGGGTGAGAAGGAGACAACTGTTGGTGCAATAGTAAGAAAATGGAAGACATACAAAATGACTGTCAATCGACATCGATCTGGGGCTCCATGCAAAATCTCACCTCGTGGGGTATCCTTGATCCTGAGGAAGGTGAGAGCTCAGCCGAAAACTACACGGGGGGAACTTGTTAATGATCTCAAGGCAGCTGGGACCACAGTCACCAAAAAAACCATTGGTAACACGATACGCCGTAATGGATTAAAATCCTGCATTGCCCGCAAGGTCCCCCTGCTCAAGAAGGCACATGTACAGGCCTATCTGAAGTTTGCAAATGAACATCTGAATGATTCTGAGAGTGATTGGGAGAAGGTGCTGTGGTCAGATGAGACTAAAATTGAGCTCTTTGGCATTAACTCAACTCGCCGTGTTTGGAGGAAGAGAAATGCTGCCTATGACCCAAAGAACACCGTCCCCACTGTCAAGCATGGAGGTGGAAACATTATGTTTTGGGGGTGTTTCTCTGCTAAGGGCACAGGACTACTTCACCGCATCAATGGGAGAATGGATGGAGCCATGTACCGTCAAATACTGAGTGACAACCTCCTTCCCTCCACCAGGACATTAAAAATGGCTTGTGGCTGGGTCTTCCAGCACGACAATTACCCGAAACATACAGCCAAGGCAACAAAGGAGTGGCTCAAAAAGAAGCACATTAAGGTCATGGAGTGGCCTAGCCAGTCTTCAGACCTTAATCCCATCGAAAACTTATGGAGGGAGCTGAAGATCCGAGTTGCCAAGCGACAGCCTCGAAATCTTAATGATTTACAGATGATCTGCAAAGAGGAGTGGGCCAAAATTCCATCTAACATGTGTGCAAACCTCATCATCAACTACTAAAAATGTCTGACTGCTGTGCTTGCCAGCAAGGGTTTTGCCACCAAGTATTAAGTCTTGTTTGCCAAAGGGATCAAATACTTATTTCTCTGTGCACAATGCAAATAAATATATATAATTTTGACAATGTGATTTTTTTTTATTTTTTTTTATATAATCTATCTCTCACTGGTAAAATTAACCTAGCCTAAAAATTCTAGACTGTTCATGACTTTGACAGTGGGCAAACTTACAAAATCAGCAAGGGATCAAATACTTATTTCCTCCACTGTATGTGGAGAACTATAGGGGGAGCTATATGTGAGGCACTATATACAGGGTTGGGCTATATGTGGATCACTATAGGGCGAGATATTTGTAGGGCACTATCTACAGGGGTGGTGTAATGACGGGGTAGGGAAACAGGCAGGTGAGCCCTAATCTACCTGCCACTCAGTCCCTGCCTACTTGCATGGCCCGTCCAAGGTGACGGCGTACAACTGGGCGACGGTCCCTACGCTCAATATGTGTACGACAGACAAACAGACAAGGGTACACAGAAGCTAAAGGAAATGGGGCAGTTGTCCACGGCAACACTGTGAGCAACAGAGTAGTGAATGAGCCGAGTCAAACCAGGAGTGTACGAGGTACCAAACGCAGAGCAGGAACTTAGTCAGTAAAGCCAGGGTCAAAATGAAGCAAGGTCAATAATAATAGCAGGAGCAGCAGAGCCAGGAAACAGGAAAGAATCACAGGCAAAGACAAGCAGGAAATGAAGGTATAAATAGGCTGAGGGCGGGAGCTAGAACCGTCTGGCCAGGCTGTGATAGGTTCTCCTACTCCTGAGCCTACCAGCCTGAGTGGTAGCAGATCGAGTCACTCTATCAGACCTAGGAGCAGGTGCAGACTGATTAACCACGGGCGTCAACACCGAAGCTGTGTCTGGCAGATCCTTTACAGGTGGGCTATATGTTGGACACTATATACAGGGCTGAGCAATATCCACAGGGGGCTATATACAGGGGTGCGCTATATGTGGAGCACTATAGAGGGAGCTATATGTGAGGCACTATATACAGTGGTGGGCTATATGTGGACTACTATCTATAGAGGGAGCTCTATGTGAGGCACTATCTACAAGGGTGGGCTTTATGTTGGACACTATATACAGGGGTGGGCTATATATGAAGCACTATCTACAGGGGAGCTATATGTGGGGCACTATATACAGGGGAAGTTATATGTGGGGCACTATATACAGGGGGCTATGTGTGTGCCACTATCTACAGGTCTGGGCTATATGTGGGGCACTATGTACAGGGGGGCTACATGTGGGGCATGATCTACAGGGGGCTATATGTGGGGCACTATTTTCAGAGGGAGCTATATGTGGGGCACTATATACAGGGGGGGCTAAAGGTAGGGCACTATCTACAGAGGGGCTATATGTTGGCACAATCTACAGGGATAGCTATATGTGGGGAACTATCTACAGGGGGACTGTATGTGGGGCACTATCTACAGGGGCTCTACGGGGGTCACTATCTACAGGGGGATCTATGTCGGGCACTATCTACTGTGTGCTCTATGGAGTGCACAATCTACAGGGGGCACGGTGTGTGTGTCGGACACAGGGTATGGTGCTATTATAATTAGAGGTGCAGTGTATGGTGCTATTATATTTAGGGGCACAGTGTCTGGCACCATGAGAACTTTATCATCATTTATAGGTTCAGAAATGTTTGAAAAGTGAGAAGCTGAAGACATCTGAGCGGCAAACAGCAGAAATGGGCTGTGGCCGGGTGAAGTCGTCATAGTGGTCTGGACCGGATTGATAAAAAAAGAGAAAAAGAACTACTAGAATCTGACGTCACCTGTGAGTCACTTAATGTAAATGTTTATTCTGCCTCTAATCTGTACTGTAGTCACTCTTTGATCTGCAGCGAGATGATGGGTGGTATGATTTTTTTTGTGAAGCAGCATCTCCCAGCATATCCTTACCATTGTTTGGGCCATCTGTATTTGTGCTGGTGTTGTATTTATGCACTGAGCTTGGTTCTGGTATTGTATATATTTACTGAGCTTGCTTCTGGTACTGTGTGTGTGTATATATATATATATGTATATATATATATATATATATATATATATTGTGCTTGGTTCTTGTGCTGTATTTTTGTACTGAGCTTAGTTCTGGTGCCGTATATATGTATTGAGCTTGGTCCTGTTGCTGCATATATGTAATCAGCTTCGTTCTGGTGCTGTATATATGTATTGAGCTTGGTCCTGGTGCTGTATATTTGTAATGAGCTTGGTTCTGGTGTTGTATACAGAACTATATAGCTTGTAAAATGACAAATGGCTTTATGCTCGAATTACACCAAAAAAAAAATGTGGAAAAAAAATTACTCCTCATTGATTGGTGGAGAAAAAAACCTGGCGTAGGGGACGGAGATATCGGGAAAGAGGTTCAGGGGGGGGGGAGGCGCCAAACTGAATCTTTGCCCCGGGTGCTGGAGAACCTAGCTATGCCTCTGGGGTACGCTATGTTGCACAGATACCTGTGCGACATAGCATACTTCCATCTATCACACAATTTTATGTTGCTCGTTGTATAGCTAGAACTCATGTGGAGACATGGGCCTATGCTATATCTCACAGATACCTGTGCAACATAGCATACTTCCATCCATCACACAATTCTATCTTGCTCGTTGTATAGCTTGGGCTGATGTGGACACATGGGGCTCTGCTATGTCCCACAGATACCTGTATGTAGCTAGGTGTGTACGTAGCTAGGGCTAGACACCTTTCTTGTGAGTAGGTAGGGCATCATTTACGGAGCTAACATATTTTCTCTGTTTTCAGTCATAGAACTAGAGATAGTCATCAGGATGAGGGGGACTCCGATGAGACCCAGAGTCTCCAGTTGCCGGACCCTCCCAGCCTGCGCAACAGCCTCATGTACGGGACCTAGAAGTTACACCGGACCCAACAACTCACCCTACTCCACCTATACCAGGAGGCCGCAAGCGTGGTCATGCACAGCAGGAGACGAGGGACTTAATAGATGCCCAGGTACTGGCCCACGTGTCCTAAAGATCAGAGGAGATGGTGGAGGACAACTTTGGACACTTGGCCATGCATTTGAAGCAGGTACCCTGTGACCGGCTTCTGAATTGCGAGTCGGCCATACTTGGGGTCCTGCAGGTGTTCACCTCCAGTCCTGCACCGATGAAACTATAATGTCATAGAGATCCATCTGAACTCACACCTGCAAACTCCACAACCACCACCACCACCGAAGCGACCGCAGTACAGGGTTACAACCATGCTCCTCAGGTCCTGTGCTCCCAGGATAGGCCTATGTTCCAGACCTCCAGCCCCTCTTATTCATATGGGCAATTTTCTAATTACCCACACTCCACAGAAGGGCAGGGTGGTGACCAGCATGGAGCTAGTGAACCTGGTGCTGCATTCCAGTTTGAACTATAATTTCATTTTTGGTTATTTATTTTTGTAAATTGTTTTTCTTTTGTTATAATTTTTTTTTTGTTAATTTTCAATTTTTTTTTGTTCTGTTATGTGTACGTCTACTGTAAATAGAATATTTGTTTATATGTGAGTTGTATGTATGTATAGTTATGTGTTCTGTACATGGAATGTATGGATACACATTCTGTGTGTTTAATGTAGGGGTATGTGTGCTGTATGTAGAATGTATACAGGCTTTAACCCCTTCCCGACATTTGCCGTACATGTACGTCATGGAAAGCATTGACTTCCCGCAAAATGCCGTACATGTACGTCAAATATTTGGCACCGACTCAGAAGCTGAGTCGGTGCCATCATCGTCGGATCTCAGCTGTATCTTACAGCTGACATCCGACTGTAACGGCGGGGACCGAAATTAGCTTCGATCCCCGCCATTAACCCCTTAAGTGCAGCGCTCAAACGCGATCGCTGCACTTAAGGTGTTTGCAGCTCATCGGAACCCCAGTAATGAAATTGCTGGGGTTCCGGTGGCTGCAATGGCAACCGGAGGCCTAATACTGGCCTCCCGGTCTGCCTAGCACCGAAGCCGGTCAAGATCCGCCCGGCGGCGGAGCCTGATCGGCTTCCGTAGCTGCCGGCAAGATGGCGCCGGGTCAGGAGCTGATCCGGCGTCATCAGCGGTGGAAGTCAGCTGTACTGTACAGCTGACATCCACCTGTAACGGCAGGTGGAAAGCGATTGCTGCATCGTAGCGGTTACTAGCAGATCGCCAGCCCTGACAGGCAATCGGGACTGGCGACTGCTGTTATGGCAACAGGAGACACAATGGTCTCCTGCTCTGCCATTACGGAAGCCGATTTAGGCCCCACCGGGAGGCGAAGCCTAATCGGCTTGCTGTCATTGAATGACTGACAGATCTAATACATTGCACTACATAGGTAGTGCAATGTATTAGAAAAAAAAAAATCTGACCGTTGCACCTTCAAGTCCCCTAGTGGAACTTGAAGAAAAGTGTAAAAAAAGTGTAAAAAAAAGTGCAAAAAATAAAAGTTTGAAAACAATAAAAGTTTCAAGTAATCAGATAAAACACAATCCCCCTTTTACTCTTATCAAGTCCTTTATTATTGAAAAATAATAATAAACCATATGTATTTGGTATCGCCACGACCGTAACGACCTGAGGTATCAAAATATTGTATTATTTATTGCACGCGGTGAACAGCGTAAAGAAAAACGTAAAAAACGTTACCAGAGTTTCTGTTTTTTAGTCACTTTGCCCTACAAATATTAGAATAAAAAGTGATCAAAAAGTCGCACGTATCCAAAAATTGTACCTATAAAAACTATAGCTCGTCCCGCAAAAAACAAGCCCTCATACACCTCCGTCGACAAAAAAATTAAAAAGTTATGGTTCTCACAACTTGGCGACAGAAAAAAAATACATTCTTTTTACAAAAGTAATTTTATTGTGAAAAAAGTTGTAAAACATAAAAAAATTCTATAAATTAGGTATCGCCGGAATCGTACTGACCCGCAGAATAAAGTTAACATGTAATTTATAACGCATGGTGAACGCTGTATAAAAAAAGCGAAAAAAGCTGTGCCAGAATTGCATTTTTTTGTTTACCTGGCATCCCAAAAAATAGGATAAAAGGTGATCAAAAAGTCACATGTACCCCAAAATGGTACCAATAATAACTACAGCTCATCCCGCAAAAAAACAGCCCTCATACCGCTACGTCTATGAAAAATAAAATTAGTTATGGCTCCAATAAGTCAGGAAATAAAAAAATATGCAGTTGTGCCCGAGGGGAACATTTCTTCAGTTTGAAGAGGCGATTTATCAAGGACCTAAAATTAGGGAACCAGGAAAGGGAGGGCCCAAACATATCCGCTGGAAGCGACGGTGCCCGTATTATACCAGGACAACACTTCACAGCAAAATTCCCCAAACTGCAAAGGTGCAGAGTGTGGATCAAAAGGGGGATAAGAAATTACACCATTTATCAGTGCGACACTGGCCTGTGCGGAAAGGATTGCTTCACAGCGTAACACACATCTATGGATTATTTTATTTTTTTCATACCACCTGACTATGCCCCTTATATACTCCGCCCCGCTTACATGTACCCCCACATTATAAAACACCAGCAATACTCAAACAAATTTAGTACCAAGCAAAATCCGCTCTCCAAAAGCCAAATGGTGCTCCCTCGGCTCTGAACCCTACAGCGTGCCCAAACAGCAGTTTCCTTCCACATATATGGCACCGTCATACCCGGGAGAACCCTTTTAGCAATTTTTGGGGTGTGTGTCTCCAGCGTCATAAGCTTGGCATGACATATTTGCCACTGAATGGCATATCTAGGGAAAAATATACATTTTTAATTTGCACCATCCGCAGTGCATTCATTTATGCAGTGGCGTAACTACCGCGGTAGCAGCAGTGGCGGCTGCTACGGGGCCCGGGGCTTGAGGGGGCCCGGTGGCGCCGCTAGCAGCCGTTATGGCTACTACAGCGGTAGCGCCGCTACTGTGGGGCCCGCGACGCCGAGCCTTACACAGGCCCTCTCATGCCTGTAGGTGTCGCTAGCACCGGAGGGGGCCCCAGTGCTAGCGGCAGCCAAATACATGTATTAGCACTGAATGGCCGGGCATGTTCCGTGCCTGACCATCCAGTGCCTTACAATGACACTGATTGGCTAGCGGCGCGATGACATCATCGCGCCGCTTCCATGCTTGGAAGGTGCTGATTGGCGGGGCAAGTCATTCTGCCCCGCCATTCGGCGTCATTGGAGGACGCTCGTTCAGCTCCTGCAGACATGCTCAGAAGAGAGCATGTCTGCATCGCCAGTGAACAGCGTGGGAACCGGCGAATGTGAGTATGTCAAGTTTTTTTTTTTCCCCTCATAAAAATGTGAATGGCATTATCTATAGTGGGGGGGGGGGTCATCTTTATGTGGGCTATTATATATAGGGGGTCTATATGTGGGGCAGTAGCTACAGGGGGGTCTATATGTGGGGCAGTAGCTACAGGGGGGTCTATATGTGGGGCAGTAGCTACAGGGGGGTCTATATGTGGGGTAGTAGCTACAGGGGGGTCTATATGTGGTTGTGTGGGCCATTATATACAGGGGGCTCTATATGTGGGCCATTATATACAGGGGGGTCTATATGTGGGGGTGGGGGCCACTATATACAGGGGGCTCTATATGTGGGCCATTATATACAGGGGGCTCTATATGTGGGCCACTATATACAGGTGGGGGTCTATATGTGGGCCACTATATACAGGGGGGTCTATATGTGGGCCACTATATACAGGGGGGTCTATATGTGGGACACTATATACAGGGGTGGGTTACCTGTGGGGCACTATATACAGGGGGGTCTATATGTGGAACACTATATACAGGGGTGGGTTACCTGTGGGGCACTAGCAACAGGGTGGCTATATGTAGTGCACAGTCTACAGGGGTGGGCTATATGTGGGACACTATATACAGGGGGAGCTATATGTGAGACACTATATACAGAGGTGGGCTATACGTGGAGCACTAACTATAGGGGAAGCTATATGTAGGGCAGCACGGTGGCTCAGTGGTTAGCACTATTGCCTTGCAGCTCTGGAGTCCATATGTGGGCACTATCTATAGGGGCTTCTATGTAGGTCACTATCTACAGGGGGCATGTTGTGTGTTTGTGACAGTTATATTTAGATGTGTTGAGAATTTTAACTTTGTTTATAGGAGCAGAAATGTTTTAAAAGTGAGAAGCTGAAGACATCTGAACGGAAAACTGCAGAAATGGGTCATGGCCGGGAGAAATCCATCATAGATGTCTGAACCGGAGGGAGAAGAAAAGAACTACAATCTGAGACGTCACCGGTGAGTCACTTAATGTAAATGTTTATTCTGCCTCTAATCAGTATTGTAGTCACTGTATGATCTGCAGCGAGATGATGGTGATAGGATTTTTTTTGTGAAACCGCATCTCCCAGCATATCCTTACCATTGTTCAGGCCATGCTGGGAGCTGTAGTTTTCCGCCGTACAAACCTATACGCAGTGGCGTAACTACCGCTATAGCAGCCGTAGCGACTTCTACAGAGCCTGCAGCATGAGGGGGCCCGTGCCACCCGCCGGCACGGCCCCCTCCCATGGCCGCAGGCTCCGCTAGCAGCCGCTATAGCTGCTACAGCGCGACGCCACTGAAGGGGTTGTTCCTACATAAGACATGTATCCCCTATCCACAGGATAGGGGATACATGTGTGATCGCTGGCAGGGATGAGGAGAACAGGGGACCAAAAGTCCCCCCTAAGTTCTCCATGACAAACCTCAGACTTCCGGGGTCTGTGTCGGCAGCTCCGTAGAAATGAATGGAGCGCCGGTCGCGCTTGTGCGCATGCGTGACTAGCGCTCCTTTCATTTTTATTGAACTGCGCAGACGCCGGAAGTCCGAGGTTAGTCATGGAGAACTTCGGGGGACTTTCGGTCCCCCGTTCTCCTTATCGCTGCCAGCGATCACACATGTATCCCCTATCCTGTGGATAGGGGATGCATGTCTTTTGTAGGACAAACTATAGGCCGTTTTTTTTTGGGGGGGGGGGGGCTATATGGCGTTATCTACAGAGGGGTTCTGTATGGCGTTATCTACAGGGGGGGCTGTATGGCGTTATCTACAGGGGGGCTGTATGGCGTTATCTACAGAGGGGGTCTGTATGGCGTTATCTACAGGGGGGCTGTATGGCGTTATCTGCAGGGGGCTGTGTATGGTGCTATCTATAGGGGGGCGCTGTGTGGTGGAATCTATAGGGAGGCACTATCTACAAGGGGGGGGGGGTTGTGTGATTCCCAGCAGAGGGGGGGCCCCAGTCAAAAGTTTGCTATGGGGCCCAGTCTTTCCTAGTTACGCCCCTGCATTTATGGAAAAGACCTGTGGGGTGAAAATGCTCACTACACCTCTTAATAAATGCCTTGAGGGGTGCAGTTTCCATAATGGGGTCACTTCTCAGGGGTTTATTTTTATTATTTCACATCTGAGCCTCTGCAGTTGTGAACCAATACTTTGTAAATCGCCAAATTAGGCCTCCACTCCGCATGGTACTCTTCACTCCTGAGCCCTGTCATATGTCCAGGCAAAAGATTAGGGCCACATGTAGGGTGTTTCTAAAACCGGGAAAAACCCCATAATAATTAGAGGGCTGTGTTGTTATGGTGGCACAAGCCGGGCACCACATATTGGCATATCTATGGAAGAAAATCCCATTTTCACTCTGCAACATCGAGTGCACACTAATTTCTACAAAACACCTGCAGGGTTAAAATGCTTACTACACCCCTTGGTAAATGCATTGAGGGGTGTCGTTTCCAAAATGGGGTCACTTCTGGGGGGTTTCCACTGTTTTGGGCCCACAGGCGCCCAGAAACCAATCCAGCAACATCTGCACTCCAAATGGCGGTCCTTTCCTTCTGAGCCCTGCCGTTTGCCCAAACAGCAGTTTATGACCACATATGGGGTATTGCCGTACTCGGGAGAAATTGCTTTACAAATTTTGGGTTCTTTTTTTCCTTTATTTGTTGAGAAAATGAAAAAATTTGCGCGAAAGCTACGTCTTATTGAAGAAAAAGGACTGTTTTTATTTTCACTGCCTAATTCTAATAAATTCTATGAAACATCTGTGGGGTCAAAATGCTTACTACACCCCTAGATGAATTCCTCAAGAGGTGTAGTTTCCTAAATGGAGTCCCTTTTTGGGCGTTTTCATTGTTTTGTCCCCTCAGGGGCTTTGCAAATGTGACATGGCCTCCGCAAACCATTCCTGCTAAATGTGATCTGAAAAAGCCAAATAGTGCTCTTTCCCTTCTAAGCCCTGCCGCGTGTCCAAACAGCCATTTATTACCACATGTGGGGTATTGTTTTACTCGGGAGAAATTGCTTTACAAATTTTGTGGTGCTTTTTCTCCTTCAGTCCTTCTGGAAATGAGAAAAAATTAGCTAAACCTAGATATTTTTTGAAAAAATGTTGATTATTATTTTCAGGGCCTACTTCCAATATTTTCTGCAAAAAAACTGTGGGGTCAAATCGCTCACTATACCCCTAGATAATTTCCTCAATGGGTGTAGTCTCCAAAATGGGGTCACTTGTGGGGGGTTTCCACTGTTTTGTCCCCTCAGGGGCTTCGTAAATGTGACATGGCCTCCGCAAACCATTCCTGCTAAATGTGGACTCCAAAAGCCAAATGGCGCTCTTTCCCTTCTAAGCCCTGCCGTGTGTCCAAACAGCCGTTTATTACCACATGCGGGGTATTGTTTTACTCGGGAGAAATTGCTTTACAAATTTTACAGTGCTTTTTCTCCTTCAGTCCTTGTGGAAATGAGAATAAATTAGCTAAACCTAAATTTTCTTTGAAAAAATTTAGATTATCATTTTCACAGCCTACTTCCAATAATTTATGCAAAAAACCTGTGGGGTCAAAACGCTCACTATACCCCTAGATAATTTCCTCAATGGGTGTAGTTTCCGAAATGGGGTCACTTGTGGGGGGTTTCCACTGTTTAGTCCCCTCAGGGGCTTTGTAAATGTGACATGGCCTCCGCAAACCATTCCTGCTAAATTTGAGCTCCAAAAGCCAAACGGCGCTCTTTCCCTTCTAAGCCCTGCCGTGTGTCCAAATATCCATTTATTACCACATGTGGGGTAGTGTTTTACTCGGGAGAAATTGCTTTACAAATTTTGCGATGCTTTTTCTCCTTTAGTCCTTGTGGAAATGAGAAAAAAAATCGCTAAACCTACATTTTCTTTGAAGAAATGTTGATTTTAATTTTCACGGCCTACTTCCAATAATTTCTGTAAAAAACCTGTGCGGTCAAAATGCTCACTACACCCCTAGATAATTTCCTTGAGGTGTCTAGTTTCCCAGATGGGGTCACTTTTGGGGGATTTTCACTGTTTTGGCACCGCAAGAGCCCTTCAAACCTGACATGGTGCCTAAAATATATTCTAACAAAAATAAGGCCCCAAAATCCACTAGGTGTTCCTTTACTTCTGAGGCCGGTGCTTCATTCCAGTAGCACGCTACGGCCACATGTGGGATATTTCCTAAAACGGCAGAAACTGGGCAACAAATATTGAGTTGCATTTCTCTGGTAAAACCTTCTGTGTTATAAAAAAAATTGTATTAAAAATTTATTTCTGCAAAAAAATATGAAATTTGTAAATTTCACCTCTACTTTGCTTTAATTCCTGTGAAATGTGTAAAGGGTTAAGACATTTTCTAAATGCTGTTTTGAATACTTTGAGGGGTGAAGTTTTTAAAATGGGGTGACTTTTTGGGGGTTTCTAATATATAAGGCCCTCAAAACCACTTCACAACTGAACTGGCCTCTGTAAAAATAGCCTTTTGAAATTTTCTTGAAAATGTGAGAAATTGCTGCTAAAGTTCTAAGCCTTGTGATGTCATAGAAAAATAAAAGGATGTTCAAAAAACGATGCCAATATAAAGTAGACATATGGGGGATGTTAATTAGCAACAATTTTGTGTGGTATAACTGCCTGTCTTACAAGCAGATACATTTAAATTGAGAAAAATGCTAATTTTTGCAATTTTTCACTATATTTTCGTGTTTTTCACAATTAAATACTGATTGTATCGACCAAATTTTACCACTATCTTAAAGTCCAATGTGTCATGAGAAAACAATCTCAGAATCGCCCGGATAGGTGAAAGCATTTCAACGTTATTACCACATGAAGTGAAACATGTCAGATTTGAAAAATGAGGCTCTGTCAGGAAGGTCAAAAGTGGCTAAAGAGGGAAGGGGTTAAAGGTGTTATCAGACATTCATGGCATTTGTGGATATGCCATAAATGTCCAAGATGGACAAACCCAATACCACACCACACTGACCACAGATTATTTTTTTCATTTTTGTTCTCACATATTTTAGTGTTTAGCATTGTTTTTTTACTCTTGTCTTCTTTTAAACTTTTTTCTTTTCTGCTCGTTTTTTTTGTTTACAACAAATTTTTTTATTTTTCCCCACATCACTAAACTTTAGATATAATCAACATACATGAGCTATTGGTTTATATTTCTAGACACAATACCTTTTCCCCTTAAAAAGTTTTTATTTTAATTATGTGTGGGAAATGGAAAAAAATAATAATTTTAAAAAATATATAAAAGGAAAAATTAACAAATTTGATTTAAAAAAAATGTAAAAAGGAAAAAAAAAAGAAAACATGTTTTTTTTAAAAAAATTATGAAAAAAATTATAAAAAAAGGGAGAAATAAAGGTATTTTTGCAGAAATACTTAAGCTCGCCACCCATGCCATATCCTCATTCTGTTGCGAGACCCTAACTAATAACTAAAACCAGGAACAACATAGGAATGACAACTGTCCATATCCAATTATCTACCGCCGTGGATTGCATCCATCTGCCAAGGAACCGCCCCAGCAGAGGATGCAAAGTAGTCCGCATAGAATTCCCAGGTCCAGTAGATCTAGGCAGTTGTCTCGGTTCTGGAAGGGTGAGCACGTTGGACTGAAGCCGTTCACCCATTCTGGAAGCCCTGAAGATGACAGTATCCGAAGAGCTCCCATAGGCCCCTATATCTACAATTACAAACCGGTAGTTGCTGTCAGCCAAGGCCAACAGCACTACCAAGAAATACTGCTTGTAATTGAAATATAGGGACTCTGAGTGAGACAGCTTCTTCACACGGATGTGTTTCACAACCAGCACACCAACACAGTTGGGAAACTGTGCATGTTGGTAGAAGCCTTTGGCAACTTGAAGCCAGTCTTGTGCCTTGGGCTGTGGCATCGCCGCTGCTCTCAGTCGTTCCAGATGACTTCGCAGATCGGACGGATGAGCTGCAAAATAGTGGAGGACCGCAGTAGAAACTCCAAATGTAGTGCTAGCAGTACCAGGGTGACATGGCGGCAATGGGCACAGGGGACAACTACAGTTATATACTACATGTAGCAGGGTGAGATGGCGGCAATGGACAAAGGGGACAATGGGAGTTCTTACCTGAGGATGACGATGAGCCGTTCCTCCGGAGAAATGCACTGTCGCATGTTGGCATCCTGGAAGGTAATTCTAGGATGTAGGTCCGACAGCAGACGGTCAAAGCTGGAAATTGACATGTGGTAGTAGTTGTGAAACTTGTCCGGGTGCTGCCGCAGAAAATGCCCTTTCCTGGGCCGTTTGGAGACAATGGGGTGAACCCAGTACCTCTTCCTCCTCTTCAGTTCTTCTTCCAGCATAGCTTGCTGTCCGAATTGCCGAGCTCGTCTAGCCAGTCCAAAAGAGCATGATCCACAGGTGTGTAGGGTATCCTTACAATGAAAGAAACGCCAGAAGCCAAAGCTACATCAGCTGAGGAATCCAACAGTGCTCTCACAAAGTACAAATGGCAGAGAAAATGGCGCCATGTGACCTTTTCAAGGGGTTTGGACATGTTGGTGACAAAATTTGTAGACTCCTGTTTTTTTTTTGCGCATCCGTAAATGCGGATGAACTACGGATGCACTACGAAGCGTATTGCAGACAGCGTGCCGAACATGCGAATGAGTTGCGGATAACTATGGATGATTACGGATCCGTATTTGCGGACAGTAAAAAACTTTACGGTCATGTGCATGAAGCCTAAGGCCCCATGCACACAAACGTGTTTTTGCGGCTGCAATTCAATTATATGGGTCCATGCACAGGGCCGTGGTTTCCACGGTCCGTGCATTGCCCAGGAGCCCGGACCGCAAAAAAAAGGACATGTCTTATTACGGCCGCGTTTTGCGTTCCAGGCTCATAGAAATGAATGCATGGCCCACGATTTGCGGGCGGCCCGTGGGTGACACTCCACGGCCCTCCAAGCCCAAAATCACGTGATTTTTTGGCGGTCTTTTTAAGCTGTTTAAACCCTGCTGGGTCCTCCAGCATCATATATGTTTCTTTGCCTGATGAATAGATCGGTCCGATCTCGTAATGCGTAGCATTCTTATCCATTAAACATATATCTTATTTAAACTTCTTGCATTGGATTGAATCCTTCAATTCCACAACAATTGTACAGCGCTGGAGAATTTTATCCACTTTTTTCTCCATTTATCTCGATCTACTGAGGGAGCCCTGACAGCCCATGCACGGATTTACCAGCTGCAGTCCTTTGAGACCATACAAGCTCTTCTGGGTGTTGTGCTCCTAGCACAACACCACAAGGTAAGCACAACCGCTTACCCCCGACCCTTTGTCACTTTAAACAAGAGATGATGCACGATGTGCGCCGGGTGTTTGTTTTTTTCTCTTCTTGTCTATAGATAATTTGTAAAGCATCCCTGTAAGGAACAACGCTTGTAAGGATCGCAAGATCCCACCCTTGGCCGCCTACTTGGATCTCTCATTTCTGTATACTGACTTCAGTTTCCTTCGAATTTTCAATCCCAGAGATCGATATCTTAACTCTGTCATAAAGACCAAAAAGAGCATGGAACATTTTAAACGCCGGAAGGAATCCAGAGACCGTTTAGTGATGCAGTACACATCAAGTACTATCTTTACCAATACTGCCACTTGTCTTTCCGATTTTACAGAGGAAGACTCTAAAGGCATGGCTAATAATTTCAATGACCTCGAGAACCATTTAAAAACGGAATTGCATCATCACATTGATGTTCTTTTCCTCAACATCTATCTAAATTAGAAAATTTCTCCTAGAAGTCTCAGAATGCCTTTTGAATCCTCCTTTAAAGATGACTCTTTTTTCACAGATGATTGGGAAAATTATATGGAGGAATGCTGCCGGGGCATGCTTGTAAAACTTCTGCACAAAAGAGAACGTTTGTGTGCAGACCTCACCATTGAAATAGAAACTTTGATATCTAGTTTACAGATTTACAACCATCAATCTGATTTTCACAACATCAACCTTAACATCACTAATAGAATATATAAACTAGAACAAGACATCATAGCAAAAAAAGCCATTAAACTTGCTAGAGATCGCTTAGATTATTTACAGCACCAAATTAGATCATGGCCAAAACCAGAAACAGTCCCGGCCAACACCAGCAATGAATCTAAGTCTGCCATTTCACCTCATCCCTCTCACCATATCCATTCAAAATCTCCCCATACCAATAAACCTTCTAGACCTAGAGCAAAAAATGGGCGTCCCTTTCTCAATAGTAAATACTATAAACAAAATATCTCCGTAGATAGAGGCTCCACCCCTACCCCGAGACGCCCCCATCAATCACACATCACTGCTGGATCCAATACATACCTCCAGGCCCACCATACCAATGACACCACAGTGAGTAGGCCACAATTTATCCCTAACAAAGAACCTCCATCTATACAAGGAAACTACAGTGAAAATCCCATCACTGGAATAGAAGATTCCTCTATCAATAACTCTATCAATAACTCTCTCTTTACGGTTCACAAAGTATCTCACACCAGTCCAGAATCTCCCTTACTATCCATGGAACCACCTCCCATCAATTTGGCCCTCAGCCCCTCCCCAACCATACCGATCCTCTTTGACAACACCATTGGCGATCAACCACATATAGTTCCATTTCTTACCCCTCTACTCCCTATTCCCACAAGTCAGTGTCTAGTCTCAGACATCCCCCCACCTCATAGCCCCAGTTTTTTAGGATTGGTTCATCCGGCCATATTAGGAACCACTCCCCACCCCAAACATCTTCCACCACCTTTGAACCACATTCCGCAGGGACCGCGTACAAAGACTTTTTTCTACCACAAAACAGAAAAAGAAAAAACAATATAGAGGAAGTAGAGGAGGCAAAAAGAAAAAAAGAATAATATCAGACATCCCTGAAATACAGATCCCCATTTTTAATCTTTCTCAATATCCATTAAAACCAGAAGAATCATCACTATTATAAAAAGGCCTCTCTTTTTGCCCAAATACATCTGCCAGAGGTTTTGATCTCTTCCTTGACCTACATCGATACACAAGAAAACTCACATTAAAAAGACATTTCCAAATATCAGCATCCAAACCTTCTACCTCCACTACCATGGATCCCATTCCCACGGATCCATTCACTCATACCAATTTAAAACCTCCTTCAAAATTTTATCCCACAGAAAACCAAGGTACTTTTATCACTACATTTCACCATTTAGTAGCCAAAGATCTCAGTGAACTGGAAACAGCGCTCATGTCCTCCAAAGATAATTTAACCAGACAAGAACGTAAAGCCATCCACAGTTTAAAAAATAATGACCAAATTGTGATACGGTCGGCCGACAAAGGGGGCGGCACCGTCATTCAGGACATAACTGATTACGAAAAAGAGGCTCTCCGCATTCTATCGGATGCCACCTATTATACCCCACTTAGCAATAATCCTAGTTCAACAATAATTGAGGAACTTAAGACCCTTATAAATACAGCCTATACTCAGTCTATTTTAAACAAACAGGAGAGAAATTACCTCCTTCCACGTAATACTCAAACCTCTTTTTTCTACCATCTTCCAAAAATCCATAAAGCCCTCATCGACCCGCCTGGCAGACCAATTATCTCAGGTATCCACTCACCAACTTGTCATCTGTCGCACTATTTGGATCTTCTTTTTCAGAAATATGTCATCAACCTCCCCAGTTACCTTAAAGGAACAGTGTCACCCAAATTTTTTTTTTTATATCAGTTTTATGTTAGGGTTTTATTAAAAACTTTTATATTTATTTGTGTGTTTGTGTGTTACTTTTTTCTATTTTTACACTTTTTCTTCCCTATGGGGGCTGCCATTTTTTTTTCCATTTCTGTATGTGTCGATTAACGATTAACGACACATACAGACATGGAATACGGCAGCTCCAGTCCCATAGGGACTGCGAACGGGGCCCGTTCCATCCACTTTGGTGTATGCCGTGTGTGTGGGAATGGCGCATGCGCCGCTCCCACACAGTCCGATTTGAAATGCGCGCCGTCCGGCGCCATTTTCCTGTGCACCGGAAGTCGCGGCCGGGCAGTAAGATTACTACTTCCGGTCGCGGCTTCCGGACTTGTACACATGGAGCAGCGGCAGCAGACGGAGCGGACGGACCGGAGGGAGCGGCGGCGACTGGAGCAGGTAAGTGATTTCTATGTATGTTCGTGTTTCAGTGTGTTTTACTAGTGTATGTAAACCTTCTACACTGTGTGTTAGCTCAAAAAATGGCGACACACAGTGTAGGAGGTTAGACCGTTCAAACCCCTCGTTTCTCCCGGCACTAGCCAGGATAAAGGAGGGGGGGATTCTGAGAGCTCACTAGAGCGAGGGATTTTGTCCCAATTTTGCAGCATAAAGCAATGTGGTTGCTTTACCACATGCATTGTTGCAATTTTGGGAAGTGCTCCATCTAGTGACCAGTGCTGGGAAATATTATAAATTTAATCCAATTTATAATATTTCCTGACTCGTGAAAAAAATAAAAAAAATTAGAACAATGTTTAATCACCTACACACTAATTGTTTAACTAAAAAAAAACAAACATGTTTTGCTGGCAACACATTCCCTTTAAAGACTCCACACAGCTCATCAGTGAACTTAAAATGATTAAACACACAACTGATATTATTTTTATTACTTTAGACGTTAGTGCCCTGTACAGTAACATTGACCATCATTTAGGCCTAACCAGTCTAAGAAAATTTCTAACAAAAGATCCATACATGAACCCCCTACAAACCAATTTCCTTTTAAAAAGTTTATTCTCAAGAATAACATATTCACTTTCAAACAATTACTATTTCACCAGGTAAAAGGTACAGCTATGGGGACCTGAGTGGCCCCCAGCTATGCCAATCTTTTCATGGGGGATTTAGAAGATTCATACATCTTGAACCACCCCTGGGCTAAACCAAATATACTGATGTACAAGAGGTACATTGATGATCTCTTCTTTCTATGGAAAGGAGATAAGGAGAAAGCTATACTCTTTTGTGAATCCCTAAACAATAACTCGTGGGGCCTCACTTTCACCAGCAATTGGAGTGATACGGCCATAGAATATCTGGTCTTGTTATTTCATTCACTAATCACCAATTTACAACAAAAACCTTCTTCAAAAAAGTAGATAAGAATAGCTATTTGGATTATAAAAGTGGAAATTTTTCAAAATGGATAAAGAACATACCATTTAGCCAATAAAAAAGAATCCGAAAAAATTGCACACTAGACAAAGATTTTGTCACTCAGTCAAGAATTCTAAAATCCCGATTCTGTGAAAAAGGCTACCCCAAGCAACTACTAGTAGAAGCTTTAAAAAAAACTTCCCAACTATCCCAAGAAGCTTGTTTAGCTCCTAAAAAATCCCCTTTCCTGACTCAGACCGCAACGCCAACTGCCAATAATCTAAATTTTATTACCACCTACAACAAAGCACATAAAAAAATCTGTGAAATTTTGAAGGGACACTGGCATGTTCTTGAATTGGATCCATATCTTAAATCAATTATACCTCACAAACCCACAATAACCTTCAAACGTGCCCCCACACTAAAAAGCATACTGGCACCCAGTAGAGTACGTCACTGGAATGAACATAAACCCTCTGAGAATAAAATTGGAGCATTGGGGAGCTACAAGTGTGGGGTAACAAAATGCCTTTGTTGCAACACCATTACCCACCAACTTACCAGTTTCAAATCAAATTCCACAGGAACTTCTTTCCCCATCAAAAATCGCCTCAACTGTAAATCATCTAATGTTATTTACCTAATCACTTGCACCTGTAAAAAACAGTATGTAGTTAGAACAATAGAACCCCTACACTGTCGCCTCAACAAACATAGGTCAAACTGTATGAAACAATTTATGCAGCACAGCATATCACGTCATTGCACTACCGAACATAAGGGAGATTTTAATTGTTTTTTGATTACTCCAATTGAACAAATAGACCCCTCCCTCAGTAACAGTTTTGAGAATTTATGTAAAAGGAAGATCTTCTGGATCTACAAACTAGACACCCTCAAACCTATGGGCCTCAATGAGGTCACTGAAACCATCATTTGACACCTGAAATTGTGTTAGAGGCAGTAACCCGTCTCCTTAGCAACCAGAGACGCCAACCCGTCTCCTGGCTTCCGAGCGTTAGCGCTCGATCTCCATAGCGACTTGAGACGCACATCCTGCGATCCCCGCTGTAAACAGCAGACACATATTCTGGAACATTCCTTAACTGTTAGTATGATATACAGTATCCCAAGCCTTTGAAATTGTAATCTTTGATCATACAGTTAGAAATGTCAATGACAGTAATACTGGCGGAATTTTTTAATAAATTTTTTAATTTTCAATTTTAACAATTTTTTAGTTCCACAAGCACAACGGCAAAAGCCCTCTCATGTTTCTCCTGCACTGAGCCACATACACTGTAGAACAGTAATAAAGTTCATGTGTACAGTCTATGTTTAGCACAAATTTTGGGTATTTGTTCAATTGCATTTGTTCTTAAAGTTTTTTTTTCTTTGACCTTTGACCCCAGAAACGTTCTTTTTTGGCGGTCTTTTTAAGCTATATAAACCCTGCTTGGTCCTCCAGCATCATGTATGTTTCTTTGCCTGATGAAGAGATCGGTCCGATCTCGTAACGCGTAGCATTCTTATCCATTAAACATATATCTTATTTAAACTCCTTGCCTTGGATTGAATCCTTCAATTCCACAACAATTGGACAGCGCTGGAGAATTTTATCCACTTTTTTCTCCATTTATCTCAATCTAATGAGGGAGCCCTGACTGCCCCTGCACGGATTTACCAGCTGCAGTTCTTTGAGACCATACAGGCACTTCTGGGTGTTGTGCTCCTAGCACAACACCACAAGGTAAGCACAACCGCTTACCCCCGACCCTTTGTCACTTTAAACAAGAGATGATGCACGATGTGCGCCGGGTGTTTGTTTTTTTCTCTTCTTGTCTATAGATAACGGGCACTGACGGTCACGGCCATGCTCCCATATAAAGTATGGGAACACAGTCCATAAAAATAACAAAATAGTACGTAACCTATCTTTTGCGGAGCTTTTCTACGGCACGGACACCTTCCCCTAAAAATACGGGAAGGTGTCCGTGGGCAATAGAAATGAATGGGTCTGTAATTATGGTCCGTAATAACGAACCGTAATTACGGATGAATTCTATAGTCATGTGCATGAATATTTATTTACTGGTAAAAATCTGGCATTCTCAGGTTACGTTATTGCTCCCATGCTGTTAAATTGCGGTGCAAAACTTTTTGACCTTCAGATTCAATTTTGTCCCAGCTATGTACTTTTATCTAATCTGCAATGCAAGGCTGTGCTGCTTGCTTTTAATATACAGTGCTCCACAATAATGATAGTTGTACAAAGACCTTTCCTGCTATGGTGTAGATGGTGGTGTAGATGCTGCTGACTTAATCATTCCATTACATTTTATGCCAAGGATTTATAAATACATGATACTATTCAAAGTGATAGTCATAAACCTAAAAGTATTATAGACATAGCATATTGCCTATATCTGCTTCATCAACAAGTTGATGAAGAACTGACATCAAAGTAATTCTGTCTCAACTATTGATGACTGCCGTTGTGCCTTTTTATGAGGTCATTAAGTGGCATTATTCTACAATACCGCCTTTGTATTGCCCTGCATATGTAGTAATGGTTTGTAATAACAGCTAGGGGAGAATACCTCCATAATTCAGCATGTAATAGAATTGTAGACCTCTGACCTTTCTTTTACAAATTTCATATGAATCAGTGTAATATAGAAGTGCGCATGAGCCCTTTTGTTATTCTCTCTTGTCACCGTTTCCACCTTCCTAACAATTATTATCTGGTCATCATGTCATTCATAAAAACCTGATATGTTTTGCTGAGTGGAATTAATGCATCAGCCATGGTATTGTATTTGCCCCTGCTATACCTCCATGGTGCTCAGAATTTCTCATGAAAAAAATTGGCTTCCGCCAACGTATGCTATGTTACGTAAAGTAATCTCCTCTGGAAGTATTTTTTTCCCACGGGGGGGGGGGGGGGGGGATACTGTGGCACAGGGATGTATGCAATGTCACCATAAGGAGCCAAATAGATATTGATACAGGCTTGTGCAGTGGACTATTATTGCAGACTGTGTGTCCCCTTATACTTTGTGCCAGAGGCCTTATTTGGCAACCACTATCACTTCTGCTGCATCGGAGACTCACAGAGTGACAATGGCCAGACCACAGAGGTATTACCTGAAGCATCAAGATATCACACCACAAAACATAATAGGACTCACCCTCTTGATATACAGCACACGTGCATGCATACTTTTAATTGCATACTATACACACATAGATCATATCAACAACAAGGGTTAACTGCTAATTGGTGAAATATAAAAAAAAAGTGATCAATTCCAACAGGTAGGCCAGTTGTGTTGTCAGAATGTGGCTTCACCAGAGGATCTCCCTGTTCACACAATAAAGAAGGCTTTTAATGTATGGTTGCATGAAATAAATCAGCAGTCGCTCAATAGCATTGGTTCTCAATCCATGCTACATGTACACTAAAAGGGTATGCTCTATGGGTTCAGAGGGTATGCGGCAAGCATCCACACGATGGTACTCTCTCAGGTTTTCAACGATTTTCCTATAACCGTTGGTTAGGCTTCGTTCACATCTGCATCAGGGCTGCATTCCAACGTTCCGTCTCAGCTTTCCATCGGAACGGAGCCCTGGCTGACACAAACTGAAACCAAAGGTTTCTGTTTTCATCACCATTGATTTCAATGGTGACGGATCCGGTGCCAATGGTTTCAGTTTGTGTCCGTTGTGCAAGGGTACCGTCATTTTGACGGTATGAATGCCATAGTTGAATATGGTATTCATCCCATCAAAACGACAGAACCCTTGCACAACGGAGACAAACTGAAACCATTGGCACCGGATCCATCACCATTGAAATCAATGGTGATAGTAACGGAAACCTTTAGTTTCAGTTTGTGTCAGTCAGGGATCCGTTATGATGGAAAGCTCTGACAAAATGTCGGAACGGAGCCCTGACGCAGATGTGAATATAACCTAATACCATCAAATCTTCTATAGCCCAGACACTTTTGAAAATATTTGCTTGGTTAATTACACCATAACGTCTCTTCCTCAGGACAATACAACATGATAATCAACATACACAGGCTAGTACAATATAAATTCTCTTAACCCCTTCCCGCTCCTTGACGTACTATTACGTCATGGCAGCTGTATCGTTCGCGCTCCATGCCGTAATAGTACGTCTCGGGAGTAACGGCCGTTTCGGCCGTCCTCCCGACACATACAGGAGCTGTGACGCTGCTGTCTTGTTCAGCAGCTGTCACAGCTCCTACAGCGGGGACCGATCGCTGTGTCCCCGCTGATCAACCCCTTAAAAGCCGCGTTCTATAGAGATCGCGGCTTTTTAGGGGTTAAGCTGCCATCGCCGGCCTGCTACACGATAGCGGCCGGTGATGGTGACTATGGCAACCGGACACCAAACAATGGCGTCCGGCTATGCCATAGACGGAAGCCTAGTGGGTCCTGACCGTCAGGACTCACTATGCTTGCTGTCAGTGAGTAGCTGACAGTTCTAATACACTGCACTACGCATGTAGTGCAGTGTATTAGAATAGCGATCAGGGCCTCCTGCTCTCATGTCCCCTAATGGGACAAAGTAATAAAGTTAAAAAAAAGTTAAAAAAAGATGTGTAAAAATAAGAAAATAAAATATTTAAAAGTAATAAAAGTAAAAATCCCCCTTTTTCCCTTATCAGTCCTTTATTATTAATAAAAATATATAAACAAACAAATAAACTATACATAATTGGTATTGCCGCGTCCGTAACGGCCTGAACTACAAAATTATTTGATTATTTATCCCGCACGGTGAACGCCGTAAAATAAAATAATAATAAACCGAACCACAATCACAATTCTTTGGTCACTTCACCTCCCAAAAAATGGAACAAAAAGAGATCAAAAAGTCGCATGTACCGAAAAATGGTACTGATCGAAACTACAGTTCGTTACGCAAAAAATAAGTCCTCGCATGGCTTTATTGATTGAAAAATAAAACAGTTATGGCTCTTAGAATAAGGTAACACAAAAAGTAAATGATTGTTTACAAAACGTATTTTATTGTGCAAACGCCATAAGACATTTAAAAAAACTATAAACATCTGGTATCGCCGTAAATGTATCGCCCCGCAGATTAAAGTGAATATGTCATTTATAGCGCACGGTGAACGCTGTAAAAAAAAACGAAAAAAAAACCAATAGTACAATTGCTGTTTTTTAGTCACCACGCCACCTAAAAATAGAATAAAAACTGATCAAAAAGCCGCATGCACCCCAAGAAAACTACAATGGATTCCTCAAGGGGTCTAGTTTCCAAATTGGGGTCACTTTTGGGGGGTTCCCAATGTTTTGGCACCACAAGACCTCTTCAAACCGGACATGGTGCCTAATAAAAAAGAGGCTTCAAAATCCACTACGTGCTCCTTTGCTTCGGAGGCCGGCGCTTCAGTCCATTACCGCCCGAGGGCCACATGTGGGATATTTCTCAAAACTGCAGAATCTGGGCAATACGTATTAAGTTGCGTTTCACTGATAAATCCTTTTGTGTTATAAAAAAAAATGGTATAAAGAGGATTTTCTGACAAAAAAAAAATTTACATTTCACCTCTACTTTGCTCTAAATTTTTGTGAAACACCTAAAGGGTTCATAAACTTTCTACATGCTGTTGTGAATACTTTGAGGGGTCTAGTTTCTAAAATGGGGTATTTGATAGGGGTTTCTAATATATGGGCCCCTCAAAGCAACTTCAGAACTGAACTGGAACCTAAAAAAATAAATAAATGAAGCAATACTTCGCTTCTTACATTATACTGATAATGAGCCGTGCCCACCCCGAGATGACCCCAGTTTTGACCGTTTGTATAAACGGAGACCCCTATTAGACCGTTCCAGTGCCCGGTTTTCCTAAGCATACACTCCCGAGAAGTGTATTTCTATTGATGAGTCCCTGGTACATTTTAAAGGGAGGGTTCAATTCCGCGAGTACCTGCCGGGTAAGAGGGCAAGGTATGGCGTGAAGATGTATAAGCTGTGAGAGTGCATAAGGGTATACCTACAGGTTTAGGATATATGAAGGAAAGGCCACCCCCAAACCAGACTGCATCCTGGACTGCAATAGGTACATGGGAGGGATGGACTTGTAAGATCAAGCCCTGAAGCCCTACAGCGCCATGCGGTGTGGTATAAGAAGCTGGCCGGGCACATCATACCGATGGCTTTGTACAATGCGTACATGCTACGTCGATGTGCAGGCCAGACGGGAACTTTCCTGGAATTTCAAGAGGTGATTATCAAGAACCTAATCTTTAGGGGCCAAGAAGGGGGGCACCCAGTACTTCTGGAAGCGGGGCCACACGCATCGTACCAGGGCAACACTTTCCAGGAGAAGTTCCCCAAACTGGCAAGAAGGGAAAAAGTCAAAAGAGGTGCAAAGTCTGCTATAAGAGGGCGATAATGGATGACACAATATATCAATGTGACACGTGTCCCGAATAACCAGAGCTCTGTATGAAAGTGTTTTAAAATTTATCATACATCCCTTGGTTTATAATTTACCCCAGTTTTACTTACCCTGATGCACTCCGCACAGCTTATCCCCCCTCGCCTTTCCCCTCTGAGCCCTTCTGTGTGTCCAGGCAGCTGATAACAGCCACATGTAGGGTATTGCCGGGAGAACCCACATTACAGTTTATGGGGTGTAGGTCTCCGGTCAAAATGCTCACTACACCTCTAAATGAATGCCTTAAGGGTGTAGTTTTTAAAACGGGGTCACTTCTTGCGGGTTTCAACTGTACTGGTACCTCAGGGGCTTCTGCATACATGACTGCGCACTAGAAAATCCCCAGTAGGCCAAATGGTGGTCCTTTCCTTCTGAGCCCTCCCATGGGCCCAAACGGCAGTTTATCACAACAAATGGGGTATTGCGGCACTCAGAACAAATTGCGCAACAGAATGGGGTATTTTGTTTCTTGTGAAAATAAGAAATTTTCAGCCAAAACTACATATTATTTGAAAAAAATAATTTTGTTTTCATTCCCAGCCCAATTCAAATAAGTTCTGTGAAAAAACTATGGGGTAAAAATGGTCACAACACCCAGAAATGAATTCCTTGAGGGGTGTAGTTTCCAAAATGGGGTCATTTGTGGTTGGTTTCTATTGCTTTGCAACCTCTGGGGCTCTGCAAATGTGACATGGCACCCGAAAACCAATCCAGCAAAATCTGTACTCCAAAGAACACACAGCGCTCCTTACATTCTGAGCCCTCCCATGGGCCCAAACGGCAGTTTATCACCACAAATGGGGTATTGCCGCACTCAGGACAAATTGGGCAACAAAATGGAGTATTTTATTTCTTGTGAAAATAAGAATTTTTGAGGTAAAATGACATATTATTGGAAAAAATATATTTTTTTTAAATTCCCAGCCCAATTCAAATAAGTTCTGTGAAGAAACTATGGAGTCTAAATGGTCACATTACCCATAAATGAATTCCTTGAGGGGTGTAGTTTCCAAAATGGGGTGACTTCTGGTGGGTTTCCATTGCTTTGATACCTCTGGGGCTCTGCAAATGTGACATGGCACCCGAAAACCAATCCAGCAAAATCTGTACTCCAAAGAACACACAGCGCTCCTTTCCTTCTGAGCCCTCCCATGGGCCCAAACGGCAGTTTATCACCACAAATGGGGTATTGCCGCACTCAGGACAAATTGGGCAACAAAATGGAGTATTTTATTTCTTGTGAAAATAAGAATTTTTGAGCTAAAATGACATATTATTGGAAAAAATATATATTTTTTTAATTCCCAGCCCAATTCAAATAAGTTCTGTGAAGAAACTATGGAGTCTAAATGGTCACATTACCCATAAATGAATTCATTGAGGGGTGTAGTTTCCAAAATGGGGTCACTTCTGGTGGGTTTCCATTGCTTTGATACCTCTGGGGCTCTGCAAATGTGACATGGCACCCGAAAACCAAACCAGCAAAATCTGTACTCCAAAGAACACACAGCGCTCCTTCCCTTCTGAGGCCTCCCATGGGCCCAAACGGCAGTTTATTGCCACAAATGGGGTATTGATGCACTCAGGAGAAATTGGGCAACAAAATTGAGTATTTTGTTCCCTGTGAAAATAAGAAATTTTGGTAAAAAATTACATCTTATTGGAAAAAATGTCATTTTTTTAATGTCACAGCCCAATTGAAATAGGTGCTGTGAAAAAACTGTGTGGTCAAAATGCTAACAACAACCATAAATGAAATCCTTGAGGGGTGTAGTTTCCAAAATGGGGTCACTTTTGTTAAGTTTCCATTGCTTTGATACCTCTGAGGCTCTGCAAATGCGACATGGCACCCGAAAACCAATCCAACAAAATCTTGACTCCAACAAACATATAGCGCTCCTTTCCTTCTGAGCCCTCCCATGGGCCCAAACGGCAGTTTATTCCCACAAATGGGGTATTGCCACACTAAGGACAAATTGGGCAACAAAATGGGGTATTTTGTTCCCTGTGAAAATAATAAATTTTGATCACAAATGACATTTTATTTGAAAAAATGACATTTTTTTCATTTCAGAGCCCAATTCAAATACGTGCTGTGAAAAAACTGTGCTGTCAAAATGGTAACAACAACCCTAAATGAATTCCTTGAGGGGTGTAGTTTCCAAAATGGGGTCACTATTGGGGGATTCCTACTGTTTTGACACCTCAACACCTCTTCAAACCTGGCATGCTGCCTAAAATATATTCTAATAAAAAAGAGGACTCAAAATGCACTAGGTGCTTCTTTGCTTCTAGGGCTTGTGTTTTAGTCCACGAGCGCAGTAGGGCCACATGTGGGACATTTCTAAAAACTGCAGAATCTGGACAATACATATTTAGTAGTGTTTCTCTGGTAAAACCTTCTGTGTTTCAGAAAAAAAAATGAATAAAATTGAAATTCAGCAAGAAAAATGAAATTTGCAAATTTCACCTCCACTTTGCTTTAATTCCTGTGAAATGCCTGAAGGGTTAAAAAACGTTCTAACTGCTGTTTTGAATACTTTGAGGGGTCTAGTTTTTAAAATGGGGTGTTTTATCAGGGTTTCTAATACATAGGCCCCACAAAGCCACTTCAGAACTCAAGAGGTACCTTAAAAAAAAGGCTTTTGAAATTTTATTAAAAATATGAGAAATTGCTGTTTATGTTCTAAGCCTTGTAACGTCCAAGAAAAATAAAAGAATGTTCAAAAAACGATGCCAATCTAAAGTAGACATATGGGAAATGTGAACTAGTAACTATTTTGGGTGGTATAACCGTCTGTTTTACAAGCAGATGCATTTAAATTCTGAAAAATGCAATTTTTTCAAAATTTTTTCAAAATTTTGCAATTTTTCACAAATAAAGACTGAATATATCGACCAAATTTTACCACGAACATGAAGCCCAAAGTGTCACGAGAAAACAATCTCAGAATCGCTTGGATAGGTTTAAGCATTCCGACGTTATTACCACATAAAGTGAAATATGTCAGATTTGAAAAATGGGCTCTGAGCCTTAAGGCCAAAACTAGGCTGCGTCCTTAAGGGGTTAAAGGAGCCAAAATCGAGTGGGTAAAGAAAGTGGAGCAGCTGAGTAAAAGACACCAATTATTTTGTTTTGCATAAACAAATGAATAAATAAATGATACATGTTTTGTACGTATTCTGCTGAAAATATAATAATCCTAATTTATAAAATGTTTTTCACAAGTGGAGGGTCAGTAGAAATCTTTTAGGGAAAGAGATTTTGCTCTCCTAAATGCGGGATAGTGATGGCTAAATATAAGAGATCAGATTTCCTTTCCCAAAAGATTGCTTCACCACCTCCAGAAACAAAGGAAACAAACAGCCACAAAAATGACTACATAAAATATCTCTCATTCAACTATATGCAAAGTTCTACATGAAAACTGGTCATTCTCACCATTGTGCACAGTGAAAAGTCTCCAAAAGACCACCTCTATAAGAAGATCACCACCTTATCCTGACCGAATTTACTGTGACAGATTTTCAGTTCCACCACACAGTATACATTGCTTACTTCCCATCAACTTTTCAGTGCAATTTTGGGTTGTCATCTCAAAGTGGTTTCACTGTATATCAATTCACAAAGAAAACTTTGATACCCTTTCAATAATGCCAATTGACTGTATTGCGTCTACAGTATCCACTCACTTTGAAACTTCTAAAAAGTGTATATTTGTAAATTAATTACGCATGTTCTAGGTGACGTTTATGAGGTCTCAAAAATTATGCAACTGGGTCCTAGAGCCTAAGGGGGCCCAATAGGTCTCTTGTCCTCTTATGAGGAGACCAGTACAATAAATTATGTCTATTAGTCATGAGGTTTTACATCATATTTTTTTTTATTGCGGCCCAATAGCCTAAAGTGATGTGATGTGATGTGTCTGGGACCACATAAACACCTTCACAATATACCAGTCCTTCTCAATGAATTAGAATATAATCAAAAAGTTAATTTATTTCAGTAATTCAATTCAAAAAGTGAAACTCATATATTACATAGATTTATTACACACAGAGTGAGGTTCCGTTGCTTCGTTCTTCCACGGAAAACTCGGACGAACCAATGCAACTCGGGGCCTCCGTGTCTCCCCAACAATGTAGAGAGCTCCGCAGGAAGAATGGTCTCTGCTTCTACTGTGGGGATGACAAGCATCAAGTGAACAACTGTCCTAGGTCTAAGAATAAGCAGCCAGAAAACTTCCGCGCCTAAATGACCACCGGGGAAGTCGCTTGGGCGCACAGGTATTTCCCTTAAATATGAAACCTAATAAGATCTTGCTTCCCTTTCAGGTCTCTTTTGAGGGTAGGTGCCTTCGTGGATTCAGGGTCTTCTGCTAATATTATGTCTGTGGAATTTGCTATGTCTCTAGCTATGCATTAATTGATTTGCCTAAACCTGTCCCGGTAGTGGGTATCGACTCCACTCCACTTGCTAATGGTTATTTTACGCAACATACCCCTGTTTTTGAACTCATTATTGGCTCCATTCATTTGGAGCAGTGCTCTGTACTGGTGATGCAGGGATTATCGTCCGATTTGGTTTTAGGCCTTCCCTGGTTGCAGATGCATAATCCCACGTTTAACTGGAATACTGGGGATCTACTAAATGGGGTAATGAATGCATGACGTCCTGTTTTTCTGTTAATTTTATTTCTCTCCCTGAGGAGGTGAACACTCTACCTGAGTTTATTCAGGACTTCGCTGATGTTTTTTCTAAAAAGGCCTCCGAAGTGTTACCTCCTCATAGAGAATACGATTGCGCAATCGATTTGGTACCAGGAGCTAAACTCCCTAAGGGTAGGATATTTAATCTCTCTTGTCCCGAACGTGAGGCCATGAGAGAATATATCCAGGAATGCCTGGCCAAGGGTTACATTCGCCCCTCTACTTCTCCGGTAGGTGCTGGCTTCTTCTTCGTAGGGAAGAAGGATGGTGGTCTTAGGCCGTGCATCGATTACCAAAACTTGAATAAGGTCAATGTAAGGAACCAGTATCCCCTTCCTTTGATTCCTGATCTCTTCAATCAGGTTCAGGGTGCCCAATGGTTCTCTAAGTTTGATCTTCAGGGGGCTTATAACCTTATCCGAATCAGAGAAGGGGAAGAGTGGAAGACTGAGTTTAACACACCCGAAGGTCATTTCGATTACCTCGTCATGCCCTTTGGGTTGTGTAATGTTCCTGGGGTCTTCCAGAATTTCATAAATGAGATTTTAAGAGACTACCTGGGGCTATTTCTTGTAGCGTACTTGTGTTTTCCAAGGACTGGTCCTCCCACATTGAGCATGTCAGGAAGGTGCTCCAAACCCTTCGGGAAAACAAACTCTTTGCTAAATCCGAAAAATGTGTGTTTGGGGTGCAGGAGATACCATTTTTGGAACAAATCATCACTCCTAATGAATTCCGCATGGACCCTGCCAAGGTTCAGGCTGTGGCTGAATGGGTCCAACCTGCCTCCCTGAAGGCGTTACAGTGCTTCCTGGGGTTTGCTAATTATTACAGGAGAATTATTGCTAACTTCTCGGTCATCGCTAAGCCTCTTACGGATCTTACTCGCAAAGGTGCTGATCTCCTCCACTGGCCTCCGGAGGCGGTCCAGGCTTTTGAGATCCTTAAGAAGTGATTTATCTCTGACCCAGTGCTGATTCAGCCTAACCAAATGGAGCCATTCATCGTGGAGGTTGACGCCTCTGAGGTGGGAGTGGGTGCTGTCTTGTCCCAGGGTACCAGGTCCCTCACCCATCTCCGTCCCTGTGCCTACTTCTCCAGGAAGTTCTCGCCCACTGAGAGTAACTATGACGTGGGCAACCGCAAACTCTTAGATATTAAATGGGCATTTGAAGAGTGGCGCCACTTCTTGGAGGGGGCTAGGCACCAGGTAACGGTCCTCACCAACCACAAGAATCTGGTTTTCCTAGAATCTGCCCGGAGGCTAAATCCGAGACAAGCTCAATGGGTGTTGTTTTTTACTAGATTCAACTTTGTGGTCACCTATAAGGCTGGGTCTAAAAATATTAAATCTGATTCACTGTCGCGTAGCTTCATGGCCAGCCCTCCTTCGGAGGAAGATCCTGCTTGTGTTTTGCCCCCAGGTATAATCATTTCCTCTGTTGATTCTGACTTAGTCTCCGAAATTGCGGCTGATCAAGGTTCAGCTCCCGGGAACCTTCCTGAGAACAAACTGTTTGTTCCCCTGCAATTCCGGCTAAGGGTACTCAGGGAAAATCATGACTCTGCACTATCCTGCCATCCAGGCATTCTGGGTACCAAGCACCTCATTGCTAGAAACTATTGGAGGCCTGGGTTGCCTAAAGACGTTAAGGCCTACGTCGCCGCTTGTGAAATTTGTGCTAGGTCCAAGACTCCCAGGTCCCGACCAGCGGGCTTACTATGTTCTTTGCCCATTCCCCAGAGACCTTGGACCCATATCTCCATGGATTTTATCACCGATCTGCCTCCATCTCAAGGCAAGTCGGGGGTGCGGGTTGTAGTAGACCACTTCAGTAAGATGTGCCACTTTGTGCCCCTCAAGAAACTACCCAATGCCAAGACGTTAGCTACCTTGTTTGTCAAACACATCCTGCGTCTCCATGGGGTTCCTGTCAATATTGTTTCTGACAGAGGGGTACAATTTGTTTCATTGTTTTGGAGAGCTTTCTGTAAAAAGTTGGAGATTGATCTGTCCTTCTCCTTGGCCTTCCATCCTGAAACTAATGGCCAAACTGAGAGGACTAATCAGTCTCTAGAACAATATTTAAGGGGTTTTATCTCTGACTGTCAATATGATTGGGTCTCCTTCATTCCCCTCGCCTAATTTTCCCTTAATAACCGGGTCAGTATCTCGTCAGGGGTCTCCCCCTTTTTCTGTAATTTTGGGTTTAATCCACGGTTCTCCTCCGTTTCACCTGGTGGTTCCAACAATCCCGAGGTAGATATCATTCATCGGGAACTGTGCACAGTCTGGGCCCAGGTTCAGAAGAACCTAGAGGCGTCCCAGAGCATACAAAAGACTCAGACTCAGGCGCCGCAATGCATTGTTATTGTGGATGCGAGCGGCGCCAAATACCAGTAAGAAGGCAGTGACGGGACCGTTCAGCTCGTTGTGGGAACGTGTTAGATGAGTTTTTGAAAATAATTTTTATCTGCTCATCTCTGCAATCTGCCGCCACGCACCATGGACGGCTATAGTTAATTTAAGCAGGTGGGCGGCGTAAAGCAACCGGCGGCCGAGTGGGCCCCTACAAGAGCAGTGGGACCCGGCACTTGCCCGGGTTCGCCTGGTGCTGACGCCGGCCCTGTCCCTATCTTACATAAAACAAAAAAAAACACACATATTAGGTATCTACATGACCATAATAACCAGAAGAATTAATTTAACAGGTTATTTAGTGTGAAATGTGAACGGGATAAAAAATAAATAAGAAAAACATTGCCTAGAATTACTTTTTTCTATATTCAAATTAAATAAAAATTTTCTACCCCCAAACTGTGAAAAAAAATACTATTTCTCCCACATAAAACGAGGCCTCAAACAGCCACGTAAAGAAAAAAAATAAAAAAAAATTATGGCTCCTGAAATGCAGAGGGAAAAACAGAAAAATGTATCTGGTCATTAAGGCCTTTTCAGGACCAGTCATTAAGGGGTTAATGATTTTTTTAAAAGAAGAAACCCTTTCATTAAAGTCTCTAATCATTCCGTCCAATGCACTCCCCAGCCTTTTATCATTATCCACAATACATCTTGCGTGCAGCATCTGGCTATACGGTAATGATTTAACCATCTTTCAAGACTGACAACTACTGAACCTCAGTAAGTTGTTCCTGTCAGTACTTTTAGTCAATTACTCTGTCTTTTTATTACCCTTAATACTGGATACTCTTGTATCTAGAAATTGTATGCTATTTGTTGAATGCACCAAGTAAATAATATGTCTGGGTCTACAGATTTAAAAAAAACATGAATATCAACTCAGATCTTGACCAAATTAAGAAGACTTTATTGATGTATCACCACCACCTTAATACTTTGTTGACGTCATGGGACACATAGATAGACGCCTCCTCCTTATGTGCAACAAAGATCTTTACATAATGAGGTGAGACATTTGAGCCCATTGCAGTCACTTTAACTTGGGCATATAAATCGTAGACAAATAAAAATTGATTACATGTTAACACCAGATCTAGTTACACAATAAGGAAATGCTGACATTCATTTGAATAATCAGATTGGTCAGTTCTCTTTTGGCCACAGCTATGCCTCTGGAGTGACTGATAGGTGTATATAGGCTACAATATCAAAATTCGTCAAAATAGCCTAATTCAGTAAGTTCATGAATCTGTGGTGTCTTGTATAATAGAGGAAATATATTTTCTCAAAACTATGTCCAAAAACATGGAAATGTTGCTGAAAATCGACTTGTGGCTTGAAAGAATTGGGTGACCGGGTGGACAGTCTATCTTTTTATGAATTTTATATACTTGTACAGCATTACTGTAATAGGACTTACTTTGATTATTGGTCAAAGCAAATCTTTAACCCTTTGACGCACCACGGTGACACTGTACGTCCAGAAGTGGGGGTTGAAGTACGGAGTGGGATCACGGACTGAGCCTGCTCCGTATGCTTTGGGAGTCATCTATGTGTTACCGATGATACCTCGCATTAGCGGCCAGAAACAGAGAGAACTCTGATCCTTGCTGTTTAACCACTTAGGTGCCTTGGTCAATGGCGACCGCAGCATCTTTGATGTTAGAAAGAGGGGGTGTCGATGGTTGTCATGGCAGCCCGGGGGCCTGATAAGGGCCCCCATGTGTGCCTTCTTTCTATCCCTGTTAAGCCCTGCCTCTGACAGCTCCCAGAGGTGGGGCAAACATTTATTGGTAAAAATGACAATACACCGCGATACAGTGGTTCAAATCCCCTAGGAGGACTAATAAAATTTTAAAGTTAAAAAAAATTTAAAGTTAAAAAAAACCTTTTGCCCATTTTTCTTCTAAAGTAATGTAAGAAAAAAAATGAATAAACAAAATTGGTATCACCGCGTCCGTAAAATTCAGAATTATTACAATATAACATTATTTAACCCGCAGAGTGAGCACCGTAAAAAACAAAATTTAAAACATAAATATGTCATAAAAAGTTATAAAAAAGTTGTATGTTCCAAAAATGTTATAAAAAGTTGTATGTTCCAAAAAAATAAGCCCTCACACAGCTCAGTTGTTAAAAAAAAGTTATGGCTTTCAGAATATGGTGACACAAATTTTTTTAACAAATAGTTTTTTATTTGTAAAAGTAGTAAAACATAACAAAAAAACTGTATAAATTTGGTACAGCCGTAAACATATTGACCAGCAGAATAAAGTTAAGTTGTCTTTTTTACTGCACGGTGAAAGATGTAATGTTTTACTACTTTTACAAAGAAAAAACTATTTGTTAGAAGAATAAAAATATTTTTGTGTCACCACATTCTGAAACTCATAACTTCTTTTATTTTTTAGTTGCTTGAGCAGTGTGAGGGCTTATTTTTTGCAGGATGAGCTGTAGTTTTTATTGGTAAAATAAATTTTATTGGTAAAATTTGGGACATATAACTTTTTGATCACTTTTTATTATAAATGTTTGCGCCTAAGGTAAACAATAAACAGCGATTCTGGTGTTTTATTTATTTATTTTTTCACGGTGCTCACCAATTTTGTTTATTTTTTAATTTTTACATTACTTAAAGGGGTTTTCCCATAAAGGACATTTATGACATATCCACAGTATATGTCATAAATGTCAGATAGATGCGGGTCCCACCTCTGGGACCAGCACCTATCCCTAGAACGGGACCCCCTAAACCCTTTTCTAGCTTTTTGTGCTCACTCTGCCTACTGGACACTTACTGATTACATGGTCGGGAGTTGTGAAAACAGCGCAACTCGCTGAGCTACGCTGTTTCCGTAACCCCCATAGAACTGAATAGTAGTTAAGGAAACAGCGTAGCTCGCATGCTGCGCTGCTTCCATAACTGCCATTCGCTACTATCAGAGTTACAGAAACAGCGTAGCTCAGCAAGTTACGCTGTTTCCGTAACTCTCAAATATGTCCCGACCATGTAATCAGGAAGTTGCCGGGAGTCAGCGTGAGCACAAAATGCTAGAACGGGGTTTAGGGGGCCCCGTTCTAAAGATAGGTGTGAGTCCCAGAGGTGGGGGCAGAGGCAGGGCTTAACAGGAGCAGAAAGAAGGTAGACCTGGGGGCATTCATTATGCCTTCGGGCTGCCATGAAAACCACCGGCACCCACCATGGGCTGTCGGAGTGGGCCGTCCCCTCTTTCTAATGGCTTAGATGCTTTGGTCGCAATTGAGCGTGGCATCTAAGTGGTGAAATGGCCAGGATCAGAGTTCTCTCTGTGCCTGGCCATCAGTGCGAGGTGTCAGCTGTAATACACAGCTGAAACCCACAGCATATGGCATGGGCTCAGCGCGTGGGCCCACTCCATACTTCCATCCCCGCACCAGGACGTAGAGGCAAGTCCTGGTGCCTCAAGGGGTTAAAGAAGTCCTCCCATCTTTGAAATTTTTGACATATGCACAGGATGTGCCATAATTTTTTCGATAGATGCGGTTCCCACCTCTGGGGCACACACCTATTTCTAGAACGGGGCCCCCTGACCCCTGTCCTAACTTGTCTCTTGCTGTTCTCCAGTCACTGCCTGATGAGGTGGTCGACAGTATGGAAACAGCCGAGTTTGCTGAGATACGCTGTTACCAAATCTCCCATGGAAGTGAATGGGAGTTCTGGATACAGTGTCGCTCACTGTACACCCGACCACCTCGCTAGATGACCTTGCTAGACAGTGGCCCTAGAGTAACTGGAGCTGGACAAGGTAGAGTGGGTGTCAGGGGGCCCCATTTTAGAAATAGGTGCAGGTCCCAGAGGTGGGGCACATCTATCAAATATTTATGGCATATCCTGTGGATATGCCATAAATATCCAAGATGGAAAATTCCCCTTAACTTTTCATTCTTCCTAATTCCTAAAGTAATCTGTCCTACTGAGCAGATTTCCAGTGGGTTACTCGTGTCAATGGGCCCACCCAGTTAACTACCTGGGGTCTGAATAAATTTCAGGGGCTGTTCTGGGGTTTGAAAATACATTGTGTTCCAAATTATTATGCACATTGGATTTAAGTGTTATAAACATTTAATTATTCGTTTTTCAATTAAACTCATGGATGGTATTGTGTCTTAGGGCTCTTTGGATCATTGTAATCAATCTCCGACACCTGTGATATTTAGCTTGCCAGGTGTGCCCAATCAAAGGAAAACTACTTAAGAAGGACGTTCCACATTATTAAGCAGGCCACAGGTTTCAAGCAATATGAGAAAGAAAAAGGATCTCTCTGCTGCTGAAAAGCGTACAATAGTGCAATACCTTGGACAAGGTATGAAAACATTGGATATCTCAAGAAAACTTAAGCGTGATCATCGTACTGTGAAAAGATTTGTGGCTGATTCAGAGCACAAATGGGTTCGTTCAGATAAAGGCATAATGAGGAAGGTTTCTGCCAGACAAATTAATAGGATTAGGAGAGCAGCTGCTAAAATGCCATTGCAAGGCAGCAAACAGATATTTGAAGCCGCTGGTGCCTCTGGAGTCCCGCGAACCTCAAGGTGTAGGATCCTCCAGAGGTTTGAAAGTGTGCATGAAGCTATTATTTGGCCACCCCTAAACAATGCTCACATCAGAAACGGTTGCAGTGGGCTCAGAAATAAATGAAGACTAATTTTCAAACTGTATTGTTTACTGATGAGTGCCGTGCAACCCTGGATGGTCCAGATGGATGGAGTAGTGGATGGTTGGTGAATGGCCACCATGTCCCAACAAGGCTGCGATGTCAGCAAGGTGGTGGCGGAGTCATGTTTTAGGCTGGAATCATGGGGAGAGAGCTGGTAGGCCCCTTTAGGGCCCCTGACGGTGTGAAAATGACCTCTGCAAAGTACGTAGAGTTTATGACTGACCACTTTCTTCCGTGGCACAAAAAGAAGAACCGTGCCTTCCGTAGCAAAATTATCTTCATGCATGACAATGCACCATCTCATGCTGCAAAGAATACCTCTGTGTCATTGGCTGCTATGGGCATAAAAGGAGAGAAACTCATGGTGTGGTCCCCATGTTCCCCTGACCTCAACCCTATTGAGAACCTTTGGAGCATCCTCAAGCAAAATATCTATGAGGGTGGGAGGCAGTTCACATCAAAACAGAAGCTCTGGGAGGCTATTCTGACATCGTGCAAAGATATTCAAGCAGAAACTGTCCAAATACTCACAAATTCAATGGATGCAAGAATTGTGAAGGTGATATCAAAGAAGGGGTCCTATGTTAACATGTAACTTGGCCTATTAAGTTTTTTTTGATTGAAAGAGCTTTTGATTTCTGTAAGTATGACCTCCTGATGCTGCAAATTCAACTAATTACCATTTTAGTTCTTTTTACAACCTTTAAAATGTTTTGATCTCTGTTGTGCATAATAATTTGTAACAGTGCATTTTGAGTTTTTTACTTCTAAAAAAAAATCTGTTATCATTAGGAGATTTGTTCAATACAATTTGCATTATACTCCAACGGTTCATGGCTTGAAGATTATACTGACTGTCATTTGCATCGACTATTTAGGAAAATCAGCGAAAAATAACATTTGCCTAATAATTTGGAATGCAGTGTATACTGAGTCTGGGGTCAGAATTAATTTTGGGGCCTGGTCTGAGACCTGTATTTATATAAGGAGTCTGGTCTGAGGTATGAATTCATTATATATTTTTTTTATTATGAAATTTACTACTCCCCATTCTTTGCGAGCTATCTTCCCTACAGATGCTTTAAAAAGATCCTTAATGTAAGGGGTTAATAATTGAATTCCAATTTAGTGAAAAGCTCATTTAAATGTGACAATCAATATAGCTGCGCTTACTGATGTCACTTTTGCAAAAACTTCCTCACCAAAACAGAAAAAAGACAATTTCTTTGAATGATCCTCTTTGAATTCGTTAATTCGTTTGGGATTTCGATGGCTGTACTGATTGTTTGTCTGTGATATTTTATGCACTTACACAGAGAGATAAATGATATTAAAGTGTAGGTGTAAACGGTGTGAGAAAGGTGTGTAGAAACTCCATGTGCTCTATAGTAGAGAGCACACGTTCACAAGATAAGCACCAGGGCAAAATATCTCCTTGCCATCTAAATATTGGAGCACATTGTTCAAAGAGAGGATAGTCAGCCTGAGAAATGCAGGAGGAGATATTGGTGCAAGCAGTGGCTCCAGAGACGAGAGAGCTGATGGATTTTGTAATTATTTTCTAATGTCTCAGAATTCGTTTTTTTAAATGTATTGATCACATTCAAGCCTTTGATACAAAAAAGTACACAGTTATGCTCCCATCAATTCCTGTGGAATAACGCTTGGCTGCCACTCTCCATTTTCTAACTACTGGAAGGTCTTTGCAGGATCTTAAAGAGGCTCTGTCACCACATTATAAGTGGCCTATCTTCTACATAATGTGATCGGCGCTGTAATGTACAGTAGATTACAGCAGTGTTTATTATTTAGAAAAATTATCAATTTTGCCGGTGTTATGACCTATTTTAGATTTATTTTAATGACTTTCTTAATATGTAAATATGTAAATGACAGTTTACAGCGTGATCTCGCGACATTACGCTTGCTGTGCTGTAAGTCCCACACAAACGTTAGCGAAGTGTCGGGATTGTGAATAGACATCGCGTCCTGGCTTTAGGCGATGTCTATTAACTCTCAAGACACTACAGTAACGTTAGTGTGTGCGTATGTGGCTGCACATAGTGATCTAGTAAGAACATTATGTGCTGTGTAAATGAATGGGGAGAAGTGTATGACGCTGATTGATCAGCGTCATACACTTCTCTCCACAACGCCCACTTGGTCAAAAAGTAAAACACGCCCAGTTGTCTATTAAGAAAGACATTAGCATAAATCCAAAATAGGTCATAACTCCGTCAAAATTTATAGTTTTTCTAAATAAGAAACACTGCTGTAATCTATATTACAGCGCCGATCACATTATGTAGGAGATAGAGCACTTATAATCTGGCGACAGAGCCTTTTTAAGGTTACTCCTGTCATTTCAGTAAGCGGAATTAAGTACAATAATTCCAGAGATGTGTGATGCCATAGTCAGAGTTTTTGAAGCTGAGTATTTTAGTAATTGTTATTGGTATTGTCATAAAGTGCAATGGAAATATTTTAAAACATACATTGCTACACATTGTACTGTATTGCAATGTGCAACATATGTTTTTTTTTTAAACTATGTGTACATTGGGGAAAAATTTAAATTGTTATTGTTGTTGGTCCACTAACAGCATTTAAGGATAGGTGTTAAATGTATGGGCGTTTGAAGAGTTGTAAGTGCTTAGCTCTTTCTGATTTTTCTCCTTTCTATTTTGTAACAGTTTTGCTTGTTTTTGTGTCATCTTATTTTGTCTCTATTTGTATTTATGCAAGAACAGTAATTTTTATATCCACCATACGTTTACAGTGCTAGATAGTTCACGCTGCCCCAACACTATCTGCAGGTAGTATTAGCTGTATGTTTCACTTGAAGAGCCCCCCTACAAATTATGAGAACAGGGGTTCCAAGTCAGCTATGTGAAAGGAATGTTTATTGTCTCACTGAGTGAGATAGCTGAGCACTATACTCCTGTGGATAGCTTAGCATTTTTGTTTATGGGAAAAGTCCTTTATCTTAATGGTACATGTATATTGGCTGGCATTTTTCTTTTTTATTAGTTTCTAAAAATGCACAAGAGTGGAACTGTTGCCGAAGATTTTGAGAAGCAGTGGCATTTTCCAAATAGTGAAGGTGACCTTGAAGGTTAACGTTTCTCAACCACCTAACTCAGGTTCCTATTACTACAATTACAAGGGATACTTCAGTATCATTCTCATTGCTCTGGCCAATGAAACCTATGAATTTCTAATCGTGGACGATGGAAAAAATAGATATAGCTGGAGTTTAAGAACTAACTAAATTTTTTATTTATTACAAAATAATTCTTTGTTTCCATCCAGTAATGAAGACAAAGCAGAAAATTAGTTTTGGATTTATTAGAGATGAAGCTTTTCCCTGGCACTAACATCTCATCAAGCCTTTCCTCAAAGACTGAGCAAGGAACGAAAAATGTTTAATTATGGTCTGTCGACGGCTGGGCGTGTGGTGGAGTATGCTTTTGGCATTATGGCAAATACAATTGGGGCAGATTCACTAATGTGTCTGCCCTTAGAATATGTCCAAAAATGCGCCACAATTTGTCACATTGTGGTGCACTTTGGCGCATTTAATTTTAGATTAAATGTTTGTACCTCCGTAGGTATGTTCACACGGGCTAATTTCATCCATTATTTGGGCCATAAACGTCTGGAAAAATGCCTGAAAAATCGGAAGCAGAATGCCTCCAAACATCTGCCCATGGATTTCAAAGTGAAATATGGCATTCTGTTCTGACGGGGCATTATTTTACGCCTCAGTTTTTAAATAACGGCGCATAAAAGATGCCCCATAAAAAGAAGTGCATGTCACTTCTTGAGCCGTTTTTGGAGCTGTTTTTCATTGACTCAATAGAAAAACAGCTCCAAAAACGGGGGTAGAAAACGCTAGTTTCATTAAAAAACAGCTGAAAATCAGGAGCTGTTTTCCCTTGAAAACAGCTCCGTATTTTCAGCCATATTTTGTTAAGCGTATGAACAGAGCCTTGAAAACAAACTTCTGAACAATGAGCAGGGCTTTACTTGGCTTAAATGCACCAAATAGTGCCAAAATGCGCCAAAGATCTGGCTTAAAATTCGGTCGCACATTATACAAAATCAAAGGTACTATAAGGAGAAGAAAAGTTTCTAGTATGTCAGTCTAGATGCGCCACATTTATCATACAGCATGCACTGTGATAAATTTGGTGCATATTCTGACTAATCTAGTCTAATTTTATTGTCTAAAACTTTATATCTTTCACATGGCAATCTCCTTCCTGAAAAGATTGACAATGTTGTGCAGACCTGCTGTGTTCTGCATATTTACCTACGACGCCATAATACACAGTTCTACTCTGCTTCAAGTATGGTGGAAGTGGAAAATTTAACCAGCCATGAAATTACCAATGCAGAATGGCGTTCTGAAACAGAAGGAATAGTGCCTCTACAACCAGTTTACTGTATGTGTGTTGTGTCTTTTGCAGGTTTTTTTTTTTTAATAACAACAGTGCGGTGTTCTGGCAAGATACTACTATTTAAAAATGGTGCCAAAATATCTGCTATATATCCCAAAGTTTTACATTCATTTTGTCACATTTAATACAGTCAATAATGAAAAGAATACACCCTAAGCCCTTACGCACATGACAGGGTTTCCCGGCCGTGTGACGGCCGTTCAAAAAACGGCCGTCACACGGCTGCAGTAGGAACAATAGACCCCTAATGGGGCTACTTACACGACCGATTTTTTTGACGGCTTGGGAAACCCGCCGTCAAAATATGGGACATGCCCTATTTTCGGCCGTTCTCCCAGCCGCCCGGCTCCCATAGAAGTCTATGGGGCCGGGTAATACACGGCCATCACTTGAATGTGCTCCAAGTGACGGCCGTGTCTTCCGTCACTCGCTCTCTCTCCTTCTCCTCCTCACAGTGCAAAGTGCATGTGAGGAGGAGGAGGAGGCTATTTTTTTGCTCCCTGTAGGAACCGGAATCCCCAATCCCCAGCCACAGCTTCGGCAACGCTGTGGCCGGGGATTGCTGATTCCGCTCCAGCAGAAATCCCTGACTTCACTGTGTCCATATATGGACACAGGGACGACAGGGACTTCTAAAGGGGAATCCCCGGTGATGTGGCCGTGGATTTCGCTCCAGGAGAAGTCCCTGCCTTCACTGTCCATATATGTCAGGGACTTCTGAAGCAGAATCCCCACCGCTGTGGCTGGGGATTCCAATCCAGGAGAAGTCCCTCACTTCACTGTCCATATATGGACAGTGAAGTGAGGGACTTCCCCTTGAGCCGTCCACTACAGGAAAGTAGGGGGGGTGCCGTCTATGGGGGGTGACTATGTACAAGGGGTCTGTGTAGCACTACCTACAGGAGGTTATGTGGCATTACCTACAGGGGGGCTGTGTGGCATTACCTACAGTGGGCTGTGTGGCATTGCTTACAGGCAGGCTGTGTGGCATTACCTACAGGGGGGATGTGTGGCATTACCTACAGGGGGCTGTGTCGCAGTATCTACAGAGGGTAGTGTGTGGCATTATCTACAGAGGGAAGTGTGTGGCAAAAAATTTACAAATGAAATTCATCCGATTTTAAAACGGTCAGGGGAAAAAATGGATGCAAAACGGGACAAAATCGGCCATTAAAAATGGCAACACGGCCCGGAACGGGATCGGAACGGATGCAAAATGGATGCTAACGGCCAACACTCGGACCCTGTCGTGTGAATAAGGCCTAAGGCTCTATTCACACAACAGCGTCAGAGTGTCGGCCGTTTTGGACCGTTTTTCCCAGCCATTTTGCATCCATTTTGCATCCGTTCCGATTCCGTTCCGGGCCATATTGCCGTTTTTAACGGCCGATTTTGACCCGTTTTGCATCCTTTTTTGTTCCCTGTCCGTTTTGAATTCGGATGAATTTCATTTGTCAATTTTCTGCCACACACTGCCCTCTGTAGATAATGCCATACACTACCCACTATAGATAATGCCACACACTAACCTCTATAGATAATGCCACACACTGCCCTGTGTAGATACTGCCACAGCCCCCTGTAGGTAATGCCACACAGCCCCCCTTGTAGGTAGGGCCACACAGCCCCCCCTTATAGGTAGTGCCACACAGCCCCCCTGTAAGTAGTACCACACAGCCCCCTGTAGGTAGTGCCACACAGCCGTCTGTAGGTTATGCCACACAGCCCCCTATAGGTAATGCCACACAGCCCCCTGTAGGTTATGCCACACAGCCCCCTGTAGGTAGTTCTACACAGGAACCTTTTACATAGCACCCCTGCCCCCCCCTTCCAGGAGAAGTCACTGACTTCAATGTCCCTATATGGACAGTGAAGTCAGGGACTTCTCCTGGAGCAGAAACACCGGCCACAGGGACAGGGATTCTATTTCAGAAGTGCCTGACATCACTGTGTCCATATATGGACAGTGTAGTCAGTGACTTCTCCTGAAGCAGAATCCCCAATCCCCGGCCACAGCGTTTGCTCCTACAGGGAGCAAAAAAATACCCTCCTCCTTCTCCTCACATGCACTTCGCACTGGGAGGAGGAGGAGAAAAGAGCCAGCGACGGAAGACACGGCCGTCACTCAGGACACATTCCAGTGATGGCCGTGTATTACCCGGCCCCACAGACTATGGGAGCCGGGAGAACGGCCGAAAATAGGGCATGTCCCATTTTTTGATGGCCGGGTTTCCAGGGCCGTCAAAAATCGGTTGTGTGAATAGCTCCATTTGGGGACTTCGGCAGACAGCGGCCTGTTGTGTGAATAGGGCCTAATACTGTTTTGTACATTGTATGAATAAAAAAATCAGATTCACAGCTTTACTTTCCTCTGTAGGTCTGGATAATAGAAAAATGTGATTGTTTGGTATGGTCAACTACATTACTACTTTCCTTGTAGTTATACAATTTCATGTCAGGTTCATACATAAAAAATTTGAAGCAATGTGTTTGTGAAACAGATGTTTTTATTATAAAATAGTCATAGCAAATCTGCAACTTTGACATAGTTTTTCTGCCAGATGTTCACTCTACAAAAAAATGTAAACATAAAAATAACACAAAGCATACTTTGTATGTTTCGAGTCACATACAAAATGGGAAGAAAATAACATTACTGCCAAAGTATAGTATTATGTCATTCCTTTGGCAATGCGATAAGTTATTATGACCGTTTTTCACAAGGATACATTTTACCAAACGTGCAACAATAGCATACTTTTTTAAATTTACTGATACTCCCCTCAAGGCGTTACGACATCCCCTTAATAATTTTGATTGGAACTACAAAATTGTTCACGAAAGCACTGCAAACTAGTTATGTAACCATACAATTATAATTGGTTTTTACATCTATCAATAGTGTACCAAATCAGTACTACAATAAAGGTTTATAATAAGATCGACAGAAAATTTTGTTTCTTCTCAAAAATAAAAACACCCCTACTTTAAATAGTTAGAGCATTAATATGAAAAACTATGTGACAAATTGTTGCTGCAAGATAATGTAGACTACAATTGTGTACAATATCAACCAAGGATCGATGGTTGTCCAATATTTTAGAGCTATATCAGAACAATTTATTATTACAATTTTCAATAAGAAAGAATTGTGTATTCATCAATGTACCAACATAACAAAATTGAAAATACGTAGTAATTTAAAAAATTTTAGGATGATTTTTGTTCTCCCTAGTTACATTTATATTCTACATGTACAGGGAATATGTCACTTGATTTTCGTCCCCTGTATCATAGCATTATACACCAGTGGAATATGTTTATCAACATGCAGCTGTATAAACTGACCGTTTCAGCATTATGTAGAAAACTAACTTATAGTACTTTGTGTGTTATATACAGGGTGATTCAAAAAGGATGGTGCAAAAGTAAAGGCTTGACTTGCAGGGCTGATTGGAAGAGGATGAATTCGCTGACAGGCTGGTGTTCAGCGATGAGGCGACCTTTCACCTCAGTGGGAAGGTCAATCACCACAATGTTAGAATTTGGGACTCAGAAAAAACATGTGCCCTTATCGAGCACATGTGGGACTCACCCAAAGTAAACTTGTTCTGTGCAATGAGCAGGCGCAAAGTCTGAGGACAGAGGATACTGTCACTGGCCACTTCTACCTGTTAAAGGAATGGCTTATGCCACATATAGAGGAAGATCTTCCAAACGTAGTCTAGCAGCAGGATCGTGCCCCTCCACATTTCCATTTGGATGTTCGCCAATATCTGAAGGAAACTCCACCGGAATGTGGGCTCGGCCACGCCGGAAACAACGATTCAGCAATGTTGTGCTGGCCTCCACAATTGCCAGATCGAACACCCTGCGACTTCTTTCTGTGGGGCTACATCTAGGATTAAGTGTATCCGCACCCCCAGACACAGGATCTGAACGACGTGAGACAACGCATCACTGAAATAGTGGAGTCCATATACAAGGATATGCTGGTAGGCTTCTGGACAGAACTGGACTACCGCCTAGACATCTGCTGTGACACTGATGGAAATAACTGAACATTTGTAGTGTATAGATAAAACTTGGATAGATAGTGCGTCTTTTCCTGTTAATAAATTTGTGTTATGTTCTTTCGGTTATGAATACCGAGGCTATAATTTTGCACCATCCTGCACCATGCTCCATAGAGCGGGCACACTCTTATAACTTCATATTGCACTAAGGCGTTTTAACTTCAAGGCCTGTTTTAATTAATTCTTTAATTGCGCAAATATATTCTGTAAGGTGTACAAGGAGTGAACATATTTCTAGAGAGGACTTTTGTAGAATTTTTTGGTGGTTAAGTCATGACTCTTTGGCTGTTTGCCTGGACCCAGTTCTTGTTTAATACCTTGTTTAAAAATTAAAGAAAATGCGTTATTTGATATGCCATACTATGACATACCCATAAAGAATTTTGATATTTTACAGCCATGGCACTTGAAGTTGCCTCAATTGTTACATCATCTTCTCCATTGTCATCAATTTCTATAACTGCATAAAAATCAGGAAAAAAAATAATAAAACAAGACCAGTCACTTGCAATCGTTTCCAATGCCAACTGCTCAATAGAGAACATTTTGTCATAACTTCTGCCCGCTCTACGTTCTCTTGATGCAGTTAGTTGATGGGAACATGTTATAATATTTTGTTAATTAACTTTTATAAATCTGCAGTAGAGCAGGGGATGTTATAAAATAATAAACTACCAGGTACTCACTACGTACCTGAAATGCCCCCTCCCTGCTCTCCTTCAGTGGTCACATGCTGCAGTCAATCACTGGCTTCTGCATTTACAGCAAGTTCATGGCAGCATCACTACCGAGGCCAGTGAATACGGCAGAAGACTCCAGTACCTGACCAGCGGTGTACGAGGCCCCACCGCTGGAGCATCGAGCATTATTGCACCTGATCTCTTTTTATTTTTATATGATTGCTTGCCCCACTGCATATTTTTAAAAGTACCGGGTAACCCCTTTAACAAAAGTCAAATAATATAGTAAAAAAAAATCACATTTACCTAATTAACTTTCTTGATCCAGCATGTTTGTTTCATTGACCTTGAAAGCTGACACTGTATCTGCCAGTGCTGTTAGGGTATGTTCACACGGCCTATTTACGGACGTAATTTGGGCGTTTTTGCCCCGAATTACGTCCGAAAATAGTGCCTCAATAGCGCTGACAAACATCTGCCCATTGAAAGCAATGGGCAGACGTTTGTCTGTTCACACGAGGCGTAATTTACGCGCCGCTGTCAAATGACGGCGCGTAAATAGACGCCCGCGTCAAAGAAGTGACCTGTCACTTCTTTGCCCGTAATTGGAGCCGTTATTCATTGACTCCAATGAATAGCAGCGCTAATTACGCCCGTAATGGACGCGGCGTTCAAGCGCCTGCACATGCCGTTACGGCTGAAATTACGGGGATGTTTTCAGGCTGAAACATCCCCGTAATTTCAGCCGTTACGGACGCCCTCGTGTGAACATACCCTAACTGTAAAGCAAAGCAAAGAAAACATTAAAAATTAACAAGAGGGGACCAAAAAATTATATTAATATTTTTCAAATGAAGACTATTGGTTGTCTATGAGCTACATCCCATCTCCAGCAGGTGCATGTTTTTGATAGCTCCTGGACTCCCCTTCACAACAGTTTTAAATGTTTACTACATTTTTCTTGGAAAACAATCAGAAAATTAGAAAAATAAAGGACTCACATTTAATAGAATTTTTAGGTACCAGAATCACTGTGTTGGCATCTGATTCTGCATCACAATTGCGAAGATAAGGAAACAAGGATAGAAAAATTACAAAACACATGACAATGTTTTAAAAGTAGTCCATGTTATCAGATTTTTACTTTAAGGCCTCCTGATTGACATTGAATGGGTATGTCAAGACTAAGTCACGACAGTCTCTGCACTCATAGAATAGAAGATACATGATTTAACAACGTAATAGCATTCTCATTTTTCCATTTGTATACCTTATGATCTGGCGTTGCGTATGGTCATATACTGCTCAGTGCCTGAGCAGAAGTGGAGGCTACATGCTAAAGCCAAGTAGAAGCAGGCCCCTGTCGCCTTGTATGATTCAATTGTTGTGGAGATTGCTGGTGTCCACTCTTTACAGGGCATCAGAGGACCTTCCATAGAGGAACTGGGGAAATTTGGCCATAAAAAATGTTACTGTGACACAGCGAGAATCCAGAATCAGGTAAAATTATTTTTTGTTTCCTAAATATTTTTACAAGGGACCGTTCAAATAAAGGTAATTTATTTCTCCCAACCTCTACCATCATGTTAAAAACATTTAAAGTTCCCAGTTAACACTCACCATTTTCAACAACTTTTTTGTCAACTGCTGCCTTGGATGCATTCAGTGCAACTCTGTCGTGTGTCCAATTGTGCCCAAAATGAAACAAAATTATCAGTTTAACAAGAGAACAGTCCATAGTAAAGACTTTAACATGTAATCATTAAAGCCGCATATCATAGTCATTGCCATCCATTATTTCCACAAATTTTATGGTTTCGTGTCTGCCCAGTAGCGATGCTCTGCGCTTATTTTCCGACATAATTAGACAGAAAGCGCCAACTCAAAGCCTGCAAATTTATAATGTACACAACGTCATAATATTTGACCCGGATGCCGGTCCCTCCTACTTTCCTGCGTCCATAGACTTTCATTGCGTATGTAGTTTTGAATGACGTCAGACGCATGGCACTCGCTTGTTCCGGGTTGGAAAGGAAACATAGACGCGTGATGCAGCTTTAAATCAATGAATGAATACTCTATACAGTGGAGGAAATAAGTATTTGATCCCTTGCTGATTTTGTAAGTTTGCCCACTGTCAAAGTCATGAACAGTCTAGAATTTTTAGGCTAGGTTAATTTTACCAGTGAGAGATAGATTATATATAAAAAAAAAAAAAGAAAATCACATAGTCAAAATTATATATATTTATTTGCATTGTGCACAGAGAAATAAGTATTTGATCCCCTACCAACCATTAAGAGTTCAGCCTCCTCCAGACCAGTTACACGCTCAGCTGTCTTACATGGTCACCTGTATAAAAGACTCCTGTCCACAGACTCAATTAATCAGTCTGACTCTAACCTCTACAACATGGGCAAGACCAAAGAGCTTTCTAAGGATGTCAGGGACAAGATCATAGACCTGCACAAGGCTGGAATGGGCTACAAAACCATAAGTAAGACACTGGGTGAGAAGGAGACAACTGTTGGTGCAATAGTAAGAAAATGGAAGACATACAAAATGACTGTCAATCGACATCGATCTGGGGCTCCATGCAAAATCTCACCTCGTGGGGTATCCTTGATCCTGAGGAAGGTGAGAGCTCAGCCGAAAACTACACGGGGGAACTTGTTAATGATCTCAAGGCAGCTGGGACCACAGTCACCAAGAAAACCATTGGTAACACATTATGCCGTAATGGATTAAAATCCTGCAGTGCCAGAAAGTTCCCCCTGCTCAAGAAAGCACATGTACAGGCCCGTCTGAAGTTTGCAAATGAACATCTGGATGATTCTGAGAGTGATTGGGAGAAGGTGCTGTGGTCAGATGAGACTAAAATTGAGCTCTTTGGCATTAACTCTACTCGCCGTGTTTGGAGGAAGAGAAATGCTGCCTATGACCCAAAGAACACCGTCCCCACTGTCAAGCATGGAGGTGGAAACATTATGTTTTGGGGGTGTTTCTCTGCTAAGGGCACAGGACTACTTCACCGCATCAATGGGAGAATGGATGGAGCCATGTACCGTCAAATCCTGAGTGACAACCACCTTCCCTCCACCAGGACATTAAAAATGGCTCGTGGCTGGGTCTTCCAGCACGACAATTACCCGAAACATACAGCCAAGGCAACAAAGGAGTGGGTCAAAAAGAAGCACATTAAGGTCATGGAGTGGCCTAGCCAGTCTCCAGACCTTAATCCCATCGAAAACTTATGGAGCAAGCTGAAGATCCGAGTTGCCAAGCGACAGCCCCTATTCTTAATGATTTACAGATGATCTGCAAAGAGGAGTGGGCCAAAATTCCATCTAACATGTGTGCAAACCTCATCATCAACTACTAAAAATGTCTGACTGCTGTGCGTGCCAACAAGGGTTTTGCCACCAAGTATTAAGTCTTGTTTGCCAAAGGGATCAAATACTTAATATATATAATTTTGACAATATGATTTTTTTTTTTTTTTATATAATCTATCTCTCACTGGTAATATTAACCTAGCCTAAAAATTCTAGACTGTTCATGTCTTTGACAGTGGGCAAACTTACAAAATCAGCAAGGGATCAAATACTTATTTCCTTCACTGTATAGCGAAGGAAATTGATAAATTACATAAATGCTAGATTAAGTATTCATTCGATTAATTAAAACTGCGTCACACTTCTATGTTTCCTTTTCAACCCAGAAAAGGCGAGTGCGTCTGACGTAATTTAAAACTACGTATGCTATAAAAATCTATGAACGTAGGGAAGTAAGAGGGACCTGCATCCTTGTGTAGTCACTTGACATTGCGTACGTTATAAAGTAGCGGGCATCGAGCGTGCGCTTTCCTTGTACTCATATCTGCATATAGAAAAATCTCATCACCGCTTGGCAGGTGAGAATGTATTAGGTTAATTGACAACCATAATTGTTATATGAGGTCCGGATTATTTACTCGACTGAACTTTAAAATGATGAGTTTTATTGTACAATTTGTTATTCTTTCTAATGAGTGCTATTGTTGTGCAAAAGTCAAGTGCACTGTATGGACCTCAGGTAATTAACAAAAAAAAGATGGCTGCTATTGAATATTTTAAAACATTGTTGTATGTTGATGAACGTTTCCTTTCTTCTTTTCTTGGCAGCACAATCACCTACAGATACAGATTTTGAAGAAAATGTCACAGGCATTCTGGAACTTGAAACAATTGGTAAAAGTCAATACTGTGTTGTTAAAAGTTTTATTGCAATTCCTATATTATATACACATTAGTAAATGCTGCACAGTCGAGTCAAACCAGTCCAAAAAATGAATAGAAACATGTAAACACTTTTTTTTTTAACATCAATGTTTTTGCAGGGTGCAACATTGGTCAAAAGAGAAAGGCGTGGCAAAACCATTTTAATGTACCAGACCGAATGCGCCGAAATTGAATCAAGAAAAACTCATAAAGTGTCTTGACAAAAAGCTGGCTAGTGTAACGGTTCCAAAAGTTGCTGCTTGTCTGTATGTTTTTTTGGGTACAAATAGAAAATACTTTAAACAAGAAAGCTGTCAGCATCGCTGCAATTTTAAATCTACGTTTGGGGGTGGGGACAGTCCCAATATAGCGTACTTGCAAAGTCCGCCTTTGTATGATATTATAAGGCTACAAAAAGCTAGACAGAAGTTCTTCCGAGAATGTGTGTACTTAAATGGAAATGTCACTACTTGCAGAAGATTTATGCACAATTAGCCAAAGTACTGGAAAGCGGCCTTAAATTTTAAAAATCAAAAACTGAAAAAAAACTTTTTTGATATGCCCTAGTTAAATAAATATAATGTTTTATTTTGAGTTACATGTGCAGTATGTGGAGTTGCTCTAACAGCATTTGAAGTGTGATGCACAATGAAAACTATGTTGTTTGTGTATCATTAGAATATGTTTTGTAAAAAAAAAATTACTAGATGTTATAGCATTGCAATTGCCATGCCATTAAACCTTTAAAGAGGTTGTTTAATCTCCGACACGTATGGCATATCCACAGGATATGCCATAAATGTCCGATAGATGCATTTCACACCTCTGGCAACTGCACCTATCTCTAGAGTGAGACCCCTGACCCTGGTCCTGCCTTTTGCCACTAGGCTCAGGCCACTGAGTTAGGGCCTGTTCACATCACCGTTGGCTTTCCGTTGAGGGGTTTCATCGGAGGTTTCTGTCGTGGAACCCCGCAACTGAAAGTCAAACGGAAACCTTAGCTTCTGTTTGCATCACCATTGATATCAATGGTGATGGAAATATTGCTAATGGTTTCCGTTTGTCACCGTTCCGGCAGGTTTCCATTTTTTCGACGGAATCAATAGCGTGGTCGACGGAATCCGTTCACAGTGGTGACAAACGGAAACCATTAGCAAAGTTTCCATCGCCATTGAGATCAATGGTGATGCAAACGGTTGCTATGTTTTCCGTTTGCCTTTCCGTTGAGGGGTTAACCCGACGGAAACCTTAGCCGGAACCCCTCAATGGAAGGGCAACACTGACGTAAACAGGGCCTTAGTGAGACTGATGGAGATAGGTACAGCGTCCCAAAGATTTGAATGGAGTGGTAGAATGCATGCCCAACCATTTAAGCGGGGGGGACTAGGGACCGTTGGGATTGGTAGAGGTACCAGTAGTGGGACCCGCAGCAATCTGACACTTATCATCTATTGTGTGGATCGCTGATATGTGTTGTTTATAGAAAAAACACTTTAATTTTTTTTTTTTTACGGAGTTTGTGGTTAACACCCAAAGCCTTAACACACGAGTATGGTATGAGATGCATAATATGCAAATATTTTTGGAAAATAGATGTTATATATTTACAGAGTGGATAATTGATCTCCCATACTGCCTTTGCAAAGATGTTTTATATATATATATATATATATATATATATATATATATATAAAAAATGGCAATAACACGTGTCTTGTGAGTTTATATGAAACACTATAGAGATAAATGTACACATTTCATTTATTTAAAATCAGGAATATTTGCAAACAACATACCAACTATAAATTAAGGTTGGGTTAAATAAAAAAAATTAAACACTTTTTAAGGTGCAAACAAAAACAGGTACAATGTAAACATACAACTATAAGTTAGTATAACTATATACATATTCCTTTCAGAGGTATAGGGAGGTGGTGAGGATGGTGGGAAATGATGGTTAACACAATGGGCTGTTGGTGTACTATGATTGCAATCATAGCGATACATTTACTTCTGGCTGGAAATTGATGCCTGCGTAGGAGGTGGTTTTCCTACCAATGATGCTTTCATCCTCCAGCTCTCTCAGTAAAGCTTTCTATTGTTCAGTCTTGCAACGAAGTTTCCCCGCTTGATTTAAGGGTATGTTCACACGCAGAATTAAAAAATTACTGAGCTGTTTTTCCGCTGTTTTTGGAGCAAAACATTTTTTTTGAGGCGTTTTTTTGAGACGCTTTTGGAGCTGTTTTTCAATTGACACTATGAAAAATAGCTCCAGAAACAATGAAGAAGAAAGAAGGGACACAACCCGATACAATGCTAAAAATATAAATATAAAGAGGTCATCCAGAATTAGAAAAAACATGTCTGCTTTCTTCCAGAAACAGCGCCACATCTGTCCATTGGTTGTGTCTGGTAATACAGCTCAACTATATTCAACTGAATGGAGCTGAGCTGCAATACCAGACACAACCCATGGACAGGTATGGCGCTATTTCTGGAAGAACGAAGACATGTTTTCCAATCCTGGGCAACACCTTTATAGTGGTTGTTCCAAAATAACACCTGCAGACCTAGTTCAGTTTTGTTCATAGACCTGCTGTGAGGCGGGGGCAATGACCTTCAGTTCGGCCACTGAAATGAAACCATATTACTGTAAAGTGGCTAAACATGAAAATATAATGAGCTATTCTTTGAAATGATGTAATAATCATAATAATATTATGTAATAGTATATTCATTCATTTACACATACATACCACATAGAGCTCACTGGCATAGTAATTCCCACATGAGGCTGTTGATCCACCTTTGCTTCTTCATTGGAGAGAATGGGATGACCTTAACACTTCCTTGTCCTTAGTGAAGTGATCATTTTAAACATCCTGCACCAAAGCTTTTGGATGATGCCACATTATTTAAGTTCTATTTATACACAGTATGCAGATTCAGAATTTTATGCTTCACGTATTTTATGTCAGCAGCAGGATAATATTTTTTGCTGACTTCTTTCAACTTTTCATAGGTCTCTGCTTTCTTATTGTGGTTGCTATTATCAGGGCTCTTGGTTTTTTACAAACGGGTGAATGACCGGTATACTTCTTTATAATCTTCAATAAATTCAGCGCCGTGCCTCTCCATATTGAGTGTCTACAAAAGAGTAGAAAAAAATTATTTTAGTCTCACTGTGCTTCAAGAACTTAGTAAACATTTGGAGTTGCGAAAATTATATACAGTCAAGCAAAATAAACACGTACTTACCTACGATGTGGCGGGTCTTCAGCGGAGCGAGCGAAAATGTGAGTGTTTGTTCGATGTTCGTGCGTAGCGACTTTTTTTCAAACCAGCCTAGGTTCCGATTTTTCAATCACCAACAGGAAAACATCTTATGAGCCTTACATTTATTATTAATAAAGCCTAAATTATCAACTTCACACCATCTGTCTCATCGGCTAATTTGTAGACAATGCCTTAAAAGACAACATCACGACTATGCCATTTCAAAACAACGTCTTAAAATGACGACCGGCGATAATTTTTAGTTTACCATAAAAGATCAGACAAACCACAAACGAGCAAATTATCATTCATTGTTCATTCGCTACACATGTTTACATTATGAAATTTGTCTTGATAATTGCAATGTGTAAAGAGCCCTTTAGCAAAAGCAACATCATTTTTTAAACTTGACTATCTCTCTAACTTCTGATTTATTAATTGGAAATCCTTTTTAACTAGTCTCAGATCAGGCTATTTTCCCTTTTTAATGACCAGGCACAGATTCACTTTTTTTTTAGTTTATGCGGTTTGAAAGCTTCAAAAGTTTTTCTCCTTCATGCCGGTCTTTGCAGTCTATGCATGGGGCAGGACGCAAAATTCTTTAGTGCTATCATCAGTGTAGAGAGGTTGCATACAGTGGTGACAGAGAAGGAGGGAGGGACTGTCAAGCCCTGAAAGAGCCTAGTACTGGCAAGTAAGAGAGCATGGTAGGAGGAAGTGCCCAAGAGGAGAACCAGTGATCACTGCCTTTTGCAGGAGATGTAACGATGGGGTAAGGAGACAGACAGGTGAGCCCTAATCTACCCGCCACTCAGTCCCTGCTTACTTGCACGACCCGTCCTAGGCGACGGCGTACAACTGGGCGACGGTCCCTACGCTTAATACGTGCACGAGAGACAAACAGACAAGGGTACACAGAAGCTACGGGAAATGGGGCAGTTGCCCACGGCAACATCGTGAGCAACAAGAATAGTGAATGAGCCGAGTCAAACCAGGACTGTACGAGGTACCAAACGCAGAGCAGGAGAGTAGTCAGTAAAGCCAGGGTCAATTTGAAGCAGAGGTCAATAGTACTAGCAGGAACAGCAGAGCCAGGAAACCAGACAGAATCACAGACAAGGAAGAGCAGGAAATGAAGGTATAAATAGACAGAGGGCGGGAGCTAGCTCCGTCTGGCCAGGCTGTGATTGGTTCTCCCACTCCTCAGCCTACCAGCCTGAGTGGTAGCAGATGGAGTCACTCTATCAGACCTAGGAGCAGATGCAGACTGATTAATCACGGGCGTCTACGCAGAAGCTGTGTCTGGCAGATCCTTTACAGGAGAGCTGTGGAAGGCTCGATGCTGGAGCTTGTCAGGGTGGATGCCAGAGGTGACACAAACCTGTGCAAAACTGATGCAGAGACTACTGTAAAGTGGAGTGTAGTAGGAGGCCGGAGTCACAAAGCAGGGGGTGAGCTATCAGACTACACATATACTATATAGTCTAGTATGGAGAGAGGCAGGCTGTGGAGGAATGTGGCCTGGCAAGTACAAGTGGCCCATCGCTGAAGCGGTGCCATGCCAGAGTATTTTGCTTTGCTGGAATGGTAGCTTTGGGGGAGTCTGTTGGGGGGCCGTGGACATAGCCAGCTCTGGAGTGGGGACAGAAGGAAATTAGTGGTACTGTTCCTAATACATGGGGGAAGTCTGTAGTGGGCCTACTAAGAGAGTATATAGTGTTCCCTGAAAAGTTGGGCCTGGAACGAAGAAACAGTGGGTCTGGTTGCCCTAGAGGTTTGACATGTGGCCTGGTAATTGTAGTGCTGGGAAAGGATGGACTACTAAATAGTTATTGGAGTACGTATCGGTAAGTGACCCTTGAGAGCAGGATAGGCTACTTGGATCCTGAATGACTGGATGTGTGAGAGAGAAGACCTGAGTATGGTCTCGAGATTTCCTAGTTGGAGTCCCTGTAGGACATGGTCAGTGTGATAAACCAGTCTTTGGGGGGATGTAATATTCTTTATTTTCAGGTTGTGAATAAATCTCCCATGACATCTATAAAAGGGAGAGGTGTCATGAGTTATGTTTTTATGCCCATGCATCAGGTAAATGTCCCTGACTGTGGGGGATAATCAGGATGTCCTTTTCCAGAGACATAATCAAATTAGTTTGCATGACAACACAAGGACCAACTTTGTCTCTGTGGGGCTCCCATCACACCTGGGTGCTAATATAATCAATACTTTGGAAGCCAGACAGTGAGACTCCAGTACCCACATGTCTACAGAAATGGCTGTATGGGACAAAAGAAATATAATCCTTCAAAGCCCCCCCTGTCATAATTCATATTGTATATAACCCAGCTAGGTGTATATGATCCAGGAACTCAGACGCTCCTTGGGTCTCAAGCGCAGGGATTCTCGGCCATGAGAAACCCCAGAACTGAAGGTTGGTTACAATCATTAATATTTTATAGTCATGTTTGGTATGCCAGGGTTGGTTAATATATGCCCGGGAACTTGTCGGACATAGTATCTCGCTACGAGATTCATATAAAGAGTTATGACCGATTAGAATTGTGTCCGACAACTTTCCCTGTTTTGCATGTAATTAGCCATCCTCCTTCCACCTGACCAGGAGGAGGGGTGAGGTGTCTTGTTTGGACCCTTTATAGTGGCATACCAAGAAATACACAGTGTCAGACCACAGGAGATGCGACCACATTGCAGTTCTGTCCACCTTCAAGCTGTTCTCCTCAGCGGGATCTCTAACCTATCAAATACGTAAGAGGTCTGTTATTCTTTGCTTTATTCCCTTTTATTTTGTAACTGTTTTGCTTATATGTATGTCATTTTATTTACATAATTTTTGTAACCTTTTTTGTAAGCACTGTACTTTCGTATATTAAACCTTAAAATTAATAAGTTTGTTCCTTGCTGCTCTAAACCTACCCACAACCTCGAAGAGGAAAAGCATAACCTGTTGAATGCTATTTAGATTCAGTGTGTGCCTGTGTGAAAGTGTGCGTTACCAGGAGGAGGCTCTTGTCGGCCTAATACGGCAAGTGGTGGCAGCGTTTTGTGTGGATGTGTGAACTGGTTTTGGGGTGCGCTTTAACTCATTGTTAGCCTGTTGCGATAGGTGTGTGTAATAGTGAGAGTGGACAAGCGGAGTTCCCCTTTACAGTAGCATCCAATTCACGTGTGCCAGGAGTGGTGTTCGTGACAGTCAGCAAAGCAATAGACAAAGGTGTCCTGTAGTAAATTTGCCCTAGAAGAATGGGATTGGGCTACTGAGTGGCAAGAGTCTGTAAGAATAGTGTTGGAAGTTAAATAGAGGGGCGTCTAAAGAGCTTGAATAAAAGAAGAGTGACATTTGAGGAACTGGCAGAAATTTGAGAAAAAGGCAGAGGGCTGTGTGAATTAACACGGCCTGGGACTGGTTTTAGGAAGATAGACAAAGACCTGTTGAAGTGGAAGTGAAAAAGTATACATTATGTATTCACTGTGTTTGATTTGAAAGTAGTTTCGTTCATGTAATTAGAAGTTTGTTACAGCCTGAAAAAATTATTAAAATATTGATATTTTATTAATAGTTAAATTCTAAAAACTGGCTCTAAGGCCCAATGTATCTTAAGTACAGGCAAAGGCAAGTGGTCAGAGGTAAGAGAGGTATCAGTAAGTGCAAGGACATATGTCCACTCACTGATAATATCCTTCCCTTATAGTATAAGCTTACTCTGAAACCCTAGCCACAAAGAGTCTCCCAGCGTGTACACGGCACTAATACACTGGCCGTACATGCGCCGGGGAAACTCTGGATGTTTAAAGGCTACTGCCCCACCCACCGAATGCGGTGGGTGGAACCACCAGCCAATCCGCATCAGGCACGTCACATACTGACGGGTGGTGGCACGCCTCCAGAGTCTAAGCCAGTCAGCGCGCCCGGACTATGAAGCGTTCGTGGTAACCATGGGGAGCTCCAGGCAGTTTTGATTTTGTGTCGTGTTCAAAACAGAGAGAAAGGTAAATAAAGCAGGGAATTAAAAGTAGATTCTCAGGTTACTGAAAGGGCCCCTTGTTATTGATGTAACAATAGAGTGTTAGCGCTGTGGTCAATTAATGTGAAAATACGTACCCACTAAGGATAACATAGCAGTTGTGTGCAGTAACATTCAATCCTGGAGTATAACAAGGATTAGATTGACTGCCTGATTAGAACGATTAAAATTGAATTTTATTAATATATTATAAAATATGGCTCATATAGCCCATAGTGACATATATTCAGGCTCAGACAAGGTAGTCAGGGATAGGAGGTGGTGAGACTCTCCTCTTATAGTATACAGCCCTGACAGCAACTTGCTGAGAGAAAATAATTCCAGCCCACCGGGCTCACAACAAGTGGTCAGAGAGAAGAGTTAGTCCTGTTGACGGACTAATCTTGGACAATTCTCCGAACCACCGCTGCATTAATTAGGACAACCCTACGCGTTTCAATGTCACTGGTAGGTGTGACACATCATCAGGGATTGTTAAAGTTGATGCCGGTTAAGCACAATTTCGTGCTAACATTTATTTCTCCCGGCTCGTGCACGACTCTAATACAAATGGCCGCACACGAGCCGGCGAGACTGGGAGCATATGAAGGGCTAGAGCCCTCCCCCTGCACTGACGAGGCTGTCAGCCCACCACCAATCAGACAAAGACACGTCCCAGCAGTGACGTATCCGGACTGTGGCGAGCCCCCAAACAGCCCAGCCAATCAGGCTGAAGTGTGACGATAAAGCGTCCTTCGTAACCCTGGAGACCTGAAGCGGATAAACACAGATTACGGGACAGACATGTAATAGGCAGAGATGCCGAAGATTTGTAGTATCATGATGATCCACAGACCATCCTCAAAACTCTTATCGGAAAAACCTCATAATGATACACACTCCGATCAAGGATGGAATTCTTGCCCTTATTTGATCATCATAACTAACACAGAGTGTAATACTGTCGGAACGTAGTAGGTACAGTTTAGGGTCGTTCATTAAACTAGACACAGTTTAGGCTGTACACAGACGCCCCAAATTTAGTTAAACGTAATATCACATATTCAATGAATCAGTTAGAGAGAAAACCGCATATGGGTCCTCTAACAGTGTGAACAGGGGTCAACAGTAGTTTAATGTGAAAACACACAGATGATATTGTTAGGGGAGGTCAGGTACATAGTTGTGCCACATATACCACCACCCACATGGGGGGAAAAAGTAAACAAAAGAAATAGATTTCTTTGATGTTATGCTCACAGAAAGCATGCATATGAGATCTTTTCATTTAAACCGGCGGGACTCATAGTTTGCATACGAAAGATCCACTGCGCTTCTTTTTGTAAGATCTTCTTATCATGATCACCACCTCTCGCCAAAGGTTTAACGTGTTCAATCCCTTGAAATTTCAATGTCAAGGAGTCACCATTATGGCATTCCCATACATGCCGCGACACCGGAGTATCATCCTTTCTCCTTATATCCCCAATGTGGTCCCTAATCCTCCTTCTAAATTCGCTCTTCGTTTTGCCTATATACTGTAATTGGCAGCCACATGTGATCAGATAAACTACACCTTTGGTCTTACAGTTAATATAGGACCTATTGTCAAACACCCTGCCAGTCTTGGTGCTTTTGAAATTTTTACTGCACAAAATCGAGTCGCATGCCTTACATGAGCCACATCTGTAACTCCCATTGAACCCCCTGTCCAACCAGGTGTTTGGTTTGTTTTGTGTGCTCATGTGGCTATGCACAAGATGATCTTTTATATTGCGCCCTCTTTTGTATGTTATAAAGGGAGAGTCCCCTACCAGATTACCAACGTCAGGGTCAGCTTGCAAAATTCCCCAATATCTCTGCAGGATTTCTCTAACCTCCTTACTAGCAGAGTCGTAAGTACCAATGATCCGTATAGTGTCATCATCCTTCAAACGTGATTTGGGGTTAAGAAGATCATTTCGGTTGCATCCAAGTGCATTTTGATAGGCCTGTTTGAGAACATGTTTCGGATATCCTCTCCGTCTAAACCTGTCCTCCAGTTCCCTCGCTGACATTTTATAGTCTGATATAGTGGAACAGTTGCGTCTCGCCCTCAGGAACTGGCCCTTGGGTATTCCACGTTTAAGGTTAGCTGGATGGCAGCTTTCCCATCTGAGGAGACTATTAGTGGCAGTCTTTTTACGGAACATGTTGGTTTGGATGTTCCCAGATGGTGTTTTCGAGATCAAAATATCAAGAAACGTGATCTTGTTGTCATTGATCTCACAAGTAAAAAACAAGCCCAGATTGTTTACATTAAGAGTCGCCACAAATTCCTCAAATTGTGCCTTGGTACCTTTCCAGAGGATCAGGATATCGTCTATAAATCTCAGCCATAGCACGATGCACGATGTCCATTTTTCCATTCCATCATTAAAGACAGTTTCATGCTCCCACCAGCCCAAGTACAAATTGGCATATGTGGGAGCACAGGGGCTTCCCATAGCCACACCCCTGAGTTGATGGTACGTTTTCTGGTCAAAGATAAAAGAATTATGCTCTAGAATAAACCTAAGCAATATTACAACAAACTCGTTGTGAGTCTGAAACTGTGTGCCCTTACCCTTCAGAAAGTATTCGACAGCTACACACCCCTGATCATGAGGAATGGAGCTATATAAGGCTTCCACATCAAGTGATGCCAATAGGACATCCTGATCGCAGCGTATGCCTTCAAGCTTACGCAAGACATCCATAGTGTCCCTTACATATGAAGGAAGGGACACCACAAAAGGTCTAAGAATCTGGTCGATGTAGATGCTTGCATTTTGAGACAGGCTGTCGATTCCTGACACAATTGGCCTACCCTTCAGTGGCTTAGTCCCTTTGTGTATTTTTGGGAGACAATAGAAGGTGGCCGTCTGTGGAAAATCGGGCAGCATAAACGCCATTTCCTTCTCACTAATTAAGCTGAGGCATTTGGCTGAGCTCAGGATACATTTCAATTGATTTCTGAAACTCATGGAGGGATCGGATTCCAACACTTTATAACATTGATGGTCATTTAATATCTGGTAGCACATCATGCTATATCTCGTGCGGTCCATTACCACAACATTACCACCCTTATCAGAGGGCTTTATTATGATAGTGTCATCACCCTCAAGTGATCGTAAAGCGACCATTTCATCTTGTGTTGTATTGAAACCAGAAGGCCTGGAATGATCGAGTAATCTGAGTTGGTCCTCCACTACTTTAACGAAAACATCGATCGGGGTGTTGTCATTCAGGGGAGCAAATTTCGTCGAGGGTACCCTAAGTGTGGTAAAGGGACCCTTACCCTCTTCCCTGTGACTTTCTTCCCATAGACCCTCCAACAGCCTGAGGTTTGGTAAATCCTCTTCCATAATCCCCAATTCAGTACATTGACGTTGGTCATGTGTCTTGAAGAACTTCTTCCATTTGAGTTTACGTGCAAACAGGTTAAGATCCTTAACCCATTGAAACAAATCAAACCTATTGGTAGGGACGAATGATAGTCCCTTACTAAGGATGCCCAGTTCCTCCGCAGATAACGTTCGGGAGGACAAATTAATCACCTGGGATTCATCCCTAGATACTGGAGGTCCTGATCTTAAACCTCCCTTCTGTCCCTCAAGAGGTACTCTGAGATAGGGTGGCTCTTGGATAAAAAACCACCCCGATTAGCTGCTTTTCCTCTGCCCCTACCTCTTTGGTTACCGCGGTTAACATATCTGCCTGACTCCATCCCTCCCCGTTGTCGTCTGGGGTGGTTTTTGAAATGCTCTGAGTCAGAAAATTCTTGCTCGGAGGAGGACACATCTGTGTCCACTTCATGGGACGCACCCGTTCTTATACTATAGTCAAATATTCTACCCTCTTTGAAATCGAGAGTATCGCGCACGAACTGAAAATGTTTTCTTTCCTTAATGTTACTGATAAACTTTTCCACTGTCTGTTGTAAAACAGTCTCTTTCCTCTCATACTCTTGATTACTCGCAAATTTGTGTACCAGATTAATACCATCTTTCAATTCCTGTGTGCTCCTGACTAAGCAGTTTTTTTCCTCCTCCAGCAATATTCCCATGAATCTCAACGAAGATTCAATTGACTCCTTTTCCCATTTTTTGAGAAAATCTGGTGATCTAATTCTCGCTGCAGGAGTCAATGAGATCCTCAAACCTCTTGGGACAATCTGATTTTTAATATATGTTTCCAACGTTTGAACCTCCCACCATGATCTAAGATGATCTTTATAGGCTTTTGTGAGTTGGCGAAAGGAAGCCGTAATACTAAAGCTCTGGGTGGACGACACAATTTCATTCTCCGAAAATACCTCTTTAGCATCATGCACCCATTTATCCATGTCAATGTCCCCTGTCAAAAATCCTGCCATCTCCACTAGAATGGAGTGTATTAGTATAATGAATCCACTTAATGGTAATGTAAATGTCGTTCACTGAATAGATAGATTGACTGCCTGATTAGAACGATTAAAATTGAATTTTATTAATATATTATAAAATATGGCTCATATAGCCCATAGTGACATATATTCAGGCTCAGACAAGGTAGTCAGGGATAGGAGGTGGTGAGACTCTCCTCTTATAGTATACAGCCCTGACAGCAACTTGCTGAGAGAAAATAATTCCAGCCCACCGGGCTCACAACAAGTGGTCAGAGAGAAGAGTTAGTCCTGTTGACGGACTAATCTTGGACAATTCTCCGAACCACCGCTGCATTAATTAGGACAACCCTACGCGTTTCAATGTCACTGGTAGGTGTGACACATCATCAGGGATTGTTAAAGTTGATGCCGGTTAAGCACAATTTCGTGCTAACATTTATTTCTCCCGGCTCGTGCACGACTCTAATACAAATGGCCGCACACGAGCCGGCGAGACTGGGAGCATATGAAGGGCTAGAGCCCTCCCCCTGCACTGACGAGGCTGTCAGCCCACCACCAATCAGACAAAGACACGTCCCAGCAGTGACGTATCCGGACTGTGGCGAGCCCCCAAACAGCCCAGCCAATCAGGCTGAAGTGTGACGATAAAGCGTCCTTCGTAACCCTGGAGACCTGAAGCGGATAAACACAGATTACGGGACAGACATGTAATAGGCAGAGATGCCGAAGATTTGTAGTATCATGATGATCCACAGACCATCCTCAAAACTCTTATCGGAAAAACCTCATAATGATACACACTCCGATCAAGGATGGAATTCTTGCCCTTATTTGATCATCATAACTAACACAGAGTGTAATACTGTCGGAACGTAGTAGGTACAGTTTAGGGTCGTTCATTAAACTAGACACAGTTTAGGCTGTACACAGACGCCCCAAATTTAGTTAAACGTAATATCACATATTCAATGAATCAGTTAGAGAGAAAACCGCATATGGGTCCTCTAACAGTGTGAACAGGGGTCAACAGTAGTTTAATGTGAAAACACACAGATGATATTGTTAGGGGAGGTCAGGTACATAGTTGTGCCACATATACCACCACCCACATGGGGGGAAAAAGTAAACAAAAGAAATAGATTTCTTTGATGTTATGCTCACAGAAAGCATGCATATGAGATCTTTTCATTTAAACCGGCGGGACTCATAGTTTGCATACGAAAGATCCACTGCGCTTCTTTTTGTAAGATCTTCTTATCATGATCACCACCTCTCGCCAAAGGTTTAACGTGTTCAATCCCTTGAAATTTCAATGTCAAGGAGTCACCATTATGGCATTCCCATACATGCCGCGACACCGGAGTATCATCCTTTCTCCTTATATCCCCAATGTGGTCCCTAATCCTCCTTCTAAATTCTCTCTTCGTTTTGCCTATATACTGTAATTGGCAGCCACATGTGATCAGATAAACTACACCTTTGGTCTTACAGTTAATATAGGACCTATTGTCAAACACCCTGCCAGTCTTGGTGCTTTTGAAATTTTTACTGCACAAAATCGAGTCGCATGCCTTACATGAGCCACATCTGTAACTCCCATTGAACCCCCTGTCCAACCAGGTGTTTGGTTTGTTTTGTGTGCTCATGTGGCTATGCACAAGATGATCTTTTATATTGCGCCCTCTTTTGTATGTTATAAAGGGAGAGTCCCCTACCAGATTACCAACGTCAGGGTCAGCTTGCAAAATTCCCCAATATCTCTGCAGGATTTCTCTAACCTCCTTACTAGCAGAGTCGTAAGTACCAATGATCCGTATAGTGTCATCATCCTTCAAACGTGATTTGGGGTTAAGAAGATCATTTCGGTTGCATCCAAGTGCATTTTGATAGGCCTGTTTGAGAACATGTTTCGGATATCCTCTCCGTCTAAACCTGTCCTCCAGTTCCCTCGCTGACATTTTATAGTCTGATATAGTGGAACAGTTGCGTCTCGCCCTCAGGAACTGGCCCTTGGGTATTCCACGTTTAAGGTTAGCTGGATGGCAGCTTTCCCATCTGAGGAGACTATTAGTGGCAGTCTTTTTACGGAACATGTTGGTTTGGATGTTCCCAGATGGTGTTTTCGAGATCAAAATATCAAGAAACGTGATCTTGTTGTCATTGATCTCACAAGTAAAAAACAAGCCCAGATTGTTTACATTAAGAGTCGCCACAAATTCCTCAAATTGTGCCTTGGTACCTTTCCAGAGGATCAGGATATCGTCTATAAATCTCAGCCATAGCACGATGCACGATGTCCATTTTTCCATTCCATCATTAAAGACAGTTTCATGCTCCCACCAGCCCAAGTACAAATTGGCATATGTGGGAGCACAGGGGCTTCCCATAGCCACACCCCTGAGTTGATGGTACGTTTTCTGGTCAAAGATAAAAGAATTATGCTCTAGAATAAACCTAAGCAATATTACAACAAACTCGTTGTGAGTCTGAAACTGTGTGCCCTTACCCTTCAGAAAGTATTCGACAGCTACACACCCCTGATCATGAGGAATGGAGCTATATAAGGCTTCCACATCAAGTGATGCCAATAGGACATCCTGATCGCAGCGTATGCCTTCAAGCTTACGCAAGACATCCATAGTGTCCCTTACATATGAAGGAAGGGACACCACAAAAGGTCTAAGAATCTGGTCGATGTAGATGCTTGCATTTTGAGACAGGCTGTCGATTCCTGACACAATTGGCCTACCCTTCAGTGGCTTAGTCCCTTTGTGTATTTTTGGGAGACAATAGAAGGTGGCCGTCTGTGGAAAATCGGGCAGCATAAACGCCATTTCCTTCTCACTAATTAAGCTGAGGCATTTGGCTGAGCTCAGGATACATTTCAATTGATTTCTGAAACTCATGGAGGGATCGGATTCCAACACTTTATAACATTGATGGTCATTTAATATCTGGTAGCACATCATGCTATATCTCGTGCGGTCCATTACCACAACATTACCACCCTTATCAGAGGGCTTTATTATGATAGTGTCATCACCCTCAAGTGATCGTAAAGCGACCATTTCATCTTGTGTTGTATTGAAACCAGAAGGCCTGGAATGATCGAGTAATCTGAGTTGGTCCTCCACTACTTTAACGAAAACATCGATCGGGGTGTTGTCATTCAGGGGAGCAAATTTCGTCGAGGGTACCCTAAGTGTGGTAAAGGGACCCTTACCCTCTTCCCTGTGACTTTCTTCCCATAGACCCTCCAACAGCCTGAGGTTTGGTAAATCCTCTTCCATAATCCCCAATTCAGTACATTGACGTTGGTCATGTGTCTTGAAGAACTTCTTCCATTTGAGTTTACGTGCAAACAGGTTAAGATCCTTAACCCATTGAAACAAATCAAACCTATTGGTAGGGACAGTGGAATGAATCCCAGGTGATTAATTTGTCCTCCCGAACGTTATCTGCGGAGGAACTGGGCATCCTTAGTAAGGGACTATCATTCGTCCCTACCAATAGGTTTGATTTGTTTCAATGGGTTAAGGATCTTAACCTGTTTGCACGTAAACTCAAATGGAAGAAGTTCTTCAAGACACATGACCAACGTCAATGTACTGAATTGGGGATTATGGAAGAGGATTTACCAAACCTCAGGCTGTTGGAGGGTCTATGGGAAGAAAGTCACAGGGAAGAGGGTAAGGGTCCCTTTACCACACTTAGGGTACCCTCGACGAAATTTGCTCCCCTGAATGACAACACCCCGATCGATGTTTTCGTTAAAGTAGTGGAGGACCAACTCAGATTACTCGATCATTCCAGGCCTTCTGGTTTCAATACAACACAAGATGAAATGGTCGCTTTACGATCACTTGAGGGTGATGACACTATCATAATAAAGCCCTCTGATAAGGGTGGTAATGTTGTGGTAATGGACCGCACGAGATATAGCATGATGTGCTACCAGATATTAAATGACCATCAATGTTATAAAGTGTTGGAATCCGATCCCTCCATGAGTTTCAGAAATCAATTGAAATGTATCCTGAGCTCAGCCAAATGCCTCAGCTTAATTAGTGAGAAGGAAATGGCGTTTATGCTGCCCGATTTTCCACAGACGGCCACCTTCTATTGTCTCCCAAAAATACACAAAGGGACTAAGCCACTGAAGGGTAGGCCAATTGTGTCAGGAATCGACAGCCTGTCTCAAAATGCAAGCATCTACATCGACCAGATTCTTAGACCTTTTGTGGTGTCCCTTCCTTCATATGTAAGGGACACTATGGATGTCTTGCGTAAGCTTGAAGGCATACGCTGCGATCAGGATGTCCTATTGGCATCACTTGATGTGGAAGCCTTATATAGCTCCATTCCTCATGATCAGGGGTGTGTAGCTGTCGAATACTTTCTGAAGGGTAAGGGCACACAGTTTCAGACTCACAACGAGTTTGTTGTAATATTGCTTAGGTTTATTCTAGAGCATAATTCTTTTATCTTTGACCAGAAAACGTACCATCAACTCAGGGGTGTGGCTATGGGAAGCCCCTGTGCTCCCACATATGCCAATTTGTACTTGGGCTGGTGGGAGCATGAAACTGTCTTTAATGATGGAATGGAAAAATGGACATCGTGCATCGTGCTATGGCTGAGATTTATAGACGATATCCTGATCCTCTGGAAAGGTACCAAGGCACAATTTGAGGAATTTGTGGCGACTCTTAATGTAAACAATCTGGGCTTGTTTTTTACTTGTGAGATCAATGACAACAAGATCACGTTTCTTGATATTTTGATCTCGAAAACACCATCTGGGAACATCCAAACCAACATGTTCCGTAAAAAGACTGCCACTAATAGTCTCCTCAGATGGGAAAGCTGCCATCCAGCTAACCTTAAACGTGGAATACCCAAGGGCCAGTTCCTGAGGGCGAGACGCAACTGTTCCACTATATCAGACTATAAAATGTCAGCGAGGGAACTGGAGGACAGGTTTAGACGGAGAGGATATCCGAAACATGTTCTCAAACAGGCCTATCAAAATGCACTTGGATGCAACCGAAATGATCTTCTTAACCCCAAATCACGTTTGAAGGATGATGACACTATACGGATCATTGGTACTTACGACTCTGCTAGTAAGGAGGTTAGAGAAATCCTGCAGAGATATTGGGGAATTTTGCAAGCTGACCCTGACGTTGGTAATCTGGTAGGGGACTCTCCCTTTATAACATACAAAAGAGGGCGCAATATAAAAGATCATCTTGTGCATAGCCACATGAGCACACAAAACAAACCAAACACCTGGTTGGACAGGGGGTTCAATGGGAGTTACAGATGTGGCTCATGTAAGGCATGCGACTCGATTTTGTGCAGTAAAAATTTCAAAAGCACCAAGACTGGCAGGGTGTTTGACAATAGGTCCTATATTAACTGTAAGACCAAAGGTGTAGTTTATCTGATCACATGTGGCTGCCAATTACAGTATATAGGCAAAACGAAGAGAGAATTTAGAAGGAGGATTAGGGACCACATTGGGGATATAAGGAGAAAGGATGATACTCCGGTGTCGCGGCATGTATGGGAATGCCATAATGGTGACTCCTTGACATTGAAATTTCAAGGGATTGAACACGTTAAACCTTTGGCGAGAGGTGGTGATCATGATAAGAAGATCTTACAAAAAGAAGCGCAGTGGATCTTTCGTATGCAAACTATGAGTCCCGCCGGTTTAAATGAAAAGATCTCATATGCATGCTTTCTGTGAGCATAACATCAAAGAAATCTATTTCTTTTGTTTACTTTTTCCCCCCATGTGGGTGGTGGTATATGTGGCACAACTATGTACCTGACCTCCCCTAACAATATCATCTGTGTGTTTTCACATTAAACTACTGTTGACCCCTGTTCACACTGTTAGAGGACCCATATGCGGTTTTCTCTCTAACTGATTCATTGAATATGTGATATTACGTTTAACTAAATTTGGGGCGTCTGTGTACAGCCTAAACTGTGTCTAGTTTAATGAACGACCCTAAACTGTACCTACTACGTTCCGACAGTATTACACTCTGTGTTAGTTATGATGATCAAATAAGGGCAAGAATTCCATCCTTGATCGGAGTGTGTATCATTATGAGGTTTTTCCGATAAGAGTTTTGAGGATGGTCTGTGGATCATCATGATACTACAAATCTTCGGCATCTCTGCCTATTACATGTCTGTCCCGTAATCTGTGTTTATCCGCTTCAGGTCTCCAGGGTTACGAAGGACGCTTTATCGTCACACTTCAGCCTGATTGGCTGGGCTGTTTGGGGGCTCGCCACAGTCCGGATACGTCACTGCTGGGACGTGTCTTTGTCTGATTGGTGGTGGGCTGACAGCCTCGTCAGTGCAGGGGGAGGGCTCTAGCCCTTCATATGCTCCCAGTCTCGCCGGCTCGTGTGCGGCCATTTGTATTAGAGTCGTGCACGAGCCGGGAGAAATAAATGTTAGCACGAAATTGTGCTTAACCGGCATCAACTTTAACAATCCCTGATGATGTGTCACACCTACCAGTGACATTGAAACGCGTAGGGTTGTCCTAATTAATGCAGCGGTGGTTCGGAGAATTGTCCAAGATTAGTCCGTCAACAGGACTAACTCTTCTCTCTGACCACTTGTTGTGAGCCCGGTGGGCTGGAATTATTTTCTCTCAGCAAGTTGCTGTCAGGGCTGTATACTATAAGAGGAGAGTCTCACCACCTCCTATCCCTGACTACCTTGTCTGAGCCTGAATATATGTCACTATGGGCTATATGAGCCATATTTTATAATATATTAATAAAATTCAATTTTAATCGTTCTAATCAGGCAGTCAATCTATCTATTCAGTGAACGACATTTACATTACCATTAAGTGGATTCATTATACTAATACACTCCATTCTAGTGGAGATGGCAGGATTTTTGACAGGGGACATTGACATGGATAAATGGGTGCATGATGCTAAAGAGGTATTTTCGGAGAATGAAATTGTGTCGTCCACCCAGAGCTTTAGTATTACGGCTTCCTTTCGCCAACTCACAAAAGCCTATAAAGATCATCTTAGATCATGGTGGGAGGTTCAAACGTTGGAAACATATATTAAAAATCAGATTGTCCCAAGAGGTTTGAGGATCTCATTGACTCCTGCAGCGAGAATTAGATCACCAGATTTTCTCAAAAAATGGGAAAAGGAGTCAATTGAATCTTCGTTGAGATTCATGGGAATATTGCTGGAGGAGGAAAAAAACTGCTTAGTCAGGAGCACACAGGAATTGAAAGATGGTATTAATCTGGTACACAAATTTGCGAGTAATCAAGAGTATGAGAGGAAAGAGACTGTTTTACAACAGACAGTGGAAAAGTTTATCAGTAACATTAAGGAAAGAAAACATTTTCAGTTCGTGCGCGATACTCTCGATTTCAAAGAGGGTAGAATATTTGACTATAGTATAAGAACGGGTGCGTCCCATGAAGTGGACACAGATGTGTCCTCCTCCGAGCAAGAATTTTCTGACTCAGAGCATTTCAAAAACCACCCCAGACGACAACGGGGAGGGATGGAGTCAGGCAGATATGTTAACCGCGGTAACCAAAGAGGTAGGGGCAGAGGAAAAGCAGCTAATCGGGGTGGTTTTTTATCCAAGAGCCACCCTATCTCAGAGTACCTCTTGAGGGACAGAAGGGAGGTTTAAGATCAGGACCTCCAGTATCTAGGGATGAATCCCAGGTGATTAATTTGTCCTCCCGAACGTTATCTGCGGAGGAACTGGGCATCCTTAGTAAGGGACTATCATTCGTCCCTACCAATAGGTTTGATTTGTTTCAATGGGTTAAGGATCTTAACCTGTTTGCACGTAAACTCAAATGGAAGAAGTTCTTCAAGACACATGACCAACGTCAATGTACTGAATTGGGGATTATGGAAGAGGATTTACCAAACCTCAGGCTGTTGGAGGGTCTATGGGAAGAAAGTCACAGGGAAGAGGGTAAGGGTCCCTTTACCACACTTAGGGTACCCTCGACGAAATTTGCTCCCCTGAATGACAACACCCCGATCGATGTTTTCGTTAAAGTAGTGGAGGACCAACTCAGATTACTCGATCATTCCAGGCCTTCTGGTTTCAATACAACACAAGATGAAATGGTCGCTTTACGATCACTTGAGGGTGATGACACTATCATAATAAAGCCCTCTGATAAGGGTGGTAATGTTGTGGTAATGGACCGCACGAGATATAGCATGATGTGCTACCAGATACTAAATGACCATCAATGTTATAAAGTGTTGGAATCCGATCCCTCCATGAGTTTCAGAAATCAATTGAAATGTATCCTGAGCTCAGCCAAATGCCTCAGCTTAATTAGTGAGAAGGAAATGGCGTTTATGCTGCCCGATTTTCCACAGACGGCCACCTTCTATTGTCTCCCAAAAATACACAAAGGGACTAAGCCACTGAAGGGTAGGCCAATTGTGTCAGGAATCGACAGCCTGTCTCAAAATGCAAGCATCTACATCGACCAGATTCTTAGACCTTTTGTGGTGTCCCTTCCTTCATATGTAAGGGACACTATGGATGTCTTGCGTAAGCTTGAAGGCATACGCTGCGATCAGGATGTCCTATTGGCATCACTTGATGTGGAAGCCTTATATAGCTCCATTCCTCATGATCAGGGGTGTGTAGCTGTCGAATACTTTCTGAAGGGTAAGGGCACACAGTTTCAGACTCACAACGAGTTTGTTGTAATATTGCTTAGGTTTATTCTAGAGCATAATTCTTTTATCTTTGACCAGAAAACGTACCATCAACTCAGGGGTGTGGCTATGGGAAGCCCCTGTGCTCCCACATATGCCAATTTGTACTTGGGCTGGTGGGAGCATGAAACTGTCTTTAATGATGGAATGGAAAAATGGACATCGTGCATCGTGCTATGGCTGAGATTTATAGACGATATCCTGATCCTCTGGAAAGGTACCAAGGCACAATTTGAGGAATTTGTGGCGACTCTTAATGTAAACAATCTGGGCTTGTTTTTTACTTGTGAGATCAATGACAACAAGATCACGTTTCTTGATATTTTGATCTCGAAAACACCATCTGGGAACATCCAAACCAACATGTTCCGTAAAAAGACTGCCACTAATAGTCTCCTCAGATGGGAAAGCTGCCATCCAGCTAACCTTAAACGTGGAATACCCAAGGGCCAGTTCCTGAGGGCGAGACGCAACTGTTCCACTATATCAGACTATAAAATGTCAGCGAGGGAACTGGAGGACAGGTTTAGACGGAGAGGATATCCGAAACATGTTCTCAAACAGGCCTATCAAAATGCACTTGGATGCAACCGAAATGATCTTCTTAACCCCAAATCACGTTTGAAGGATGATGACACTATACGGATCATTGGTACTTACGACTCTGCTAGTAAGGAGGTTAGAGAAATCCTGCAGAGATATTGGGGAATTTTGCAAGCTGACCCTGACGTTGGTAATCTGGTAGGGGACTCTCCCTTTATAACATACAAAAGAGGGCGCAATATAAAAGATCATCTTGTGCATAGCCACATGAGCACACAAAACAAACCAAACACCTGGTTGGACAGGGGGTTCAATGGGAGTTACAGATGTGGCTCATGTAAGGCATGCGACTCGATTTTGTGCAGTAAAAATTTCAAAAGCACCAAGACTGGCAGGGTGTTTGACAATAGGTCCTATATTAACTGTAAGACCAAAGGTGTAGTTTATCTGATCACATGTGGCTGCCAATTACAGTATATAGGCAAAACGAAGAGAGAATTTAGAAGGAGGATTAGGGACCACATTGGGGATATAAGGAGAAAGGATGATACTCCGGTGTCGCGGCATGTATGGGAATGCCATAATGGTGACTCCTTGACATTGAAATTTCAAGGGATTGAACACGTTAAACCTTTGGCGAGAGGTGGTGATCATGATAAGAAGATCTTACAAAAAGAAGCGCAGTGGATCTTTCGTATGCAAACTATGAGTCCCGCCGGTTTAAATGAAAAGATCTCATATGCATGCTTTCTGTGAGCATAACATCAAAGAAATCTATTTCTTTTGTTTACTTTTTCCCCCCATGTGGGTGGTGGTATATGTGGCACAACTATGTACCTGACCTCCCCTAACAATATCATCTGTGTGTTTTCACATTAAACTACTGTTGACCCCTGTTCACACTGTTAGAGGACCCATATGCGGTTTTCTCTCTAACTGATTCATTGAATATGTGATATTACGTTTAACTAAATTTGGGGCGTCTGTGTACAGCCTAAACTGTGTCTAGTTTAATGAACGACCCTAAACTGTACCTACTACGTTCCGACAGTATTACACTCTGTGTTAGTTATGATGATCAAATAAGGGCAAGAATTCCATCCTTGATCGGAGTGTGTATCATTATGAGGTTTTTCCGATAAGAGTTTTGAGGATGGTCTGTGGATCATCATGATACTACAAATCTTCGGCATCTCTGCCTATTACATGTCTGTCCCGTAATCTGTGTTTATCCGCTTCAGGTCTCCAGGGTTACGAAGGACGCTTTATCGTCACACTTCAGCCTGATTGGCTGGGCTGTTTGGGGGCTCGCCACAGTCCGGATACGTCACTGCTGGGACGTGTCTTTGTCTGATTGGTGGTGGGCTGACAGCCTCGTCAGTGCAGGGGGAGGGCTCTAGCCCTTCATATGCTCCCAGTCTCGCCGGCTCGTGTGCGGCCATTTGTATTAGAGTCGTGCACGAGCCGGGAGAAATAAATGTTAGCACGAAATTGTGCTTAACCGGCATCAACTTTAACAATCCCTGATGATGTGTCACACCTACCAGTGACATTGAAACGCGTAGGGTTGTCCTAATTAATGCAGCGGTGGTTCGGAGAATTGTCCAAGATTAGTCCGTCAACAGGACTAACTCTTCTCTCTGACCACTTGTTGTGAGCCCGGTGGGCTGGAATTATTTTCTCTCAGCAAGTTGCTGTCAGGGCTGTATACTATAAGAGGAGAGTCTCACCACCTCCTATCCCTGACTACCTTGTCTGAGCCTGAATATATGTCACTATGGGCTATATGAGCCATATTTTATAATATATTAATAAAATTCAATTTTAATCGTTCTAATCAGGCAGTCAATCTATCTATTCAGTGAACGACATTTACATTACCATTAAGTGGATTCATTATACTAATACACTCCATTCTAGTGGAGATGGCAGGATTTTTGACAGGGGACATTGACATGGATAAATGGGTGCATGATGCTAAAGAGGTATTTTCGGAGAATGAAATTGTGTCGTCCACCCAGAGCTTTAGTATTACGGCTTCCTTTCGCCAACTCACAAAAGCCTATAAAGATCATCTTAGATCATGGTGGGAGGTTCAAACGTTGGAAACATATATTAAAAATCAGATTGTCCCAAGAGGTTTGAGGATCTCATTGACTCCTGCAGCGAGAATTAGATCACCAGATTTTCTCAAAAAATGGGAAAAGGAGTCAATTGAATCTTCGTTGAGATTCATGGGAATATTGCTGGAGGAGGAAAAAAACTGCTTAGTCAGGAGCACACAGGAATTGAAAGATGGTATTAATCTGGTACACAAATTTGCGAGTAATCAAGAGTATGAGAGGAAAGAGACTGTTTTACAACAGACAGTGGAAAAGTTTATCAGTAACATTAAGGAAAGAAAACATTTTCAGTTCGTGCGCGATACTCTCGATTTCAAAGAGGGTAGAATATTTGACTATAGTATAAGAACGGGTGCGTCCCATGAAGTGGACACAGATGTGTCCTCCTCCGAGCAAGAATTTTCTGACTCAGAGCATTTCAAAAACCACCCCAGACGACAACGGGGAGGGATGGAGTCAGGCAGATATGTTAACCGCGGTAACCAAAGAGGTAGGGGCAGAGGAAAAGCAGCTAATCGGGGTGGTTTTTTATCCAAGAGCCACCCTATCTCAGAGTACCTCTTGAGGGACAGAAGGGAGGTTTAAGATCAGGACCTCCAGTATCTAGGGATGAATCCCAGGTGATTAATTTGTCCTCCCGAACGTTATCTGCGGAGGAACTGGGCATCCTTAGTAAGGGACTATCATTCGTCCCTACCAATAGGTTTGATTTGTTTCAATGGGTTAAGGATCTTAACCTGTTTGCACGTAAACTCAAATGGAAGAAGTTCTTCAAGACACATGACCAACGTCAATGTACTGAATTGGGGATTATGGAAGAGGATTTACCAAACCTCAGGCTGTTGGAGGGTCTATGGGAAGAAAGTCACAGGGAAGAGGGTAAGGGTCCCTTTACCACACTTAGGGTACCCTCGACGAAATTTGCTCCCCTGAATGACAACACCCCGATCGATGTTTTCGTTAAAGTAGTGGAGGACCAACTCAGATTACTCGATCATTCCAGGCCTTCTGGTTTCAATACAACACAAGATGAAATGGTCGCTTTACGATCACTTGAGGGTGATGACACTATCATAATAAAGCCCTCTGATAAGGGTGGTAATGTTGTGGTAATGGACCGCACGAGATATAGCATGATGTGCTACCAGATACTAAATGACCATCAATGTTATAAAGTGTTGGAATCCGATCCCTCCATGAGTTTCAGAAATCAATTGAAATGTATCCTGAGCTCAGCCAAATGCCTCAGCTTAATTAGTGAGAAGGAAATGGCGTTTATGCTGCCCGATTTTCCACAGACGGCCACCTTCTATTGTCTCCCAAAAATACACAAAGGGACTAAGCCACTGAAGGGTAGGCCAATTGTGTCAGGAATCGACAGCCTGTCTCAAAATGCAAGCATCTACATCGACCAGATTCTTAGACCTTTTGTGGTGTCCCTTCCTTCATATGTAAGGGACACTATGGATGTCTTGCGTAAGCTTGAAGGCATACGCTGCGATCAGGATGTCCTATTGGCATCACTTGATGTGGAAGCCTTATATAGCTCCATTCCTCATGATCAGGGGTGTGTAGCTGTCGAATACTTTCTGAAGGGTAAGGGCACACAGTTTCAGACTCACAACGAGTTTGTTGTAATATTGCTTAGGTTTATTCTAGAGCATAATTCTTTTATCTTTGACCAGAAAACGTACCATCAACTCAGGGGTGTGGCTATGGGAAGCCCCTGTGCTCCCACATATGCCAATTTGTACTTGGGCTGGTGGGAGCATGAAACTGTCTTTAATGATGGAATGGAAAAATGGACATCGTGCATCGTGCTATGGCTGAGATTTATAGACGATATCCTGATCCTCTGGAAAGGTACCAAGGCACAATTTGAGGAATTTGTGGCGACTCTTAATGTAAACAATCTGGGCTTGTTTTTTACTTGTGAGATCAATGACAACAAGATCACGTTTCTTGATATTTTGATCTCGAAAACACCATCTGGGAACATCCAAACCAACATGTTCCGTAAAAAGACTGCCACTAATAGTCTCCTCAGATGGGAAAGCTGCCATCCAGCTAACCTTAAACGTGGAATACCCAAGGGCCAGTTCCTGAGGGCGAGACGCAACTGTTCCACTATATCAGACTATAAAATGTCAGCGAGGGAACTGGAGGACAGGTTTAGACGGAGAGGATATCCGAAACATGTTCTCAAACAGGCCTATCAAAATGCACTTGGATGCAACCGAAATGATCTTCTTAACCCCAAATCACGTTTGAAGGATGATGACACTATACGGATCATTGGTACTTACGACTCTGCTAGTAAGGAGGTTAGAGAAATCCTGCAGAGATATTGGGGAATTTTGCAAGCTGACCCTGACGTTGGTAATCTGGTAGGGGACTCTCCCTTTATAACATACAAAAGAGGGCGCAATATAAAAGATCATCTTGTGCATAGCCACATGAGCACACAAAACAAACCAAACACCTGGTTGGACAGGGGGTTCAATGGGAGTTACAGATGTGGCTCATGTAAGGCATGCGACTCGATTTTGTGCAGTAAAAATTTCAAAAGCACCAAGACTGGCAGGGTGTTTGACAATAGGTCCTATATTAACTGTAAGACCAAAGGTGTAGTTTATCTGATCACATGTGGCTGCCAATTACAGTATATAGGCAAAACGAAGAGAGAATTTAGAAGGGGGATTAGGGACCACATTGGGGATATAAGGAGAAAGGATGATACTCCGGTGTCGCGGCATGTATGGGAATGCCATAATGGTGACTCCTTGACATTGAAATTTCAAGGGATTGAACACGTTAAACCTTTGGCGAGAGGTGGTGATCATGATAAGAAGATCTTACAAAAAGAAGCGCAGTGGATCTTTCGTATGCAAACTATGAGTCCCGCCGGTTTAAATGAAAAGATCTCATATGCATGCTTTCTGTGAGCATAACATCAAAGAAATCTATTTCTTTTGTTTACTTTTTCCCCCCATGTGGGTGGTGGTATATGTGGCACAACTATGTACCTGACCTCCCCTAACAATATCATCTGTGTGTTTTCACATTAAACTACTGTTGACCCCTGTTCACACTGTTAGAGGACCCATATGCGGTTTTCTCTCTAACTGATTCATTGAATATGTGATATTACGTTTAACTAAATTTGGGGCGTCTGTGTACAGCCTAAACTGTGTCTAGTTTAATGAACGACCCTAAACTGTACCTACTACGTTCCGACAGTATTACACTCTGTGTTAGTTATGATGATCAAATAAGGGCAAGAATTCCATCCTTGATCGGAGTGTGTATCATTATGAGGTTTTTCCGATAAGAGTTTTGAGGATGGTCTGTGGATCATCATGATACTACAAATCTTCGGCATCTCTGCCTATTACATGTCTGTCCCGTAATCTGTGTTTATCCGCTTCAGGTCTCCAGGGTTACGAAGGACGCTTTATCGTCACACTTCAGCCTGATTGGCTGGGCTGTTTGGGGGCTCGCCACAGTCCGGATACGTCACTGCTGGGACGTGTCTTTGTCTGATTGGTGGTGGGCTGACAGCCTCGTCAGTGCAGGGGGAGGGCTCTAGCCCTTCATATGCTCCCAGTCTCGCCGGCTCGTGTGCGGCCATTTGTATTAGAGTCGTGCACGAGCCGGGAGAAATAAATGTTAGCACGAAATTGTGCTTAACCGGCATCAACTTTAACAATCCCTGATGATGTGTCACACCTACCAGTGACATTGAAACGCGTAGGGTTGTCCTAATTAATGCAGCGGTGGTTCGGAGAATTGTCCAAGATTAGTCCGTCAACAGGACTAACTCTTCTCTCTGACCACTTGTTGTGAGCCCGGTGGGCTGGAATTATTTTCTCTCAGCAAGTTGCTGTCAGGGCTGTATACTATAAGAGGAGAGTCTCACCACCTCCTATCCCTGACTACCTTGTCTGAGCCTGAATATATGTCACTATGGGCTATATGAGCCATATTTTATAATATATTAATAAAATTCAATTTTAATCGTTCTAATCAGGCAGTCAATCTATCTATTCAGTGAACGACATTTACATTACCATTAAGTGGATTCATTATAACAAGGATTACTGGTTAGATACCATATGTTGCTTGTATAAATATCCCAGGATATTATAGATGGGGTAAGAGAAACATCACGCAACTGGGATGTATATACGATCGGGAGTATATATGGATATTGGTGATATAGGTGATATAATGGGTGAGGAATGCATAAGGTCAGATCATAAAGGATGCCTGCCTACTAATGTATGTATATATACAAATGACCATAGGCAGGATTAATAATCATGATATTGGGATATACATCGATCTAGAAGGGGGCAATATTGAATAATGTATGCGGAAGGTTATGTCCGCATATATAAATTGTATAGATGTGTCAAAGTGGAGGATTGAGACCTGATGATAAAAGGGGTCCCTAAATCCTAGTACTGAGGTGAGTGAAATTGAGACCAAAATAGATTATATGAAGCATGTATATGAGATCTGTTCATTCAGACCAGACGGATTAATCGTCTGTAATCGAAAAATCAGTTTCGATATTTTCACCTCTCGCTGATGGTCTTATGTGTTCAATTCCTTGGAATACATCCCCCTTATGACATTCCCACACATGGCGAGATACCAATGTGTCCTCTTTTCTTCTCACATCGCCTATGTGTTCCTGAATCCTCTTCCTAAACTCCCTGTTTATCTTGCCAACATATTGTAGCTGACAACCACATGTGATGAGGTACACAATGTCTGTGGTTTTACAATTAATATATGACTTATTGTCAAAGGTCTCACCAGTCCTAGAGCTGCTGAAGCTTTTACTGCACAAAATAGACTCACATGCTCTGCAGGAGCCACATTTATAGGTACCCAACAAGCCCCTATTTAGCCAAGTGGTCGATCTGGCCTGTGGATTAAGGTAACTATGTATTAGACGATCGCTCAGATTTCGTCCCCTCCTGTACGTGACCAAAGGATATTCCCCCACCATGTCCCCAATGTCAGGGTCAGCCCTCAGAATCCCCTAATACCGTTGTAGAATTTCCCTAACCTCATAGTTGGCCGAGTCATAGGTCCCAATGACCCTAATATGATCATCCCGAGGTTCTTTTGGTTTTGGGTTCAACAACTCATTTCTGTTGCATCCGAGGGCATTCTTATATGCTTGTTTTAAAATCCCCTGGGGATATCCCCTACGCTTAAATCTGTCTCTCAATTCTTGTGCAGAGTTTTTAAAATCAGAGATGGTGGAGCAATTGCGGCGTGCTCTTAGATATTGACCCTTAGGGATACCTCGCCTAAAAGTATACATTATACCTCTTCAAGTGTTGTCACCATTACACTTGTTGTTCCTCATAAAGCGAAAGTAACCATAACAGCTTAAACTCTGTGGACAAAAGTAACAGAATACCTACACATTATACCTATAGGAGCCTTTTTGACCTCCCATTCTAAATATATAGGTATAAATATGGAGTCGGTCCCCCATTTGCAGCTGGAACAGCTTTCACTCTCCTGGGAAGGCTTTTTGCAAGATTTTTGAGTGTGTCTGTGGGAATTTTTGGCCATTCATCCAGAAGAGCATTTGTGAGGTCAGACACTGATGTGGGACAAGAGGGCCTGGCTCGCAATTTCCGTTCTAGTTCATGCCAAAGGTGTACGATGGGGTTGAGGTCAGGGCTCTGTGCGGGCCAGTCAAGTTCTTCCACACCAAACTCACCCAACCATGACTTTATAGACCATGCCTTGTGCACTGGGGCACAGTCATGCGGGAACAGAAAAGGGCCTTCCTTAAACTGTTCCCACAAATTTGGAAGCATACAATTGTCCAAAATGTCTTGGAATACTGAAGCATTAAGATTGCCCTTCACTGGAACTAAGGGGCCTTGGCCAACCCCTAAAAAACAACCCCATAGCATTATCCCTCCTCCACAAAACGTTACAGTTGGCACAATGCAGTCAAGCAGGTAACATTTTTCTTTCATTTATATATTTTGATCCATCTAACTAATCAGGTATGATGTTTGGTCATACAATTTTTATGGTGATATTTCACCCTAAATATCTTTGACTGGTGTGCACAGTGGGCTCCTAGGCATGCATTGGGTCCCCCTCTGTACACTTTGTTCATCTATATTATTGCACGATATGCTGTTGCCTGTATTCGATCTATCGGAACCAATGTTTGATTTATGATATATTCATACATTTTAAGATGTCTAAATATGCTCTCATCTACGATGTTTTTTCTATTCTGTAATGTAGTAAACATGTATATATATTTTCTAACTGTTAATAGCGCTCCTGTATACATACCGCTTTCTATTCTTGGATATGGGCAATTGTGGCTGCCTTGCTCTATCGCAAGATGGATGCGGTGGTCTGTGGTTGTTGGACTTGGGCTCTGTGCAGTTGCGCACTGCCCACTTCCGGACGCCGTGCACTGCGTGATTGAGGTGCCGCCTCTCCTCGTGTAGGCGCCAGCTGAACATCCTATGGACAAGTAAGTGAGGTACACCGTTCAGCTGTGTACCCCTTATTTAAACCCTCTGATCACACTCTTTCAGCACCCCCTGACGAAGCCAGGTGCGAAACGCGCATTGGGGTGTTCTGACAGTGTTGTGGCAGTGGAATGGCGCATGGTGGGTCTTTTGGTATGCATATCTTGAGGTCTCAATGAGTTTCTTCTCTATGACTGTGACTTTACAATTTTTGTGGCCATTCTATAGGCCCTTGTTATGGTGATCATCATCAGTCTACATACTCTATAGTCGTTGATATTGTTATACTACCATTGTTTGCCCTGCCTCATATTCAACACTGTCTATCTTCTGTGTACTGTTGTACATTGTTTTTATGGGTGGTCATTTTTAAAGTGTCTTGATCAACTGTGCTGTCTGTCTTTAACAGGTTCCCGACCGCTGGCCGTATTTATACGGCCAGCGGTCAGGGTCTCTAAAGTCCGGCGTATAGTATATATACGGCCGCACTTCAGAGACTGTGCACGCGGGATCGCGTGCACACAGCTCTATGCCCTGGCTGTTGCTAACAGCCATGGGCACTGGGCAGAATGTCAGGGGTCAATCTTTTGGCCCCTGAACATGTGATCGCTGTGACAACCAATCACAGCGATCACATGCATTTCTGCATAGAAAACAGTGTGCACGCGATCGCGTGCACACAGCCCTGTGCCCTCGCTGTTACCAACAGCTCTGGGCACTGGGCAGAGTATCAGGGACCAATCTGATGGTCCCTGAACATGTGGTCGCTGTGAAAACCTATCACAGCGACCACATTTGTTTTATTTTGACTTTTCTGGCAGTAAATCTCCTGCCTCTTTTCTTCTCCTCAAACATTGTTTCAGTTTGAGGAGAAGAAGAGACTCGGGAGAATTGCTGCCAGAAGATTACAGTTACACAAAAAATACAGTTACACTCTAAAACATTCTCTGTATAGATAGATTTCTATCTATCTATACAATCTATCTATCCATCTATCTTTTTTTCTATCTATCTACCTTTCTTTCTTTTATTCTATTAGAATAGGCAGGTAGGGAGTATATAATTATATATATATCCACATATATATAATATATATAGCAATAGCGGTTTATTTTTTTGTTAGCGGTAGTGTAGATATATATAGCAGTTAGTTTGTGTGCTTTATAAAAAAAAAAAAAAATTTGTTTAGTTAGTGTTAGTGTTAGTTACGTTATGGCGAGGAAGTTGTTTAGCGCCGAGGAGGCATACGCCATGCTGTGGTCTGAGTCGGAGACCGCATCAGAGATGGCGTCCGAGATGGAACCTGTTTTAGGTAGTGACGATGACAGCGTCACTTCAGGTTCATCTTCAGGGGACGTTGTCCCTGATGCAGTCGAAACTGCAGAACATGAAAGCGCAGGGCCAAGTAGCGCTGTAGCATGGGACAGCCTGGTCCCTCCAGTCCAGGCTCTTGTATGGGCACCTGCCCCATCTTTTGGGCCTAGAATCCACGGATTTACGGCCACTCCTGGCATAACCGTGGACAATACAAATTTTGTCCAAATGGATTACTTCCATTTATTTATAACGGACGACATCCTAAATCAGATTGTCCACGAAACAAACTTATATGCCACGCAATATATAAGGCAGAAACCTTCATCCACCCATGCCAGAGATTGGACGCCCACCAATTTGCAGGAATTAAAAAAATTTTTGGGGCTCACCCTAAATATGGGTATTGTCAAAAAGCCCTCCATTAGGTCTTACTGGTCAACAAGACCCGCCCAAGCCACCCCAGTATATTCTGCAGTAATGCCCAGGTCTCGTTATTAGACAATAATGAGGTTCCTCCACTTCAATGACAACGCACAGGCCCCCCCAAGTACCGATGCAAACCGGGATCGGTTGTTCAAAATAAGACCGCTAATAAATTCCCTGAATAATTTATTTCTGCAACTCTACACCCCTGAGCAGAATGTAAGTGTGGACGAATCCCTCCTCAACTTTCATGGCAGACTTAGCTTTCGCCAATATCTACCTTCCAAAAGGGCAAGATATGGCGTTAAGCTCTACAAATTGTATGAAAGCGGGTCAGGATATACCACCGCCTTCAGAATTTATGAAGGGCGGGACCGCACAATAAATGTTCCTGGATGCCCCCCTGATCTTTCCACCAGCAGTAAGATCGTGTGGGAGATAATGCAGCCTCTGCTTCACAAGGGGTACCACCTGTACTGTGATAATTTTTATTCGAGTGTGCCCCTGTTTAGGCATTTGCATGCTGCAAGGACTGGGGCATGTGGTACCATGCGCAAAAACAGAATTGGTTTTCCACAGCAATTAGTGGGGAAGCGCATGGTAAAGGGGGACTCCTGTGCTTATGCATCTGAAGAATTGCTGGCGGTCAAGTTCAGGGATCGCAAAGACGTGTATGTGCTAAGCACGATTCATACCGCAGGAACAGTGGCAGTAAGGGAAAGAGGGGCAACATCGGACAAGCACAAACCAGTGAGCGTGTCCGAATATAACAAGTACATGGGGGGGGTGGATTTAAGCGACCAGGTTTTACAGCCCTATTTAGTAAAACGCAAAACTAAAACCTGGTACAAAAAGGTGGCCATTTATTTGTTACAGGTGGCCATCCACAACTCATTTGTGCTCTACAAAAAAAACAGAGGCAGAGACACATACCTGGATTTCCAGGAAAAAATTATTGAAGGCCTCATTTTTTATGTTCAGGACACCCGAGAATGCCCCCAGTCTGAGGATGTCACGCGACTGACTGAAAGACACTTCATCAGTCGGATTCCCCCAACAGCAACCAGAAGCAACCCCCAGAAAAAGTGCTGCATCTGCAGAAAAGACGGGCACCGCAAAGATTCCCGATATTTCTGTCCCTCATGTCCCTCGCAACCAGGCCTGTGCATTGAGCCATGTTTTAAAAAATACCACACTGTTCTGAATTATTAGATTTTAGTTAATTTGTTGAAAATATATTTGCCCTACATTACGTTTTTATTTTTCCCATGATTTTACTCCAAGGGTGAGGGAGGGAATGGGTGGGGGGTGGATGTCATGTTTGATGTTTTCTAAAGTTCATCTGCTGGAGAGCTCCATTTGCATTAACCTGCAATTTCTTATTTTAGAAAACCCCCAAAAAAAAATTCCCATTATACCCCTAGATGAATATTTTGGGATTTCTGCTTCAAGAGCAGATATTTTGGAAGTGTTATAGCAACTCTGTTGAGTTTTGTAAAACCAGCTTTGAAAAAAAGCGATATGTGAAATAATCTTCTTCTATCCTCCGCCCTCCTACATCTCTATGTGATAAATAAGGCCACATATTTGGTATCCCCGTGCACGGGAGAAGTGGCAGAATGTGAACGGAGATTAATTTTGACCGTGGTCTATACCGTGTGTGAAAAATGCTGGTATAAACTGACGCATTTGCTAAAAAATTGCTAATTTTATTTTGATCCATCTTATTCAAGAAACTTTCAGAAGAAAACTGGACTGTCTAAAAATATGATAAACCCCTTGAAGGAAACCTTGTGGGGTCTACTTGTGTGAATGAAGTCATTTATGGGGTGTTTCTAATGTTTCAGCAGCATTAGGCCCCCCAGAAAACAGTATGCGGCTATAAAATCAAATGCAAAATTCCTGGACCGAAAAGGCCAAAAAGCCTCCTTTTATGCCAAGCCCTGGCACATGCCCGCACAGTGAATAAGGCACACATATTTGGTATCCCCATGCACGGGAGAAGTGGAAGAACGTGAAAGGAGATGAATTTTGGCCGTGGTCTATACCGTGTGTGAAAAATACTAGCCTAAACTGACGCATTTGCTAAAAAAGTGCTGATTTTATTTTGTTCCATCTTATTCAAGAAACTTTCAGAAGAAAACTGGACTGTCTAAAAATATGATAAACCCCTTGAAGAAAACCTTGTGGGGTCTACTTGTGTGAATGAAGTCATTTATGGGGTGTTTCTAATGTTTCAGCAGCATTAGGCCCCCCAGAAAACAGTATGCGGCTATAAAATCAAATGCAAAATTCCTGGACCGAAAAGGCCAAAAAGCCTCCTTTTATGCCAAGCCCTGGCACATGCCCGCACAGTGAATAAGGCACACATATTTGGTATCCCCATGCACGGGAGAAGTAGAAGAACGTGAAAGGAGATGAATTTTGGCCGTGGTCTATACCGTGTGTGAAAAATACTAGCCTAAACTGACGCATTTGCTAAAAAAGTGCTAATTTTATTTTGTTCCATCTTATTCAAGAAACTTTCAGAAGAAAACTGGACTGTCTAAAAATATGATAAACCCCTTGAAGAAAACCTTGTGGGGTCTACTTGTGTGAATGAAGTCATTTATGGGGTGTTTCTAATGTTTCAGCAGCATTAGGCCCCCCAGAAAACAGTATGCGGCTCTAAAATCAAATGCAAAATTCCTGGACCGAAAAGGCCAAAAAGCCTCCTTTTATGCCAAGCCCTGGCACATGCCCGCACAGCGAATAAGGCACACATATTTGGTATCCCCATGCACGGGAGAAGTGGAAGAATGTGAAAGGAGATGAATTTTGTCCGTGGACTATACCGTGTGTGAAAAATACTAGCCTAAACTGACGCATTTGCTAAATTCTTGCATTTTTTTCCAATTTTGCCCACTTTAGAGAAAAAAATAAAAATGATATATACTGACAAATGCCACTAAAACAAAGCCCCATCTGTCCTTTAAAAAGAGTGTAAAATTCAAAGATGAACTTTATTCACCTACAGAGTTATAGTCATCTAAAGAAGCGCATAGCAAAATTGTGAAATTTGCTCTGGTCATTTAGCTGTAAAACAGCCTAGTCCTTAACCGGTTAATAAAGTCATTTTGTATTTTTTCTAAGATACGTTTGATCTGGTCTTATTATAGCATATGGGGATAACTTTTTGGTGTTTCTATGCATGGGGTCCCATTAATGCAACTTTACTCATTGATATATGACCTTGAATCTATAGGTATTCTTTTTTGGCTTAATTATTGTCTTCTTGGTGAATACAGGTCCTGGTATGGATTATCGTGGTCGTGACCAAAATTGGGTCACTCAGTTGTCAGATGTTTTTAAAAGTGATATACATTCAGAGGTTGGCACCTATGTACCTTTGAATAGAGATATTCAGTTACGTATAAAATTCTTATTGGAAAAGCGGACCAGAACATGGTGGAACAAGCCTTCTCTGGAGCATTACCTCAGTAAGGATATCATCCCTAGGGGATTGAGAGTTAAAATTACACCTTCATTTCCAGTTGATGACGACCTATTCAGACAGAGGTGGGAAGATGCATGTAAAGTCTGCTCCAGAACGATGTTAGAGTTACTGATAGGATGTGATAAACAGACCCTTGAAGTACTTGAGAGTGAAATTGAACCACTACAGCAAGATCTGAAGGCGAAGATGACGGCAGATGAGATGTTCACCTTTGAAAAGGAATTAGATAGTGAATTTCTTAAATGGGAAAAAGAGATCCAACAATTTAAAATGAAGACATTTCAGCGTTATCTCTCCGATTACCAAAATGATCGTGTCTTTAGGTGGAACTGGCAACAATCTATGAGGTCAAGATCAAGATCTAGATCACGATCAGGCTATACATCGTCATGAAGGACCATCAACTGGTCGTTTTTTTAGGCAAACGCCCAAGATGGGAGCAAGATACAGGACATCTAATGGGCAAAAGCAAAAGAAACAAGCCTTTAGATGGAGGGATGAACCTCAGGAACAAACAGGCAAAGATCAACTAAAGGTAATTAATTTGTCCAATGAGATATTAACGCAGGCACAGTTGGAAGTGTTGGGAATCGGTTTGACCTTCTCTCCAGTATCTAACTTTGATTTCTTTGAGGCTGTCAAGGATGTACACCTTTTTGCTAGGAAACTGCTTTTTAAAAAGCACTTTTCTAGATATGATGTGCAACTTTTCACAGGAAAGGATGAACAACAGACCCTCAGGGCTCTTGATGAGCTTTTAAAAGAACAAGAACTAATTGTTGAACCAAAATTCCCGGTGGGAGTTAGGGGGCGCTCTACCAAATTTCCTCCTTTATCCATGTGTCCTGCAGTCGACACCTTTGTGAGACTGGTTACCAATGAATTGAGTAAATTATCTTCACATCGTACACATGATAATTTGAATAGGGCACAACGGTAGGCCCTGGAACAACTGAAAAGAATGAAATCAGTGGTTATTAAGCCAGCTGACAAAGGTGGAAATGTGGTATTGTGGCCTGTTGAAAAATACGAGAGAGAAGCCTTTAGACAGTTCAATGATGTGTCATGTTATCAAAAATTGGATGGATGCCCTCTAGGTAGTTTTAAAACCCAATTAGATCAAATTCTATTGAAGGCTTTTGAATCCAATACTATACCTAAAACCACACTTGATGGTCTCATTGTTGATAAACCCATTTTAGTAACCCTGTATCTGCTCCCCAAGGTCCACAAAAATCTAGTGGACCCTGCGGGAAGACCGATAGTTTCGGGCAATGGAAGTCTATGTGAAACTGTTTGTCGCTTCATTGACCATTATCTTAAACCTCTTGTTTGTGAATTACCATCGTACATTCGTGATTCCACGGATGTCTTGAATAGGTTAGAGGGGATTTACATGGGTCATGATGACTTCTTTGTGACATGTAACGTGGAGTCACTTTATACCTCAATTGAACATAAACATGGTATTGAAGCTGCTAGGTTTTATTTAAATGGGACCAACTTGGAATCCGATCTTATCGATCTGTTGATTGTACTATTGGATTTTGTTTTACATCACAATCAGTTCCTTTTCAAGGATCGATATTTTCTGCAAAAGAGGGGGGTGGCAATGGGGGCCACTTGTGCGCCCTCATATGCCAACCTCTTTATTGGCCGGTGGGAGCAGAATCTTCAGTTGCCTGATGCTGATGATGGAGGCGTCCTGATATGGATGCGCTTCATCGATGACATACTATTTCTCTGGCATGGTGAAAAAGAGAAACTTGACAAGTTTCTTGTGTATCTGAATGTCAACCAGCTCAACATCCGTTTGACTTCCAAAATGAGTCGCACTGATGTTGAGTTTCTTGACATCAGACTCACTAGTGACATAGATGGATCAATTGTCACTGACATTTTCAGGAAAAGTACATCAGTCAATTCTTTCCTTTATGCCAAATCATCTCATCCCCCACAGACACTGAGAGCAGTTCCAACGGGACAATTTTTAAGAGCACGCCGGATATGTTCCACAGAATCAGCCTTTGAGAATCAGGCCGTTGACCTCTCAAACAGGTTTCGTGCTAGAGGTTACAAATCTATGGATATTGAGCAAGGATACATGAGAGCTAAAAATACGCAACGAAGTGACCTACTTATACCTAAATTCAAGAAAAAGAACAGTAATGAAGAGGTAAGGTTCATCACAGGATATCATGCCCAATGGAGAGAAATGAAATCGATCTTTGAGAGGTTCTGGCCAATTCTCCATACTGATATGGATTTGAGTGTAGTGCTATCAGATTATCCCCTTATGACTTCACGTAGATCACGTAATCTAAGGGATATATTAGTCAAGAGTCATTATGTAGCTCCTACCTCAGGATTTATATTCAATTCTAAAGGACCAAAGTGGGGTTCATACCCCTGTGGTGACTGTGGGGCATGTTCCCTTATGACTAGATCTCTAGATTTTAGTGATTCTTCTGGGTCAAGACAATATAAGATCTGTCATAACATCACTTGTCGTTCAACTGCTGTGGTTTATTATGCCATTTGTCCATGTCGACTGATATATGTGGGTCTCACTTCTAGAGAATTCGTGTGAGGATCCTTGAACATGTAAGGGACATAAAGGGTGCTATGAAAACTGATGATCCTGAAAAGTTAAGCAAACTTAAACCGATACCTCGTCATTTTCGTGACCATCACCAAGGTAATTGGAGACTTCTCACCTTCAGGGGAATTGATAAGATCTCCCTAGGAAATAGAGGGGGTAATATTCAGAGAATCCTTGCCCAACGTGAATGCAAATGGATAGTGAAACTACAAACCGTTTTTCCTAAGGGGCTTAATGAAATGATTAGTTTCGCTCCATTTTTATAAATCTCTAGTAGGTGTCAACCTCTGTTATGTTTTATCTTTTTGTGTGTAGGGAGGATTTATTATTTAACTTCTGCTTGCTTGTCTTTTCAGAGTGGACTGTATCGGTTATATTGGAGGCGCATGAGGTGCATGGCTATATTGAGGTGTATGGCTGCATCGAAGGCACATTACCGAAGTCATCTTGTATGCTTTGATACAAATGTGGTTTCGTTGTTTACATAATTAGGTTACATCTGCAATATAATGTTTGGTTCTTTAACCCCTTCCCTCTTTAGCCACTTTTGACCTTCCTGACCGAGCCTCATTTTTCAAATCTGACATGTGTCACTTTATGTGGTAATAACTCCGGAATGCTTTCACCTATCCAAGCGATTCTGAGATTGTTTTCTCGTGACACATTGGAATTTATGTTACTGGCAAAATTTGCTCGATATGTTCAGTATTTAATTGTGAAAAACACCAAAATTTAGCGAAAAATTGCAAAAATTAGCATTTTTCTCAATTTAAATGTATCTGCTTGTAAGACAGGCAGTTATACCACCCAAAATTGTTGCTAATTAACATCACCCATATGTCTACTTTAGATTGGCATCGTTTTTTGAACATCGTTTTATTTTTCTATGACCTCACAAGGCTTAGAACTTTAGCAGCAATTTCTCACATTTTCAAGAAAATTTCAAAAGGCCATTTTTACAGGGGCCAGTTCAGTTGTGAAGTGGCTTTGAGGGCCTTATATATTAGAAACCCCCAAAAAGTCACCCCATTTTAAAAACTTCACCCCTCAAAGTATTCAAAACAGCATTTAGAAAATGTCTTAACCCTTTACACATGTCACAGGAATTAAAGCAATGTAGAGGTGAATTTTACAAATTTCATATTTTTTTGCAGAAATAAATTTTTAGTACAATTTTTTTTATAACACAGAAGGTTTTACCAGAGAAATGCAACTCAATATTTGTTGCCCAGTTTCTGCAGTTTTAGGAAATATCCCACATGTAGCCGTAGCGTGCTACTGGACTGAAGCACCGGCCTCAGAAGCAAAGGAACACCTGGTGGATTTTGGGGCCTTATTTTTGTTAGAATAAATTTTAGGCACCATGTCAGGTTTGAAGGGCTCTTGCGGTGCCAAAACAGTCAAAATCCCCCAAAAGTGACCCCATCTGGGAAACTACACACCTCAAGGAAATTATCTAGGGGTACAGTGAGCATTTTGACCGCACAGCTTTTTTACAGAAATTATTAGAAGTAGGCCGTGAAAATTAAAATCAACATTTCTTCAAAGAAAATGTAGGTTTAGCGATTTTTTTTCTCATTTTCACAAAGACTAAAGGAGAAAAAGCACCGTAAAATTTGTAAAGCAATTTCTCCCGAGTAAAACAATACCCCACACGTGGTAATAACTGGTTGTTTGGAGACACGGCGAGGCTGAGAAGGGAAAGAGCGCTATTTGGCTTTTGGAGCTCAAGTTTAGCAGGAATGGTTTGTGGAGGCCATGTCACATTTACAAAGCCCCTGAGGGGACAAAACAGTGGAAACCCCCCACAGGTGACCCCATTTTGGAAACTACGCCCATTGAAGAAATTATCTAGGGGTATAGTGAGCGTTTTGACCCAACAGGTTTTTTGCATAAATTATTGGAAATAGGCCCTGAAAATGACAATCTAAATTTTTTCAAAGAAAATGTAGGTTTAGCTAATTTTTTCTCATTTCCACAAGGACTGAAGGAGAAAAAGCACCACAAAATTTGTAAAGCAATTTCTCCCGAGTAAAACAATGCCCCACATGTGGTAATAAACGGCTGTTTGGAGACACGGCTTGGCTTAGAAGGGAAAGAGCGCTATTTGGCTTTTGGAGATCACATTGAGCAGGAATGGTTTGCGGCGGCCATGTCACATTTGCAAAGCCCCTGAGGGGAAAAAACAATGAAAACGCCCAAAAAGTGACACCATTTAGGAAACTACACCTCTTGAGGAATTCATCTAGGGGCGTAGTGAGCATTTTGACCCCACAGATGTTTCATAGAATTTATTAGAATTGGGCAGTGAAAATAAAAACAATCCTTTTTCTTCAATAAGACGTAGCTTTAGCGCAAATTTTTTCATTTTCGTAACAAATAAAGGAAAAAAAGAACCCAACATTTGTAAAGCAATTTCTACCGAGTACGGCAATACCCCATATGTGGTCATAAACTGCTGTTTGGGCACACGGCAGGGCTCAGAAGGGAAGGACCGCCATTTGGAGTGCAGATGTTTCTGGATTGGTTTCAGGGCGCCTGTGGGCCCAAAACAGTGGAAACCCACCAGAAGTGACCCCATTTTGGAAACTACACCCCTCAATGCATTTACCTACGGGTGTAGTGAGCATGTTAACCCTGCAGGTGTTTTGTAGAAATTAGTGTGAACTCGATGTTGCAGAGTGAAAATGGGATTTTTTCCACAGATATGTGGACAATATGTGGTGCCCGGCTTGTGCCACCATAACGAGACAGCTCTCTAATTATTATGCTGGGTTTCCTAGTTTTAGAAACACCCTACATGTGGCCCTAATCTCTTGCCTGGACAGTCGACCAGGCTCAGGAGTGAAAGGGTACCATGTAAAATTGAGGCCTAATTTGGCGATTTACAAAGTATTGGTTCACAACTGCAGAGGCTCAGATGTGAAATAATAAAAATAAACCCCTGGGAAGTGACCCCACTATGGAAACTGCACCCCTCAAGGCATTTATTAAGGGGTGTAGTGAGCATTTTCACCCCACAGATCTTTTCCATAAATGAATGCGCTGTGGATGGTGCAAATTAAAAATTTATATTTTTCCCTAGATATGCCATTCAGTGGCAAATATGTCGTGCCCAGCTTATGCCACTGGAGACACACACCCCAAAAATTGCTAAAAGGGTTCTCCCGGGTATGACGATTTGGAAGGAAATTGCTGTTTGGGCACGCTGTAGGGTTCAGATGGGAGGAAATGCCATTTGGCTTTTGGAGCGTGGATTTTGCTTGGTAGTAGTTTTGTTTGGAGTCTTACTGGTGTTTCCGTTTATAATGTAGGGCATATGTAAGCCGGGCGGAGTGTATATAAGGGGCATAGTCAGGTGGTATAATAATGGGGTAAAAAAAAAACAATAAAATAATCCATAGATGTGTGTTATGCTGTGAAGCAATCCTTTCTGCACAGGCCGGTGTCGCACTGATATATGGTGTCATTTCTTATCCCCCTTTTGATCCACACTCCGCGCCTTTGTAGTTTGGGGAATTTTGCTGGGAAAGTGTTGTCCTGGTATAATACGGGCACCGTCGCTGCCAGCGGATATGTTTGGGCCCTCCCTTTCCTGGTTCCCTAATTTTAGGTCCTTGAAAAATCGCCTCTTCAAACAGAAGAAATGTTCCCCTCGGGCACAACTGCATATTTTTTTATTTCCTGACTTATTGGAGCCATAACTAATTTTATTTTTGTAGCAAAAAGAAGGAATGATCCAGCGATGTGTGATAAAGGTGGGGGAAACTCTGTTCCCACTTTATTGGAAAAATCAAACCACGAATGATACAACGAAATGACGAACAACACCAGGAGGATGACAAGGTGGTGGAATTGGCACGATATGAAGCCTACGCGTTTCAAGCACTTGAAGTGCTCTTACTCATGGCTCGGACAAATGAGCTACTGCAAGGCATGGGGGTAAATGTATCCTGGAGAAGTGGGAGGATGTACTTGGAACGTAACAACGCCCAATGGTATGTTAATTTCAACTCTAGTAACGTAACAACGCCCAATAGAATGTTAATTTCAACTCGAGGAAGCAAGTTCCGTGGGAAGGTATGTATCCTATACGATATAGACATAATACTAAATAGGTTGGAAAGTGACTGAAATAAAACCCCCCAGGAAAATATTCAAACTATTAGTGAAAATATATAAAGATGTACATATATTTAGCACTTGCAGAGCGTCATGAGTCGTAGACAGATGTGTCAGAACAAGGGAAAGGGAAAAACATATGGGAAACATTTGCAATAAAAGTGACATAAAACAATGACTATGCAAAATACATAAATCGATACAGAAAATATTAAACAAGAATATGTAAACATATAATAATATAATTCTTCAGCCGAAATAATAATAAAGTCGGCAAATGAGAATCACAATAAACTTTCTAGTTGTACATTCTTGTTACAATTTGGGTAACGAGTTGTTAAAAATTGTTTTGCATATAAATGTTATGGATACTGATGAATGAAAGGGAAATAATTCCCATACGAGTAATATTTACACTGATAAAATATGAAATATGAAAGATAAAAACGGAATATCTAGATTACAAACCATATATATACACTAGACTGATACATGCATAATAGTATGAATGAATGTAATGCGGCACTACGAATTTGAAAAATGATGAATACAAAAATGTAAGTGCATTAGGTCCCATAATTGGCCTAAATGATATATTGTTGGTTCGATATACAGAAAGAAGCTAGTATGAGACACAAGACATGAAAAACAATAACACCAGAATTCCCAAGTATATAGGGGGCTAGAAGATATATAAATTTCAATAATGAAACATTAATTCCTTTCGGAGATTGAGACCTTGTGGAAATCTGGTGTTTAGATGGTAGATCCAGAATGCCTCCCGTGTTTGTAACCTATGTTTGAAATCTCCTCCTCTATTCATTTTAGTCATTTTTTCTATGGCATAAATCTGAAAGGAGTCGATGTTCCTGTTGTGACAGGTGATAAAATGCCTACTAACATTTGAAATGTTGACAATGGCCGGGTTCCTGATGTAACTAAGATGTTCTAATATCCTGACCTTCAGTTTCCTTGTAGTGCAACCCACATATTTTAGATTGCAGTGTGAACATTCAACTATGTAGACAACATGGTCACTATTACAATTAATATAGGTTTTGATGGGGAAACTAGTTGTTTCGTTGGAGTCTGAAAAAGTTTTAGTGATTTTACTGAAAGTGCAGTAGTAGGCATTTTATCACCTGTCACAACAGGAACATCGACTCCTTTCAGATTTATGCCATAGAAAAAATGAAAGGAATTAATGTTTCATTATTGAAATTTATATATCTTCTAGCCCCCTATATATTTGGGAATTCTGGTGTTATTGTTTTTCATGTCTTGTGTCTCATACTAGCTTCTTTCTGTATATCGAACCAACAATATATCATTTAGGCCAATTATGGGACCTAATGCACTTACATTTTTGTATTCATAATTTTTCAAATTCGTAGTGTCGCATTACATTCATTCATACTATTATGCATGTATCAGTCTAGTGTATATATATGGTTTGTAATCTAGATATTCCGTTTTTATCTTTCATATTTCATATTTTATCAGTGTAAATATTACTCGTATGGGAATTATTTCCCTTTCATTCATCAGTATCCATAACATTTATATGCAAAACAATTTTTAACAACTCGTTACCCAAATTGTAACAAGAATGTACAACTAGAAAGTTTATTGTGATTCTCATTTGCCGACTTTATTATTATTTCGGCTGAAGAATTATATTATTATATGTTTACATATTCTTGTTTAATATTTTCTGTATCGATTTATGTATTTTGCATAGTCATTGTTTTATGTCACTTTTATTGCAAATGTTTCCCATATGTTTTTCCCTTTCCCTTGTTCTGACACATCTGTCTACGACTCATGACGCTCTGCAAGTGCTAAATATATGTACATCTTTATATATTTTCACTAATAGTTCGAATATTTTCCTGGGGGTTTTAATTTCAGTCACTTTCCAACCTATTTAGTATTATGTCTATATCGTATAGGATACATACCTTCCCACGGAACTTGCTTCCTCGAGTTGAAATTAACATTCTATTGGGCGTTGTTACGTTACTAGAGTTGAAATTAACATACCATTGGGCGTTGTTACGTTCCAAGTACATCCTCCCACTTCTCCAGGATACATTTACCCCCATGCCTTGCAGTAGCTCATTTGTCCGAGCCATGAGTAAGAGCACTTCAAGTGCTTGAAACGCGTAGGCTTCATATCGTGCCAATTCCACCACCTTGTCATCCTCCTGGTGTTGTTCGTCATTTCGTTGTATCATTCGTGGTTTGATTTTTCCAATAAAGTGGGAACAGAGTTTCCCCCACCTTTATCACACATCGCTGGATCATTCCTTCTTTTTGCTACAGTTTCCTGCCGTGGGCCGTCGCGGCTGATCCGGGCGATATCAGACACAGGAGTGTGAAGCTGGTGAGCTGGAGGTTTCCTCCCATTCCCCTTTTTCCTTGCTATTATCACTCCTAATTTTATTTTTCATAGACGTAGTGGTATGAGGGCTGGTTTGTTGCGGGACGAGCTGTAGTTATTATTGGTACCATTTTGGGGTACATGCGACTTTTTGATCACCTTTTATCCTATTTTTTGGGATGCCAGGTAAACAAAAAAACGCAATTCTGGCACAGCTTTTTTCGTTTTTTTTTTTTTATACAGCGTTCACCATGCGTTATAAACTACATGTTACCTTTATTCTGCGGGTCAGTACGATTCCGGTGATACCTAATTTATAGAACTTTTTCATGTTTTACAACTTTTTGCACAATAAAATTACTTTTGTAAAAAGAATGTATTTTTTCTGTCGCCAAGTTGTGAGAACCATAACTTTTTAATTTTTTTGTCGACGGAGGTGTATGAGGGCTTGTTTTTTGCGAGACGAGCTATAGTTTTTATAGGTACCATTTTTGGATACGTGCGACTTTTTGATCACTTTTTATTCTAATATTTGTAGGGCAAAGTGACCAAAAAACAGAAACTCTGGTAACGTTTTTTACGGTTTTTTTTACGCTGTTCACCGCGTGCAATAAATAATATAATATTTTGATACCTCCGGTCGTTACGGTCATGGCGATACCAAATACATATGGTTTATTATTATTTTTCAATAATAAAGGACTTGATAAGAGTAAAAGGGGGATTGTGTTTTATTTGATTACTTGAAACTTTTACTGTTTTCAAACTTTTATTTTGTGCACTTTTTTTTACACTTTTTTATACTATTTTACACTTTTTCTCAAGTCCCACTAGGGGACTTGAAGTTCCAACGGTCAGATTATTTTTTTTCTAATACATTGCACTACCTATGTAGTGCAATGTATTAGATCTGTCAGTCATTCACTGACAGCAAGCCGATTAGGCTTCGCCTCCCGGCGGGGCCTAAATCGGCTTCCGTAATGGCAGAGCAGGAGACCATTGTGTCTCCTGTTGCCATAACAGCAGTCGCCAGTCCCGATTGCCTGTCAGGGCTGGCGATCTCCTAGTAACCGCTACGATGCAGCAATCGCTTTCGATTGCTGCATCGAAGGGGTTAATGGCAGGGATCGGAGCTAGCTCCGGTTCCTGCCGTTACAGGTGGATGTCAGCTGTACAGTACAGCTGACTTCCACCGCTGATGACGCCGGATCAGCTCCTGACCCGGCGCCATCTTGCCGGCAGCTACGGAAGCCGATCAGGCTCCGCCGCCGGGCGGATCTTGACCGGCTTCGGTGCTAGGCAGACCGGGAGGCCAGTATTAGGCCTCCGGTTGCCATTGCAGCCACCGGAACCCCGGCAATTTCATTACTGGGGTTCCGATGAGCTGCAAACACCTTAAGTGCAACGATCGCGTTTGAGCGCTGCACTTAAGGGGTTAATGGCAGGGATCGAAGCTAATTTCGGTCCCCGCCGTTACAGCCGGATGTCAGCTGTAAGATACAGCTGAGATCCGGTGATGATGGGACCGGCTCAGCTTCTGAGCCGGTCCCAAAGATTTGGCGTACATGTACGGCAAGATGCGGGAAGTCAGTACTTTCCATGACGTACATGTACGGCAAATGTCGGGAAGGGGTTAACCTTTCTTTTTTTGATTCTGTGGCTATGCGATGATCGCATTAGGTAATAATAGCGATATTTTTGTTCATGGTCTGGTATAGTTATCCTTGGAGTGGATTGTTTTTATATCCTGGAATTTCATGGATGCATTACAACATTGATGGATGTTTTGTTCTAACACGCTTTTGATCATCATATGCTTTTTTCTATTCATATGTCTTTTTCACTTTTTCTTTATTATTTTTATTATTTTTGTTGCTTTTAAGCTACATTATTGTGCTTTAATTGCACTCTTATTATCATATATTATATATTTCTTTCACACTTACACTTTTTTTGTGACCTTTCTGGTCCGTTTATACATATGCATTTATTATTATTTTATTTTTGGCTATGTGTGCATACATATGGCCATACACACACATTAGTATTTATGCATGTTTATAATTTGTAATATATAGGATCATTTTGTCCTTATATACATTTACTTTAAATGTGCATTTTTTCATACATCTACTTGTTTTTCATGGATGTATTTAAACCACTTATGTCACATTATAATTCACATATATTTGTACACATTTTTCTTTCATTTATATATTTTGATCCATCTAACTAATCAGGTATGATGTTTGGTCATACAATTTTTATGGTGATATTTCACCCTAAATATCTTTGACTGGTGTGCACAGTGGGCTCCTAGGCATGCATTGGGTCCCCCTCTGTACACTTTGTTCATCTATATTATTGCACGATATGCTGTTGCCTGTATTCGATCTATCGGAACCAATGTTTGATTTATGATATATCCATACATTTTAAGATGTCTAAATATGCTCTCATCTACAATGTTTTTTCTATTCTGTAAAATAGATAGTTGTAGAAAAAGGGATCTATAACGGCGCTGCTGCGTGGTCCAAGTCAATGGAGAAACAGTAGTCTCTGGAGAAACGAGTAGTCTCTTCTAATATTGAATGAGTATTTTATTGCAACGCGTTTCGACGCCGAACTGGCATCTTCATCAGGGATGCCTGATGCGTCAAAACGCGTTGCAATAAAATACTCATTCAATATTAGAAGAGACTACTTGTTTCTCCAGAGACTACTGTTTCTCCATTGACTTGGACTACGCAGCAGCGCCGTTATAGATCCCTTTTTCTACAACTATCTATTATACACCAGCGGTTACCTTTGGAAACCGGTCCGGATCTGGCAGCAGCACCCGTGGACTTATTTTGCGCATTACCTATGGATTTCTGGTGAGCATGGTATCTTCATTCTTCCATTAAGCTTACCCTACTGAACTGCACTATGTGGCGCCGTGGTCTTTTCTCTCCTTTTCTATTCTGTAATGTAGTAAACATGTATATATATTTTCTAACTGTTAATAGCGCTCCTGTATACATACCGCTTTCTATTCTTGGATATGGGCAATTGCGGCTGCCTTGCCCTATTCCAAGATGGATGCGGTGGTCTGTGGTTGTTGTGCGCATGCGCGGGGTGGGGGGCCGTTCATCACGTAGTTCATGGCGCAACATGGACTTGGGTTCTGGGCAGTTGCGCACTGCCCACTTCCGGACGGCGTGCACTGCGTGATTGTGGTGCCGCCTCTCCTCGTGTAGGCGCCAGCTGAACATCCTATGGACAAGTAAGTGAGGTACACCGTTCAGCTGTGTACCCCTTATTTAAACCCTCTGATCACACTCTTTCAGCACCCCCTGACAAAGCCAGGTGCGAAACGCGCATTGGGGTGTTCTGACAGTGTTGTGGCAGTGGAATGGCGCATGGTGGGTCTTTTGGTATGCGTATCTTGAGGTCTCAATGAGTTTCTTCTCTATGACTGTGACTTTACAATTTTTGTGGCGATTCTATAGGCCCTTGTTATGGTGATCATCATCAGTCTACATACTCTATAGTCGTTGATATTGTTATACTACCATTGTTTGCCCTGCCTCATATTCAACACTGTCTATCTTCTGTGTACTGTTGTACATTGTTTTTATGGGTGGTAATTTTTAAAGTGTCTTGATCAACTGTGCGGTCTGTCTTTAATAAAGTCATTTTGTATTTTTTCTAAGATACGTTTGATCTGGTCTTATTATAGCATATGGGGATAACTTTTTGGTGTTTCTATGCATGGGGTCCCATATATGCAACTTTACTCATTGATATATGACCTTGAATCTATAGGTATTCTTTTTTGGCTTAAACATTCTCCTGGCATTCGCCAAACCTAGACTCGTCTATCAGACTGCCAGATAGAGAAGCGTGATTCGTCACTGCAGAGCACAAGTTTCCACTGCTCCAGAATACAGTGGCGGCGTGCTTTACACCACTCCACCTGATGATAAGCATTGTGCTTGGGGATGTAAGGCTTGCATGGAGCTCGGCCATGGAAACCCATGTCATGAAGGTCCCAGGCAGGGGCGTAACTAGGAAAGACTGGGCCCCATAGCAAACTTTTGACTGTGGCCCCCCCTCCCCTGGGTGTCACACAACCCCTCCCTTGTAGATAGTGCCTTTTTTACAGCCCCCCTGTAGATAATGCCATACAACCCCCTGTAGATAACGCCATTAAGCCCCCTCTGTAGATAACGCCATACAGCCCCCACTGTAGATAACGCCATTCAGCCTCCTCTGTAGATAACGCCATACAGCCCCCACTGTAGATAACGCTATTCAGCCTCCTCTGTAGATAACGCCATACAGCCCCCACTGTAGATAACGCCATACAGCCCCCTCTGTAGATAGCTCCATACATCCCCCTGTAGATAACGCCATACAGCCCCCCTGTAGATAACGCCATACAACCCCCCTGTAGATAACGCCATACAGCCCCCTCTGTAGATAACGCCATACAGCCCCCTCTGTAGATAGCACCATACAGCCCCCTGTAGATAACTTCATACAGCCCCCTGTAGATAACGCCATACAGCCCCCTCTGTAGAGAACGCCATACAGCCCCCACTGTAGAGAACGCCATACAGCCCCCACTGTAGAGAATGCCATACAGCCCCCCCTGTAGGGAACGCCATACAGCTCCCCTGTAGATAACGCCATACAGCCCCCCTTGTAGATAACGCCATACAGCCCCCTTGGTAGAGAACGCCATACATCCCCCTGTAGATAACGCCATACAGCCCCCTTTGTAGATGATGCCATACAGCCCCCTGTAGATAATGCTATACATCCCCCTCTGTAGATAACGCCATACATCTCCCTGTAGATAACGCCACACAGCCCCCTTTGTAGATATCTACAGAGGGGGCTGTATGGCGTTATCTACAGGGGGGGTCTGTATTGCGTTATCTACAAAGGGGGCTGTATGGCGTTATCTACAGGGGATGTATGGCGTTATCTACAAAGGGGGCTGTATGGCATTATCTACAGGGGCATGTATGGTGTTCTCTACAGGGGGGTCTGTATGGCGTTATCTACAAAGGGGGATGTATGGCGTTATCTACAGGGGGCTGTATGGCGTTATCTACAGAGGGGGATGTATGCCGTTATCTACAGGGGGATGTATGGCGCTATCTACAAAGGGGGCTGTATTGCGTTATCTACAGAGGGGGCTGTATGGCGTTATCTACAAAGGGGGCTGTATGGCATTATCTACAGGGGGGGCTGTATGGCGTTATCTACAGGGGGCTGTATGGCATTCCCTACAGGGGGGGCTGTATGGCGTTCCCTACAGGGGGGGCTGTATGGCATTCTCTACAGTGGGGGCTGTATGGCATTCTCTACAGTGGGGGCTGTATGGCGTTATCTGCAGAGGGGGCTGTATGGCATTCTCTATAGTGGGGGCTGTATGGCATTCTCTACAGTGGGGGCTGTATGGCATTCTCTACAGTGGGGGCTGTATGGCATTCTCTACAGGGGGGCTGTATGGCGTTCTCTACAGAGGGGGCTGTATGGCGTTATCTACAAAGGGGGCTGTATGGCATTATCTACAGGGGGGGCTGTATGGCGTTATCTACAGGGGGCTGTATGGCATTCCCTACAGGGGGGGCTGTATGGCGTTCCCTACAGGGGGGGCTGTATGGCATTCTCTACAGTGGGGGCTGTATGGCATTCTCTACAGTGGGGGCTGTATGGCGTTATCTGCAGAGGGGGCTGTATGGCATTCTCTATAGTGGGGGCTGTATGGCATTCTCTACAGTGGGGGCTGTATGCCATTCTCTACAGTGGGGGCTGTATGGCATTCTCTACAGGGGGGCTGTATGGCGTTCTCTACAGAGGGGGCTGTATGGCGTTCTCTACAGGGGGAGCTGTATGGCGTTCTCTACAGGGGGGCTGTATGGCGTTATCTACAGGGGGGCTGTATGGCGTACCCTACAGGGGTGGGGCTGTATGGCATTCTCTGCAGTGGGGGCTGTAAGGTGTTCCCTACAGGGGGGGCTGTATGGCGTTATCTACAGAGGGGGCTGTATAGCGTTCTCTACAGGGGGGCTGTATGGCGTTATCTACAGGGGGCTGTAAGGCGTTCTCTACAGAGGGGGCTGTATGGCACTAACGCCATACAGCCCCCCTGTAGAGAACGCCATACAGCCCCCCCTGTAGGGAACGCCATACAGCACCCCCCGTAGGCAACGCCATGCAGCCCCCCCATAGGGAACGCCATACAGCCCCCCTGTAGGGAACGCCATACAGCCCCACCCCTGTAGGGAACGCCGTACAGCCCCCCCCTGTAGGGAACGCCATATACAGCGTCCCCCCTCCAAAAAAAATGCAACCTACAGCATGTCCTACAAAAGACATGTATTAGGGGATACATGTGTGATCGCTGGCAGCGATAGGGAGAACGGGGGACTGAAAGTCCCCTGAAGTTTTCCATGACTAACCTGTGACTTCCGGCGTCTGCGCAGCTCACTACAGTGGGGGCTGTATGGCATTCTCTACAGTGGGGGCTGTATGGCATTCTCTACAGGGGGGGCTGTATGGCGTTCTCTACAGAGGGGGCTGTATGGCGTTCTCTACAGGGGGAGCTGTATGGCGTTCTCTACAGGGGGGCTGTATGGCGTTATCTACAGGGGGGCTGTATGGCCTACCCTACAGGGGTGGGGCTGTATGGCATTCTCTGCAGTGGGGGCTGTAAGGTGTTCCCTACAGGGGGGCTGTAAGGTGTTCCCTACAGGGGGGCTGTATGGCGTTATCTACAGAGGGGGCTGTATAGCGTTATCTACAGGGGGGCTGTATGGCGTTATCTACAGGGGGGCTGTATGGCGTTCTCTAAAGAGGGGGCTGTATGGCGCTAACGCCATACAGCCCCCCTGTAGAGAACGCCATACAGCCCCCCCTGTAGGGAACGCCATACAGCACCCCCCCTGTAGGGAACGCCATGCAGCCCCCCCCTGTAGGGAACGCCATACAGCCCCCCCTGTAGGGAACGCCATACAGCCCCACCCCTGTAGGGAACGCCGTACAGCCCCCCCTGTAGGGAACGCCATATACAGCGTCCCCCCTCCAAAAAAAATGCGACCTACAGCATGTCCTACAAAAGACATGTATTAGGGGATACATGTGTGATCGCTGGCAGCGATAGTGAGAACGGGGGACTGAAAGTCCCCTGAAGTTTTCCATGACTAACCTGTGACTTCCGGCGTCTGCGCAGCTCACTACAGTGGGGGCTGTATGGCATTCTCTACAGTGGGGGCTGTATGGCATTCTCTACAGGGGGGGCTGTATGGCGTTCTCTACAGAGGGGGCTGTATGGCGTTCTCTACAGGGGGAGCTGTATGGCGTTCTCTACAGGGGGGCTGTATGGCGTTATCTACAGGGGGGCTGTATGGCCTACCCTACAGGGGTGGGGCTGTATGGCATTCTCTGCAGTGGGGGCTGTAAGGTGTTCCCTACAGGGGGGCTGTAAGGTGTTCCCTACAGGGGGGCTGTATGGCGTTATCTACAGAGGGGGCTGTATAGCGTTATCTACAGGGGGGCTGTATGGCGTTATCTACAGGGGGGCTGTATGGCGTTCTCTAAAGAGGGGGCTGTATGGCGCTAACGCCATACAGCCCCCCTGTAGAGAACGCCATACAGCCCCCCCTGTAGGGAACGCCATACAGCACCCCCCCTGTAGGGAACGCCATGCAGCCCCCCCCTGTAGGGAACGCCATACAGCCCCCCCTGTAGGGAACGCCATACAGCCCCACCCCTGTAGGGAACGCCGTACAGCCCCCCCTGTAGGGAACGCCATATACAGCGTCCCCCCTCCAAAAAAAATGCGACCTACAGCATGTCCTACAAAAGACATGTATTAGGGGATACATGTGTGATCGCTGGCAGCGATAGTGAGAACGGGGGACTGAAAGTCCCCTGAAGTTCTCCATGACTAACCTGTGACTTCCGGCGTCTGCGCAGCTCACTACAGTGGGGGCTGTATGGAATTCTCTACAGTGGGGGCTCTATGGCATTCTCTACAGGGGGGGCTGTATGGCGTTCTCTACAGAGGGGGCTGTATGGCGTTCTCTACAGGGGGAGCTGTATGGCGTTCTCTACAGGGGGGCTGTATGGCGTTATCTACAGGGGGGCTGTATGGCGTACCCTACAGGGGTGGGGCTGTATGGCATTCTCTGCAGTGGGGGCTGTATAGCGTTCTCTACAGGGGGGCTGTATGGCGTTATCTACAGGGGGCTGTAAGGCGTTCTCTACAGAGGGGGCTGTATGGCACTAACGCCATACAGCCCCCCTGTAGAGAACGCCATACAGCCCCCCCTGTAGGGAACGCCATACAGCACCCCCCGTAGACAACGCCATGCAGCCCCCCATAGGGAACGCCATACAGCCCCCCTGTAGGGAACGCCATACAGCCCCACCCCTGTAGGGAACGCCGTACAGCCCCCCCCTGTAGGGAACGCCATATACAGCGTCCCCCCTCCAAAAAAAATGCAACCTATAGCATGTCCTACAAAAGACATGTATTAGGGGATACATGTGTGATCGCTGGCAGCGATAGGGAGAACGGGGGACTGAAAGTCCCCTGAAGTTTTCCATGACTAACCTGTGACTTCCGGCGTCTGCGCAGCTCACTACAGTGGGGGCTGTATGGCATTCTCTACAGTGGGGGCTGTATGGCATTCTCTACAGGGGGGGCTGTATGGCGTTCTCTACAGAGGGGGCTGTATGGCGTTCTCTACAGGGGGAGCTGTATGGCGTTCTCTACAGGGGGGCTGTATGGCGTTATCTACAGGGGGGCTGTATGGCCTACCCTACAGGGGTGGGGCTGTATGGCATTCTCTGCAGTGGGGGCTGTAAGGTGTTCCCTACAGGGGGGGCTGTATGGCGTTATCTACAGAGGGGGCTGTATAGCGTTATCTACAGGGGGGCTGTATGGCGTTATCTACAGGGGGGCTGTATGGCGTTCTCTACAGAGGGGGCTGTATGGCGCTAACGCCATACAGCCCCCCTGTAGAGAACGCCATACAGCCCCCCCTGTAGGGAACGCCATACAGCACCCCCCCTGTAGGGAACGCCATGCAGCCCCCCCTGTAGGGAACGCCATACAGCCCCCCCCTGTAGGGAACGCCATACAGCCCCACCCCTGTAGGGAACGCCGTACAGCCCCCCTGTAGGGAACGCCATATACAGCGTCCCCCCTCCAAAAAAAATGCGACCTACAGCATGTCCTACAAAAGACATGTATTAGGGGATACATGTGTGATCGCTGGCAGCGATAGGGAGAACGGGGGACTGAAAGTCCCCTGAAGTTCTCCATGACTAACCTGTGACTTCCGGCGTCTGCGCAGCTCACTACAGTGGGGGCTGTATGGAATTCTCTACAGTGGGGGCTCTATGGCATTCTCTACAGGGGGGGCTGTATGGCGTTCTCTACAGAGGGGGCTGTATGGCGTTCTCTACAGGGGGAGCTGTATGGCGTTCTCTACAGGGGGGGCTGTATGGCGTTATCTACAGGGGGGCTGTATGGCGTACCCTACAGGGGTGGGGCTGTATGGCATTCTCTGCAGTGGGGGCTGTAAGGTGTTCCCTACAGGGGGGGCTGTATGGCGTTATCTACAGAGGGGGCTGTATAGCGTTCTCTACAGGGGGGCTGTATGGCGTTATCTACAGGGGGGCTGTATGGCGTTCTCTACAGAGGGGGCTGTATGGCGCTAACGCCATACAGACCCCTGTAGAGAATGCCATACAGCCCCCCCTGTAGGGAACGCCATACAGCACCCCCCCTGTAGGGAAAGCCATGCAGCTCCCCCCTGTAGGGAACGCCATACAGCCCCCCCTGTAGGGAACGCCATACAGCCCCACCCCTGTAGGGAACGCCGTACAGCCCCCCCTGTAGGGAACGCCATATACAGCGTCCCCCCTCCAAAAAAAATCCGACCTACAGCATGTCCTACAAAAGACATGTATTAGGGGATACATGTGTGATCGCTGGCAGCGATAGGGAGAACGGGGGACTGAAAGTCCCCTGAAGTTCTCCATGACTAACCTGTGACTTCCGGCGTCTGCGCAGCTCACTACAGTGGGGGCTGTATGGAATTCTCTACAGTGGGGGCTCTATGGCATTCTCTACAGGGGGGGCTGTATGGCGTTCTCTACAGAGGGGGCTGTATGGCGTTCTCTACAGGGGGAGCTGTATGGCGTTCTCTACAGGGGGGGCTGTATGGCGTTATCTACAGGGGGGCTGTATGGCGTACCCTACAGGGGTGGGGCTGTATGGCATTCTCTGCAGTGGGGGCTGTAAGGTGTTCCCTACAGGGGGGGCTGTATGGCGTTATCTACAGAGGGGGCTGTATAGCGTTCTCTACAGGGGGGCTGTATGGCGTTATCTACAGGGGGGCTGTATGGCGTTCTCTACAGAGGGGGCTGTATGGCGCTAACGCCATACAGCCCCCCTGTAGAGAACGCCATACAGCCCCCCCTGTAGGGAACGCCATACAGCACCCCCCCTGTAGGGAACGCCATGCAGCCCCCCCTGTAGGGAACGCCATACAGCCCCCCCTGTAGGGAACGCCATACAGCCCCACCCCTGTAGGGAACGCCGTACAGCCCCCCCTGTAGGGAACGCCATATACAGCGTCCCCCCTCCAAAAAAAATGCGACCTACAGCATGTCCTACAAAAGACATGTATTAGGGGATACATGTGTGATCGCTGGCAGCGATAGGGAGAACGGGGGACTGAAAGTCCCCTGAAGTTCTCCATGACTAACCTGTGACTTCCGGCGTCTGCGCAGCTCACTAAAAATGAAAGGAGCGCTGGTCACGCATGCGCACAAGCGCGACCGGCGCTCCATTCATTTCTACGGAGCTGCCGACACAGACCCCGGAAGTCCGAGGTTTGTGATGGAGAACTTCAGGGGACTTTCAGTCCCCCGTTCTCCCTATCAATGCCAGCGATCACACATGTATCCCCTATCCTGTGGATAGGGGATACATGTCTTTTGTTTAATGGCAGAGCGGGGAGATACCTCCCTGCTCTGCCATAGTGTTCAGTGGCGTCGCGCTGCAGCAGCCATAGCGGCTGCTAGCGGAGCCTCCGGCCATGGTGTGGGCCCGTGCCGGCGGGCGACACGGGCCCCCTCATGCTGCGGGCCCCGTAGCAGCCGCTACGGCTGCTATAGCAGTAGTGTAATGACAGGGATAGGGAAACAGACAAGTGAGCCCTAATCTACCCGCCACTCAGTCCCTGCCTACTTGCAACGACCAGCCATAGGCGACGGGGTACAACTGGGCGACGGTCCCTACACTCAGTAAGTGCACGACAGACAACCAGACAAGGAAACACAGAACAAAGGGAAACGGGGCAGTTGCCCACGGCAACACAGTGAGCAACCCGAGTAGTAAACGAGCCGAGTCATACCAGGAGAGTACGAGGTGCCAAACGCAGAGCAGGAGAGTAGTGAACAAGCCGAGTCAAACCAGGAGTGTACGAGGTACCAAACGCAGAGCAGAAGAGTAGTCAGTAAGCCAGGGTCAATACGAAGCAGGGACAAGTTGTTCAAGAAGCTGCAGCAGGGCCAGGAAACCAACAGAGAAGAGTCACAAGCAAGGAGGAACAGGTAAGGCAGGTATAAATAGACAGAGGGCGGGAGCTAGCTCCGTCTGGCCAGGCTGTGATAGGCTCTCCCACTCCTAAGCCTGCCATCCTGAGTGGTGGAAGATGGAGTCAGTCTCACAGACATAGAAGCAGGTGCAGACTGATTACCTATGGGCGTGGATACAGAAGCTGTGCCTGGCAGATCCTTAACAGGTAGTTACGCCACTGGTCCCAGGGCACAGTTTTTGTGCGGATGTTAATACCAGAGGAAATTTGGAACTCTGCAGTTATTAAGTCAACAGTACGTTGGCGACTTTTATACTCTACAGATGTAACACAGTTTATCTTGATTCTGGTAACTTGCTGCAGTGTGATATCACAAAACAAAAGTAATTGAAAAGCCATTGAAAAAGTAAAGTTAAAGTTTCTTGGGGAAAAAACCCTTAAAATGATTCTTAATTGATATTGAAGGTTTTAATATATTGTCTGATGATCCATTTTGTCCTAAGCCAAGGTTATTTTGTATGTGTGGATTTTTATGTGTTAAGAGTCAAGATAGAGAGTACTACTCTACATCTGTATGTGCCTCAGCACTCAGCGACCCCGCTCTGTGAACTTACGTGGTCTGCCACTTCGTGGCTGAGTTGCTGTGGTTCGTAAACACTTCCACTTTGCAATAATAATACTCACAATTGATCACGGAATATCTGGGAGGGAAGAAATTTCACAAACTGAATTGCTGCAACTGTGGTATCCTATTACAGTACCATGCTTGAATTCAGTGAGGTCTTTAGAACAACCTATTTTTTTAAAAATGTTTGTAAAGGCAGACTGCATGGCCTGGTGCTGGATTTTATACACTTGTGGCAACGGGACTGACTTAAACACACAAATTCAATAATTAAGAGGTGTGTCCCAATACTTTTGTTCATATAGTGTATGTGCCACGGTATGATAACCGTTATGTCCAGTAAAAATAAATTGTTCATTTAGTCTGCGATAGTGTCTCTTTTAAAGGGGAACCACTTGAAAAAACCCACGTTACAGCCTCATGCAGTATAGTTATGGCAGCATAAACTTAAAGGCGTTTTCCCATCTTAGACAATTAAACTCAGACAGATGGAGGTCCCACCTCTGGGACCCGCACCTATCTAGAACAGGGCCCCCTAAACCCCGTTCTAGCTTACTTAGCTCTCACTGCCTCCCGGCCACTTCCTGGTTAGGAGGTTGGGAGCTACAGAAACATCCCAGCTCACTGAGCTACACTGTTTCCGTAACTCCCATAGAAATTAATAGCTATGCTGTTTCCGTAGCTACCGAGTTCCAGTCGCGAGCACTGGGCAGTTTTCGTAACTCCCGCCCACCTAACCAGGAAGTGGTCAGGAGTAAGCTAGAACAGGGTTTAGGGGGCCCCATTCTAGAGATAGGTGCGGGTCCCAGAATAGGACCTGCATCTAGCAGACTTTTATGGCATATCCTGTGAATTTGCCATAAATGTCCAAGATGGGAAAACCCCTTTAAAGAGAATCAGTCACAAGATTTCACAATACAAGCTGCATACATTATTGAATAGATCTCTTAGATGTACTTACTTTTTAAATCCATGCCACAGTGGCTGTATAATTTTTTCTCAGTTTCCCTGCCTGATATTAAAATGAGCAATTTATGAGACCAAGTATATTTTTGAGAGCAAGTATATATGTGTAATGCCTCCCTCGAACCATGCTGAAATTCTGCACATGCTCAGTACATGCTGCAGTTTCCCTGGCTTTGCAGTGAGAGAGCCTGTCTTACAGCAGCAGTTTAAGTGTGGAATTACAGCATCTAACTCCAGCTGCTGCTTTCTTTTACTGCAGAGCCAGGGAGACTGCATCTTGAACTGCGTACTCTGTCAGCACTGATTGGACATTGTCCGTCTATGTATGGACACCCCTCCCAACTTGTAATACCCATTTATCAATTTAGTAATACATTTCTAGGAAGAATAACAGAGGAATGGCATAATGTAGAGTTCTAAGAATAGATGCTCCAGAATTGTTATTTCATGGGGGATACAATTTTTACTAAAATAGACATGTCAGGTGATGTGATGGGTCCTCTTTAAACTGTAATGCTTTAATTTCTGGATATTATATTCATGTCTGGAGTATATTTGGCAAATCATGATGGAAAATCAACTCTTCTATCAGTTTTCTTCACATATAAGCTATATTTTCTTTGAACAATTATTTTCTCAAACGAAAAATATAATTATTATTTATTTTTTTGACAGCCATATTTCATTTTTCTCCGTTTTTACCATGCTGCAAACTTTTATAAAATAGAAATACTATGACAAGAAAATAATTTACTATTGCACATAATTTATTTTCTAAATTAACATCCAGATGACAATTATGGTTTCACAGTGTGCTAAACGAATGAAAAATGCAACTTGCTAAGCTGCTTGGGGGTTCGGTTGGCGATAGCTACATTTGTTTGGCTCATGAATACAGTGATAATATAGCCATGTGCATGAGTCGTAAGGGTTTTTAGAATTCCTTTTCATCCACTGTAAGTACATATAATATACTATTGGATATAAGTAAGCCCTCCTGGTGCATTGAATTTTATGTAATAATTAAACTTTATCATTGGGAACAATATATAATTTTTTTTTCTAGAAGTATGGAAGGACCAGTGGACCACTCTTCAGATGAAGGTTTAGTGCAAACTGGATATTCTAGTAGCAGATTATTATATCCAGTTTGTATTTATCTGAGGTGCAATGTATGCTTAAATCAGATTCTAATTACACTAGGCACAGATACACTTCAGATGTCAGTTAAACTGTCCTTAGGGCGACAGCTTTTTCTAATGACCAAACCATAAACGTTTGCTCAGCATGACCGAGCGTGCATGTTTCTATGATGAGTACTCGTCTTATGGAGCCAGAACAAAAGATTCTTCTTCCCTCTGAAATCGGCTGATTTGACCTTCCTTTATCTGATGTGTATGGCCAGTTATGTACATTGTAACCAATGGTAATGGTACTATATAAATAATACAAAAACAAATATATAAATAAATACATACATTTTTATAGTCTCATATGGTTTAAAAAAATTGACAATTTTGAAATTCTATTTAGCTAGCAAATGTGTAGTCTATCCTCCTGGAAATATAAAATCTAACTTGTGTGACAGAAAAATGATACCAGTAATGAAAAATAAATTATAATAAAGAATAAATGAAAAAGATTATTCGATTAGACAAATCACTGAATTCAGAAAAGTGTTCTTTTTCTTTTTAAACAAAACCATATTTGTCTTTATAGAGCAGAATTCACCTTTTGCAATCACACAAATGTATTATTTTCAAATTATTTGTGAACTGTAGAGTAAATGTAAAATGATACTAGCAACATTATCACCAGGAGAGTTTTACCTTGGGCTCTTGCGTGACCTAGAAATGTCTCTAATGAGGCGTTAGGTTAATGTAGTCTACTAATGAATGACAAACAAAATTGCCTTTCAATGATTCCTTGAAATATATTGAATGTTCTTTAGAGGGATACAATTAATTGTCCTAATTTCAGATAAATATTAACTTTTGGCTGTAATATTGTGAATTAAATGCTGTCGTTTCATTGATTACAGCATTCTGTTTGAAAGACTATTGTGCCAGGTGCTCAGTTAATTCACAGACTTAACTATTCTGGCATTTAAAGGCTCTAAAGCTTAGGCTTTATTGAAGCCATATTTTATTGTCTAATTTGAAACATTATTTTTTTCAACTAAACCTTATTTAAATTCTTTAGTGCAAGCAAATAATTTCTGGTACCTAAAAATACAAAGCGCAAATAAAATGTTATGGTCCTTGGAATAGCATACAGAAGGGTTTTGCTGCATACTAAATGCCAAACTCACCACCATCCTGTAATTCCTCTTAATGAAAAAAGCATAATTATATTATAATTGTATTATAAAAAGAACAAGGCAGTCTGGTTCTGTAAATAAAAATCGTCTATTTTTCTAATACTGCAGATCCACTTTTTTCCTCTCAGATTTAAAGATTATGGGTAAGAATCTTCCATTTTTATAGCAATTTTTATAGCCTTTAGGTTAGTTCTAAGACTGGTTCCTGTTTGATCACATGAATTCCATGCATTAAAAAACAACACCAAAGGATGCACTGTAGATTATACACAATTGGGGTCATTTATCTACATTTTTATGTAGAAAAGTCGCAAAAGAGACAAAAAATATATTCTCAGTCAATAGAGCTTCATCGTGGCTTTTAACATTTTGGGGTACATTGAACTTATTGATTAACTTTCATTCCATTTTTTGGGAGGGGGGATGATCAAGAAATCCTGCCATTGTTTTATTGTTTTTTCTTTATAGCGTTCACCATGTAGGATAAATAACACGTTAATTTTATACAGGTCCTTATTATTTCAGTGATACCAATTATTTTAACTTTTTTAATATTTTTATTTTTGTCCATAATAAAGAATTTTTAAAGAAAAACGTGTTTTTGTATTTTTGTATTTTTTTTTTTGTCCCACTAGGGGATATGACAATGTGATGGTTTGATTGCTTTAATAATATACTGCAATAATACACAAAATGTATTGCAGTGTGTAACGCCTGTCAGTGTTAGGCTGGGTTCACACGTGGCGGAATTTCACTTAAATTCCGCTGCGGACACTCCGCAGCGTTAATCCGCAGTGGAGCCGTTTCTCCATTGACTTCCACTTTAATTTAGCAGTGTTCGTTTAGACGATGCGTAAAATTCCGCTGCGGAGCATAGGCTGCGGAGCGGAATTTGGTGTCCGCAGCATGCTCTGTCTGTTGCGGAGCAGTGGCGGACTGGTTGCGGACTCATGGCGGAATTTCTCCATTGACTTCAATGGAGATTCTAATTTCCGCAATGAAGTCCGCAGCTGTCAAGCACATGTTATGAGTGCTGCGGATGCGTTTTGCTTTTTTAACTTGACATTTCTTCATTCTGGCTGGACCTATGTATTTCTAGGTCTACAGCCAGACTGAGGAAGTCAATGGGGCTCCCGTAATGACGGGAGCGTTGCTAGGAGACGTCAGTAAATAGTCACTGTCCAGGGTGCTGAAAGAGTTAAGCGATTGGCAGTAACTGTTTCTGCACCCGGGACAGTGACTACCGATCCCAATATACAGCAACCTGTCAAAAAAAATAGAAGTTCATACTTACCGAGAACTCCCTGCTTCTGTCTCCAGTCCGGCCTCCCAGGATGACGTTTCAGTCTAAGTGACGGCTGCAGCCAATCACAGGCCAATAACAGGCTGCAGCGGTCACATGGACTGCCACGTCATCCAGGGAGGTCGGGCTGGATGCCGAAGGAGGGACGCGTCACCAAGACAACGGCCGGTAAGTATGAATTTCTTTGACTTTCACAAGAGAAAGTGCTGTCCCTTCTCTCTATCCTGCACTGATAGGGAGAAGGGAAGTACTTTTACCGCAGTCCGCAGCAGCTAGTCCGCATCAATTTACTGCACATTTTGTGCAGATCCGCAGCAGAATCTGCAACGCAGATTCTGTGCGGCATTGATGCGGACAGTTGCGGAGGAAATCCGCCACGTGGGGGCATGCCCTAAGGGTATGTTCACATGTACAAAAGGAAGTGGCTGATAATTACGGAGCTGTTTTCAAGGGAAAACAGCCTCTGATTTCAATGGAAGTTCTGCTCCAAAAACCCCTTAAGGTCTCGTTCACACAGAGTTTTTTGTAGGAGGAAAATTCTGCCTCAAAATTCAGTTTGGGATTTTGAGGCAGATTTTGTCCTTCCTGCACGTCGCTGCGTTTTTTGCAGCGTTTTTCACTCGTGCCCATTGAGTGCTATGGGCAAAAAACTCTGCGAAATACGCTTTCTCTGCCTCCCATTTATGTCAATGGGAGGTCAGATGCGTAAACGCGCGAAGATAGGACATGAAATCAATGGGAGTCCTTTTCGGCCAGTTTTTGACGAGTTTTGCGGAGCGGTTTCAGCTTCAAAAAGCTCGTCAAAATACTCTGTGTGAACAGGGCCTTAGAGGTGACATGCTAATTCTTTTTACGAGGCTTCTTTTTCTGGGGCTTTTTTTAAATTCAGCAGCGTAAAAATGCAACTCATGTGAACAGCACAGTGTATTTCCTATTGAATTCAATGGGAAGCTGTTTGTAGGCATTTTGCTAGTGTTTTTCCTAGCGTATTTCAAGTCGTTTACTCTCAGAAATACTCCTGAAAAAACTACATGTGAACATACTCTAAAACTAACAGGCATCTTGTTAGATCCTGCCTCTGGCAGGGCCTAAGTGACATACACAGATGGTATTACCTATCACTATATACCATAAAAAGCAATAAAGAATGCATAATAATAATAATAATAATAATAATAATAATATTAATCTTTATTTATATAGCGCCAACATATTACGCAGCACTTTACAATATAGAGGGAACATTAACAGACAATATCAGACATTACATAGTGACAAAACTAATTTACAATTCAGACAGGAGGATTGAGGACCCTGCTCGCAAGAGCTTACAATCCATGAGGAAATAAGGGAGACACAAAGTGTAAAAGTGTTTGTTCAGTACAATGGTCTTTTATATACATGGGTGGTACACATAAAGCTGCATGAGCCGGTAACCAGCCAGTATCCGTGTATGATGGACATGAAGCGCATTAGGATGCAAGGAGTGTGAGGGAATCTTATTCTGATAACTAATGGTTCCAAGGAAAGTTTAGTCAGATTAGAAAATGTTATAGGCCTGTCTAAAAAGATTTGTTTTCAGGGCACATTTTAAACTGTGGATATTGGGAATTAATCTGATTGTCTGGGGTAGCGCATTCCAGAGGACTGGTGCAGCACGAGAAAAATCTTGGAGACGGGAGTGGGAGGTTCGGATTATGGAGGATTTTAATCTAAGGTCGTTAGCAGAACTTAGAGCCCGAGTAGGGTGGTAGACAGAGATGAGGGAGGAGATGTAAGGAGGTGCAGTGCTGTGGAGAGCTTTGTGGGTGAGAATAATAAATTTGAATTTAATTCTGAAGTGGATGGGCAACCAGAGTAGTGATTGGCACAGGGTAGAGGCATTGATGTAGCGGTTGGTCAGAAAGATGAGCTTCGCTGCTGCATTGAGGATAGATTGGAGAGGGGAGAGTTTAGTGAGGGTAAGACTGACTAATAATGAATCACAATAGTCAAGACGAGAGTAAATCAGAGCAACAATGAGAGTTTTGGCTGTTTCCTCAGTTAGAAAAGGGCAGATTCTGGAGATGTTTTTGAGGTGAAAATTACAGGAGCGTGTAAGTGATTGAATGTGAGGAGTAAAGGTAAGATCTGAGTCAAAAATAACCCAGAGACAGCGGGCGTGCTGCCTAGGAGTTATGGTAGTGCACACACTGAGATGGAGACATCTGATTTAGGTAGGTTAGTAGATGGTGGGAACACAAGGAGCTCAGTTTTAGAAAGATTCAGTTACAGATAGGGAGAGGACATGATGTTAGAGACAGCGGACAGACAATCACTAGTGTTTTGTATTAGAGCAGGGGTGATGTCATGGGAGAGGCATATAATTGGGTGTCATCAGCGTAGAGATGGTACTGGAAGCCAAATCTGCTGATAGTTTGTCCAATGGGGGCTGTGTAGAGAGAAAAGAGGAGCGGACCTAGGACTGATCCCTGAGGAACTGCGATAGCAATTGGAAGAGGAGAAGTAGAACCAGCAAATGACACACTGAACAAGCAGTTAAAGAGATAGGAGGAAAACCAAGAGAGAGCAGTGTCTTTAAGGCCAATAGAGTGGAGCATGTCAAGTAGGAGTTTGGGGTCTACAGTGTCAAAGGCTGCAGAGAGATCCAGAAGAATCAGGAGAGAGTATTTACCGTCCGATTTAGCCGCCAAGAGATCATTTGAGACTTTAGTAAGGGCAGTCTCTGTGGAGTGTAGAATGTGGAAACCAGATTGTAAGGGGTCTAGAATGGAGTTAGCAGAGAGATAGCGGATAAGGCGAGTGTAGACCAAGCATTCCAGGAGTTTGGAGATGAAGGGCAGATTAGAGACTGTTCAGTAGTTAGCACCGCTGGATGGGTCAAGAGTTGTTTTTTTCAGTAATGGGAAACCAGAAGAAAGAGGTTAAATATTTTAGTCAGGTGACTAGTGACAGCTGGGGAGAGGGTCTGGAGGAGGTGTGAGGGGATAGGATCACTAGGACAGGTAGTGGGACGAGAAGAAGAGAGGAGCTTAGTGACTTCTTCTTCTTCAGTTAGTGTGTCAAATGCTAAAAGCGAAGAAGAGGGAGTGCGGGAGGGAAGGTGATCGCTGATTCTAGGGGACTGCGAGATAATATCATCCCGGATGTTGGCAATTTTAACTTTAGGGTATGTTCACACGCAGTGACCAAAAACTTCTGAAAATAAGGAGCTGATTTTCAGAAGATTTTGTAGCAACTCGCCTTTTTCGCTGCGTATTTTACGGACGTTATTGGAGCTATTTTTCAATGTAGTCAATGAAAAACGACTCCAAAAATGTCCAAAGACGTGACTTGCACTTTGTCGGGTGATTCGGAGTGTAGGGGGGGGGGCTGCTTAATCCAATGCAATTTTTGAGAGTGTTATTGTAATGTTTGGCGGCCAGATTGGGATATGAAAGGGAAGAGATAGGGGACAATGTGGACTGTAGACCGTCTATGAGTTGCTGAGTGTTAATCAAATGTAGATTTCTGCATGTCTGATATGTAGGCATGACCTGAGGAGGCAGAGAATATTTGATTAGGTTATGGTCAGAGAGGGGGAGAGGAGAGTTAAAATAGTCAGAAACTGAGCAGAGCCGTAAGAAGACCAGGTCAAGCAAATGCCCGCCTTTATGTGTAGGAAAGTTAGGAAGTTGTGACAGACCTAGGGAGGACGTTAAAGATAGAAACTTGGAGGCAGATGGGGAGATTGGGTTATCATTGGAGATGTTGAAGTCACCCATGATGAGAGTGGGTGTTTCAGAGGATAGAAATTGTGGAAGCCAGGCAGCAAAATGATCCAGGAATTGGCGGGATGAGCCCGGGGGGGGGGGGGTCGGTAGACAACTGCCACTCTAGGGAAAAGGATGAAAGAGTCTGAGGGTGTTGACTTCAAAGGAGGGGAATGTGAGTGAGGGTACGGGGGAATGACCTGGAAAGTGCAGTGTGGTGAAAGAAGTATACCTACTCCTCCACCCTGCCTGTTCTCAGGTCTGGGGGCATGAGAGAAGTGGAGACCACTATAGGACAGAGCAGGTGTAGCCATTTTTCTGTAAGAGCCAGAAGGTTGAGATAGTTAGATAGGAATAAGCCATGAATAAGGGTGAGATTGTTGCACACGGACCGAGATGTCCAGAGCCCACAGTTAAAAGAGACAGTAGAATACATACAAGAAATGTTAAGGAGATTGGCAGGGTTTCTGTGTGTGGCAGGTAAGTGGTTGAGCTACGCAGAAGAAAAGGGAGGACCAGGGTTGGGAGAGATGTCCCCTGCAGCTTTTAGCAGGTGAATGGAAAGAGACAGCAGATCGTTCAGTGATTTATGAGAGCGACTTTTGTGTTGAGCAGTGGGATGAGATGGGTTAAGGTAATTAAGCAAAGTGAATAGTGCATGGGAGCTGTACATGGGTGAGGGAAGGAGAGAGGGACTCATGTGGACTGAATTTTCTAAAGGGCTAAATGGGCAGTAGGATTGTAAACCAACATCAGCTACAATCATGAGTGAGGCAGTAAACATGTTGTGATGGTTTGGTAGAAGGAAATAGATAAAAATTCTAAAGTAATAATTATAATGTATGCAAGCTTGTTTGTTTAGTCCATACAGCTTACCTGTCACTTACCCTATCTATCTGCCATGTATAACTGCCAGGACACTTTGCCAATATGACACTTAGACAGAGATGACTTCTGCAGTTGTGCCACCCCTGCACGAGTGCCTTCCCCTTATGCTACATCTAAATTTATAGGGGACTAGATGCTCAGATCTAGGCCTAATTAAACTCGTTCAGATATCAATCAAATAAACTAGACACATGAGGTGAAAAAGCTGTGCAGAGATAAACAAACAAACTATCTGGAGGGATCATAAAACTTAATGACGATCAAATAGTTTGTTAAAGTTTCAGAGATAACATTAGACTATGTAGGAAGACAGTAAATTTGAGTTATATACCATAAAATAAATCTTTCAGCGTTTGAAATGAAGTTTCAGCACAGTGATAGGTTAAGACAGGATTGAAATGGATTATATACCTGGATGAACAGAAGAGAGATGGATGTTAAATCTGTGCCATGTATAACTGCCAGGACCCTTTGCCAATATAACACTTAGACAGAGATGACTTCTGCAGTCGTGCCACCCCTCATAATTATATCAATAAATCTTTATTTAGAATTAAAAAAATCAGACAGAAACTGTCCCAGGATAAAAACATTAAAAAGTCAAATAAAAGAAGACTGAGGTGGTGGTCAACTCTCCAGCAAAAGTACATAATATGTATTAAGCACACATATGGCAAAAAATTGTAAGGTAAAAACCAGTACAGACAATATACCATACTGATAAGAGCCAAGAACATGGAAAATGATGAGATATGAACACAGAGTAACCATACAAAATACTAACCTATCAAAAGGACAAATGTCCAAAAGATACAACACTGGAAGGGCACAACCACTTCAGGACCCAGACGCGCATTTCGTGACAGAAGTGTGCAAGCTCTCTCCTAGGCGTGTATATAATAATCTGTCTGGTGACCTATAACTGGCACTAAGACAACTCAAAACCATGAAGGATGTGGTGTTTAAACCAACGGACAAGGGCAGCAATGTGGTGGTGTGGTCTGTTAAGTCCTATGAGACAGAGGCCAACAGACAGTTGACGTATCCAAAACGTTACGAGAAACTTCAACAGAACCCCACGGAAAAATATAAACTTGAATTATACTATTTTCTGGATGAGGCCTTTGATCAGGGCATCACCAATAAGACAATTTTGGAGAGTCTTAAAGCACAATTCCCCATTACACTAACCATATACTTGCTACCTAAAGTTCACAAAGATCTAGTGAAACCACCAGGACGCCCCATAGTCTCTGGCTGTGCCAATCTCTGTGAACCTGTTTGTCGCTTTCTGAATCACTATCTACGTCCAAGTGTAGAGAGCTTACCTTCATATGTTAGGGATTCCACTGATGTTCTCAGACGTCTTGATGATATTGTGATCGAACATGACATGTATTTGGTTTCCTGCGATGTGGAATCCTTTTACACGTGCATTGATCACAGTGATGGTTTACGGGCCGTGAAGTTTTTTCTTGAAATTCGAAATTTAGATCTTGTTGTCCAATTGGAATTATTGATGGAGTTTTTTCTGTTTCACAATTATTTATTTTTTTAAGGACAAATTCTAACTGCAAAAGCGAGGTACTGCAATGGGGGCCACTTGTGCCCCCTCATATCCGAATCTCTTTTTGGAATTGTGGGAACGTGAGGCAGTACAAAATATTATGGACACCTTGGAGTGTCGTGGATGAGGTTCATCAACGACATTTTGTTCATTTGGCAGGGATCACATGAAGAACTCGATAAATGTATTCTTCTATTGAACCAAAATAAGGAGAACATCAGACTTACCCACATCATTAGCAAAAACTCCATGAACTTTCTCAATATTTATTTGGAAGTCAAGGATAATGGAAGATTGGGGACATCAATATTCACATGAAAACAGATATAAACTCATTATTATATGCTTTCTTACTTCATCCCCCTCATGTTATACATTCTATCCCAATAAGCCAATTTCTGAGGGTGAGGAGATTGAGCGATTCACAGGCCAAATTTGAAGACCAGGCATCAAAACTTAAAAAGAGAGATTCAACAACGGGATATGGAAAGTTTGACATTGAAAAAGGTTAGCAGAGAGCAAAAACTACAACAAGGGATGCTCTATTAACCCAAAAGGTAAGGAGAACTAAGGATAGTAAAGTTAGATTTATCACAGACTATAATATACGGTGGGGGAATCTAAATTACATCTTGTCCCGATTTTACAATTAGATCCGGGTCCGAAGGGAAAACTTCCCCACGGACCCTTGATGTTGGCTAAAAGAAGACGTTAAACGATTTGATTGTTAGAAGCCATTATATCCCTCCTTGACCTCGACCTTTTGGAACAGTTGCACCTAAGACCTGGGGGTCCTTTTCATCTGTGCATTGCTCCATTTGTAATCTGATGGTGCGTACAAATACCTTTTTCGACTCATCTGGTGATAATGAATTATAAAATTGTTCATTTCATCAATTGCCGTACAACTGGGTTATTTATCATACTATTTGGCCCTGTGGGCTTATTTACGTGGGTATGACAATGCGTGATCTAAAAGACCGGATTCAGGAACACGTAAAGGATATTAATGCAATTAATGTCAGCAATGAGACTTGACACCTGTGGTAGGGAAATAATTACTAAATTGAAATCAATACCACAACATTTTCGTGAGAAGCATAATGGGAGATGTCAGGACCTCTAAATTTGTGGAATCGACAAACTTTCTTTGGTTTCTTGAGGTGGCAATCTATTTAAGCGGCTTGAACAAATTGAATGTAGGATCATTAAATTGCGGACCCAGTCTCCCTCAGGTCTAAATGAAATGGTGTCGTTTGCTCCTTTTCTTTAATTCGAGCTATTCATATCTCATAACCTCATCATTCCCTGTGGTGTTTTTCCCTGTTAGACATGTTTTTTAATTTTGGTTTGTAAATGGGGTTTGTTATGGGAACTCTAACTTTGTATGATTGTTTATGCAGGACTCTATTGGTCTGTGCTTTTTGCTGGATTTTGTATGTGTAATTTTATTTCACTCATCAGATTTATCTTGGTGGTGTAGGCCCTATGAATTTGGCCTTTTTTTTCCAACATGGCTCTACATGGATGGGATTTATTCATGCATGTTATGTACTGCATTATGCATTTGTTGGTTTATTTATTTATTTTGTGTGTTCATTTCACTTTCCTCACCTCTTTTTTTCTTTTTGGGTGAGCCTAATCAGTTTTTTCACATTAACTCTCCTTTTTTTTCACTTTTATGAACTTATGAAGGGGAGAAGAGGGAAGGAAGAAGATGGATTTTTTTTATATAACATCATATATTTATCTTTTCACTAATAGCTTTTTACATTCCACAGTATTATCACTTTTTATTTATAATTATATTTTTTATGTATATAACATTAATTTATTTCAACTTAACATAAAATCTTTATCCTCTTATGTATTCACAGGTGTTAGGTTATTCACTTTATTATTATTTTCAGAAACAAATGTATTTATATGTGTTTTTTGCATAGCTATGTAATTGGTCTTCTGTTATTTATATTTGTATTAACATTCATGAAATTGGTTCTGTACACATATATGTATATATACAGTGCCCGCCAAAAGTTCTGGAACACACTCATAACTTTTGAACGGCTCGAGGTAGAGGGTTGAAATTTGGTGGGATTTAATGGGGTCATAAAATCTACTAGTTAGCGCAAAAAAACAACAAAAAACTACCCCATTTGAAAGCTCTTTTCAATAAGAAAACAAGGCCGCCATCGATTTTGAGATAGGATTTTTTATTTTTTTGCTGAGATATTTAACTTTAAGGTTATCATCTTCATTATCGGCTACCGCCGGTGTTATCATTACCCAAAATGTACCACTAGGGTAAAAATCTAAATGTGTGTGGGGCGTGTGCGTGTGTGTGAGCTTGGGAATGTCACATCAAGGTGACTTTAAATTACGTATTATTACTACTGGCCTCGGCGATGCAAAATGAACCTTGTCTACGACTGTAACATAATTTCATGTGTACACATTTTGGTAGTCGCTTGTGAATATAAAAGAGCGCTAATTCGGAGAGTAATTTTATTTTTTGTACATTTCTATTGTCATGTCACAAAATGCATTTGACCGAAACGGAAAGGATCACTTTATTGATGATGAGAGGGTATGGCGAAGAAAAAATAAGATCCTATCGAGAAGTAGCAGCTTTATTCAATGCCACTTATTCTATCTGTGATTCAATTTCATTGTCATCTGTTAAAAGAACTGTTCATTGTTTTAAAATAACCGGTTTGATTAAAGACACACCAAGATCCGGAAGACCCAAACATGCTAGTAATGCTGAAAAAGCTTTAGATGTTCTGCTCACTGTACATGATAATCCTCATACATCTGTCTTGAGTGGAACACAACAAAATTATATCAGCGCCACATCAGTCCGTCGAATTTTGAAGAGGCATCATTATCATCCTTATAAAATACGTCTAGTTCAGGAGCTATCTGAAGAGGATTATGACAGAAGATTGGAATTTTGCGATACAATGATGACACGATTTGATGATCATCAGATTTTCAAGTAGACCTGTTTCTCGGATGAAGCTACGTTTGAACTAAATGGTTCTGTAAATCGACAGAACATGAGGTATTGGACAGATGAAAATCCACATCGGATGAGAGACAGTCATATCCAGTATTCTCAGAAGGTTAACATTTTGACCGGAATATTGCTCAATCATATTGTAGGACCGTTTTTCATTGAAGGAAACATAAATGCAGAAAATTACTGCAATTTGCTAAGAAAACAAGTGATACCGGCTATTCAAAATCTTGCTGGAGAAGCTTTCCGCAATGTTTGGTATCAGCAGGATGGAGCTCCGGCTCATTTTTCTCTGCGAGCTCGAAATCTTCTGAACGATAATTTTCCTGATCAATCGATTGGTAGAAGAGGTCGGATAGAATGGCCACCGAGATCACCAGATCTGATCCCATTAGACGTTTTTTACTGGGGGTATTTAAAAAGTAAAGTCTATGAGACTAGGATCGCAAACAGACGAGCTGCGGGAAAGAATAGTAAACATTTCTAATTCAATCGCACCAGATGTTATAAATAACGTTATCGACACGTTTTACATTTGCTTAGGACACTGTTGAAGGACATCAGTCGAGCATTTGATTTAACTTTGTACTAATACACATAAAACATCGGTCTTGATTTAGTTGGCCGGACAACACACACACACACACACACACACACACACACACACACACACACACACACACACACAGTGCAGAGAGGGTTTGCAGTCATTAAATACTGGGGGAATAACGAACCCCGGGGTCCTTATCTCAGGCTGTGTACACACACACACACACACAAGCGCACGCACGCGCGCGCACGCACAAGCACACACGCAAAAGTGAGAGGCAAGGGAACGCACATTAATCTAGCACCCCGATGATGTAAATCTGACCGTGCGACCTCCGCGCGGTACATTTTGGGTAATGCTAACACCGGCGGTAGTCGATAATGAAGATGATAACTTTAACGTCAAATATCTCAGCGAAAAAAAATCCTAGCTCAAAATCGTTTGCAGCATCATTTTTGTATTGAAAAGAGCTTTTAAATTAGCCTCCACTCGACCCCCCGTGCCCTTCAAGATTTTGCTGCCCCCGCCCACCCCACAGCCCCCAAGGGGGTGGGGGTGTTTTTTTTGGCGTTGACTGGTAGATTTTATGACCCCATTAAATCCCACCAAATTTCAACCCTCTACCTCGAGCCGTTCAAAAGTTATGAGGGTGTTCTGTAACTTTTGGTGGGTACTGTATATTTTACATTTGTGTATTCATATTCTTTTTATTATCACTATTTTTCAAGTTTGCTTTCCTGGTGCATTAATACTCTGCTACATTCATTGACCATTACTTCACCTATCCAATATGACCACCAGTCTATGGCCGCCAGCCACTACTTCGTTTACTAAACACGGCCGCCAGCCTATCGGCACATACACATCGATGGTGCGCATGAGCTCCCTGGCGCCCTGCACCGCATCGGGTTGAACGTGATGTCGCGGACTGCAAATAACATGCGCATGATATGCGCACTCTGTGTCTTACAAACTCTGGATGCAGCGCATGACGTTGCTGTGCCACAGATGTCGTCTGCGCCATGTAAGTAACATGTTTTTTTCTATATATACCTTGCTGATCATATCTAGCCAATAATACTTTGACAGTTCTCCATTAGGGTTTAATTTCTTACCCTCCTCTTGGCTGTTTTTGTTGGGTCTGATTATTGACCCTTCCCCTGTTTTTGACTCTGTGTCTTACGAACGCCGGATGCGGCGCATGATGTTGCTGTGCCACAGATGTCGTCTGCGCCATGTAAGTAACATGTTTTTTTCTATACATACCTTGCTGATCATATGGAGCCAATAATACTTTGACAGTTCTCCATTAGGGTTTAATTTCTTACCCTCCTCTTGGCTGTTTTTGTTGGGTCTGTTCATTGACCCTTCCCATATTTTTGACTATAACAGAACTCCTTTATTTACCCACCTCAGTACCCCTTGAGAAAGTTGATGGCGAAACGTGCGTCGGGGTCCTAAAGTGGTTGTGTCCTTCCAGTGTTGGATCTTTTGGACATTTGTCCTTTTAATGGGTTAGTATTTGGTGCCATCTATTAGATACCTACTTGGCACTTGGATAACATACCTGTTTGTATTATTTTGTATGGTTACTGTGTCCATATCACATCATTTTTCATGTTCTTGGCTCTTATCAGTATGGTATATTGTCTATACTGGTTTTGACCTTACAATTTTTTTCCATATGTGTGCTTTTTACATATTATGTACTTTTGCTGGAAAGTTGACCACAACCTCAGTCTGGTTTTATTTGACATTTTAGCATTTTTATCCTGAGAGAGTTTCTGTCTGATTTTTTGGTAATTCTAAATCAATATTTATTGATAGAATTATGATGCATTGTTTATTGCTTTTTGTGTTATATAGTGAAAGGTATTATTATTAGTGTTGGTATACCATGAGATATATTTTCATTAACCCCTTAAGGACACGGCCAATTTTTATTAATGTACTGGCATATATCTATATGCCAGAACATGAGCCTGTGTACTGATTGTACACAGGCAGTTGTTAGGGCATACCTCAGTATGCCCTAACAACAGGAACAGCTTGTTCAATGGACCCTGGGCTTTCTGGCCATACAAGTTATGGGCTTTGATCGTGTCACAGGGATTTTCTGTGACGCGATCAAAGGGCAGTACCCTCTCCTCTTATTTACTTTGAATGCCGCGATCAGCTTTAAACGCGAGAGGTTTCTCTTCTCTCCACCGTTAGAGCAGTGCTGCGGCTGTGTATTACAGCCATTGCCCCGCTCCTGATCACGCGCGGACACTAGCTGTCACACAAGACGAGAATGCTCGTCCTAATGCGCTAAGTACCCGCCGCTCAGGATGAGCAATCTCGTCCTGTGTCGGCAAGTAGTTAAGGGACTTTCTCTGGTTCTTTTTTGGTTACATACAGAGCTGGCAGACATAGGTGCTTTCTATAGGCTCCTAGCTGTAATGAAAACCCATCATCAACACGCAGTTGTGTCAGGGGGTTTGCCGATGAGGTGACAGAGGGAGCCTCCCCCTTCTGTCTAACAACTTATTTGCCACGGTTACAATTAACCGCAGCATCTGAGGAGTTAATCTTTGATCTCGGATGCTGCAGCAGTGTCAGCTAGAATATACAGCTGACACCCGCTGCGGTTGGTGAGGGTACAGTTCCTATCCCTGCACCATCTCTGTGTGATGCATTTATGGCGCTTGGTGCTAACTGGCATTGTCACGTCACCAATCTGTTAAAGATGCAGATCTAACAATCTCTAAGACTCCACACTCCGATTAAGCCTTAAAGAGAACCTGTCACCAGCATTTCACCTTTTAAACCAGCAATACCTGGTGGTAGTGGGTGAAAAATCATTTCTATATAACCTATAATTGTCTTCTTAGTCGGCTCTGTAGCTTTCGTATTCCGTTTTTTTAGTGTTCCCACACTGTATGCTAATGAACATAAAAGAGTCATATCTTCATGTGAAAAGAGTCAAATCCTCGTTTGAAAAGAGTCATCCCTTCATTCCTCAAGTCTTTCCGAGTTTACCCCGCCTCCTTACTTTTGATTGACAGATCCTCGCCTTCCCCCAGCTCACAAAATCCCGCGCTTGTGCATTGATGTCCTCTTCTGGTGTGTGCGTACAACAGGACACTGGATTATTACGATAAAAGGCGCAAAATGTTTGTAGACCGTTATTTACAGTTGGAGGAGGAGTTTAGGAGAGCAGATAAAGGCAAATAACTTTTGATGGCAGCGGCCAGTAAGTGATAAGTAGAGTTCGATAGGTGAAATGCTGGTGACAGGTTCCCTTTAAGACGAATTTATTAGTGTTGCAGTGAGTCCACTCTCTGTCGAGTGGCCTGTCCGTGACTACTACTAGCAAACATCTGGCCACTGAGTTTTTAGCAACCAAGAAACAGCTGAAAATACATAGGTAATAATTCATGAAAACTATACCTAATCCTACTAATTTGTATTTATTTTTTCTATTTGCAATAGCTGTATTATGAGCTAATAAACACTTATACAATTGGTTGTTATTATATTTTTTTGCTCAGTACAGCTTCTGCAGCCTGCATGTATGTATTCTGGTACATAGCAAGCTGCAGAATGCTGTTCAGTTTCAGATACGCCATATTGGTTTTCTGACGGGTTGTTCTCAAGCCCTTTTCTTTCCTCTCCTGAACAATCTTCTTAGCTGATTTATAAACAAATCAAACTCAGCATTTAAGATTTTAGAAAGTCTGTTAAAAAAAAAACAACATATATTCCTTTAGTCCATCCAGGGTTCCATTCACACTGAGTCTGTGGTACATTGTCAGCAGATACTCTTGAAAATATTTCGATGTATACTCAAATGTACCCATAGTCTTTATGGCCAAACGTATGCTAAATGATGTATTTGACTTATGTCTGGCCAGTATATTTTGGGATCCTACAGCACCAACTGTATTAAAAACTACTACGCTTTTCAATGCAACTGTATAAAAAAAAGTATACGTCGCGGTATATGGTTGACCTTGCATACAGTTTCATAGGTCTGGTAAAATGTTCGGCGTAATTGTTTTAAATAATCCCACCAAGCGTAAATACAAAATGTGGTATCAGTTTAGCCATTTGCTGATTCTATGACTATACTAATATAGCAGCAGACATTGATTTCAGCACAGTATGGTATAATATATCTCCAATTGCATATTAACTTGGAAGAATAAAAAAATATAAAGATTTACATCTGTGCTTATTAACTTGAATATATTTTGTCACGCCAATCAAAATAAAAAACAAATCTATATGGAATATATTTAAGACATACATCTGTGAGTGTGTTCAGTTTTTTAATAATTTTATTTTTGCCTCAGCAAAATGTATTATATGTGGTTATGTCCCTTGTTGTCAGTCAGATACTTACAGTTGCAAACATGCCATGGAGACTGCATTCATTACAGAGCCCTGATGAACGTATGTTAGTGAGGACATCGCAGAGGCAACACCTGTTGTTCCCGGGTGACAAAGCACATGCATTGCCGTGTGCATGAGCCCTGCAGAGCCAATATTTTGTAAGTCAAGTAAATAAATTTACTGGTATCTACTTGTCTTTCTCCAGATCAATTGCCTGGTGTAAATGCAATAATAAAAGTGGCAACCAACACAAAAGACTTAGGAATCACCCCGACATGTTTTTTCCAATGCAAACAACAAGTTTAATTTCTGTTGGAAAAAAGGGTTGTTGCCTTCCAGTCACCAGAAGCGCAATTGATTTACTATGCATTATACTTGTCTTTAGAAAAGTGGCAGTAATTAAATGCCAGGAACAGCCTAAGTGCTATGCCAATACTGTGCCCATATCATGAAGACTAATGAGTTAGGGCCCTTTTACACGGGGAAATTCATGGTCAAATGAGCATTCACAGAATGGCTGATTGTATAATTTCGGCAGTTCTAAGTATTATTGTTGTCGGCAGCACATCTCCTTGTGTAAACAGGGAGATTTGCTGCTCCGCATTCTGTAAGCAAATGCATGAGTAAGCAATTTTTTGTTTATTATGGTATAACATGGATTAGATAATAAATGCACCAGAATTAAAAAATATAATAAATAGATCTTATCATTTATTGAGCATATTAAAAAATTCTGTTTCCTTGTTGTTCCATTTTCCTACTCTCTGAAAATCTTTCATAGTCAAGACATTAGTGTCTGTTTTTTGTACAACCTAACTTTTTAGTGTTGTTAAATGTGTTGATCATTTATAAATAATTGATACTCGTAAGAACAATAATCGTGTCATGTTGAATCAATTATGTATGCCCAACGTGCCTGGAATAGTATAGTTTGGAGTTGTTTTTTCCCTGGAGTTCGAGTGTACAAAGCATGTGTGCGAGGAAACAATGCAAGCTTGTTTAGGAAAATAAATATAAAAAAAAATGCTGTCTGGTTTGCTTGTGACTTTACTTTTCTAAGAGTAAATACAGCTCGATCATATTATTTTAACAAAGAATATCAACCATGTAGTTGCAGCACCATGAACTAAGCATTTGACTTTTATTTACACTTGCATCACCTAGATAATAATTTTTGGAAGCTAATTTTCCTGTGCTATGAGTCTAGCTGAGGCATTAGGATGCTCTGGGAAATGTTCTGCTCGGAAACCTTGAGTCCTGGCATTCATATAGACGTTACTTTGACACATACCTTCTACCTAAACATTGTTGCAGACCACGTATACCCCTTTCATGGCAACAGTATCCCTAATGGCAGTGGCCTCTTTCAGCAGAATGACGCACCTTGCCACACTGCAAAAATTGTTCAGTAATGGTTTGAGAAGTATGACAAAGAGTTCAAGGTGTTGACTTGACCTTCAAATTCCAAGATCTCAATTTAATCGGCCTGTGCTGGAAAAACAAGTTAGATCCATGAAGGCCCTACCTCATACCTTACAGCACCTGTTGCCAATATCTTTGTGCTAGATACCAGAGGGCATCATCAGAGCATGCATCAACGGGTCGGAGCTGTTTTGGCGGCATGGAGAGGACCTACACAATATCAGGCAGGTGGTTTTAAATATATAGTTAGGTGTATCTACAGATATATTCATATATATATATATATATATATATATATAAACATTAATTTTAATATATACATCTATATATATGTATATATACACACACACATATACACACTGTATGTATATATATATATATATATATATATATATATATAACACGGTAATGTGTGCAGGCAGGTAATCCAGATCTGTGGATTGTGGCATAAATGAAAGAAATCCCACAGCACTCCGACAGTTCCAAAAAGTATGTGATTTATTCAGTCAGCAGCTGCAACGTTTCTGTCTTGCTATGGGACACACATATATACACTGTGTATATATATATATATGTATATATATATATATATACTGTATATATATATATATATATATATATATATGTATATATATATGTGTGTATATATATATATATATATATACATATATATATATCTATATATGTATATATACATATGTATACATGTCTCTCTTATATGAAAAAAATAATTTTGACCTTTGTGGAGGAAAACTGATTGTATCTTCCTCTTCCTATTGATGTTTCATGAAAATAATATGAATAATGAAACACGAGTGTTAAATATAGCTTAAAAGGGTTGTAGATTTTAGAACAAATAGAAACAGTGCCACTCTTTGCCGTGCCTGATATTTTAGCTCGGCCCCATTCAAGTAAATGCTATAATACCAGACACAGCCCATGGACAAGAGTGGGGCTGCTTCTGGAAAATAGCAGACCTTTTTTTTAATTTTTTATCTCAGACAACCTCTTCAGTCTAGAAATGATTTAAGATTTCCCTCTCTTTTCTCTCAATATGATGATCATTCCACGCTTTTGCTCTCAGTAAGCAGCAAGAGTGTTGATGTTGGGTCAAGCAGTTTTACATTAAAGAAAATGTCAAGGATGTATGTTTAAATTTGTTTTTCCATACCAAATGGGAAACAGCAGCTTCGCCTAACAAAAAAACTACACGGCACATTGATGTTGCACTTCAAGGGGCCTTTCCTTACTTTTACCAGGTACCAGACACAAGTACTTCCTCTAGTGCCCTGATGGAAGTTATTTTGCATGTAAAATTATAATCAGATATGATAGATCTGGTAATCATTACAATTAAACATTTTTACATAAATGTTTCTATTATCGGACATTTGATCAGATCATACCACTATTAACATAGTATGTAAAGCTAAAGACATAAGTCCATCTAGTTTAGCCTATTCTTCTGCAATGTTGAGCCACAGGAAGGCACAACCAACCCCCGCGAGGCAGATGCCAAATGTTCTCATCTTTGGGAAAGAATTCCTTCCTGACTTCAAAAATGGCAACCAAAATAAATCCCTGGATCAACGGACCATCTCTAGTAATCCAATGATCATATCTTGTAATATTATTACTTTGAGGAAGGTCATTAAGTCCCATTTTAAATTCTGTCACTGCATTAACTATGTCAACCTCCTCTACAGAGAAATCCTTATTCTCACTGCTCTTACAGTGAAAAATCCCCTTCTTTGTTGGTGTGGAAATGTTATTTCCTCTAGAGGTAGAGGATGCCCCCTTGTTATAGTTACAGTCCTGGGTATAAATAGATCATGAAAGAGATCTCTGTACTGAGCTTTGATATATTTATACATTGTTATTAGGTCACCTCTGAGACATATTTTATCTAAACTAAATAACCTACAATTTTCAGTCTTTCTGAATACAGAAATTCACCCATTCCTCTTATTACTTTGGTTGCCCGCCTTTAAACCCACTCAAGCTCAACTATGTATTTCTTATATACTGGTGCTCCTCAAAGTTGCACACAATATTCTATATGCGGTCTAAATAGTGGCAGAACTATGTTCTAGTGATGTGCATCTATGACCTTTTTGATGCATTCCAAAATTTTATTTGCCTTGGCCACAGCTTCCTGACACCGGTTGCTACAGTTCGTTTTACTGTCAACTAATATTTTGAAATCCTTTTTCATGTAAACCCAATGTTCAGAGCAGTTTTAGGATTTTGCATGTGTGTTTTTACATCATGAATAATTCTCATATTGCCTTGTGTTCTTAAAGCATACCGATCATTTAAACAATCTGTCCTATTTGCTAGGTGCATATTATAAAGCAGGAAAAGCTGAAAAGATGAATATAGAGTTTTGTATGGGAAGATTTAGCATAATTTGTGATTTATTAATATAAGTTCATGCTTATCCTAGTCTTATCAGTCCAGTGGGTGGTCCTATTTAGTAACCGAGAGGCTTCCATATCTGAGTTTATATAGATAGCTGTCAATCACTGAGAAGGGCCACCCACTATAAAATCAATTCATTACAATTTGTTCTGAATTTATATTATATATTAATCTGCTCAGCTCAACCTGCTCTATAACATCCAACAGATTGGAAACATTTTCAATTTGACAGGTTCTCTTGAATAGCTGAATATCAAGACAATTATGAATAGCTTTAACCCCTTAATGGAGCCTGTTTGGGCCTTAAAGGGTTATTTCCAAGATAAAGTTCCATGTTCCAAGCCCTGTTAATGTAAAAAAAAAACATTTTTCTAAATACCTTCTGTTTTCTGTAGTGCAGCGTTTAGACGTTATTCCCTCCTCAGAAGTGCATCTTATTTTTTAGTTGTGCTGGTCATTTCTATTGAAACGACCACCACCACCGTTTCCTTCTTCTTGCACAGTTCTCCCTTTTCTCCCCTATCTCCTCAAGCGTGAGCTTGCATAACTTACACCTGCGCGGACAGTAGCATAGTAAATGGCAGAGCAGGGAGATGGCTCCCTGCTCTGCCATAGTGTTCAATAGTATCCGCATCCTTATGACGCAGATACTGTTGAATGTTGCTGTGCTACCACTGTACCAGCCATAGTGGCTAATAGCAGGGCCACTGTGAATCGGGGCTCCAGTGGACGGAGCTGAAACGTTGAGCGGGCAATAAAGTACCCATTTTTTTCACCTGAATCTTTGGAGTTGCTGCTCATTTTTTCGATTTCTATATACCTGGAACTTTGGTCTGTTTCTTAGAGCTTGCACCCACACGCTGCCAGTGCTGCCTGATTTTGCATATATCTATATGCAGGTGTTCTTGCACCTGCATACATTTTGTATCATTTAGTTGGATTGTGCTGTTCAATTTTTGTTGTGTTTATGGGATCCATATATGTGGGGTTAGTGACTGCCTCCACTTGTTGTTCTTGCACTCCTCCCATTCTGCCCTGGGTGATTTTAATCAGTTCAATGCTGGATCCTACCATCCCCAGGTATATATGTAGGCTTAGTCCCAGTTCTGGGTGGATGTGCAGCGTAGGTTCCCACCTTACAGAGGTCGCCTTGTCGTGGCAGGTGGGCTAACACTTTTGGATAATTATGTGCACTAAGAACCTCCCTATTTGTAAGTAGATTTAGCTTTAGTGCATATTTATTTATATTTAGTGGTTTAGGTGGCATTAGTGTCGCAGGGTGCTGTCACCATTTTTTGTCTGCTATATATATATATATATATATATATATATATATATAGGTATACATATCCCTATATATACATATATATATATATATATATATATATATATATATATGTAAATACAGTCCAATTGTAGATGAACACAGCACTCCATACAGCTATACATTAGGCCATGTGCACGTTACCAGAGGATGAATCAGTTCCCCAACCACAAACGTATAAGTTAACCCAGTATAACCCAGTATACCAAAGCACTATTGCCTGTCAGTGCTAAACTGACAGGCAGTCTATTAGGTCATACCTAATAGGCACACAAAACATGGCAGTGTCGCTCTGATAAATGGTGCCTGATCTTATCCCACTTTTGGAACACACTCTGCACATTTTGTCTCGTCATATTCTGAGAGCCATAACTTTTTTACTTTTTCGCCAACTTATTTTTTGCAGGACAATCTCTAGTTTTGGGGTACATGTGACTTTTTTTTATCACTTTTTATTCCTTTTTTGGCAAGCAAAAGGATGAAAAAACAGCAATCCTGACATTGTTTTTTATTCTTTTTTTTCAGTGTTCACCTGTTCACCGTGGGCTATAAATGCCAATTTTACTTTTTTCTGCAGGTTGATACGATTATGGCGATACCATATGTATATAGTTTTTTTCATGTTTTACAGCATTTGCACAATAAAATCACCTTTTTTTTAAAAAATCATTTCTTTTTTGTGTCACCATATTCTGAGAGCCATAACCTTTTTATTTTTCCATCAAAAAAGCTGTGAGGGCTCGTTTTCTGCGGGACAGCTGTAGTTTTTATTGGTCCCATTTTGTGGTACATGCGACTTTTTGATCACTTTTATTCTATGTTTTGGTAAGGGGGGATTCACACGAGCGTGATTTGGCAGCGTGTAGGCCGCGTGGTTTTCGCGCGGCACGCAATGCCCTATAGAAGTCTATGGGGCAGTACACACAGTCCGTGTATTTTGCGCAGCGTTTGTTCGCTGCGCAAAATACGCGACAGGTTCAATAACTCTGCGTATTTCACGCATCACGCACCCATTGAAGTCAATGGGTGCGTGAAAACCAGGCAGGTCGCACGGAAGCACTTCCGTGCGAACAGACTGAAACAGCGCACGAGCTGTCAAAAGGATGAATGGAAACAGAAAAGCACCACGTGCTTTTCTGTTTCCAAGCATCCAAACGGAGTGTCTTTGCGAGGAGCGAACCCCGACAACCGAAGCTAACTTCACCGGGTTCGGCCAAACTCGGCAAAAAAATTTCCGGTCCGCGACGTCGGAAGACATTCACTGTGCATGGTGCTGAAAGAGTTAAACTGTTTCAGCACCATGGACAGTGACTTGCGATCCCAAAATACATGAACCTGTAAAAAAACCCGAAGTTCTAACTTACCGATTACTCCTGTCTCCTTCCTGCAGTCCGACCTCCCGGGGTGACAGCTCCAGCCAATCACAGGCCAAGCACAGGCTGCAGCCAATCACAGGCTGCAGCGGTCACTTGGACTGCCGCGTCATCCAGGGAGGTGGGGCCCGATGTCAAGAGAGGCGCGTCACCAAGGACGCGTCACCAAGGACGCGTCACCAAGGCAACGGCCGGGAAGTTCTCAGTAAGTAGGAACTTTATCTTTTTTTTTTACAGGTTTTTCGCTGTTGTGTTCGGCATTCACTGTCGAGGGTGCTGAAAGATTTAGCTCTTTCAGCACCTTGGACAGTGACGGGCGTCGACAAGCCTCATCTCTATGATGCCGGCTGCGCGAAAATCACGCAGCCGCGCATCAGACACGCATGACACACGCAGCTGTCAAATGGTTTTTGCGCTCTCAAAACGCCGCGTTGTTTGCGCGCGCAAAAACGCAACGCTCGTGTGAATCTGCCCTAAGGGTGGTGACCAAAAAACAACGATTCTGGCATTGTTTTTGATTTTATATGTTTACAGTGTTCACTTTGCGGGAAAAATTATATGATGATTTTATAATTTGGGTCGTTACAAATGCGGCGATACCAAATATGTGTACTTTTTTTTTAATGTTTTCATTTTTTTCCTTATAATGAAAGGCTTATTATGGGAAAAAAGGCAGTTATTGTTTTTTTAACTTGAGACTTCTATTTTTATACTTTTGTACAACATTTTTATTAACTTGTTTTCTTGTCCCACTAGGGAACTTGAAGGTCCAACTCTCTGATGTCTGTTCTAATACATTGCACTACCTATGTAGTGCAATGCATTAGAACTGTTAGTCGTTCACTGACAGAAAGCCTATTAAGCTCCACCTCTGGGTGGGGCCTAAATGGCTTCCATACTTGGCAGACCAGGAGGCCATTGTTAGGCCTCTGGTTGCAATAGCATTCAATGGCATTTTCGCGGGGATGTCGATCAGCTAAAAACCACCTAGATGCAGTGATCGCTTTTGATTGCTGCATCTAAGGGGTTAATCGTCCGAATCGGCGCTAGCTCTGGTCCTGCTCATTACAGTAGGGTGCCAGATGTAACATACAGCTGACACCTGTGGCTGATGGTGCAGTCCCAGCTTCTGAGCCTGCGCCATCTTTTTGGCGCTGACATCAAGTCTTTGGGCATGGCCAGACGTGGCGGAATTGCTCTGGAATTCCGCTGCGGATAGTTCGCTGCGGAAATCCGCAGTGGACATTTTCTCCATTGGTTTACACACCTTTTTTGTTAGGTTCATGCTGACGTGGCGGAAAACCCCGCTGCGGACAATAGGCTGCGGTGCGGAATTTGGTGTCCGCAGCATACTCTGGCTGTTGCGGACTTGTTTCGGACTTGTTGCGGAATTTCTCCATTGACTTCAATGGAGTTTCAAAATTCCGCAATGATATCCGCAGATGTTATGTGTGTTGCGTTGCGTATTGGTTTTACAAACAGGAAATTTCTTCATTCTGGCTGGACCTATGTGTTTCGAGGTCTATAGCCAGACTGAGATGAAATGTTTTAAAAGACAGCAGAATGTACTCTTCACCTAAATACGCAACGGCTAATCCACAGCAAATTACTGCACATTTTAGGCAAAGTCGCAACAGAATCTGCAACGCAGATTATGTGCGGCATTGATGCGGACAGTGTCTACAGAAATACGCCAAGTTTGGCCATGCCCTTTTAGGTACCGCCTCCGAGTGTGGCCTAAAAGGCTTCCGCCCTTGGCAGACCAGGATGCCATTGTTAGGCCTCCAATTGCTATAGTAATCATCCTCACCCCGTTATCGCGTTGCGAGGGTACCGATGGGCTAGAAACCACCTGGATGCAGCGATCGCTTTTGATCGCTGCATCTAAGGGGTTAATCAGCCAGATCGGAGGCTAGCTGCGGTCCTGGCCGTACAGCAGGGCGTGAGCTGAAATATACAGCTAACACGTGATGGTGCTGATTCAGCTACTGAGCCCACTTCATCACTGCCACGTACAGTTACGTACTGTTGCATTAAGTGCCTAACTGTAATTACATAACTGTACGTGGCCTGATTTTGAGGGGTTAAATATTTTTTTTATATACAAAAAAAATATCAAAAGTTTAAAAAATCCACCTTTTTACATTTCCCCCCAAAAACAATGACCAAAAATAAAACATAACTGGTATCGTCGCATCTGCAAAATTCTAAACGATTACAGCTCATCATTATTTAATCCACACGGTGAACGCCATAAAAAAATAAAATACCAGAATTGCTGTTTTTTGGTCACCTCGTCTCCCACAAAAAATTAAATAAAAGGTAATAAAAAATTGTACCAATAACAACTACAGCTCACTCCGCAAAAAATACAAGCCCTCACACCTTTCAAATCGACAGAAAAATAAAAACGTTATGGCTCTCAGAGCATCTTAAAATAAAACACATTTTTATTTTATCAATTCGTTTTTGCTTTGTAAACTTGGTAAAACATAAAAAAAAACCATAGAAATTTGGTATCGCCGTAATCTTATTGACCGGCACATTAAGTTAACAAGTCGTTTTTACCGCACGGTGAATGCTATAAATAAAAAATGTATGGCTCCTGGATGGTGGTTTTGGGACGAAAAAAATGGAGAAATGGCTGCAGCGGCAAAGGGTTTATTGCTTCGTTGACTGCTCCCTGCTTTTAACAATTTATTTTACCCCAAGTATAATTTCAGCAAACTTATTGTTTAAAATCTGTGCAAACAGTTCCATTTTTTCCCCTCAAATATATTCACCAGGGAAAATCATTTCTACCAGATAAAAGCACATTCTTTAGATAGACTAAATTATCCTGCAGCTCAAAAGATGGGAATGGAAAGGCATGCTTGACCTCTGGCTTCTTCCCAACAGCCACTGTGAAACAAAACATATCCAAGACCATTATTTTTATCACAAGTTACATATATATATATATATATACCAAGAAAAATACAAACTAAAAACACCTTAATACATCCTGCAGCTTAGCTGATATTTGAATTCATCTTTATAAACTGCTTGTACATATCTGTCAGCATAAGAAAAACGGTAAAATGTCATAATTGGTTTTGCACTAGAATTCTGCACCTTCTTTTTGGTACAAATAATTTATAGACAAATTTAGCAATGAAATGCGGCAAAAAGTATTTACGACTTGTCCAACAGGTGGCATGACTTAATAGAATGGGGTGTGGCTTGAAATGCTACAAATTGCGCCAAAAAAGTGGACTAAAATACTAAAAGAGGTGGTATAAAGTTAGACAGAAGTGTCTGAAGGTGCGCCAAGTTTATTCATCCAGCATGAGCCATAGTGATAAATTTGGCGCATGTAATTTAATTCTAAACTGTCTGAAGTTAAGTCCTTTAGGCGCGCGATATGGTAATTCACTGTAAATAGCCAACGGGACATGAAGTACAGTGTTTCTCCCTGGGTGGAGCCACCTTTACTGCCTCTGACGCTGTCAATCACTTGCAATCAATGTCAGAGGCAGCTTATGACAGCCTTGACCAACAAGAAGACTTCTAATCAAACATATTTGTCATAAGAATCAGAGGCAGTGAGAACAGCTCCACCCAGGGGGATTCACTGTAGTCCATGCCCCGTTGGCTAACTATAGTGAATTGAATTACAATATAGGGTGCCTAAATTAAAAATAAATTACTTACGTTCAGGAATGGGGGGGGGGGCAGATCAAGAAAAGAAAAAAACAGCACTGGAAACAGGGAGGGGTAAAGGTAATACATAGGCAGCATATCATCAAGCCAGGTCAGACTAGCGCCTGGCTCATTAACAGTAGACTCATGAGTCCATATGTATTTTTTCTTCTGTTATACAAATATTTAATTATGCCTGTAAGGTTAATGCCCCGTATAGTGTAGGGCCTGGTGCTGGTTGTGTCACAAAATTTATAGTACGAACACGAGTAAGGGCAAAACATGTCTTTACTTTCAGACCCATGGTAAATGTCACACACGGCCATAGCAAAAAATTCCAACTATTTTCAGTAGCCACTTAAAGGAACAGTCTTACATACAACTGATCAGGCAGGCAGATGATGAGACTGGCTTGCTGTGTGTATGTTACAGATCGTGCCAAGGACACCACTCTCTGATACAGGGGTTGGTAAAGCCATAAATTGGCTGCTGCTTGCCTTCTCTATTCAGGCCTCGTAGGCCGCAAAATGATTGCTCTTGCCACTAGCTTTTGAAATTGGAAGGCCTCTGCCTCTCCCCATCGCGCGCTCTTCAGGACCTCTGCCACACAGTCCCACCGATCATCACAGTCGTTGTCTTACAATACCTGTAGAGCTTCCTCATAGCAGCAATCTTCTCAGAAGCTTTTCTCCTACTCACTCTCCTCCTGCACAGCATACACTTCTCAGCAGCTTGTCACTTCTTTTATCTCCACCAGCACTGCAGCTTTCTAGTCTCTCCTGAACAGACTTGTTTTTTCATGGGCATTAGCCCGCAATCTGAACACTGTTTAGTTGGATCATCGCTGTTACATACACTAAGCTTCATCTTTGAAAAAACAATGTCCAGTTAAATAATGAAGAGTAATATTTATATATAAAATATCATAACAGTAGGAAAGCAGACTGTCTCAAATAAGACAAATGCTCTGAAAAATGATAAAAGCCTTCTTTAAGAATTGGTTATATAATATAGTTCTTTAATGTTTCACAAATTGATTTTTCAATTTATGCTTGAATTTGAAAAATGTGTAAAAATGTTGCCACCAAGTCCAATACTTTCATACGTACCTTGGTATTCTAAGATTTCAGATATAAATCCACCATTTACTGTATATGTGACTTTTATCCTGCTCTCTTTGCAAATGTGCCACCTTATTTTGTCAAGTATAATACTAATATATGCCTCATATGACCCCTAATGTCTCAGTGACATTCTGTAGAATAAGTTATACTTTAGAAGTTTGCAATGCAGTGAATGTATTACTGTTAGCATACTTGAATTCTTTATTGTGTTGTAGACAATGTAAAATGACAATTATAATTTATCGTTTTAAAGAACAAAATACATTTCTTCTAAACATCCTTTGTAGTTCCATGGTCTTCTGATTAATCGTCTGCTTAACATTTATATCTTTAACAAGAGGAATGACATTTCTGATTTTTTTATCTGAATATATATTGTCAAATTATTCCAATGTGACTAACCAACTTCAAGGCATCAAATACATTTTTTCCGTTTTTTAAATTTTATTCTACTTTCAAAGTGGAGTGTGGTTTTTTTAAACTCTCGGTTGAAAAAAAGAAAAGATATTTTTTTCCCCATAAGTAAAATTACTAACCATGTAAGTCCATATATTTCACTGGTTGGATACCAATGGGAATTTATTAGTTACAGTGTAACCTTCAATATAAGATCACTCTTTAGCAATTTGTAATAATGATACAATTGTATCTATACAGATAATTCACTAGTGCTTGTGCACTTTACATTGACACATGTAAAAGGTTCGTATAGGGCAAGGATGCGTTATAAAGTTTTAATGGTTAATACCATCACACTCTAATATTTGTATTTTTATTTTGAGTTTTATGTATTTTTTCTCTCGTATTTTAATTATTTTGATATTTTTTATTATATTTTAGTTTTGTTATATCCAAGTTGGGACCGGAAACTAAAATATAATAAAAATATCGAAATAATTAAAATACGAGAGAAAAAATACATAAAACTCAAAATAAAAATAAAAAAGTTTTTCATCTAAAGTCCTAACTTGCTTAAATATATATTTAAGGGAAACCCCATACTTGAAAGCAAGCATGCAAGATCTTTGCTGCATTTACTGTCTAGTTGCCTACAATGTAGGATCCAATGTTCTTCATTTATCCTTGATATCAATAGGAGACATTTAGTTTAAACCTAACCTAATCATACAATATAGTAATACAGGCTACCTCATTTCCAGCACCAGGGAGAAATTGGACCATGTGCTTAACTAAATACTGATGACTTTTTGGAATCATACATTAGAATTCTCTAAAAGCACTTTGATCTGGATTATTAAAATTGGTACAATGCCATATATATATATACATATATATATATATATATATATATATATATATATATATATATATATATATATATATATATATATATAGGGAGAATTATTCCTGAACTCTAAAATATCTTTACTTAGGCTTTAAAATACGTTAGGATTCAAAACGTGTTAAATCTTGTTTGTATTATATTTTTATCGATATAGATATTGTTAATTGATATTTCAACTATTTTATAGCATAAAGGCATAACTCATTTGCTACATCCACAAAATAATAACAAGAATTGTTGAATAATAAAAATAACAGCAAATTATTTTGTTGCCAAATATGAATTGAGTTTAGTACTGTATGCCTACAATGTTTTAGCCCATTCATGTCTATGCCTTCAATTTTAGAAGCTAAAATTACCAAATTTCAGTTCAGTACACAAAGCTTGAATAACATATTATTGGAAAACTTTAATATTTTTGTATTTTGTGTAAACATACAATATTGCATTGCAATGTGAAACTAACAATAAACTCAACACGGCAATAATACTGTAGAGATGTAGATAAAATAAAACTAGTTTAGTGTTTCTGAGTCATGAAACACATTTATTTTACAGATAGCTGATAATTCACAGCGGAATATAGTAAGAAGAAGCTGAGCGGAGGTCAATTTAACAACAAAAACAAAAGCACAGTTAAAAATAGATAATGGATAATGCTCAGAAGAATTGTATTGGTATGTACTAGCACACAAAAAATGTTTTTGCTATTGCAGAATTGAATAAAAGGCATGTAGAAATGGTACGATAGTTTATTAAATATAAAATTTAACCAACTATTAAGTGTTACAATAAATTCTGAGGTTTATATGTAATAACCCAATACAAATATCAAAACATATTCACTTACTTTGATTTTTATTGTTTTATTTGATACAAGTAGAACAGAAAAGTAACAAGAAAAGTTGTATATGTTCATCTATCATATACACCAAGGGCCCCTGTGCTCTTGCAAATCTTTATTTTGAATTTAGTAGTTCTCTATCTGTTAGGGTACATGCACTGATTTTATAGAAATTTGCAAATCACCTTCTTAATATGTTGCTGTACAATAGTAACAAATTAGCTAGTTTTACAATGACACACCAACAAGGTTGATGAGTGATTGGGACCTCTTAAATGATAGCAAAGGTGATAGAAACACTAGCAATTTGCACTAAAAATGTTAAAGCAGCATTTAGATTGCATGTCATTTTCTCTTGTTATGAGACAAAATACATATAACAGAAAGACAAAAGAAATTAGCGAAGATAAATAAGAGACAGAAGGGAGGAGATTGGCAGGGGATTGCAAGGGCTAAAGGGGGTTTTACACTGGGCGATTATCGGGCAGATGTAAAAAGGGCAGCGATCAGCAGATGAACGAGCAAACACTCGTTCATTTACTGGTCGTATCGTTTAAAAAAAGTAAAAGATTATCGTTGTCGGCAGCACATCTCGGTGTGTAAACAGGGAGACGCGCCGACATGATAATAATGGATGGAGACTAGCGATCGGAGTAATGACCGCTCGTCCCCATCCATAGCTCCGTGAGACAGGAGCAAACGTGAGCCGATCAATGATGATTCAACATGCCTGATTCTTTTATTTGTTAGTATATAAGCCGCTGGCAGCGGATTTCTTCCTATTAAAATCATATGCACGCTCGGCCAAGCATGCATGTGTATGAAGGAGTGATTAGGAAAAGTGGTCAGCTGAAGGATAGCACGATCGACAGCTATCTAAAGTGTATGGCCAGCTTTAGTCTCACATCACCTGAAACAGGCCAATAGACAGATTGGACAGATGCCCAATAAAGGTCCTTATTCTTGTAAGACTTCTCTGGGTACACAAAAAAATCCCCAAACAAGATAACAGGTTTAAGGCCATCCTTTAGAGGGATAGGAGAAACTGTTTTTTTAGGGGTGGTATAAGCTCTTATTCGTCAATTAACCAGGCCCTGCAAGGTTATCAGATATGAGAGCATTGTAAACAAACTTGTAGAGGGGCAGGACCTCGGGTTGGATGGCTGCGCTTCCATCCAATGGGGTTTGTGTGACCTTAAAAAAGATGATGGTTAGTTGGGATAATTGAACAGCATTATAATAGTATAACACCTGAGGAATTTAAAAATATTATTTTGGATGTAATTTAGGGCATTTTTGGGTATTTGCATGGGAAGAGTCCTAAAGTAATAGAGGACTTTTAGCATCAAGGTCATTTTGAGAGTTATGCCCAGCCATGAGAGAGTAAGATGACCATGTCCTTATATCCGATTACTCAGATTACTAAAATGGGATGTTTTTAGCTTTACAGAGAGTTTGAATGTGTACATGGTCAGTCTCACCCCTTTTATTTCATATATATTTATTAATAAGCTATTTCAGCAATATTTACTATTATGTGTATAAACAAATTACTTAATTTTAATGGCCATTGATCAGAACCATAATGAATGAAAAATTTAGTAGGCCAGACATAGTAATATCAACTTGAATCTAAGCTTCTAGTTGTAGTCTAAAAATACTAGCAGATTGCGCAGAAACTATTAGGTGGTAAATTTTGTCAAAAAAATCTGAATTAATGATTTCTAAATATACTGTATATACTCTAGGTTAGTGTCAATAATATATAATCTTTCTAATGTTATGTACAGATGGTAGTTAAAATGGTTGAATAAGGAAAAGTTTGTGTTTCAATTTCTCACCATTCTCTTTGCTCTCTCTTTGCTTTTAGTGAATGGAAAAATTTTACAAAACTTGGAAGTGGTGAAGAATTGAAACATAGAATATAATAGAAAGTTGTATAATTATTTGTAATGCAGTGTTTGAGCTTTTTGATTGTCACAAGTGTGGACATTCTTTCCTTTAAGAAATGTATTTATCTAAATGCACTGACTCTCCAACATACTGTTTATATCATCTGTAAGTACTGATATTACACTTTATTAGAGAAATACAATTACAATTATTTGCTAAAGTAAACAACATACAACTCACTGTAAATTAAACTCGCAATCCATTCACATAATAGATTTATATGGGGTTTTATTATATTTAGACAGCTGGAACAACCGATTAATATACAACAGTAATAAGAAGTATAAAATATAACAAACTATAAATCTTTCTCTCATGAACACATACAAGCCTAATAACAAATCTATACATGCGAGTCCTATGAAAAGTATTTATGATCTATCTTTATTAGGGTTGAAGCTCAGATTTTTCTGTTACAGAGCTCCATTGCTTCACACAGCTATTAAATGAAATGATAATCTGATATCCCGTAGCTATTATAACTGAGAAAATTCGCCTCTGTATGGGGTTTATTATTTTTACCTTTCTGTAATGTTGTTAAGACAACAAAAGCCAAGCCTCTCAGCTCTCCTGACATGTATGTTTTAGTAAATACCCCATGAAATAGCAATGCTGGGACCTCTTTACTTAGGACTCTGCATTGTGCCATTCCTCTGTTATTTCTCCTGCAAATGAATAAAAAAAAAAATGTACAGTACTATTACCATTCCTCTTGTCAACCGGTTGTGGTCCTTCACAGTCGGACACTGCCAGCACTAATTGGATAGCGCCAGGCTGTGTAAGGACACACCCCATTGACAAGGGGAATGATAACACCAAGTTGTCAATTTATTCACATATTTCCAGGAGGAATAACAGAATAATCGTGCAATGCACATTTCTTAGAAAAGATGCTCCAAAATGTTGATTTTTTTAGAGAATGAAAGTATTTACAAAAACATACATGTCAGGAGAGCTGTGATGTCCTCTTTCAATCTCCTTTCATCCTCAAATAAATTTGTCCCATTATAGAATGTAATATCCTTGGTTGTCTAGGGGCTGCTATGCAATCCATAATTGAGGCTGAAATCCCTGGTGGTACAGTAATAATTTAAACTGATGTTGGCAACAGGAGAGTTAAATTAATTAAATGCGATGGACACCTTTGACATGTTAATGGTTACCTTGAGTTAATAAAAAAAAGTTGAACTAAGTTTAAGGCTGCAATCTTCATTCCTTCATTCACTTCCAGACCCCCTGATATGTAGTTTTAAAACCTTTTTCCTGTGGGCAGGTCCCTTTTAGTAATACTAGTAATGCTGGATGTGAGTTCTATGGAACCCGGATGTTGCTGCCTTCACTGTATTAGTTCAATTTCTTTACTGATTCCCCCTTCTAATACAGCCATTGTGTGGTCTTCTCCTTACTGTGCATATATTGACGCAGCCTGTGCGTGTGATCTCTATACCTGTTACCTGCAGATTTTGTCCTGGGCTCTCTACACTGATTCTGCCTGTGTGATCTCTCCCCCCTACCCTGCAGACTTTGCGTGCACTCAATCCTCTCTTAGGCCTCATGCACACTTCCTTCACCGTTTTATTGGCCATTTTTGCCGGATCCGTGTGCCCGTTTTGTTATCTGTGTGGTTTCCGTGTGCACTCCGTGTTTCCATTTTCGAGCGCCGAGTATGGTACTGTCCAGGGTGTTGAAAGAGCATGGTTGTTCAACGCTAGTCACTGTACAGGCTGTTGAAAGAGTTAATGGGCTGCACTGATTGGTGGTAACTCTTTCAGCACCCTGGACAGTGACTAGCGCTGAAGAATGACCATGCTCGGTGCTCGCAAAATACAATTCTAATGAAATAAAAAATTAAAAAAATAAGTTCATACTTAACCAGAACTCCCAGCTTTTTCCTCCTGTCTGGCCTCCTGGGATGACGTTTCATCCCATGTCACCGCTGCAGCCAATCACAGGCTGTAGTGGCGGTCACATAGGATAAAAGTCATAACAGAAGGCCGGACTGGATGCCGTCAGAAGGCCGGCCTCCTGGGATTACGCTTGATCCCATGTGACCGCCTCTGCAGCCAATCACAGGCTGCAGCAGCCACATGGACTGCCGCGTCATACAGGAAGGTTGGACTGGAGGAAGAAGTGGGTCTCATCACCAAGACAACGACTGGGGTACGTATGAACTGCTTTTTATTTTATTTTTATTAGCAGCCTCTTCTCTCTTTCAGTGCTGGATAGAGAGAAGTGGCTGCCGTTTAGTGTAATATCTCTAATGTACTTCTGCCCACCCAGCCGTTGCTAGGCAATGGCTCCGTCACACACGGATGGCACACGGATGCGTGTGCCTACAGTTTTTTGGGCGGCCCCATTGAATTGCATGGACCTCACGGTCATGGAATCTTGGACCAAAGTAGGACATGCTCTACTTTTGTCAGAACGGAGCAACGGGACCGTCAAAAAAACTGAAGTGTGCATGGCCCCATTGAAATGAATGGGTCAGGGTGCTAGCCGTCAGAAAAATGGCTAGCCCCCTGAAGGAAAAGACTGAAGTGGGCATGAAGCCTTATACACTTTACTCTTCTCAGTATAACCTCAGTGCATTACTGATTGTTACCATTGTAACATTGTATACCCTTGGAGACAATGGCCTTCACTTATCATAGTTACATAGTTACAAAATTGATAAGGTTGAAAAGACACAGGTCCATCAAGTCCAACCTATAATCCTACTGTGTTAATCCAAAGGAAGGCAAAACCCCCATGAGATGGATGCCAAATGCCTCATTAGGCGAAAAATTCCTCACTGGTTCTAAATATGGCAATCAGAATAAATCCCTGGATCAACGTCCCATCTCCAGAATCTAGTACTCATAACTTGTAATATTATAGTTTTCAAGAAAGACATCAAGGCCCTTCTTGAACTTGTTCAAAGAATCAACCATCACAACATCGTGTGGCAGAGAGTTCCATAGACTTACTGCTCTTACAGTAATGAATCCCTGTCTGTGACGGTGGTGAAACCTTTTTTTCTAAAAGGTTTTTTTCATAGAGGATGCCCCCTTGTCCTTGTTACATGCCTAGGTGTAATAAGATCATTAGAAAGATCTCTCTACTGTCCAATTATATATTTATACATTGTAATTAGATCGCCCCTAAGCCGTCTTTTTTCTAAACTGATTAGCCCCAAGTTTGATAACCTTTCTTGGTATTGCAATCCCCCCCATTCACTTAATTACATTGGTCGCCCTTCTTTGCACTCGTTCAAGTCCAGCCATGTCCTTCTTATACACAGGTACACAAAATGCACAAAATATTTAATATGTGGTCTGACTAGTGATTTGTATAGGGGCAAAACTTTGTTCTTGTTATGAGCATCTATGTCTCTTTTGATGCATCCCATGATTTTATTTTCCTTGGCAGCAGCTGCCTGTTACTAGTTGCTAATAGTAAATGTACTGTTCACCAATATCCCCGAATCTTTTTCAGTAGCTGTTTTACCCAGTGTTTTACCATGTAATGCATAATTGTAGAATTTGTTTCCTCTGCCCAAGTGCATAACCTTACATTTAGGCCTGATTTACACGAGCGTGTGCGTTTTGCGCGCGTAAAAAACGCAGCGTTTTGCGTGCGCAAAAGGCACTTGACAGCTCCGTGTGTCATCCGTGTATGATGCGCGGCTGCGTGATTTTCGCGCAGCCGCCATCATAGAGATGAGGCTAGCCGACGTCAGTCACTGTCCATGGTGCTGAAAGAGTTAACTGATCGGCAGTAGCTCTTTCAGCACCCTCGACAGTGCATTCCGATCACCATATCGAGTAACCTGTTTAAAAAAAAAGAGGTTCGTACTTACCGAGAACTTCCCGGCCGTTGCCTTGGTGACGCGTCCTTGGTGACGCGTCCTTGGTGACGCGCCTCTCTTGACATCTGGCCCCACCTCCCCTGATGACGCGGCAGTCCATGTGACCGCTGCAGCCTGTGCTTGGCTTGTGATTGGCTGCAGCTGTCACTTGGACAGAATTGTCATCCCGGGAGGTCAGACTGGAGGAAGAAGCCGGGAGTTATCGGTAAGTCAGAACTTTGTTTTTTTTTAAACGTTCACGTATATTGGAATCGGAAGTCACTGTCCAGGGTGCTGAACCAGTTTAACTCTTTCAGCACCCTGCACAGTGACTGTCTCCTGCCGGGTTCGGTGAAAAACAAGTTCGGCCGAACCCGGTAAACTTCGGTTCGGTCATCTGTAAGACACTCCGTTCGGATGTTTGTAAACAGAAAAGCACGTGGTGCTTTTCTGTTTACATTCAGTTTGACAGCTCTTGCGCGAATCACGCAGTTCGCACGGAAGTGCTTCCGTGCGACCTTCGTGGTTTTCACGCACCCATTGACTTCAATGGGTGCGTGATGCGCGAAAAACGCAGATTTATAGAACATGTCGTGAGTTTTTTTCAGCGCACTCACGCTGAGCAAAACTCACGGACTGTCTGCATGCCCCCATAGAGTAATATAGGTGCGTACGACACGCGTGAAAAGCACGCGCGTCGCACGCGCGTATATTACGCTCGTGTAAATGAGGCCTTATCCACATTAAACTTCATTTGCCATTGCTCTGCCCAAACCTCCAGCTAACCCAAATCCCAGAAATTATACACTGTAAACCCTCTACAAGGTCATTAATAAACATATCAAACAGAAGGGGGCCCAATACTGACCCCTGTGGAACCCCACTGGTAACTGTGACCCACTCTGAGGATGTACCATTAACCCCTTCCCGCCGCAGCCATTTTTCAGATTTTCATTTTCGTTTTTTCCTCCCCACATTTCGAAAGCCATCTTTTTTGTTTTTCCGTCGATATAGTCCTATGAGAGTTTTATTTTTGCTGGACGAGTTGTAGGTTTTCGTAGCCATTTATTGTGCCATATAATGTACTAGGAAACTGAAAAAAATATATTTGTGGGGTAGATTTTTTTTTTTACGGAATTCACTGTGCAATTAAAACAACATGTTAACTTTATTCTGTGGGTCAATATGATTACGGCGTACCAAATATATATAGTTTTTTTTCTATATTTTACTACTTTTACAAGTAAATACCTAAGTATAAAAAATAAAATGTATTTAGTGTCGCCAAATTCTGAGAGTCATAACTATTTTATTTTTCTGTCGATTAAGTGGTATGAGGGCTTATTTTTCGCGGGACAAGCTGTAGTTTTTAATGATACCATTTTGGTGTACATGCGACGGTTTGATCACTTTTTAAAAGAGCGATTCTGGCGTTTAAATTTTTTTTTTTGACGGCGTTCACCGTGCGGGTTAAATAATGATATATTGTAATAGTTCAGACTTTTACGGATGCGGCGATACCAATTATGTTTATTTATTATTTTACTATGCTCTAGGGGGGAAATGGGAAAAGGTTTTTTTTTTTTTACTTTTTATTTATATTTTTTTACATAAAAAAACATCTTTATTTTACTAATTTTTTCTTTTTTTATTAGTCCCCCTAAGGGACTTCAACCAGCGATCGTTAGATCGCTTGCACTATATGCTGCAATGCTAATGTATTGCAGTATATTGTGATTCTGACAGGTTTCTATTAAGCCCTGCCGGAGGCAGCGCTTAAAAGAGCACAAAGATGGTGGACCTGGGGCATTTATAAGGCCCCCAGGCAGTCATAGCAACCATCGACACCCCGTGATTGCATTGCAGGTGGCGCGATGAGCTGTTAGAGGGGTCGCCCCCTCTTTCTAACAATTTAAACGCAGGGGTTGCAGTATATTTGGATTCTGACAGGTTTCTATCAAGCCCTGCCGGAGGCAGCGTTTAATAGGAGCACAAAGATGGTGGACCTGGGGGCATTTACAAGGCCCCCAGGCAGTTATAGCAACCATCGACACCCCGTGATTGCATTGCGGGTGGCGCGATGAGCTGTTAGAGGGGTTTAAACGCAGGGGTACTATTGACCACTGCATTTACAGCCGACATACAGCCGACACCCGCATCGTATGGAGGAAAGGGTTTAATAACCAACTAGCAACAAGAATGCCTACAGGCAAACAAACCCTATTTCCCAACTACCCTAAAAGATAAAATAAATTCTTTATTGTGCTACGTATAGCAAGAAGACAGACCACACATGAATATATTAAAATTGTCACTGCTAGACACCGGACATAAGAGTAGGAGACTAATGCAATTGCAACGGTGTGATAACACCCGGCGTAAGGACCGTTATTTCTAGCAATTAATTGGTTAGATTGTCTAAGTTGTCTAATAGTAGGTCCGGCATAGCGCAGGAATTAAAATAAAAGAAGCCCCCTCCGACATGTTTTGCTACCAAGTAGCGTCCTCAGGGGTACCCGGGGCTAATGGTGGCGCGGCAAAAAAGCTCTTCCTATTATGAAGACTTCCGATGTCGTACATAGGGGGTGTGTCAGAACAGGCGGCCAGTCAGAGTAGGCGAGAGCCGGCTGGCCACCAGAAGAAACAGATTGGCAAATCACAAGACAAATAAGGTAAGCCTATGAGGGATGGAGGAGAACGCATGCGCACATATGATAAATGAAGACATAGTGTAAATGGTCCGTAAGAGGTCAGCGCATACTCGCTGGATATATGGAAGTCAGCGAGAAATGATGACGCATGCGCAGATACGTTATGAAAGGACTTATACTAATTATAATGGGTAGCAAGAAACCAGAGATCAGTGCAAGCGTATGTGTGAATTAGGACTTGTTGCAGAAACAGTCAGGTCCTGCAGAATGCCAAGAGTAAGTATGGAGAATATTAGTACAGTTTACACAGGACATGTAACAAAAGTCCATAGGGGAAGAGCACATCTCCTATATATTGGCATGTAAACAAGGTACTCAACCAAGGGGCATGCATATATACATCCTACAGAAAGGCACCGATGATAATGGAGGTACTATATGGAAATGATTAGATACAAAGTATGGAAATGATTAAATGCGAGACTGTCAATTGTTTGACTTAAATGAGAACCAAAATATATAGAAGAGACAGGGAGCCGCAATACCAGTGTGGTCAAAAGTCTTGAGATTAATTTATATGGTGTAGAAGAGAACTACCACACCATTAGAGGTGTATATATTACATTTTTGAATTTTAAATAGATATTTTAAATGGTATATAGGGCAGGTTCAGGGTTGATCCACAGAATAGCCTGTGTACCCCAACGTAAAAGTGGACAAAAAGTACACAGCAATACTGAAATACAACATGGGATCAAAGAAAGGTGGCAAAGGTAAACCCCTCATTAAGACCCAAAGGGGTCATGGTGTTCAAGCAGTGGATTCACCATGCCTCCTCTTGCAGGAGTCTACGATCTGGATTACAAGCCCTAGGGCCCAGCTTAATTTGGGTGAAACCCCAGAATTTAAGCAATCAAGGGTTGCCCCCATGAAAATTGTGAGTGTGTCTTGATAAAGTGGTATCTTCATTATGGTTGATGGTACTAAGGTGTTTGGAAACTCTTCTCCTCAGTTCCTGAAGAGTCTTACCAACATATAGCTTGGGACATGGGCATCTAACAATATCAACGACCCCACTGCTTTGGCAGTTCATAAACTGTTTTATCTCGTATGATTTGCCTTCAATTGGATTGGTGAACTTCTTGACTGTTGGCATACAGGGGCAAAAGGAACATCTGCCACAAGGGTGAAATCCCTTTACAGGTGATTTAAGCCAAGTAGATGGAGTATTAGATCGTGTGGAATAATGGATATGTACCAAGAACTCCCGTAGATTTTTTTCCCCCTACGATAAGGGGTTAATAACCACTCTCTGGTTTCTCTTGTTAACCCAATTACACATATTTTCCCCCAGTCCCAGTATTTTCATTTTATATACAAACCTTTTATGCAGGCACAGTATCAAATGCCTTTGAAAAGTCTAGATACACCACATCCACAGCAGTACTCAGGTCCAGTCTAGAACTTACCTCCTCATAAAAGCTAATCAGATTGATTTGACAGGACCGATCCCACATAAACCCATGCTGATGCTGCGTTAACAGTTTATTTGCATTGAGATGCTCGAGTATAGTGTCTCTTAGAAAACCCTCAAATATTTTACCCGCAATGGAGGTTAAACTTACAGGCGTGTAGTTTCCGGGCTCACTTGTTGACCCCTTTTTAAATATTTCTAATACAATAAACAAAAAAAAGAAAACCAAAAATAATTGCCCTAGTAGGTGGCAGGTAAATTATAGGACAAACACAATTTGCCTATAAGGTAACTAAGCCTATTTTCCACTCTACTAACAGAAGGTATTAAATTGTTCAATTCACATAATTTCTAATAATGAAAATAGCCTTTATTCAAGGCACTTAGCCTATATTATAATAACAACCCATGAGCCCAGAAATGTTATCACTCATATAGATGTAATTGTTAGTCTCTGTTAACAGCAGTAGAATTAATATACTGTCTATACTAGAGGGAAGCGTCTGCAGGCTCAGAGCCCATTTTTCAAATCTGACATATTTCACTTTATGTGGTAATAACGTTGGAATGCTTAAACCTATCCATGCGATTCTGAGATTGTTTTCTCGTGACACATTGGGCTTCATGTTCGTGGTAAAATTTGGTCGATATATTCAGTGTTTATTGGTGAAAAATTGCAAAAGTAGAGAAAATTTTGAAAAAATAGCATTTTTCAGAATTTAAATGCATCTGCTTGTAAAACAGACAGTTATACCACCTAAAATAGTTACTAGTTCACATTTCCCATATGTCTACTTTAGATTGGCATCGTTTTTTGAACATTCTTTTATTTTTCTTGGACGTTACAAGGCTTAGAACATAAACAGCAATTTCTCATATTTTTAATAAAATTTCAAAAGCCTTTTTTTTAAGGTACCTCTTCAGTTCTGAAGTGGCTTTGAGGGGCTTATGTATTAGAAACCCTGATAAAACACCCCATTTTAAAAACTAGACCCCTCAAAGTATTCAAAACAGCATTTAGAAAGGTTTTTTTAACCCTTCAGGCATTTCACAAGAATTAAAGCAAAGTGGAGGTGAAATTTTCAAATTTCATTTTTCTTGCTGAAGTTCAATTTTATTCAATTTTTTTCTGTAACACAGAAGGTTTTACCAGAGAAACACTACTAAATATGTATTGTCCAGATTCTGCAGTTTTTAGAAATGTCCCACATGTGGCTCTACTGCACTCGTTGAATAAAACACAAGCCCTAGAAGCAAGGAAGCACCTAGTGCATTTTGAGGCCTCTTTTTTTATTAGAATATATTTTAGGCAGCATGCCAGGTTTGAAAAGGTGTTGAGGTGCCAAAACAGTGGGAATCCCCCAATAGTGACCCCATTTTGGAAACTAAACCCCTCAAGGAATTTATTTATGGTTGTTGTTACAATTTTGACCGCACAGTTTTTTCACAGCACCTATTTGAATTGGGCTGTGAAATTAAAAAATGAAATTTTTTCCAATAAGATGTCATTTGTGATCAAAATTTCTTATTTTCACAGGGTACAAAATACCCCATTTTGTTGCCCAATTTGTCCTTAGTGCGGCAATACCCCATTTGTGGTGATAAACTGCCGTTTGGGCCCATGGGAGGGCACAGAAGGAAAGGAGCGCTATGTGTTTGTTGGAGTCCAGATTAGCTAGATTGGTTTTCGGGTGCCATGTCGCATTTGCAGAGCCCCAGAGGTATCAAAGCAATGGAAACCCACCAGAAGTGACCCCATTTTGGAAACTACACCCCTCAAGGAATTCAAATATGGTTGTTGTTACAATTTTGACCACACAGTTTTTTCACAGCGCCTATTTGAATTGGGCTGTGAAATTAAAAAATGGCATTTTTTCCAATAAGATGTCATTTTTTATCAAAATTTCTTATTTTCACAGGGAACAAAATACTCAATTTTGTTGCCCAATTTCTCCTGAGTGCAGCAATACCCCATTTGTGGCGATAAACGGCCGTTTGGGCCCATGGGAGGCCTCAGAAGGGAAGGAGCGCTGTGTGTTCTTTGGAGTGCAGATTTTGCTGGATTGGTTTTCGGGTGCCATGTTGCATTTGCAGAGCCCCAGAGGTATCAAAGCAATGGAAACCCACCAGAAGTGACCCCATTTTGGAAACTACACCCCTCAAGGAATTCATTTATGGGTGTTGTGACCATTTTGACCCCATCGTTTTTTCACTGAACTTATTTGAATTGGGCTGGGAATTAAAACAAAATTAATTTTTTCCAATAATATGTAGTTTTGGCTGAAAATTTATTATTTTCACAAGAAACAAAATACCCCATTCTGTTGCGCAATTTGTTCTGAGTGCCCCATTGTGGTGATAATCTGAGGTTTGGGCCCATGGGAGGGCTCAGAAGGAAAGGACCACCATTTGGCCTACTGGGGATTTTCTGGTGTGAAGTCATGTATGCAGAAGCCCCTGAGGTACCAGTACAGTTGAAACCCGAAAAAAGTGACCACGTTTTAAAAACTACACCCTTAAGGCATTCATCTAGAGGTGTAGTGAGCATTTTGACCGGAGACATACACCCCATAAACTGTAATGTGGGTTCTCCTGGGTACGGCAATACCCTACATGTGGCTGTTATCAGCTGCCTGGGCACACAGCAGGGCCCAGAGGGGAAAGACGAAGGGGGATAAGCTGTGCGGAGTACATCAGGGTAAGTAAAACTGGGGTAAATTATAAACCAAGGGATGTATAATAATTTTTAAAACACTCTTTCATACAGAGCTCTGTTTTTTTGGGACACGTGTCACATTGATATATTGTGTCCTCCCTTATTCCCCTCTTATAGCAGACTTTGCACCTCTTTTGACTTTTTCCTTTCTTGCCAGTTTGGGGAACTTCTCCTGGAAAGTGTTGCCCTGGTACGATGCGTGTGGCCTCGCTTCCAGAAGTACTGGTTGCCCCCCCCCTTCTTGGTCCCTAAAGATTAGGTTCTTGATAATCACCTATTCAAATTCCAGGAAAGTTCCCGTCTGGCCTGCACATCGACGTAGCACGTACACATTGTACAAAGCCATCGGTATGATGTGCACGGCCAGCTTCTTATACCACACCGCATGGCGCTGTAGGGCTTCAGGACTTGATCTGACAAGTCCACCCCTCCCATGTACCTATTGTAGTCCAGGATGCAGTTTGGTTTGGGGGTCTCTGTACTGGTACCTCATACAGGTACATGAGTACTGGTGTGGCATCTCTCTTGTCCTTGTACTTGACATACAATATGTTGCTGCTAGATTGTGCCCTGCTCTCACCCCTTCTGAGTGTTTGCCCAAGCAGAGTCTTAGCGAGGCCTCTCAGATTTCTTCTAGCAGTGCCGCATGCCGCAGGACTTCTGGAAGCGAGGCACTTGAAGAGTGGGACGCTGGTATAAAAATTATCCAGGTAGAGGCAGTTGAAGAGTGGGACGCTGGTATAAAAATTATCCAGGTAGAGGTGGTGACCCTGGTCTAGCGGTGGGTGCACCAAATCCCACACAATTTTTGCATTAACTCCCAGTAAAGGGGGGGGGGGCATTCTGGGGGCTGAATACTGGTGTCCTTCCCTTCATATATCCTAAATCTGTAGATATACCCTGATGCACTCTCGCACAGCTTATACATCTTCACGCCATACCTTGCCCTCTTACCCGGCAGGTACTCGCGGAATTGAACCCTGCCTTTAACCCCTTAACGCACCATGACGTAACTGTACGTCAAGGTGAGCAGTAAGTTCGCGCACCTTGACGTGCAGTTACGTCTGTGCTTTGACAGTTAACCGCCACGCGGCGCTACACCGCAGCGGCGGTTAACTGTGCAGGGTGTCTGCCCTGCATTCCCTGTTGCCGATCAGCGGCCCATCGCCGCTGATATCGGCAGTTAACCCCTTAATTGCGGCGCTCAATTTTCAATGCCACGATTAAGGTGTTTAGCGCCGATCGGCAGCCCCCACGTGAAATCACGGGGGCTGGCGATGGTACCCATGGCAACCGGACGCCAGACAATGGCTTCCGGGTTGCCATGTACAGAAGCCTTTGTTAAGTCACAATGACAGTTGGAGTACATTACACTACGTGTCCCCTACGTGCAAGTCTAAGCGTCCCCTAGTGGGACAAGTGAAAAAAGTAAAAAAAAGAATAAAAATGTTTTAAAAAAAGTGTAAAAATAAAAGTTAGAAGTGATATAAACAAGAACTGCTTTTTTTCCTATTATAAGTCTTTTATTATAGGAAAAAAAATGAATACTTAAAAAAAAGTACACATATTTGGTATCACCGCGTTCGTAACGACCCCAACTATAAAACTATAATATTATTTTTCCCGCACGGTGAACACCGCAAAAAAAAATAAAAGAAAAACAATGCCAGAATCACTATTTTTTGGTCACCACCCCTCTCAAAATATGTAATAAAAAGTGATCAAAAAGTCGCATGTACGCCAAAATAGTACCTATACAAACTACAACCCGTCCCGCAAAAAACAAGCCCTTACACAGCTTTTTTGACTGAAAAATAAAAAAGTTATGGCTCTCAGAATATGGTGACACAGAAAATTATTTATTTTCGAAATAAGTTATTTTATTGCGCAAACGCTGCAAAACATAAAAAAACGTATATACATATGGTATCGCCATAATCGTACCGACCCGCAGAATAAAGTATAATAGTCATTTATAGCCCAGGGTAAACGCCGTCAAAAATAAATAAAAATCTTTGTCAGAATTGATGGTTTTTGGTCACCTGGCTTGCCGAAAAATGGAATAAAAATGGAATAAAAAGTGATCAACAAAATCGCATGTACCCCACAGATTGTCCCGCAACAAATAATAATTATCCAACAATCCCCCCATTTCCCGCTACATGCTGAGGGGGCAAAAGGATTTATAAAGGGAAGAGGAACAGATAAGTTACAAATTATTAATTTATCTGAATACAATCTTAGTCCATCTGAGATCATGCTTTTGGAGAAGGGGCTTTCATTTGTCCCCACAGTGAAATTTGATTCATTTACCTGGGTGAAGGATTTGAATTTGTTTGCTCGTAAATTGAAATGGATAAAGTTTTTTAAGCATCACAATAGAAAGAAATGTCTGGAAATGGGTTTAGAAGAATCTGATTTGGAAGGCCTAGAAGCCTTGGAAGGGTTGCTTGAGGAATCAAGTAGAGCTCCAGGACTAGGTCCATTTACCAATTTAAAAACTAATAGTAGGAAACTACCGCCACTGGGAGATTTTACAAATGTAGATCTGTTTGTTGAATTGGTGGGAGATGAGATTAAGGCTCTGGCTCAGGATGTGAGTGGAATAGATAACAATCTGTCTTGGTCTGAACGTGTAGCTCTTACCACTTTGGAAAAAAGACAAAACATCATTCTGAAAGCATCCGATAAGGGTGGGAACATTGTGGTTATGAGTAGAGGAGACTACAAGAAGATGTGTGAGGACATCTTGCTCAATCCTGACTGTTACACCATTTTAAAAGAGAACCCCACAGCACTGTTCAAAAAGGAGCTTTTAGGCATCCTACGTGATGCAAAGAGTAGTTCCCTGATTAGTGCTAGTGAATTTAACTTTCTGTTTCCACAATTTCCCATCATGGCATGCTTTTATAGCCTGCCCAAAATTCACAAAGGGTATCCTCCCTTACGTGGCAGACCTATTGTATCAGGTATCAATAATCTAACCCAGAATGTGAGTTCATATATAGATGAGGTGTTGCGTCCGTTTGTGCTAGGTCTTACATCATATGTACGTGACACTATGGATGTTTTAAAACAAATTGATGGCATCACGCTGGAACAAAATACATTTTTGGCTAGCCTGGACGTGGAGGCATTGTACTCCTCTATTCCACATGGACTTGGCTGTGAGGCAGTGGAATATTTTTTAAAATCTCGAGGCACTCAATATGTGGCTCACAACCAGCTTGTGTTGCAATTGTTACATTTTGTGTTAGAAAGGAATGTATTCATCTTTGAGGACCGCATCTTCCACCAGCAACGTGGCACAGCAATGGGGAGTCCTACTGCTCCCACCTATGCAAATTTATATCTTGGCTGGTGGGAAGAGACAGTAGTGTTTGGGGACAAATTTGCTAAGTGGACTTCATCAATAGGTATCTGGATTAGATACATTGATGACGTGTTGTTGCTTTGGAATTCCACAGTGGAGGAATTCCATGCCTTTGTGGCAGCCCTTAATGAAAACAATCTAGGGCTGAGATTTACATGTGAAATCAGTGATCAGGAATTATCTTTTCTAGATCTAAAGATTATGAAAACTAAGGAAGGCACAATACGTACTAAAGTACACCGAAAGGAGACAGCAACTAACAGCTTTTTACAATGGAATAGTTGTCACCCTTATCCCCTCAAACGAGGTATCCCCAGAGGCCAATTCATGAGAGTACGCCGGAACTGTAGCTCGATGGACGATTTTGAGATACAGGCACAAGATCTCACAAATAGATTGAAGGAGAGAGGCTTCCCGAAGGGGGTAATTAGAAAGGCCTATGAGGGAGCGAGGAATGCAGAGAGGCAGAGTCTTTTAGTCCCTAGACAACGTAAAGAGGAAAGGGTTACGAGACTTATAGGTACCTATGACTCCAAACAATCTGAGATCATGCAAATATTAAAAAGATACTGGCATATCCTAGGTGCAGATGTGGACTTGGTGGATCAGATTACACAATGGCCTTCAGTCACGTTCCGTAGAGGCAAAAACATCAGGGATAGGGTGATGCACAGTTGCTTTGACCCTATAGCACCAAAAGGAACCTGGCTGGATAGGCAGATACCAGGCACACATAGATGTGGCAGTTGTAAAGCTTGTGACTTTATTCAGAATGGGAGAAAATTCAAAAGTGTTACCACCAAGGTCGAGTATGATATTCGAGACTTTGTCAATTGCAAAACGGCAGGGGTGGTTTATTTGATAACATGTCCATGCCCACTTAATTATGTGGGCAAAACGGTGCGGCAGTTTCGGCGCCGGATTAGAGAACATGTTGGAGATGTTACAAATGAAAGAGATACTCCCATATCCAAACATGTACATGCAAAACATCAAGGCAGAGCAGAATGCTTAAAATTTCAGGCGATTGAACTGGTACGTCCTCCAAAACGGGGAGGGGACTGGGACAATCTTATTCTACGTAAAGAGGCCCAGTGGATTTATAGACTGGCTTGTGTACAGCCTGAGGGTCTAAATGAGCAAACAAACTATACCTGTTTCATTTAAATACACATTTCAATGTTACTATTTATGGTTGATAAAGTATATGTGTGGCTGTCAATCCTGGTTACAATACAACTACTTGCAGTACACCATTCATTGTTAACAGGTATAGCCGTTCCTTTCAAGAGAAGTGCTTCAAAATTCTAAAGTGTGGCAAATATAAATATCGCTTATTTATCCATACCAAGTGTATTTACAGAGAAGGTGCTTTATCTATGGCAGCCGAGTTGCAGTTTTGAGCTGATCCGCAATATCTACCCTATTTGCTATTATCATACTCCATCCTCGATGAGAATGGGCTTATGTGCAGTAAGGAGATGCGCCTACAGCCTCCCACTGCGCCTGCACGTTCGTCTGATGTGGTCGATGTTACTTCCGGGTACGTCAGCTGACGGCCGGGAGTCACATGGTCAGGCGTTACGAATGAGGTGGGCTAGTGTGTTTGGCTGTTTCGAAGTGCCCTGCCGATGCCAGGGGAAGGAGTATTAGTTATATCAACTCTGAGTCCCGAAGTGAAGCGTGCCGCTGACATCTATGCGTGCACGCTTCCGTGTTGTACAGCAGAATATCTGCTAATGAATTAATATCGCTGGCATCCTAGCCAGAATGACCAAGTTGGGGGCGGAGCTTGACCGCGAGCGAGAACGGCAGCTTAGTTCGGAGCTCCTCGCACAACCCGACCGAACCTAACAGATACAGCAGGAACTTTTGGCACTACGATGGGGAAATCGACTAGGGAGAAGAGCAGGGAACCTTCTGCCACCCCAAAAGTGGGGAAAACTCAGGTGGACCTAGACAAATTCCTCCGCAAACGGCTGGACAAAACTCCGGCGGGAACTTCTAAGATGGCGCCGGACCATGCGGCTGAAGCTGACTCAGATGAGGAGAGCATGGGAGACCGCTCCGATGCTGGGGGTGAGTCGGATATTGCCCCTGTATCTAGGGATTTTATAAGGAGCATTCTACATAAAGCCCTGAGCCCCCTTGCTAAGGACCTTGCTGATATTAAAGCAGATTTACGTCATATGGGGGATAGAGTGGAGACACTTGAAACTGCACATAATGCTGTGCTTACATTTGGTTCTGCAGTATATGAGTCCCTCCAAATGCAACAAGACCACATTAACATGGCGCTATTACAATCGGAGGATCAAGAGAATAGAAGTCGTCGTAAAAACTTCCGAATACGGGGTTTGCCTGAAAATATAGCATACGAAGCTCTGCCTAAGGTGGCCCTCGAGATCTTTGGCTCCCTGGTGGGGGCGGAAGCGGCAGCGGCTATTAAAATTGAACGGATTCACAGGGCACTACGTGCAAAACCGCGCCTAAATGATCCACCAAGGGACGTTATCTGTGGTATGCTAAGCTACACTGACACAGCAGCTATCTTGAAGGCGGCCAGAGCATCCCCTGATTTCAAATATGAAGGATCATCCATTATCTTCTTCCAAGATTTGGCAGCATCTACATTGGCTAAGCGACGTACCCTAAGGCCTTTATTGGAGGTACTGAGAATCAACAACATGCCGTTCCGGTGGTTATTTCCGTTTGGCCTGTCTATCATGAAAAATGAGAAGAATATTGTGATCCGGAGACCAGAGGACTTGGAAACGGCTTGGGAACTGCTAGGTATAAACCCAATCGCCATACCCTCATGGCTTTCTTTATCTCAACTTTCTGGATTTCCTACTTTACCTGCACCGGACACGTGGTCGGAAGTTCCTCATCGTAGCTCCCTAGGGGGGAAGAGAACCTCGCACAAGAGTAGAGTCGCTTATCCTGTGCGCTGAGGTGCTGTTACATCTATGCATATTATGGTTCAAATGTATTTTGCATAGATGATTGAGCTCTTTGAAAGATCTTCTCTTTGAAATGTTAAGCACTCCTGCTGTATATATTATTACGGGCTGTAAGTGTTTAGATTTATAGGTCTGGTCGGGTTGTCACTATGTGGGTCAACCTCATTTTCTATAACAGATCCCCACTCCTTCACAATGAAGGAGATAAGTTTCTTCAGAATAAGATGGTTAATATTGTTTTGGGTTGTGTACTGGGTCTCCATGGTTGAGAGACGACAGATGGCAACTCAGCATTTATATGGTTTCCTCCCGTACTCTGTCTTTCGGTCCCTCAAAGTATCTTTACCTGCATTACTGATGGCTGTATCTTTAATGATAGATCTAAAGGATGATTATATAACATGATGACACTTAAGGTAGTTTCGCATAATGTGCGAGGTTTGAATGTACCGCAGAAGCGGAGCCAAGTGCTTCGTTTATTGAAGAAAGAGGCAGCGTGTATAGCCCTTTTTCAGGAGACACATTTTAAGCATGATAAAATTCCCTCACTTCCAAAAGGGGAACTTGCCCTATGGTACCACAGCACATTTCATACGGCAGCTAGAGGGGTGAGCATTGCTTTTAACAAAAGAGTTCCTTTCACATTTATGGCAGAACAGAAGGATATGGAGGGCAGGTACATATTTGTAAAGGGGAAAATTGGGGGAACTGTTTATACTGTGGCTAACTTATATGTGCCAAATGCAAATCAAATTGATTGGATAGCCCAGACTTTGAAGTTACTGAGGGATTTTGCTGAAGGGGTATTATTAGTAGGTGGAGACTTTAACCTCCCTCTGAACCCTATGCTGGATACAACGGGCTCTCAGCACGTGTCTTTTCGAAAACTATCTAGGCTAAATAAGATATTACAATCTTTACATCTGGTTGATGTGTGGAGATTATATCATCCCACGAAAAGAGATTACACATACTTCTCTCCCACACATGACACATACCACAGACTTGACTATATTTTCCTTTCAAAAAAGTGTATTGCCTGGGTGCAGGCTGTAGACATTGGTAATATTATACTTTCAGATCATGCCCCGGTCTCGTTAGTCTTAAGAATGGCGGACACCCCAAAGGGAGAGTGGAACTGGAGGCTTAACAACACCCTGATTGCTGAGGCTTCTAATGCGCATCTTGTTGAGAGCCACTTGTCTCAGTATTTTATTCAGAATGTATCTGAATCAATAACGGCGCCTATTTTGTGGGAGGCACACAAGTCTGTCATTAGGGGTGAGCTAATTTCTTTGGGCTCCCATGTGAAAAAACAACGGAACAAAATCCTTGATTCTCTATTTGTTCAGATCTCGCGCCTCGAGGGGACACATAAAAAGACCAAGGCTGCTACCTCCTTGAAGGAGCTGTCAGCTCTCAGAGATAGAGTTAAAGATGTTCTCAATGTTCAATCGGCCAAAATGCTTCAGATCCTGAAGTTTAAACAGTATGCACATGGGGATAGAGGTAATAAAATGATGTCAGCTCTGATACGCAAACACCAAGGACATACTTTTATTACGGAGATTAAGACAGATGGCGGGAAGTTGGTAACAGATACTAAGCTTATAGCAGATGCCTTCCAGTCATTTTATCAGGGTCTTTATACCTTAAACAAGAAAAATGGGACAGGTCTAGAGGACACTACAGATACTGAACTTGTGAACTCATTTCTAAGTTCAGTTGATCTACCAACACTAGAGGGTGAGGCCATAGATTTGCTTGTGCGCCCTTTCACAGAGGCTGAATTGGAGAAAGTGCTTTCTACTATCCCTTCGGGGAAAAGCCCTGGTCCTGATGGCTTCCCGATCGGATACTATAAATCTTTTAAAACTATCCTGCTCCCACACTTTACGGCTATGTGTAACTCCTTATTTAACGGCTGCCCCCTACCTAGACAGGCCCTTGAAGCCCATATCACTATCCTCCCTAAGGATGGGAAAGACCCGACTCTTTGCGGGAGTTATAGGCCGATATCTCTACTTAATACAGATGCAAAATGGTGGGGCAAAGCGCTTGCGTCCAGGCTCAGTCAGATACTGCCCGGGTTGATTGGAGGTGATCAAACAGGTTTCGTGAGGAACAGACAAGGGAAAGACAATACATGTCGGGTCATCAGATTAATTGAACTAGCCAAAGCTAAGGGGGTACCTTTGGTCCTCTTAGGGACAGACGCTGAGAAGGCCTTGGATAGGGTTAGTTGGCCGTTTCTTGCAGCTACACTACGGAAGTTTGGGTTCCCTCAAATGTTTATAGAGGCCATTTTTACTCTCTACAAGTCCCCCAGTGCTAAAATTAGGGTGAATGGAACACTTTCAAACCCCTTCAATATTTGTAATGGTACAAGACAAGGCTGCCCCCTTTTGCCTTCATTGTTTGTACTGGTAATGGAACCCCTTTTGCAGAAGATTAGACAGGATCCTAAAATAGAGGGATTGAAGGTGGGAACCTACACCCATAAAATAGCCGCATTTGCGGATGACCTCCTGGTCTTGACTACTAACCCAGCTGTCTCTATCCCACATATTACACAGTTATTTGAAAAGTTTGGTAAAATATCAAATTTTAAGGTAAATTTTGGAAAATCGGAAGCCCTAAATATCTCTACACCTACCACACTTATTGATCGTATTAAGGCTAGCTTTCCCTATAGGTGGCCAACTACATCTATAAAATATCTGGGCATACATCTCACCAAAGACCCCTCTAAATTATACCAATGTAATTACCTCCCGTTATTAACATCTGTACAAAAACTTCTACAGAGTTATAAGGTCCCTTTTCTTTCATGGATGGGTCGTAAGAACCTACTCAAGACCTTCATAGTGCCTAAATTTCTGTATCTACTACAGACATTACCCATCTGGTTACCGAGATCCTTTTTTGATAAAACAAGAAAGCTGTTATCCAGATTCTTATGGAATAATAGTAGGCCTAGACTCCAATATAAATCTCTCATTCAAAAAACAAAACTGGGAGGTACACGTATTATAAAGCTAACCAGTTAAATAGGTGGATGGAGCTTGCTAAAGGATCCTCGCATACTTTATATTCGGATTTGGAAAAAGAACTAATCCCTCTGTCTGATAAATTATTCTTATGGAATTTAAGGGACTTCTCACCAATGACGCCCTGTTCTAGTGTACTTTTGAAAGGGGCCTTTAGAATTGGGCAAGAGATTCATCACTCTCACTCACTTTTATCCAAGAACGCGCCGTTAATGCCCCTAGGGCTTTTGCCTTATCTAGTTCACCCTAAACGCCCCCCACAAGCCAGTTTTTGGGATAATATAGGGGGGATCACCCTTACATCATTTTTTGATACGGAGGACCAAGGTTTCACGAATCTATTGCTTAGAAAGACGGGTCTCATGCTGAAAGGTTTTATTCACATTAATGACTTCCAAAATGTTTGCACTAAATATGTTGATATTTATACCTTGTCATATTCTCCTACTCAATTTGAAATCCGCTTGCAGAGTGGGGCCTTACAGAAAAAAACGTTAGCTGTTATATTCTACAGTTGGATAGTGGAAAGCAAATCAAATCTATGAAAGATTGGGGGTGGAGTTTGCAGGCAACCTTTAGTGAACAAGATTTTAAGATTATGCTGAAACACTCGCATGGGTTTTCCCAATGCATTAAAATTAGAGAGAACTCATATAAACTATTCTCTCGGTGGTACAGAACTCCTGAATGGTTACACATGATTAATCCAAATATTCCTGCAACATGTTGGAGATGCCAAAGAGACACAGGATCTTTATTACATATATGGTGGGACTGTCCCTTGATTTACACATTTTGGGTGGACGTGATAGACAAGATTAACACAATCTGTTCCTCTTCTGTCCCAGATTCGCCGGCTTTGGTTCTTTTGTGGTTGCCTGCGGACTCTTTCACACCAAAACGCAATGATCTCCCCACATTTCTGATTGCAGCAGCAAAGCTTCTCATTCCCTTGAGGTGGAAAAGTATTTCTCCTCCTACAATGGAACAATGGGAGCTTAAGGTCCAAGAAATCTGCAGAATGGAAGAACTGGTTCATTGGGAGCGGGGAACCAGGGCTAAGTTTTTACGAATATGGTCTCCTTGGAAGGTTTATTTAGATAATATTCGGTTGACTCATGGATAATGTAGGATGAGGTGTTCTCCAGTCACCGAATGTTCGTCCAGAAGGGATGAGAATACACATTGCCTTTAGTGAATATTGTTTAGTGAATATTACATGCTAAATTCTATCTTAATATGTACAAGATGCGACACAGGATACATATGTTTAGTTAAACATCAGCTTTTTTGCAGCATACCGTAATGAGGACCTTAGACAGAGTTCACCTTTCCCATTCCCACTCCCGTCCGTTCAATTCCCTTCCTTTCCTTGTTCGTTATGGACGGTTCTGTTTCTTTTCCGTTTGTCAAATTGGCAGAACATTAATATTAAAATTGTATGACCTTGATAATGCAATGTTCTATTTTCGCTTGTATACAAAAATCAGTTGTGTGGGTATGATGTAATACTCTTGTTATTTTGCAAAGTTTATACTTTTATTGTCTGCCTCATGACTAATAAAAACAGTTTGAAAACAAAACAGAATGACCAAGTTACAGACCCCTGATGATATGTATAGAAACGCGTAGGGTCAGGTTAGTGAGGGATCATAGCGTAGGGAACAGTGGCACTGTTGTGTACCTTAGCACCAGCAGATTTAGGAGCGGTAACTGCAGGCTCCGGTGTGTTTTAGGGTCTAATCCACTGTTACACCAATGTTGAAACGTTGATCCCACATTTGCAGCTTTCAAGTATACCCAGTCAGAGAGGGTTCACAAACGAACCAGGACTTGGAGTATGTGTTTAATACGTTTTTAATGCACACGGTGGGGCTTTTCACAGTGGTGAATATACCCCTGTTTTTAGAGAGTTATGAAATAAAATGTATACGTTTTACTCATATATCACTTCAGTGACCCGCAACAAATAAGCCCTCACACGGCTCCGGTGGTGAAAAAATAAAAAAAGTTCCAGCTCCCAGAATATGGCGATGCAAAACGTACAGAGCGTTCTAAAAGCGGATAGGATCGGGTGCCATTTATAAGTGCGACACTGGCCACATATCTGTGGATTATTATTTATTTACCCCATTATTATACCCTCTTATCATGCCCCTGATGTACTCTGCCCAGCCTACATGTGCCCCATATTATAAACTGAAATACCAGCAAAACGCCAGAGCTACTACCAAGCAAAATATGCGCTCCAAAAGCCAAATGGCGACCCTCCCTTCTGAGCCCTACAGCGTGCCCAAACAGTCGTTTACGTCCACCGATATGGCATTGCCATACCCGGGAGAACCCTGTTAATATTTTATGTGGTATTTGTGGCACAAACTAGGCACAACATATAGTGCACTAAAATGGCACATCAGTGGAAAATTGTCATTTTCACTCTGCACCATCCGCTGCGCATTAAACCCTTCGCGCACCATGACTTAATAGCATGTCGTGGTGTGGGGGGTGATATATGGAGCGTCTCACGCGCTGAGCCCGCGCCATACGCTGCGGGTGTCAGCTGTGTATTACAGCTGATACCCGGGACTAACGGACAGAAACAGCGATCACGCTGTTACAGGAGCCTGTAAAAATCACAATATACTGCAATACATTAGTATTGCAGTATATTCTACCAGTGATCTAACGATCGCTGGTTCAAGTCTCCCAGGGGGACTAATAAAATATGTAAAAACAAAAGTAAATAGTTATTATCAGTGGAAAAAATTAAATAAATATTTAAAATCCAAAAAGAAACCCTTTTCACATTTTTTCTCTAAAGTAATGTAAAAAAATACACAAAATTGGTATTTCTGCATCCGTAAAAGTCCAAGCTATTTAATATATACCATTATTTAACTCACACGGCGAACGCCGTGAAAAATAAAGAATTTTAAACGGCAAAATCACAGTTTTTTGATCACCCTGGCTCTACCAAAAAATTTAATAAAAAGTGCTCAAAAGTCTTATGTACCAAAAAATGGTACCAATAAAAACTACAGCTCGTCCCGCAAAAAATATGCCCTCACACTACTCTATTGACGGAAAAATAAAAAAGTTGTGGCTCTCGGAAAGCGGGGAGGAAAAACGAAAAAGCAAAAAGCAAAACATGAATCAGTTCGTAAAGGGTTAATTACTTTCTAATGAAAAATAATTTATGACCACATGTGGGGGTATTGCCGTACTCGGGAGAAATTGCTTTACAAATATTGGGGTGCATTTTCTCCTTTATCCTTTGTGAAATTGAAAAATTCAACATTTTAGTGGAAATAATGTTGATATTAATTTTCACGCCCTAATTCTAATAAATTCTGCAAAAGACGTGTGGGGCCTAAATGCTCACTATACCCCTAGATAGATTCCTTAAGTGGTGTAGTTTCCCAAATGGGGTTACTTTTGAGAGGCTTACACTGTTTCGGTCTCTTTGCAAATTCGACATGACACCCAAAAACTATTCCAGCTAAATTTGAGCTCCAAAAGCCAAATAGCGCTCCTTCCCTTCTAAGCCCCGGTGTGGGTCCAAACAGCAGTTTATTACCACATATGGGGTATTTACGTAATCAGGAGAAATTGTTTTACAAATGTTGGGGTGCTTTTTCTCCTTTATTCCTTGTAAAAATTAAAAATGGCTACCTTTTTTCAGAAAAAAAGTAGATTTTTACCTTTACAGACTAATTCCAATGAATTCAGCAAAACAACTGTGGGGTCAAAATGCTAACTTTACCCCTAGAAAAATTCCTTGAGGGGTGTAGCTTCCAAATTGGGGTCACTATTGGGGGGTTTCCACGGTTTTCATCCCTCCAGTGCATTGCAAACGCGACACGGCACTGAAAACTATTCCAGCAAAATCAGAAATCCAAAATCCAAATGGTGCTCCTTCTCTTCTGAGGCCTGCTGTGGGTCCAAACAGCAGTTTATTACCACATATGGGGTATTGCTATAATCTGAAGAAATTGCTTTACATATGTTGGGGTGTTTTTTCTACTTTATTCCTTGTAAAAATTTAATATTTCTACGTTTTTTCACAAAAAAAGTAGATTTTCATCTTCACATACTAATTCAAATAAATTTAGCAAAAAAACTGTGGGTTCAAAATGCTAACTATACCCATAGATACATTCCTTGAGGGGTATAGTTTCAAAAATGGGGTCACTTTTTGGGGGTCTTTACTGTTTTGGTACCACAAGACCTATTCAAACCTGACATGGTGCCTAAAATATATTCTAAAAAAAGGAGGCCCCAAAATCCTCTAGGTGCTCCGTTGCTTCTGATGCCTGTGTTTCAGTCCATTATCACACTAGGGCCACATGTGGGATATTTCTAAAAACTGCAGAATCTGGGAAATACTTATTAAGTTGCGTTAAATATTGAGTTGCATTTCTCTGGTAAAACCTTCTGTGGTACAGAAAAAATTTATTACAAATGAATTTTCGAAGAAAAAAAATTAAATTTGTAAATTTCACCTCTACTTTGCTTTAATTCCTGTGAAACGCCTAAAGGGTTAAAACACTTTCTGAATGCTGTTTTGGATACTTTGATGGGTGCAGTTTTCAAAATGGGGTGACTTCTGGGGACTTTCTAATATATAAGGCCCTCAAAGCCACTTCAGAACTGAACTGGTCCCTGAAAAAATAGCCTTTTGAAATTTTCTTGAAAATATGAGAAATTGCTTCTAAAGTTCTAAGCCTTGTAACGTCCTAGAAAAATAAAAGAATGTTCAAAAAATTACGGAAACATAAAGTAGACATATGGGAAATATAAACTAGTAAGTATTTTGTGTGGTATTACTATCTGTTTTACAAGTAAATACATTTAAATTTAGAAAAATGCTAATTTTTGCTAATTTTCTCTAAATCTTGGCGTTTCTTACAAATAAATATTGAATTTAACGATGAAATTTTTTCAGTATCATAAAGTACAACATGTCACGAGAAAACAGTCTCAGAATCGCTTGGATAGGCAAAAGCATTCTGGAGTTATTACCACATAAAGTGACACATGTCAGATTTGCAAAAATGGGGCTGGTCCTGAAGGCCAAAACAGGCTTAGACACTAAGGGGTTAAAATGTACCAAGGACTCATCAATAGAAATACACTTCTCGGGGGTGTATGCTTGGGAAAACCGGGCACTGAAACGGTCTAATAGGGGTCTTCGTTTATACAAACGGTCAAAACTGGGGTCATCTCGGGGTGGGCACGGCTCATTATCAATATAATGTAAGAAGCGAAGTATTGCCTAATTTATTTATTTTTTTAGGTTACAGTTCAGTTCTGAAGTTGCTTTGAGGGGCCCATATATTAGAAACCCCTATGAAACACCCCATTTTAGAAACTAGACCCCTCAAAGTATTCACAACAGCATTTAGAAAGTTTATGAACCCTTTAGGTGTTTCACAGAAATTTAGAGCAAAGTAGAGGTGAAATTGACTTTTTTTTTTTTGTCAGAAAATCCTCTTTATACCATTTTTTTTTATAACACAAAAAGTTTTATCAGAGAAACGCAACGTAATACGTATTGCCCAGATTCTGCAGTTTTGAGAAATAACAGCAATTCTACTATTGTTTTTTTATTCGATTTTTTTTTACAGCGTTCACCGTGCGCTATAAATGACATATTCACTATTCTGCGGGGCGATACGATTATGGTGATACCAGATGTTTATAGTTTTTTTTTATGTCTTATGGCGTTTGCACAATAAAATACGTTTTGTAAAAAATCATTCACTTTTTGTGTTACCTTATTCTAAGCTCCAGAACTTTTGTATTTTTCAATCAATAAAGCCGTGCGAGGACTTATTTTTTGCGTAACGAACTGTAGTTTCGATCAGTACCATTTTTAGGTAGATGCGACTTTTTGATCTCTTTTTATTCCATTTTTTTGGGAGGTTAAGTGACCAAACAATTGTGATTCTGGTACTGTTTATTATTATTTTCTTTTACGGCGTTCACCGCGCGGGATAAATAACTAAATAATTTTGTAGATCAGGCCGTTACGGATGCGGCGATACCAATTATGTATAGTTTATTTGTTTGTTTATATGTTTTTATTAACCCCTTCCCGACATCCGCCGTATATATACGGCGCACGCCGGGTGGGGGAATATGGAGCGGGCTCACGGGCTGAGTCCGCTCCATAGAGCGAATCTGTCGGCTGTGTGTTACAGCCGACACTTCCGGGTTACGATCGGGATCGCGCTTTAGCGCGATCCCGCTTGTTTAACCCGTTAAATGCCGCGTTCAATAGAGATCGCGGCATTTAAATTACTAAAAACAGGGGGGCGACCCCCTGTAACGTCTCAACGGCCCCCCTGCGGTGAGATCGGGGGGAGCCGTTGGTTTACACGGCTGCCTGGGGGTCTAACGAAGTCCCCCAGGTCCGCCATCTTGGTGCTCCTAAGAAGCTCTGCCTCCGGCAGGGCTTCATAGGAGACTGTCAGAATCACAATATACTGCATTACATTAGTATTGCAGTATATCGTGCAAGCGATCTAATGATCGCTGGTTGAAGTCCCCTAGGGGGACTAATAAAAAATGTAAAAATTAGTTAAATAAAGTTGTTTTTTTTGTGTAAAAAAAAAATAAAATATTAAAAGTTCAAAAAAAACCCCTTTTCCCATTTTCCCCCTAGAGCATAGTAAAAAATTAAATAAATAAACATAATTGGTATCGCCGCGTCCGTAAAAGTCTGAACTATCACAATATATCATTATTTAACCCGCACGGTGAACGCCGTAAAAAAAAACAAAATTGTAAACGCCAGAATCTCTATTTTTTGTTCACCTAATCTCCCACAAAAAATGAAATAAAAAGTGATCAAACCGTCACATTTACACCAAAATGGTATTATTAAAAACTACAGCTTATCCCGCAAAAAATAAGCCCTCATACCACTTAATCGACGGAAAAATAAAGACGTTACGGCTCTCGGAATTTGGCGAGACAAAATAAATTTTCTTTTATACACTTAGGTTTTTACTTGTAAAAGTAGTAAAATATAGAAAAACCTACACATATTTGGTATCGGCGTAATCGTATTGACCCATAGAATAAAATGAATATGTTGTTTTAATTGTACAGTGAATTCCGTAAAAATGGCGCGCAAAAAACCATGGCGTAATCACTGTTTTTTTTCATTTTCTACCCCACAAATAATTTTTTTCCCGTTTCCTAGTACATTATACTGCAAAATAAATGGTGCTACGAAAAACTACAACTCGTCCCGCAAAAATCAAGCCCTCATAGGACTATATAGACGGAAAAATAAAGGCGTTATGGCCTTTGGAAGGTGGGGAGGGAAAAACGAAAATGAAAATCTGAAAAAGGGCTGCGGCGTGAAAGGGTTAATAATAAAGGACTGATAAGGGAAAAGGGGGGATTTTTAATTTTATTACTTTTAAATCTTTTATTTTCTTATTTTTACACATTTTTTTAACTTTTTTTTTACTTTATTACTTTGTCCCACTAGGGGACTTGAGGGCAGGAGGCCCTGATCGCTATTCTAATACACTGCACTACTTGCGTAGTGCAGTGTATTAGAACTGTCAGCTACTCACTGACAGCAAGCATAGTGGGCACACTAGGCTTCCGTCGATGGCAGAGCCGGACGCCATTTTTTGGTGTCCGGTTGCCATAGTCACCATCGCCGGCCGCTATCGTGCAGCAGGCCGGCGATGGCAGCTTAACCCCTAAAAAGCCGTGATCGCTATTGAACACAGCTTTTATGGGGTTAATCAGCGGGGACACAGCGATCGGTCCCCGCTGTAGGAGCTGTGACAGCACCATTTACTAATGACACACGGAACTGCAACGCACGCAAAACGCTGCATTTTTTTGCGTGCGCAAAATGCACACGTTCGTGTAAATAAGGCCTTACGGTATGTTCACACTAAGTTTTTTTGCAGGCAGAAAACTCTGCCTGGAAAAATCAGCTCCGGTTTTTTTTAAGTGGTTTTGCACAACATGCGTTTTTACCGTTTATTTGGCCGCGATTTTGCCACATTTTTTGCAGCGTTTTTTTAAGGCGGTTTTCTTTACCTATTTCTTCAACAGACAAAGGGAAAAATCGCATGCGTTTTTTCCCGAAAGACCCATAAAAAAAACTTAAAAAATTGCGGCAAATAAACGTGTCAAAAAACGCATCAAGATAGGGCATGACGCGTCTTTTTCCAGCTTTTTAAAAAAAAAACGCTGCAAAAAAACTCCATGTAAACAGGGCATTGTAGAATTTACTTTATCCCTAATCATGTCATCTGACATTGGATTTTAATGTGTAAATACAGTAGAGAAAAAGACGTTTAGTAGAATGGACTTTCCCGCATCCTCCTCCACCATTATACCCAGATTATTTTTGAGGGAGCTGACACTTTCAGTTTTCAGTTTCTTATTATATATGCGTTTGAAAAATATTTTTGGGTTATTTCTACTTTCTTTGGCAACAAGTCTCTCTGTTTTATCTTAGCTGCCTTTGTTTGTCTTTCACACAACTTATTTTTTTCTTTATAATTATTTAATGCCTTGTCACTACCGTCCTGCTTTATTAGTTTTATCGCTTTCTTTTTATCATTTGTTGCCCCCATTACTGTTTTATTTAACCACATCGGTTTCATCCTGTTTATAGCTTGTTTATTCCCATAAGGTATTTATTTTTCACAGGACCTATTTAGGGTATGTTCACACTGAGTTTTATTACATGTTTTTTGACGCGGAAACCGCGTCGGAAAACGTGCCAAAAAACGGATGAAAATGCCTCCCATTGATTTCAATGGGAGGCGGAGGCGTTTTTTTCCCGTCTCGCGGGAAAAAGAAGCTACATACCCTATCTTCGAGGCATTCACATCTCTGACCTCCCATTGACATAAATGGGAGGCAGAGAAAGTGTATTTCATTGCGTTTTTGCCAATCGGCGCTCAATGGCCGAGGAAGCAAGAAGCCACAAAAAACGCCACGAGAAACGGTGTGCAGGCAGAGCAAAATCTGCCTCAAAATTACAAATGGAATTTTAAGGCAGATTTTTGTGTGAACCTACCCTTAAGAGGCTTTTAAAAATGTCCCATTTAGTTTGTGAATTGTTTTGAGGACATCCCAGTTTATACCCTTAAGGTCATCCCTTAGCCCATGAAAATTGGCCTTTCTGAAGCTTAGTGTTTTTGTCAGTAGTCTATGAAAGATCTAATCAAAGGAGACATGAAAACTTATTATGTTGTGGTCACTATTACCTAGGTAACCCCCAATTTTTTATATCCTGTCCGGCCTATTGGTTAAAATTAGGTCTAGAAGTGCCCCCCATCTTGTTAGGCCCTGCACCAGTTGTGTAATTGTCCTTAGTTATTGTCAAAAACCTGTTTCCTTTCTCCCATCAATCTGTTTATGGCAGTTTTTTTTACATAAATTGTCACCATTGTGAACAATTGCGCTATATTTTGCAACTTTTCTCATCAATAGCCAAATTTGAATGTGAAAAGTGGACGTGGTCTCTCAGGAGACATAGTTTATTCTAAATTTAGTAAGAGAAAAGTAGTACGGAGAAAAGGCGCAAAATGTTGCAAATTAAAATCTCACCAACTACGCTCTCCTATTTTCTTGGCGGAAAATGAAAAGGGTTATCCAGAGAGATAAAATTGATGGCCTATTCTCAGGATAGACCATAAATATCTGATCTGTGGGGATCATACAATCAGTACCCTGTCGATCAGCTGTTTTGAAGGGGCCATGGCGCTTATGTAAGTTCTGCTCCATACTGTCAAATGCCGAGGATAGACTATTAATTTTTCTCTAACCCCTTTAAAAATATGTTTTTCTAGAATTAGATGGCTTTTGCTCCCATACTACATGCTTTATTTCTGTATATTATCATCAACATATAAAACAACACATCTGATATTGTTACATTGTTTGGGAGCGAGCACATTTCTTATTTATATTTAATCTATTTTTCCACTGAAATTCATGTTTATTTGAGAGATTTCTGTACTGTCAATGACACTTCATCCTCTTATTATTCGACTTGCAACTTATGTGAATACTTATGTTTACATGCTATTGTAGTTATGAGTCTCCAGTGAGTGTTTATAGAGTTCATCATTAGTAAAGACTGCAAAACAGAATTTCACAAAGCTAATGACCCTTGACACAAAAGCTGGGGTAGACTCCACATACTGCATAAAATTTGCGAACTTCTAAAGAAATTAAAAATCAGTGCACAAATTTGGTTTGCCTCAGAGGTCTTTTCCATTCACTGATTTAATTACTCTTGACATCTCACTACTTTCTTTTGCTTAACGCTATTCTATATTAATCTAAGTTACTCATAGTTTATTCTGAATATTTTTTATTTCATATTTTGCCACCAATGTCAAATTGATTTTTAATCATGTATAGTACATCTTCATTTTTAGGAGACTGATGCTGCTTAATGCTAAATTTCTTGCAAAATCTCACCATGTTTTAAGGTAGTATTAAAAGTCACCTTCTCATTTTTTTTTATATAAAATTATTTTAAATGTAATAAATTCAAGTGCTTTTACTTGTATATTACCACAGAGATTTCTTTATTTTTATTTTTGCAAACTCTACCCTGATTACAAAATTATTAAATTAAGAATTTAATAATAGTTATCATTTATTAAGATATTTAGTTAATATGCACAGAAAATTGATAACATTTATTTAAATATTTTTCACCTTCTGTTTATATTTAACACATCCAAAGTAGAAAAATTGTGCTGGATCAATAAGTTAAAAATATATCAATATTAAAAGTTTAATGTCAATGCAAAAGTGAAACAGTCGGTTAGTAAAATTACATTGCTGATATTACATACATGGAATAGCAATCACCTCCACCAATTGTTTCCTGCAGCGGCACAATGTTGAGGAGAAATCTTGAACTATTTGTCCCAGCAAACGGGTTTAGTCAGAGGCGTAGCTAGGTTCTCCAGCACCCGGGGCAAAGATTCAGTTTGGCGCCCCCCCCCAACATCTCCTTCCCCCTCGCCGTGTTTGTTTTCTCTACCAATCAATGACGTGTCATTTCTTTTCCACAATTTTTTATGTAACTCGAGCATAAAAACATTTGTACATTTTACAAGCAATATAGTTCTATACACAACACCAGAACCAAGCTCAGTACATATATACAGCACCAGAACAAAGCTCAGTACATATATACAGCACCAGCACAAATACAGCTCAGTTTGGTGCAACCCCTGCCGTATAGGTTTGCACTAAATTGTTTCCAGCTCCCAGCATGGCCCGAACAATGGTAAGGATATACTGGGAGATGCTGTTTAAAAAAAAAAAAATCATATCATAATCATACCACCATCATCTCGCTGCAGATCATACAGTGACTGCATTACTGATTAGAGGCAGAATGAACATTTACGTTAAGTGACTCACCGGTGACGTCTCAGATTCTAGTTCTTTTTCTTCATCCGGTCCAGACCTCAAATGATGACTTCTCCCGGTCACAGCCCATTTCTGCAGTTTGCCACTCAGATGTCTTCAGCTTCTCACTTTTCAAACATTTCTGCACCTATAAACAAATATAAAGTTCTCATTATACCACACACTATGCCCCTAAATATAATAGCGCCATACATTGCACCTCTAATTATAATAGCACCATACACAGGATATACACTGCAAACACTACACCAATCACACTACAAAAATCAATCAAACACACCACTTCACTCACATTCCTGTATTTACATACTTTCTGCTTGCCGATGCAGACCATTACCAGTGTGCACCACCCATGACACATATACTGTTTGATCCCCAATCACTATATGACACACACCACTCACACACTGAACACAATCAGTACAGCACACTAAATACACACCACTCTCACACTAGATGCATACCTCACACGCAGCCACCATAATACATTAGACACACATATAGCTCACACAAAGTGCATATATCACTCATACACTGGATATACTATGTAAACACTACACTAATCACACTACAAATATCAATCAAACACACCACTTCACTCACATTCCTGTATTTACTTACTTTCTGATTGCAGGTGCAGAGCATTACCAGTGTGCACCACCCATCCCCCTATACTGTTTGATCCCCCATCACTTTAGCAGGCTGGTTGCAGCTTTGCTGAAGAGATAAACCTGCTGGTGCTGTGCAGTACTTGTGAGTCACATACCTGGCAGGGGTTCGAGTCTTCTTCTTCTCGGCAGCAAAACTGAAGCTGTTCTCTGTAGGCAGAGCAAAAAGCAAGCCTAGCGCTGATTGGCTAAAGCTCAGCCAATCAATGTTAGGCTTGATTTCTACATGTAGTCAGGCAGGATTATCTGGGAACCTGTGCAGAAAACAAGACTAGTATTGATTAGCCGAGGCACGGGCAATAATCTAATCACTAGACTCCTTTACTGCACCCGCCCATCATTGCAGAGGAGCATCTCTAAGCAAAGTGTAGTTGTGAACACCAGGGGGCAGCAGTGCCCGAGCCCAACACTATCCGACACTGATTGTGTGATAACCCGGCCCTCTGTTCACCGGCCAGTCCGGTCCTGCTGGCGCCCCCCTCTAAGTTGCGCCCGGGGCACATGCCCCGTCTGCCCCCCCCCCCTAGCTATTTTTTTAATGCTTTCAGTAAGAGAAACAAAATGTTAGTCTTGCAGATATGATACCTTTTAATGACTTAAAAAAAAATAGAAAATAAATACAAAAATAAATTATGATAAATTGCAAGCTTTCGAGACTACTTAGGTGTATGTACACACATGCTGGTAGTGTAAGAAGCAATTTTAACAAGCTGTCCATGAATTATCCCTTTTTCGGGAGTAGGTTTGATGTTAATTCAAAGAATATATATATACATATATACATATAGATATGTATATATATAAATGTGTATATATATATATATATATATATAGATAGATATATATCTATATATATATATCTATATATATATCTGTATATATATATATATATATACAAATATATCTATATAGATATATATATATATATAGATATATATAGATATATCTATATATATCTATATATACATATATATATATATACATATCTATATTTATATATATATATATATATATATATATATATATATATATATATATATATATATATATATATATATATAAAATGTACCACTTCCACTGCCACAATTACATGTGCCAGTTACACTGTGCCTGATTGTTCTGAAATGTGAAGAAGCAATGGATTTTTACAACAGCCGTCAAAAAATGATTACTTTTTTAGGAGCAGTTTCAGGCTTGTTATATTTACTCAAGATAGGGTACCCAGCAGCAGCAGTACAGCAACATCAGTACAATATGGAATATGGCGGACAAGCAGGCAGCAGCAGTGGTATCATTGAGCCAGGGATAAATAGCCAGACCCCACTGTCAGCAATAGTAGATCTATTTGATGGCAACAGGCAGAGGTGTGTGAAAATCCTCACGGATTTATGCCTGATTTATTTTTAGACATATCATGTTTTCCACACTTGTGACGATGCCACCTTCTGCACTAAATACCCTCTCTGACAGTACACTGGAAGGTGGACAAGACAATACACAGATGGCAAACTGGGTGTAATGGCAGGAATGAGGTGAAGGGAAAGTGAGCCCTAATCTACCCACCGCCCTGTCCCTGCCTACTTGCAACGACCCGCCCTAGGCGACGAGGTACAACTGGGCGGCGGTCCCTACGCTGGCTAAGTGCACAGGAAGACAAACAGGGAACACGCAAGGGAAGGGGCAGTAGCCACGGAACGCCACGAGGAAACGGGGCGGCGAACGAACAGTCAGGACCAGGACGAAGTGAGTACACCCGAGCGGGCACGGAGAAGAAGCAAGCCAGGGGCAAAGCAAGCAGGTCAAGCAGAACTGCAGCAAGGCAGAAGCACGGCAGAAGCAGGCTGGAGCAAGCAGCAGTGGGGCCAGGAATCCAAAAGAATTACAAGCACTGAGGGAGAGCACAGGGAAGGTAATAAAGGGCAGGGGGCGGAGCTAACTCCGACAGACCAGGCCGCGATAGGCTCTTCCACTCCTGAGCCTGCCACCCTGGTTGGTGGGAGATGGTGTCAGTCGAACAGGTCTGGCCTCAGGTGTGGATTGATTAATCCCAGGAGTATAGCTAGATGAAGTACCTGGCAGATCCCTAACACTGGGCCAATTCCTGCCACCGGTCCAATCTGCTGACCCAGAATTCCATGGGGTCAGGGCTCAGGATTTCTGCCAGAGAATAGCCACAGTCCAGATATGAATAAACCTGGTTGTTCAGGCAGTATCTGTTTTCTGATTTGTGTCAGGTTGGTGCAGCATCATGTTTATCAATCTGTATCGGCTGCTGCTGGTTCTGGTGCTTCTGTTACTTGTACTGGTTTTACTGGCAAAAGCAGTGGAGCAGCGGATCAGTGTAAAATGGTGAGGTTAGATATGCGTCCGGCAGGCGTCTGCTCGGCGAAAGCTACAGCAAGCTGGGTACAGAGCGTATCCTCGTAATATGCCAATTTTGCCTCCCTTTCAGAATCAGGATAAAATGCCTATATAAAATTTTTCTTTTAGGGCAAGGGTCTATAAGCATAGCTTTCCAATAGTCATCCCTTTGCTTTATGCTAAGAATAGACTTTTCAGCATGTAAGCAACCAAGCAAACAGCTTGCAATGCACGCTAGCATGCCCAAGGACCCTGTTGCTTTGCCCTCCACCCGCACTGATATGGTTGGTCATCATCTTCGCCATCATCATCTCTGCCACAATGATTGTCAGCTTCAATCCCTAGCTGTGAAAATTGTATGTCCCCCTTCACTATCATCTCCTCCTCATCCTCCTCAAGTTCTAGCTCCTCATCTACCGCCACTCACTCCTGCATGTGACATCATCTCTGTGGGTCCCCAACAGCTGAAGGGTGGAGAGCAAGATGTGAAAGCTGTGCCTCCATCCCTTGTTACATCCGTATGAGCATTTGCTTCAATATAAATATCATGGGGATGATATCGTTGATGCCGCTGGTGTCCCTACTCATAAATCTGTTGTCCTCTTCTAAGTGCCTGAGTAGGCGACACATGTCCCTAATGAGCTGCCACTGCCTGATCTCAAAATAACACATGCTCCCTGCTTTAGTGGTCTGGTGCACGATGTAATCATTAAACGCTGTACGCTGCTCGTACAGATGGTCCAGCCTATGCAAGTTGAATTTCCAGCAAGTTGGAACGTCGCATATGGAGCCATTCAAAGGCAGACCATTCTGTGGCTGCATATACTGGAGAACGTTCTTAGCCACATAAGAATGGCTAAAATTCACAGACACTATCCTGGACATGGTAAGCACCATCAGCAAGCCACAATAAGATTTAAAAAAACATTGCGCCACCAATTTTATGACTTGCGCCATGCAAGGAGCATGTGTTATATTGCCTAAATGTAGTCCATGAAGCTCTGAGCACGTCATGTTACTTTGCTGAAGGGATCAAATTCCTGATGCTTGAAAGAGTTCTTACAAAGAACTATTTTCTGTTTCGTGATTTATTCTATGTCCAAAAAAGAGGGACCGCCATGGGCTCAAATTTGGCCCCAACATATGCTAATTTGTTTATGGTGGCCCTCGATGAACAACAAATCTATATATCTCACCACTTCAGCCATGTGCTGAGGTGGCAGAGATACATAAAATACATTTCTGTTATTTGGACCGGGACGACATTAAACATTAAATTCACAATTAATTCATCCGATGTCACTTTGCAGTTTCTTGACACTCTAGTGTACAGGTTGGAGGACAGGTTGGTTACGGACCTTCTCAGTAAGGCTACGGATCGCAACAATCTATTGCGATTCGATAGTGAACACCCTCGACAGATTATGGAATCCTCCCCTTTATCCAGATGATGAGGGTAAAACGGGTTGTGTTTGAACCCCAGCATCTTATTAAGCCACTGGGCAAAATGAGAAATACGTTTGGCCAATGCCGTTATCCTCAATCTCTCCTGCAGAAACAGAGATTCAAAGTCGATACTATGGCTCAAGACAGTTTAATGACCCCTTCTAGGAGCCATCAAATAGGTTGTGATTTGTGTCCACTTATTCTAACATCAGTGGAAAAAGTCTAATATTATTGATAGAGAATAGCACATTCTCAGTCGCTTATCTTGCACTGTCCCTGAGTTTGGTTGTCCCCCAAGGGTGGCCTATAGACATCAGAGAAATCTGAGGGATCATCTTGTACATGCAGACGTGGTGGCTATGCATATGTCACGGCAGAGGACATTATCTCATGATACTTTTGGATGCTTCCCGTGTTTAAATTGTGGGAATCGTGGAAACCTAACTAAAGGTAACTCCTTTGCGCACCGTGTTGATGCAAGGTATTCCACATAAGAGATTTCCTTATGTGCTCCTCGTCCCATGTAATTTACATGTTACAGTGCCCATGCAGATTAATTTATGTGGGAGAAACCACTCAGAAGTGCCGTGTTAGAATAAACAAATACATTTCGAACCAAAAGAATCGATCTTCCAGTCTTAGCCGATTTTACTACCGCTGGACATTCAGTCAGTGACCTACAATTTTGACCATATACAGTAACATAGAAGGGGTGGCGATCAGATAGTCAAGCTCAAACGCAAAGAATTATAGTGGATTTTTAGGTTGAATTCATTATATCCTCATGGTTTGAATATTGACTTTAAAGTTGGTCCTGTCGTTGGCTGATGGTTTACACATGGATAGGTTTTGAGCCTCATTGTTGGTCATGCTTCTTTCGTGTCATTGTTTTTCTTGGTTTTATGTGAATCTGAGTAAACATTCTAATGACTATTCATTTTTGTTTTATTTATATATCGCTATGTTGTTTATCAAAATTTATTTCATCTTCTTTTCTTTCGTTTGCAGATGCAACTTTGTGTGTGGAGTACTTCTGTACTCATGGGTCTCATTCTCTCCATTTCGTGGTCGCAATGTCTAACGGTATATATTTTCGATATAAATTTGTTGTAATGTACACATTTGTTTTGATGTGTGTCAGGAATTATTTATATAAGGATAAGCTTTAATCAAACCCTGGTTTGTGGCTGATATTTTAGGTGAAAAGTTTTGAATATGTATTTTTCCGCTTCATTTGGACTTTCCCATTTTTAGGATCCTGCGAACGTCCTAAAATGGCGACCCATATTCTTACTGCCAGATGACGTAGCACCGTTGTTTCCTTTTACATTACGCCGTTCATTGTCACTCTTTTACTAGACTTTATAATTTTTAATGAGAGGCACCACTGAGCCTACACTGGGCCTATGTAGAATATTCAGAAGTTACACAGTCTATCTACTAAAAGTGCACTGTATTGTTACTTGTTGCTGCTGTTATTGTTGTCTAAGTTTAATGCAGAATAATATGTAAAATTTGGGTGGTACGATTATTAGCAATTAGATATATGCAAAACAATGAGTGACATGATGTCCGTGACGTCATTTCTGTGCATTTGTATCAGCAGACAGCGACACTCTATCAGCACCATGATTTAAATTAAAATCGATTTATGTCAGAACATTTTTACTGCTGTATAAATGATTGGCGCAGAACAATAGCACTATTTTTGGTGCCACTATTAGATATATAAAAAACAATCAGTGACGTAACATCCGTGACCTTTGTACCAGCAGGCAGTGGCCCGATATTAGCACCAGGATTTAAATTAAAATCTATTTAATGAAGAAAAAAAATTCCCTTGGACACACTCCACACTCCAAAAATATACAGATTGGGAATTTCGATTATGTGTATCCGGAGGAAACCCACGCAAACACAGAGAGAACATACAAACTCCAATGGTTTCTTTTCCACTTTTCATTATATTAAAACAATAGTTTCAAATCTTGAAAACACTGTTCCCTCTAAACTGTTCACTCTGGAAATTATAGAGTTAAAAATTCCTTTCCAGAGTGTACAGCTTAGAGGGAACACATCTCAGAAGACCCCTTTAAATTATTAAACTGCTGTTGTTTAATACATGGGTTCTAGAAGTCTTTTATGGATTGTATTTCACACAATAAATTAATGAACATGGCATTGTGGTGACATAGTGACAAACACCTGGCTACCAATGGAAATATATTTTTTGTTTGAAAGTTTCCATATGTAATTTCAACACAAAATCTATTGCCTCTGTTTTTCCGTTGAAGTGAAGCACCTTCTGACAGGATAGTTTGAAGTGAGGATATCATTTAGATTACTGAGAAGTTCCATAATGCAACTGTATAGGTACAGCAATTTACCATACATGTGACTACAGCCCAGGACACCACATATGTTAAGGAGCATATAAAGGCTTAGCTAAAACCTCATTCCAAGATCCATTCCTCTCATCTCAAAGAATATATAGTGCAAGGAAAGCTGATATTTTAAGATATAAATTGGTGCATAGTCTCACTGCATGTAAATATAAAAAACATGCTAGAAATAAAAAAAAATAATAGTCAGTATATGCCTATCATTCAATCACAATAGCAGATTGCAATGAAATTTGTTTGATATACTGTATATTGATAGGTATTGAAGAAAAAGAACTCCTTCATGGGTCGCTCGTGCTGGTGTTAATTCTCCATGATACTTCCAAGAATATCTTCAAACGGTTCAAGTAAAATGATAGGATTTATTACAAAATAAAAAACATGCAACGCTTTTCAATCTTGCACCGAGGTCTTCGTCAGGCTACTAAAAAATTCAAACAAGAACTATACATAAATACCCTGGCATTGTTAATGACGCCCGGGTTAGATGGTAAGGGTAAGAGTTCAAACAGTGTTTAAAACATGTATATTCTCTTTTCTACACATTTATATTAAAATAGTACATATATTCAATGGTATTTTATAATAACATGCTTGCAAAAATGGAATTTGTATAGGTGGTGGAATCTGTTCCATGCTGGATTTTACATTGTATCGCTGTTTGTTACATATAACTTTCTTTTGTTTACTACAGTGAAGTGTTGATTGCTTGGCAACGCATAGCCAGCCGCTGATTGGCTAAACTCTCCCTGGCCCCATCTGTTGCCTGGATGCTAAATGATTTCTTTCACTACGATGGCTGGGAAGGCTCAGAACCTGCTTCCCATTCCCGTTCGAGTACTGCCGGCCTCGGAATGAAATATTTATTTTATTTTACGGTTGTATGATGTGATGTGTTTGGATTTATTTGTTCTATTGGAGAAATCTTTATGTTGGAAAAATTTGATTTGTGGTATTGCAATAAATGTCTAGATAGGCTATGTATTTTACAAAAAAATTGTGTTAAAACTATGGCTATTCAGCCTACAGCATAATGGCTGAGTTGTTCTTACTATATATTGAATACCGCATTCACATTCTATCATATACACCACATAGTTTGAACTGCAATTCATAATGGATTTTATCGTGAAGCTTTCCTTTTTCACATTGGATGTTACTTATTTTTTACCTGCATCTATATTCATGAAGTATAGGCAGTTCCTTTCACCACATTTGTACATGCCTACTAATGTAGGAAAAAAAATAGGGATTGTGGTAGGTGGTTTTTCATTCAATCTACTGGGTGCAATCATATTTTATTTTCCTTGTCTAAATGTTATACTAGGTTTTTTTTAGATCATTTTATTTAGGATAGGATCATTTAGAAGTATTCCACAATGTTTGTTCAATGAATTTCTAACCACATTGTTTCCAATGTTATATGATGTGATAAAATTACTTGAGAACAGTTTTCCTTTTTCTGATACAGAGTCTGGTTTCTCTTTTGCTTTCTCCCTCAGGTATTCTTCCTGTGTTGTGATTACATTTCCTTTATATGCATTCTTTATTAGATCATTGTGATCATTTATTTTTTTTAAATCTTTCATTCAGAATTTTTGATTGGTTGATCTATGATATAGTAGATGAGTAGTTCTTTCTTATTAGTCTGTATTCACTGTGTGGGTTATTTGCAGTCCACTTCTAATAATGTGCGCTTCTAATATCTAGGAAGCTGTTTGTGTCTACCTCCTTGAAGTGAGTTTGGTTGGTTAATTTGTGGTTTTTATGACTTATTTCTAGCTCAGAAAGAATATACTTGATTTGGATAGGGTGGGTGTAAACCTGCAACCCCAATTGTTGTTGTTGAGGGTAGCTACAAACGTTGCCACCCTCTCTATAGGTCCAGACCACACCAGGAACAAGTTGTCGATGTATCGACGGTAGTAGACAAAGTTTTCTCTGTAGGGGTTATCATATTCTATATGTAGGGACTCAAAGTGCCCCATAAATAGATTGGCACAGCTGGGTGTTACTCGAGTCCCCATAGCTTTGCCCTTCATTATTGGAAGAAGTATTCGGCACACAGACGTCAAAATCAAGTTTCTTGAAATTTTTATTACGATAGATGCCAAGGGTTTGGTGCGTGCAACGTAACGTTTCGGTCGAAAGACCTTCGTCGGGCACTGATTACCCTGGTTGCTGGAGTTTCCAGAAGGATGGCGCTGCTTGTAATGGCGGATTTCCGCAGATCCGCCATTACAAGCAGCGCCATCCTTCTGGAAACTCCAGCAACCAGGGTAATCAGTGCCCGACGAAGGTCTTTCGACCGAAACGTTACGTTGCACGCACCAAACCCTTGGCATCTATCGTAATAAAAATTTCAAGAAACTTGATTTTGACGTCTGTGTGCCGAATACTTCTTCCAATATACGATTGGGTTGGGACCCTATTCGAGCACCTACCGTGATCTTGTGCATTCCGAACCTACCTCTACCATTTGCCCTTCATTAGTTCGTATATTTGTTTCTCAAATTTAGAAACGTTACGTGTCAGGATAAAATTCAGACCTTCTAATAGTAAGTTACTTTGGTCTCTGTGAAAAGCTCTATCTCACTCCAGAAAGTATGTGGCTTTAAGTCCCAGTCTATGTTCTATATTCAAATATAGGGAGGTGACATCTAGGGACACTAAAATGTAGTTTTCCTTTCAGCTCTGTTTCTTTAGGTCTCTAATGAGACTTGTTGAATCCTTTAAATATGTGGTGAGTTGGGTAACTAGATTCTGCAAGTCTCGATCTATATGTCTCTGGATTGGACACTATTAGAAAGTTTTTCTCTTTTTTGTTGACAACACCTTTCTCACAGGCTTTTTTTATGTGCGGTAAACTCACTCTCATACAGAGTGGTTGGGTCTATTGCCAGAATTTTATAGTAATGTGGATCGGATAAAATTCTGTGTATTTCATTATTGTAAGTGTCCTGATCCTGGACTATTATTCCCCTCCTTTGTCCGCTGCCCTGATGACTATGTTTGTATTTTTTTGTAATTCCATCAGAGCTTTTTTCTCTTGTTTATCTAGGTTGCCAAGTGATGATACCTCTTTATTGACGGTTTTAAAGTCGTTTGAAAATAACGTGTAAAAAGTTTCTAAATCGTTGCCACGGTGATGTCAAGGGTAGAATTTAGATTTACCTTAACCCGTTAGTGACCGGACCATAGTGTTTTTACGTCGGTCACTAACGGGCCTTATTCCGATGCCATATAATTTTTACGTCGCGGCATCGGAATAAGTAAACAGAGCAGGGAGCTGTCAAATCTCCCTGCTCTCAGCTGCCAGAGGTAGCTGAGGGCTGGGGGCGTCCCTGCTATGCCGGGTGAGATCGATATTAGTATCGATCTCACCCGTTTAACCCCTCAGATGCGGTGCTCAATAGCAAGCACCGCATCGGAGCGGTTTTGGAGAGAGGGAGGGAGCTACCTCTCATCCCACCGACACCCGGCGATAAGATCGCCGAGTGTCAGTGTCTCCAATGGCAGCCGGGGGCCTAATAAAGGCCCCCAGGTCTGCCTGGAGCGAATGCCTGCTAGGTCATGCCTCTGGCATGACCTAGCAGATGCCTGTCCGTTTTAAACGGACAGGCAGTAATTCACTGCAATACAGAAGTATTGCAGTGTATTATAATAGCGATCGCAGAATCGCATATTAAAGTCCCCTAGTGGGACTAGTAAAAAAGTAAAAAAAAAAGTTTAATAAAGTTAATTAAAAAGAAATGTGAAAAAAAAAATGAAAAACCCACTTTTTCCCATTACAAACTGCTTTACTATTAAAAAACCAAGATAAAGTAAAAAAGTTACACATATTTGGTATCGCCACATCCGTAACGACCACGACTATAAAGCGATTACATTACTTAACCCGCACGGTGAACGCCGTAAAAAATTTAAGAAAAAACTACGGAAAAATTGCTGTTTTCTGTGAATCCCGACTTTAAAAAAATGTGATTAAAAAGTGATCAAAAAGTCGCATCTACTCCAAAATGGTACCAATAAAAACTACAAGTCTTCCCGCAAAAAAAAAGCCCTCATACAACTGCATCGGTGAAAAAATACAAACGTTACGGCTCTTCAAATATGGAGACACAAAAACAAATAATTTTGAAAAAAAAGCGTTTTTACTGTGTAAAAGTAGTAAAACATACAAAAACTATACAAATTTGGTATCGTTGCAATCGTAACAACCCGCTGAATAAAGTTATTGTGTTATTTATACCACAGGGTAAACAGCGTAGATTTGGGACTCAAAAAAGAGTGGCGAAATTTCAGATTTTTTTCTATTCCCTCCCCAAAAAAAGTTAATAAAAGTTAATCAATAAATAATATGTACCTCAAAATGGTGCTATTAAAAAATACAACTGGTCCCGCAAAAAAACAAGACCTTATACAGCTATGTCGACGCAAAAATAAAAAAGTTATAGCTCTTGGAATGCGACGATTGAAAAACGTAAAAAATTGCTTGGCCATTAAGGTCTAAAATAGGCTGGTGATTAAGGGGTTAAGGCTGGGTTCACACAACCTATTTTCAGGCGTAAACGAAGCGTATTATGCCTCGATTTACGGCTGAAAATATGGCTCCAATACGTCGGCAAACATCTGCCCATTCATTTGAATGGGTTTGCCGACGTACTCTGCCGACGACCTGTAATTTACGCGTCGTCGTTTGACAGCTGTCAAACGACGACGCGTAAAACGCGTAAAATGACTGCCTCGTCAAAGAAGTGCAGGACACTTCTTTGGACGTTTTTGGAGCCGTTTTCTCATAGACTCCAATGAAAACGGACGTAAAAAACGCAGCGAAAACGCCGCGAATAACGCCCGTGAAAAACGCGATTTGCTCAAAAAACGTCTGAAAATCAGGGGCTGTTTTGCCTTGAAAACAGCTCCGTATTTTCAGACGTTTTTGGTCACTACATGTGCACATATCCTTACTGTTAAATGTGTGTCTGTTGTTCCATCTTTTTTCTCTATTTTGGGTCTGTTTTTTTCAATCGAAAAATTACATTAAAGTGTCATCTTTCTAATAAAGTTGTTTAGATCTAGAAAAAGCTGAAATTCATCAGCTTTTTATGTTGGGCAGAATGATAAGCCCTTTGGGAGGAGTTTTATTTCTGCTTCTTTTAGGGTATAGGAGGATAGAAGGAAGAGGTGTATATCTTTGTTCTCCTGCTTTTCTGTCATTAGTTGTTTGCTTGTGTCCCCTCTTAGTCTTCCCTGTTTTCTTTTTGTATGTTCTGTATTTACCTCCTCTACATCCACAGGTCTTTCTTTTCTTTTTAAAGATGTGGGTCGATCCTTCCTGTTAAGTAGTAATTGGAAGTATTTGGTGATCATATGATATTGATTCACAGATGTTTTGCGGGGTTTGTTGTGTTGTTGACTGATGTTAGGTAGAGGGAGATTCTAAAAAAGAGATGTTAGATAGAGTGCTATGGGGCGATGGATCTGGGGACTCTATTGTAGGGGTGGAAGCGGCCTGGTGATCTAATGCATTCAAGTAAAGAACTAGAGTTGAGATCGGCATGGATTCTTTAGCAAATGTTTGTAGAGTGTTCCAACCCAGCCGATTGTAGTGTTTATTCCTTCTGTCGAGTCGTGAGTGGTGAAGAAGGTGTTGTCAAAGGAGCTGTAGGTGTTCAGGGCCTCTGTGTATGATATATTGAATTCCCCCTGAGGGAGGAGAGCTGGTAGATTGGGGTTGAGTGGGATCCATATATCCCCCGTCTGTTTGATAGTGTTTATTTGTCCTTGTGTGACTGTATTGGCTAGTTCCTTTGTTTGGGTTTTTATTTTAATCAAGATTTTACCTTTCTCACGATCTTTATTAGGATCTTGATGTTGTATGTTGTCATCCCTATATTGCTTAGTCAAATTCTTCCTATATATATATTCCTACTGTATTTTTTAATTTGTGGTTGTCTTTCTGTATAGTGTGATGGGTCTCAATATGTTTTGTTATGGTTTGGGTTGTTTTTGTCTTTATGTTCTTTATATTTTTCAAGCCGTATCCATGAGTCCTTAATCTATTGTATATATTCTTCTGCTAGTTGGGATCTTTTCTTAATTAACAGTTCTATCATCCCTGTTGAGCTATATTATTGTAACTCGACAATAAACCTGAGACTGTGAATGGCCAGATTTGATCATATACAGTAAAGTATACGAAAAAGGATATATGTACTCTACAACCATTTTTCATTGTGTCAATGCACCTAAATAAAAAAGGAAGCAACTTTTTAATTGTCTTGATTAAAAATCTAGCGTTTTGTGTCTACAGCTCCTATGCAGATCTATGTGTCTCCATGGTTACGGACTACAAACAAAATCAGCCCCTTGTCTGCTGATCCTGCAGTAATACTGACTTCCATCTGACTCCTACTTCTGGCTAATCTACCAAATGAAAGTAAGCAAACATAGGGGGCGGATGGATGGAAGTATGACTGCTGGATCCGACTAACACAGGATTTGTTTGTAGACTGTCACCATGGAGACACAGGTCTCCAATCAAGACAATTAGCAACATTGCTTCAGAATATTTTTTTTTCATAAAATTGGTTACAAAGGAAATAGCATTTAGAGAATAATTCCTAATTTAAACATTTATGGAATATCATGTTGACATGCCATATATTTTTAAGTTGGAAATATCCAATATAAGATGAAATTTGTAGAAAGATAAGGCAATGCTTTGTTAGTAGGGTAAACTAATGTTAGTAGGGTAAACTAAATTAGTAAATATCTCCAGGTAAAATGGTTTAGTGAAATATTAGTCTATGTGGATGGCAGGTGTCCATTGCGGAGATGTCTTTTGAGATTAGTCTTCATTGTATGTATGTAGCCCTTGTATGTATTCATTGGGATTATATATATATATATATATATATATATATATATATATAAATATGTGTGTTGTTTTTCTTGACATCTAATTGTACGTAATGTACTCTGTTGAAGCAATCTCTTAACCTGGCCAAGTAGTGTTTTAATTGTCTTTGTATTTCTTGTTCTAGGTATTAGCCTATGGGAAATGGTTTGTCATTTCTTTTCATATAAATAAATTTTCTACATACATATTTCCTATACCCTTACGAGTGCTTGATATGTCTTGGATAGTTTTTTGTTTTTGCATAGTTTTTTCAGCTAGGATGGCACCATGTGGCATTCCTTGGCTACATTAGGTTTGGGTTTATTGGATATAAATTAACTCTTTTTTCTTTACTATGTGGATAAGCCCTAGATTTATTTGAATGTTGTAATATTGACTTTTTAATTTATTTTTGTGATCTGTATGCTGATTGTAAATCCTTGGTATTCATTGATATTGAATCTTTCCACTTTATTCTACTCAACTTTAGACACTAATTTGCTTTCTGATGCTCGGGTGGAATACAAATAGGAGAGTTTAGCCTTACAAAAAATGGAATGAAGAAAAATACTACACATCAGCATTTTACTTAGATGTTTTATCAAATTGTCAGTAGCAAGAAGACTGTGACAAACAGTAATTCATCTTCCTAGAGAATTTATCCTGATTTTGTCTTGTTTTGTATAAGAAAATAATTCTACAGTATAGAAAATAATAAAGATTTACAGAATCAAGACAGATATTGAGTTATTTCTGCCATTTACACTTATATACTGCAGCTTTAAACTAACCTATTCATTTTCATTTATTCTTGTATGCCTTTTTCATTCTGACCAAGTTACTGCAGGATGAAGTAATTCTCCCAAGAGTCTCACATTTAATAACATGTGGTAAGACTGATAGCTATAAATATACACTAATTGTTACAGTCACAGACAAAAAGCTAACTCACTTGTTAAAATAATACAATTATAAAGGCATATATTAGTATTAAAAGGAAAATATCCAATTTTTTTTAAACTAATTAAAAATAAATTTTGCAGCATACCATTATTTTACTAATCTGTTGCCTGAGATGTGAACAGCAGTTGCAGGAATTTGCTTTATAGATCTATGATAAGACAGAACCAGATTCAGGATTTGATACCAGGAGTAGTACCACAGGAATCAAGTACAAAATTCAAGAGTCAAATATTCCTTAATCTGCAGGTGTGGAGTGAACGGTGGAGAACCCTTCAAATAGGCTGCCAGGACTGACACTCAGGAGCCCCTGCTGTCCCAAAGTTGCTGGATGTGCAGAGGAATAGGGCTGTGCCCCGATACAGCAGGCCTGCAACTGAAGATAGGAACAAAAGAGTATTTGTTAGTTTGCCTAGAAACCATATGTGGCCATCAACTAGGCCGTCAACAGGACACCCGCTACTAGAACCAGGCCAGGTAATATCAGCTCTTATCAATGGTGTGTTCCTGTCCTATCTGTCTTTCATTGTAATTCTGCATTCTTCTCGTAATGAATAGTTTATTTCACTCAGTGGCGCATGGATAGCTGAAGATGCGACGCTACCACTGTAGCAGCCATAATGGCTGCAAGCGGCGCCACCGACCATATGGGCCCCGTAGCAGCCACTTGGGAGAAATTGGTTTACAAATGTTGGGGTGCGTTTTCTCTTTTATCCCTTGTTTCTAATATATAGGCTTCTCAAAGCCACTTCAGTACTGAACTTGTCCCTAAAAAAAATAGGTTTTGGAAATATTCTTGAAAATGTGAGCAATTGCTGTCACACTTGTAAGCCTTGTAACGTCCTAGAAAAATAAATGGATGTTCACAAAATTATGCCAACATAAAGTAGACATATTGGAAATGTGAATTAATAACTATTCTGTATGGTATAACTATCTGTCTTACAAGCAGATGCATTTACAGTTTAAAAAAATGACAATTTTTAAAATTTTGTCTAATTGTTGGTTTTTTCACAAACACTGAATGTATAGACCATATTTTAGCACTGACATAAAGTATAATGTGTCACAAGACAACAGTCTCAGAATCGCTTGGAAAAATAAAATTATTCCAAAGTTATTAACAAATAAAGTGACACGTCAGATTTAAAAAATGGAGTCTAAACCTTTAGGCCCAAATTAGGCTGCATCATTAAGGGGTTAAGGTTAATACCAGTGGCAGGAAAAGAGAGTTGGAACCAGCGCTGAAGTGGTAAGTCTGCTAAAAACGGGAAACTTCTTCCAAGTTTTAATGTTAGCTTTGGTAAAAACAAATGGACAAAGAAATGATGGTGACGGGTGGGTAATGTCCAAAGTACAGAGGGTGATGAGAAAATAGGCGTTGGCCTACCCGTTTCAGACCCCTGCTGGGTCTTTAGTCATGGCTTGCTACAAGCCATGACTAAGGACCCAGCAGGGGTCTTAAACGCGTAGGCCAACGCCTATTTTCTCATCACCCTCTGTACTTTGGACATTACCCACCCATCACCATCATTTCTTTGTCCATTTGTTTTTACCAAAGCTAACATTAAAACTTGGAAGAAGTTTCCCGTTTTTAGCAGACTTACCACTTCAGCGCTGGTTCCAACTCTCTTTTCCTGCCATTCCCGTTGCGTGTGCCGACACGAGGATCCGTGCGCTGACTACCATACCTGTGACAAGGTGAGCTGGAGGAAAGTTCCCCCCCTGTTTTTTCCGTTAATACCAGTGACTGATACAAAGAGGTGTTAAATACGAATCCAAAACCTGCGGATGTTAGGGCATTCCCACCAATAATGATACATTGAACCCCTGTCTCTACATTTTCTAAAGCACATTTGAGAGACTGAGGCCAGTCTAGTGGGGGACCAGATGCCATCTTAGCAAGACCTTCCAGCCAGCCTTCACTAAAGACATTAAAAAAAAAAGCTAAAAAACAAACTTTTGAAGAATTTGTCTTACTAAGGAAACCCCTGTCCATATGATCTCTGGTGGACCTGGCTGGTCCTAGTAATACATGCTCATTGATTCATCTGAATGGCTGACTCTTAATACTACATTTTCTCAGAAGCAGCTCTCTGTAGGGTAATGTATGGCCCACTAATGACCTGCTTGCACAGCTGAAGTCGGCTCAATGATCAGCCTATCGCTGTGGCTCCAGCTTCAGAAACCCACCCGGGCTTAGCTGTTTTATTGCCATTGGTTTCTGAAGCTGGACACACAGCAATTAGCTAATTGGCTGGCCTTTGTTGTTAAAAGGGTTGTCTCCATGAGACAACCTCCTTAAAGAAATTCATCTTTATACACATCCTGTGAGACATTTTTGCTTGTACTTATGTAATGACGGGGGTGGGGAGACAGACAAGTGAGCCCTAATCTACCCGCCACTCAGTCCCTGCCTACTTGCAATGACCCGCCCTAGGCGACGGGGTACAACTGGGCGACGGTCCCTACGCTCAATAAGTGCACGACAGACAAACAGACAAGGGTACACAGAGCTAGGGGGAGAAAGGGGCAGTTGCCCACGGCAACACCGTGAGCAACAAGAGAAGTGAGCAAGCCGAGTTAAACCAGGAGAGTACGAGGTGCCAAACGCAGAGCAGAAGAGTAGTAAACAAGCCGAGTCAAACCAGGAGTGTACGAGGTACCAAACGCAGAGCAGGAGAGTAGTCAGCAAGCCGGGGTCAATATGAAGCAAGGACAATAGTACAAGAAGCTGCAGCAGGGCCAGGAAACCAAACGAGAAGAATCACAAGCAAAGGAGGAACAGGAAAGGCAGGTATAAATAGACAGAGGGCGGGAGCTAGCTCTGTCTGGCCAGGCTGTGATAGGTTCTCCCACTCCTAAGCCTGCCTCCCTGAGTGGTGGAAGATGGAGTCAGTCTCACAGACATAGAAGCAGGTGCAGACTGATTATCTATGGGCGTTAACCCCGAAGCTGTGCCTGGCAGATCCTTTACCACTTCTTATAGAATCCAGCCAACTCTGTGAAATTATTGTGGCAGATTTACTAATACTGTTTTGAATTCAGACAGCTAAGAACTATACTAGATGTGACAAATTATTTATAGTGGCTTATGCTGGATGATAAATTTGGTGCACCTTTAGACACATCTGTCTAACTTTATACCACCTCTTTGTTGGCTTATTTTAGTCCAATTGATTAGTCCAACTCATTTTGACGCAATTTGGCTCATCTTAAGCCATGCCCCCTTTTAGACTAGGTCACACCCTTTTGTCAGACGAGTCGCAAACATGTTTTTTTTTGGGCGAATTTCATTCTTAAAATTGTCTAAAATGATTTGTGCCCAAAAGAAGGTGCAACCTAGGCAAGAATTCTGGCGCAACCCAAATAATAAATTTGCCCCATTATTTAAACTAAGATAGATACAGAACTGTAAAGCTAAAAAAAAATATTTAAATAAAACATTCAAACGCAAGACATATAAAACTGCTTATTAATAAGATCCGTGTATCTGTCTCCATTCGTCTATTTATACCTTTTTATGAAAACAAATTCTGCTGCTCGGTCATAGTCACAATGTTTTCTAAATTATATCTCTTTGTAGAAAATCTGGAAACAAAATAAGCTAATTAAAAAGTGGTGAAAATATTATCGAAATTGAATAAAAGAGAATCTGGATGGATGAGTGCTGTCACTTTTCATGGTCTCACAAATGTCTTGTATGATGCAGATAATACCAAGATATTCACATTTGCTGATAACAAGCTTGAAAGCATGGCAAACATTAAAGAACAATGTAGGCAGCTCAAGCAGGTCACAGATCATATGAGCACACCGCAAACAGATTACTCTCTCGGGTCACCGCACATAAAAGTAGCATAAATAAGTATCATAGTATAGAATAAAAACAAATGATATCTGGTAAATAGACATATGCTTCGGACAGGCATGGCTTGCCTTTGAAAAGCACGGTAACAAGCCAGGAAAAAGATCTGTTAAAACCTCTAAAGTTTTTGTTCCCTCGCAAACATCTGACAATGTCTGCTTTTGATAGATATTATAGCTAAAAGGCAGAGATTAAACAAAACAGGGACTAAAACTGAACGTTTACATAATTGCACAATTCACATGTCTTACTCAGTTGCCTGTCAGCTTATTTCATGTTATGTAAAATAAGACACTTGCTGAACATTTCTTAGAACTGTAAGTACAATACAGACAGTACTTGTCTGGTTTATAAAAACGGTGTAAAATTAAGCTGTCACCCATTAAATTAGATGCATGGCATTAACACCCATCTGACTTATGTGGCACAAAAAATATTTGCTTCAATTTCAAAAAAATATTTTCCTTTTGTTTAATCATTTTTATTCATTTTTTAACATATATAAATACATATAAAAATCGATTATACAAATATGTCACAAAATAGGAGATGATAGCATTTACATGACATCAACTTCTCTATCCTCCCTCCTTTCTATATGTAATTAATTATTAATACCCCATCCCTTGCCCTCCCTCTGGGTCTCCTTCAAAATGACATAAATACTGTTACTTATGGTCTAAAAATTTTATTAATTTCTACTATAGAGAACATCTCCTTTAGGAATTCTTTCCATCTCCTAAAAAATCTCTATACATTTTTTTTTATCGGAAATAAATTCAACCAACATAAGTTTTCTAAGAGTGTTTCTTAGATTGGAGCATGTTGGGGGGAGGGGGGGATTTAATATCCATTAATTCATGATTGCTTTTTATGCAGCCAATAAAATGAAATGTAGATTCACGTTGTTAAAATATAGAGTTTCTATATTACCATTTTGTGTACGATCAGTGTGAAGAATACATAACCATGGATTCCCGATTGGATTTAACCCTACTGTCTTATCGACCAATTTACATGTATCTTGCCCAAAAAATCTTATAACTGGACATTCCCATATACAGTGATAGTAATCAACTTTATATAAATCACATTTGGACAATGTAATAAGAAATCCTTTGCAAATTTCTGCAGAGGTATATTAACCCCTTCCTGCTTCAGCCATTTTTTGGATTTTCACTTTAGTTTTTTCCTCCCCACCTTCCAAAAGCCGTAACTTCTTTATTTTTCCATCAATATTGCCATATGAGAGCTTGTTTTTTGCGGGACGAGTTGTAGATATTCACACCACCATTTATTGTAGCAGGAAACTGGGAAAAAAATATATGTGGGGTGAAATAGGAAAAAAACAGTGAACCCTCAATGTTTGGGTGGTTTTGTTTTTACGGCGTTCACTGTGCGGTAAAAATGGCATGTTAACTTTATTCTGTGGGTCAATACGATTACAGCAACACCAAATTTATATAGTTTTTTTATGTTTTACTACTTTAGCAAGGGAAAAACTGATTGTTAAAAATAAAATTTGTGTTTTGTCGCTATGTTCTGAGAGCCATAACTCTTTTATTTTTTCGTTGATTTAGCGGTATGAAGGCTTATTTTTGTGAGGCGAGCTGTAGTTTATATTGTTACGATTTTGGGGTACATGAGACTTTTTGATCACTAATTATTTAATTTTAGTGGGAGATGAAATGACCACAAAACAGCAGTTCGGACATTTTTAATTTTAAATTTTTTTACGGCGTTCACCGTGCGGACTAAATAATGATATATTGTAATAGTTCAGACTTTCACGGATGTGTTGATACCAGTTATGTAAGTTTTTTATTTTTTTATATTGTGCTTGAGGGAAAATGGTAAAAGGGGGAGTTCTTCAACTTTACATTTATTTTTTTATTTATTAAAAAAAAACTTTATTTTACTATTTTTTACTTGTCCCCCTAGGGGACTTGAACCAGCAATCGTTGCACAATATACTGCAATACTAATGTATTGCAGTATATCGTGATTCTGACAGTTGCCTATGAATCCCTTCATAGGAGTACAAGGATTGCGAAGCAGCGAGCTTTCATCATCCCCCAGGCTGCCATACCAACCAACGGCACCCCCAAATCTCGCAGCGGGGGGCCGTTGGAATGTTACAGGGGGTTGCATTTAAATGGTAGCCATTTAAATGCCGTGGTCGCTATTGACCGCGGCATTTAACGGGTTAAACAAGCGGGATCCCGCTCGTTTGACGGGAGTGTCGGCTGTAACACACAGCTGACACGCTCGTCCTATGGAGCGGGCTCAGCCATACTCTACCACCTGACGTGCGCCGTATATATACGGCAAATGTCGGGAAGGGGTTAAAGGCATATGGAATCTGATTCTCTCCAATTTTCAGATACAATTACTGTCCTAATTTTTTTTAGATCCTTTGATTATACTTCCAGAATATCATCCGGAGGCATTACTCCCATACTCCTGGTCCAGTTTCTTGAAATTGAGTCTTCTATGTTAGAATTGGACATTACTTCATTCAATTTTGCATAAATATTAAAGATTTTATTTCTGTTCCCCCCTGTTGTCATCATATCTTTAAATTCCGTCCCTCTCTTTATTCTATCTTATGATTGTGCTAGTTCAATTAAAGTGTTGCAGACCCTTATATATTGAAAAGAATGAGATTTAGTTCATTTAAATTTAGTCTGCATCTCTTCAAAAGACAAGAATTTACCTGCGTTATTCATGATATCTTTTGGGAACTTTATGTCTCTATTTGACCACATAGTTTGCATGGATTTGTCCATAATAAAATTGACATCTGGATGGGGTCCTATGTTAGTTTCTAGATAAAAAATATAGGCAAGTCATGCATCTTTTTAATAATTTCCAAGTTGCAATTGTGTCCCTGAAAAGTACGATATTCTCCGAACTGTTTGAATCCTTACATTTCCCCCCCCCCCTTTTTAATACTATCCCATCTAAAGGTGTTGGGTAAGTCATGGTTCGTTCAATATTTAAATGGGCGAAATATGGTTTTCTGTATTCTCCACTCCCTGATGTATCTGCCAGGTTATAACATCTTATTTTATATATATATGTATATATATATATATATATATATATATATATATATATAAATATATATATATATATATATATATACATATACATGTATATATATATATATATATATATATATATCTTGTAAAAATTTTAATCTGATTCTGGGTTTTCTATTCCTCCATATTAATCTCCATGTCAAGCGCTTGAGTGTGTTTATGTCTCGATGCTTAATTAAGGCTAAATTCACATCTCGTTTGCACGTTTTGACATGAGAAAACAGTGTCAAAACATGTACCACAGTGTGCACATTGATTTCTATGGTTAGGACGGATGCCGTAATGGTGTAGTTTGTGCTTATGTTTTGTGTGCTTACGTTGTATCCTTTTTTTCCCATGTCCTGAAAATCGTAGTCTACTATGCTTTTCAATACTTTTCAAAAATATACACTACCGTTAAAAAGTTTAGGGTCACTTAGAAATGTCCTTATTTTTGCAAGAAAAGCACAGTTTTTTTCAATGAAGATAATATTAAATTAATCAGAAATACACTCTATACACTGTTAATGTGCTAAATGACTATTCTAGCTGCAAACGTCTGGTTTTTAATGCAATATCTACATAGGTGTATAGAGGCCCATTTCCAGCAACCATCACACCAGTGTTCTAATGGTACATTGTGTTTGCTAACTGTGTTAGTAGGCTAATGGATGAGTAGAAAACACTTGAAAACCCTTGTGCAATTATGTTAGCACCACTGTAAACAGTTTTGCTGTTTAGAGGAGCTATAAAACTGACCTTCCTTTGAGCTAGTTGAGAATCTGGAGCATTACATTTGTGGGTTCGATTAAACTCTCAATTTGGCTAGAAAAAGAGAGCTTTCATGTGAAACTCGACAGTCTATTCTTGTTCTTAGAAATGAAGGCTATTCCATGCGAGAAATTGCCAAGAAACTGAAGATTTCCTACAACGGTGTGTACTACTCCCTTCAGAGGACAGCACAAACAGGCTCTAACCATTCTTTGACGAAAGCAAAGTTTGAAGGAGAAAATTATTATTTGAAATAAAAATCATTATTTCTAACCTTGTCAGTGTCTTGACTATATTTTCTAGTCATTTTGCAACTCATTTGATAAATATAAGTTTGAGTTTTCATGGAAAACACAAAATTGTCTGGGTGACCCCAAACTTTTCAACGGTAGTGTACGTTTTTATTTGTATTGAAGTCAATGGCGACGTATGGACGACATATGCAATATTATACCCTACGTTTGCATATGTAAAACATATAAGTTTTTGTAACTTTATATGGGAAATCTTGACTTTACAAAGTTTGATTTAGCACAAAGGTATAAAATGTATACTACATAAAAACGTAAGCATATGTTACAAATGCATACATTTTGGTAACGTTTTCTTAATTTTACGTGGATCTCTATTGATCTTTAGCCCTAAATATTGTATTTCATTTGAGCTATTTGCATATTTAAATCTTTATTCCAGTCTAGATTAGCATTTTTATTAAGCATCAATACCTCTATTTTAGTTTTATTTATCTTATACCCTGAGATTTTACTAAATAGATGCAGTGTTCTTATAATTTCCTCGATATTCTCGTCTATATCTTGTATATACATCAAGAGGTCATCAGCAAATAATGACAATTTAACTTCCTGGGAGCCTATTTTGATCCCCTTGATGTTTTCATAACTTTTGAGGTTAAATACTAATGGTTCTATGGCCAGATCAAATGGGAGGGGGGACAGAGGACATCCCTTGTTTAGTGCCTCTGCTCAATTTGAAAAATTTTAGATTACTGCTTATACCCAGACCTGCCATTGAGTCCCAGTACATCCCCTGTAGAAAATGTGAGAAATTTCCAGATAATCCCACTCTTTACAGTACAAGGAATAGCAAGGCCTAGGACACATGATCAAAAGCCTTTTCTGCATCAAAAGATATTATTGCTGCTTTCTTATACTCCTGGGACTGGTCCAGTCCAAGACTGCCAAGGCTTTACGTATATTTCTCACACCTGATCTGCCCCTGGCAAAGCCCGCCTGATCTTCCCATACCAGGCCCGGCAAAAATTGTGACAATCTATTGGCCAAGATTTTTGAAAGAATCTTGATATCGTGATTAATAAGGGAGATAGGGTGATATGAATCTACTTTGGTTGAGTCTTTATCCTTTTTTGGAAATATTACCAAATTTGCCATCTTAGCTGTTGGAAAGAAATCTCCTTTTATATAGATATTATTAAAAGACTTTCCAGATCATCAACCACAAAATGTTTGGGAATTTTGACAAATTCAGCAGTATAGCCATCTGGTTCTGGGGCTTTACCAGAGGCCAGTTTATTAACAACATCAATAATTTCGCTTTTAGAGATCGGGGCCTGGATGACCTCCATTTGCGCCGTTTGTAGCGTAAGGAATCCACAGACTATCAAAGAATCTGTCAGCCATGTTCAGATTTATTTTTCCTCCCTTGTATATATTTGCACAGTGTTCTGCGAAGGCCTTGGAGATGTCATCAGGGTCCCGCATCTCCCAATTCTGATGTTATTAAAGAGATGTGTTTATTTTAAAGTTTAATTTTCACCAGATTACCCAGCAATTTACCGGATTTATTTCCCAGTCTAGAGAGTTTATTTTCCCATATAGATCTATATGATTGTTCTATCTTCTCTAGTGTATTTTCATAGATTTCCTTTGATTCCTGCCAGGCGACTTTATTAACTGAGGGGATTATTCTTATATTTAATATATTTTTTCTTATAGTCTTTACTTGCCTTTATCAGTTGTGAGCTAATAAGTTTTTTATAATTTGATGTGTATGATATTATATGGCCCCGGATGACCACTTTTGCTGTTTCCCGAAATAGCACTGGCCTGTCCCTTGCACTCACATTATTCCCTCTAAACCTTACATATTCCCGCTCTATATATTTGCAAAAATGTGTATCATTTATGAGATACAGGGGAATTCTCCAGCTAAAATATCTATTTTTTGTTGGATTTTTAATATCAATACTGATAAGAACATGTTCCGAGATTATGATATAATGAATAGTAGTTTACTTTACCTTAGAAATATCTGATCTAGAGATTAATATATAATCTTTTCGGGAAAAACTCCGATGTCTACTCGATATATGTGTGTATTCCCGTTTCTCGGGGTTATATGTTCGCCATGCATCAAGCATAACTATGCCTTGTAGGACATTTTTAAAATCCATATTTGTGTTTTTTGTTTTTGTTCCTAGTCAAGATATAATGGTTTCTTGTTTTTACCCCATTCTAAATCCATTAATATAGAGTTGCTCCCCCTTTGACCGGAAGTCAACAGTATCTTTAACAATGATTCTTTAAGGAATGAATTAGATAATAGGCAAATTTAATTACTGGTATCTCAGTATAAAATGACCATAATGGAAAGGACATGATTTGTAGAATATTCTCTGCAATTAACCTGCAGGAGAAACCAGAATTTTGATATATTACAGTCATTCAGTTTTTTTTTCTATTGTCTAGTTATTTAGCAAAGCATTTTAATTGTTAAGAAGAGATAATAATATCCATTAAATGATGTCTATTTGATCTCAGGCAAAATCCTAAAGCTAAAAAAAAACTAAATAATAATAATATTAATAATAATAATAATAATAATATTCCCATTTTGTGATAAGATATGAAAATAATAAGGAAAACTTTAAAAACGTAAAGGCTATATCCACATTGCAAACGTATGATTGTTCAATTGAACCTAAAATTAAAAATGAAGACATTTTGCAAATATTTTTTTTTCCATGGGATATGCCATAAATGTCCGATAGATGCGGGTCCCGTCTATATCAATGGGGACCCCTTTCCTATCTTTTCCCGCTGTCGCGCGGCTCCGGCCACTGAGTTATGAGGAAACAGCCTTGCTTGCTGAGCTATGCTGTTTACGTAACTCCCAAAGAAGTAAATGAGAGTTCTGAAAACAGCATAGCACAGGGAGCTACCATAGCTCCAGAGTTCCAGAAACAGCGTATCTTACTGTAGACCCAAAATTGTCATTTGTTAATTATGACTACTTGCAAAAATTGCTTTATGTTTCATTTAAGATGCATTGAAACAATACAAAAAAATGGATGCAAGGTGTACATAACCTTTAAAGAATGAAAGGTTGTATGACTGTTCTACTGTGAAAGGAAAAAATATACCCTTTCAGAGATGCTAGCAAATTTTTTATATATATATATATATATATATATATATATATATATATGTGTGTGTGTATACACATTTCAGTATGATAGTTTTTTCCAAAAGTGAATGTATGATCCATTGTAACAAGATATAGGGAAATAAATACGAGTAACCATTATATCTTGAAGAAAGATCTTTCTTCCTGATGCATCCCTTGTCAAGGGACCTGGAAACTAGATGAACAGTAAGATAAATTGTTTAGGTGGAATTATCTTTTTAATAAATGATCAGGCTGTAAAAAATAAATCAGTTAAGAAACAATGATAACAGAAAATGGGAATTATGCAATTTAGGTGGGGATGAAATAAAAAGTTCAGAATAAAGTCATCCTTAGACCAAAGGGTCCTTGTGATACCATTGAAATCATGAAAGCAGTCTTTATTCTGATGGTTTAAACCTATAGTGTAATGCATTTTTATAGCGTATTACACCTCAGGATAGGTGATATATATCTGATTGGTGGGAGTCTGACCGCTGGGATGCCCACTAATCCTGAGAGTGGGCATACTTGGCCATCCCTGTGTGCTCCATAAGAATGGAGCGGTACTGCGCATGCTCGGCCATTGACTCATTCACTTTCTATGGGGCTGCCGGAGATAGCTATCTCTGGCTGCCCCAATAGAAAATTAATGCAGAGGTGGCTAAGCATGTGCAGTACCGCTCTATTCATATGGGGCACACAGGGATGCCCAGGTATGGCCGTTCTCAGGATCAATGGGGATCCCAGTGGTCAGACCCCCACTGATCAGATACACTATATGGACAAAAGTATTGGGATACCTACACATTAAACCTACAGGAGCTTTTAAGATACCACATTCTAAATCCATTAATATAGAGTTGCTCACCCTTTGCAGCTAAACCAGCTTCCACTCATCTTGGATGTCTTTCTACAATATTTTGAAGTGCCTCTGTAGGACTTTTTGCCCATTCATCGAGAAGAGCATTTGTGAGGTCAGATACTGATGTTGGACGAGAGGGCCCGGCTCGCAATCTCCATTCTAGTTCATTCCAAAGGTGTTCAATGGGGTTGAGGTCAGGGCTCTATGCGAGACAGTCAAGTTCTTCACTGTTCCATGTTTTACTCAAGCTCAATAAAAGCTACGTTTTATAAATAATCCTTCCTCTATACTATAATTGAAATTGGAAGTAACTAATGGGATCCAGCCCATCAGTCGATATCTGGGAACGTTATAGAGTAAAGTTCTTCCACACCAAACTCACCCAACCATGTCTATATGGACTTTGCTTTGTGTGCTGGGGCACAGTCATGCTGGAACAGAAAAGGGCCTTCCCCAAACTGTTCTCAAAAACGCCGCAAAAAAAGCGAGTTGCTAAGAAACATCTGGAAATCAGGAGCTGTTTTCCCTTGAAAACAGCTCTGTATTTTCAGACGTTTTTTGTTAAGCGTGTGAACATACCCTTAAGGTTTCCCCTACATTGGAAATAAGAGGCTTAGGCCAACTGCTGAAAAACTATCCCATAGCATTATCACTCCTTCACCAAACTTTACAGTTGGTAGAATGCAGCCAGGCAGGTATTGTTCTCCAAACATTCGCCAAACCCAGACTTGTCCATCAGACTGCTGGATAAGGAAGCAGAATTCATTACGTCACAGAACACATTTCCACTGCTCCAGAGTCCATTGGCGGTGAGCTTTACCCCACTCCATCAGATGATAAGCATTGTGCTTGATGGTGTGAGGCTTGCATGCACCATGCTCGGCAATGGAAACCCATTGTCACGAAGGGTCTGTGGACCCACAGGGCCATACCGCCTTGGCGGTAAGGCAGCTGGCCAACAGGGAGCAGGTGAATGTCTATAGTTCTATAGGTACCTGTGGCAGCTCAGACAGCAGCAGGGCAAACTCGGCTGGGACTAGGTAGCAGGCAGACGTCAGGCAAGGTGAAGCAGGTCAGACGTGGTTGCAGCACGGACAGCTCAGTGCTAGACAAGGAATGTATGGATTGCTAGGAACAGGAACTGGGAACAGGTATAGGTCCTGGGACAGGGACTGGAACTGGGACTGTAACAGGAAACACACTAGGAGGCCATCACATAGACAAACTAGGGAACACAACAACGCTCAGGCATAGAACTAGGGGGCTGGACCCCTCTTATAGTGCAGGGTACTCAGGTGTCAAAGTTCATCCACGAGGTCCGGTGCACGCGCTGCCCCTTTAAGAGCGGGCACGAGCGTGCCCGTGCACCCTATGGGATCCGGCTGAGGTGAGTGGACGCGAGCGCTGGCGTATCCTGAGGAGGAGGCTGGGGAGAGGTTGGAGCTGACAGCCCGCAGCCACGGACATTTCTCCCATTCAATGAAGTTCCCAGCGCACGGTTTTTGTGTGGATGTTTATGCCAAAGGAAGTTTGGAACTCTGCAGTTATTAAATCAGCAGAACGTTGGCGATATTTAAATACTATGCGCCTGAGCACTCAACGCCTCTGTAACTTTGCACGATCTGCCACTTCGTGACTGACTTGCTGTGGTTCATAAATGCTTCCACTTTGCAATAATTCCACTCCCAGTTGATCGTGGAAAATCTAGGAGGCAGGAAATTTCATGAACTGACTTTTTGAAATAACAGTACAATGCTGGAATTCAGTGAACTCTTTAGAACGATTCATTCTTTCAAAAAAGTTTGTAAAGGCAGAATGCATGGCTAGGTGCTTTATTTTATACAACTGTGGCAATGGGACTGAATGAATTGATTAAGAGATTTGTTCGAATACTTTTGTCCATATAGTGTTTTCGACCGTATGGTGTATCGAAAATAAACGTTTATTATTTCTAAATAAAAATCTATTCCATCTCCTCAGCCTAATAGACTTCTTAAGCTTAATTTACTGGGGCCCCACCAGTCAGAACATGGTGACACCTGGGCCTCACCAGTGGTTCAAAATTTAAGATATGAATAAAATAAGAATAGAGAGGGTCAATTATGTTCCTTAACCAGACATTGATGCAGGCATATAAAGGCCTGTGAAACATGGTGTGATCAGCATATAATCATTCCTATCAAAACAGTTTTTCCTGCCGCGGCTCATCAACAACTGGTGGACGCTTCGCCAGTGAGGCCCACCTCAAACTCTGTGGACTTTGTGTTTGGTGTAATACATAAAGGCTGTATTTTCTGTGTCAGTACATCAAACGTATATCAAAGCAATGTAAAAATGCACAAATAGTAAAAGATAGCATTACTTGAAATAAAACCTCCAAAAATGTAAGGTCTCTAATCTCTATTTAGAAAGGACAGAAACAGGAGATGGTGAAATTTTAGTTCATTTATATATCTGCACTGCTCAACTTATAATTAACAAAAGAGGAAATGTCTAGATGAACCAGCGCTAGTCTCCATTGTGTTGTGGTCTGTTGCCTGTTTACCCATAATTTTGCCACTTCTACAATTTCAATTGAATATTGGCAGTTAAAATCTTTTTTTTTTGCTGCAAAATGTCATGTTTAAACAGTGACAATTAAATATTCTAAGCTGACAAACCGACAAGATGCACATCAGAGAGTCTGTTCTGGTTATATGATGAATCTAAAATGCATTCTTTAACATTCTCCTGGAAATGATAGAGAAATTTTGGGACAATGTTTCATTAAGGTCAAATATTTGCATTCATGTGTGGATTCACTTACTACATAATTTCAGCAGCACAATAATGAGGCTCCTGGCTTAGCATAATAATTTACACATCCATTTTAACTTTTGCATATATGAGAAACAGCTTTCTGCTCATTGGTGGTGTATTCAAATAGTGTCAAAGAATTACAATGCATACTGAAAGGCAATTGAAATTATAATGTGCCTTTTATATAACACCAGCTCTTGCATTTTAGAAACTATGAAGATCTGGTGTGAATGCCAGATAACATAGACTTAGAAAAAATGTCGCATGAGACAGAAAAAGGAATTCTAAGACAGTGAAGCTAAAAGATTCTAATAGTGATGAAAATGAGCCAAATCAAGTCGTTTTAGGAAGACATGACTACCCGCTTTAGGATTGTGAGGTGCCTGCTTATTGAAAAGGTGGACTTCATATAGTTAGGCTTGAGTCCAGGGCTGGTTTTAGGGGGTGCCAAACAAGGCAATTGCCCCTATGGACTGAAACCCCAGGCTCAAACAAAAAACACCCAGTATAATTTAGCAGTTTATGGTGGTATTATTTAGAAATTTCATTTCAGTATTAGGCTAGTATTAGTATTAGGCATTTTGCAACATTTACAGGGACAGTTTCCGCACATTTTTTTTTTGATGGTAAACTACTGCAACCAGGTGTTAGTTAAAAGTCTGCAGTGAAATATAAAAAATGTGTACATATACAGTGTTTAAGTTTGTGACATTTTTGTTCTGTTTTTAGGGTCAGAGGAGTTTTGATCAAAAAGTAGCATGCTCTATGTATGGCATTTTTTCTGCCGTTTTTCTTAATAAGCTTCTCAGTGCAACTTTAAAAATGCATGTACAAAAAGATACAAAATATAAAACACATATAAAAAACGCTGTATAAAGAAACATTAAAAATAAAATCACTTCAAATTGCTGGTGCTTTTTACATGCGTTTTAAAACAGAATAAAAAGCCTGGGTGAAAAAGTCCTAATGGGGAAACCTTTATGGCAATATCATGTGGGCTCTATAGAGGAGTATTATTTCCATACTGCATATTATTTGGGACTTATATGTTGGAATTATGTGGGCTGGTTTTGTATTGTCCTGGCACTAGATGTTGGTAAATTGATATTATGTGGACTAAAATTGTATAAAAATAGCAAACGTGTGGTACTACTTTTCTTGTTGCCCCATTTTCTATAAAACTGGCCCTGAAAGAGTCAGCTATGTAGTCATGTGTTTCAATGGCTAAAACTGCTAACTCCATAAATTGACAAATTGTTTATTGTTCTCAATTAATTTAAAACAAAAAAAAATCTACCCATTTTAGGAACTTCATTAACCCTTTCATGCCGACAATCTGTAGATTCACGTCCTATTCGAATATACCCTGTGCAGCCAGGGCGTGAATCTACAGATCTCTGCTCCAGCCGGCATAGCGCTGTGAAAAGCGCTCGGACGCCGGCTTTGTCAGTGTCCCCGGCTCCCCAGCAACCTGCTCACTGACAGCCAAACCGATTAACCAATCATGGTGATCTCTGAAAAGTTTGTTTACAAGCAAAGTTTTCCAGCTTGTCATCTCCTGTCAGCCTCCTTCACTCTGACACAGCGTTTTGGAGAGAAGGAGACTGATCGGGAGAAGACAGAAGAAAAGGGAAAAAGACATACATACATACATACATACATATGTACATACAATTGTATATTTATATATATATATATATATATATATATATATATATGTATATATATATAAAGTATATATATATATATATACATTTACAAAGTATATAGAAACTATAAACTTTGTATTCCCTGTGCCCCTTAGTTTTAGAATAGGCAGGCAGGAATAGTAGGTTAGTTAGCGTGATAACAAATTGTTAGTTAGTTAATTAGTTCGTTATTTAATTAATTCATACATACATTAACTATTTAGTGTCATTTAATAATTTTTTTCACAATTAATTTATTCTAATTTGTTCTGAGGAGTGATCTGTAGTGCGGTTAGGCAAGTAAATCGCAATTCATTATATGTGAAGAGTTAAAAAAAAAGAGGTGTTTTTATCAATTATTAGCGTGAACTTAAAAAGCAAAAAAATATAGCCAAAATAAAAAAAAAGATTTTTTTTCCCACTTTTTTGATCAATTGTTTGTTTGTAATATAAAATATGTGTTGCATATGTAGTAAAACTGTATATTTTTTGAAAGTGTGATTTGTTCTAAAAAAAAACAAAAAACAATTGTTAAGTTATCCAAAGTAACATGACAGTTTAAAAGAATGTATGGCAAAACTTTACATTTAGGCCTGGTCATTGAGGCATTGATGACCCTTGGTCCTGAAAGGGTTAATAGTGGTGCACTGTCTGAGTCGTGCGGCCCCTTCTCTCCCCCAATGCAGTGTACAACATATTTTCAATGTATTTACAGCAAAAAACAACTGAATAGATTGATCAAACTGCCACATTGTATAAAACTTACATTTTCCAAAAATGGAGCCAATCAATAGATTTCAATAGATTTCAGAGTCTCTTGAAGAATGTTTCCTAATGTATGTGATACTATGTTAAAGAATCAAACATTTTGGACCTGTATTACGAAACTATTATGCTTAAAAGGGGTTGTAAACCATTTGATAAATAAAGCCCCATAATTAAATGCACAAGAGGCCCCAACTTAGTAATCTACCATATGTCCTGCCCCAGGGGCTACAGTTGAGGACAAATTACAGTACTTCTGATGTGTCCATGCATGTGCTCAAGAATACATGCATTATCTTCTATTTATAGATCATTATTCCAATAATGATCCAAAACAAAAAATATTGTGGCCCAAACTCCAACACAATATCAAACTAATCTAAAGCTCCTTAAGAGCATAAAGGGCACTAAAAAAAGTTACTTGTACACTTAAAATATAGATTTTATTAACCCCTTAACGACTACACTTAAAATATATATTTTATTAACCCCTTAACGACCGGCGTATAGTGTTTTTATGTCGGTCGTTTAGGGTAGTTCTTCTGAAGTGTCGGCTTTTCACGTCGGCACTTCAGAAGAACTTTTCTGCCATTGTGCTGGGATCTCTTGAAGACCGGGCTGTTAGTAACAGCCTTGGGCTTCAGGGCAACGATCGGAGACCACTAGCAGTGGTCTCCGATCATTTTTAACCCCTCAGATGCGGTGCTGAATAGCAAGTGACGCATCTGAGTGGTTTGGGAGGGAAGGGGCCGCATCGGAGCGGTTTCAGGGGGACCTCCTGAAGTCCGGGCTGCTGGTAACAGCCTTGGGCTTCAGGGCAATGATCGGAGACCACTAGCAGTGGTCTCCGATCGTATTTAACCCCTCAGATGTGGCACTCAATAGCAAGTGCCGGCCGCATCTGAGTGGTTTGCGAGGGAGGGGGCCGCATCGGAGCGGTTTTCTCTGGGATCTCCTGAAGACCGGGCTGTTAGTAACAGCCTCGGGCTTCAGGGCAATGATTGGAGACCACTAGCAGTGGTCTCCGATCAGTTTTAACTCCTCAGATGCGGCACTCAATAGCAAGTGGCGCATCTGACTGGTTTGGGAGGGAGCCGCATCGGAGCGGTTTTCTCTGTCATCGAGTAATCTGCAGAGCTTTTCCGCTGCAAATGTTGGTGCAGATTTGGGGCAATTATGCAACGAATCTGCACCAACATTTGCATATTTGACAGGTAATTCAGACGTTGCAGAAAACACAGCGGACTTGCCACAGATTTCAGTTTTTGCATTGCAAAGGCTGATATCCGCAGTGAAATTCCGCTTCTTCTCCGCCACAGACAGTGCATGCTGCGGAGGGAAAATTCCGCACTGCAGCCTATGGTCCGCAGCGGAGTTTTCCGCAATGTCTGAACTAACTTGCCTAAAAATTTATTGAAAAAAATGTAAAAAACGTCCGCTGGAGAATTCCATTGCGGACTGTCCACAGCGGAATTCCACAGCAGTTCCGCCATGTGTGAACGTGCCCTTAGGGTTAGTCTAGGGTTATTCTAGGTTCTATTCTAGAGTTAGTCTAGGGTTAGCCTAGGTTTAGTCTAGGGTTAGCCTAGGTTTAGTCTAGGTTTAGCCTAGGGTTTTTGTGTAGCGTACGTGTGTGACGTCTGTGTATTTTATTTGTGCAAAAAAAAAAGTAAAAAAAAAATATATGTAAAAAAAAAAAGTTTTATAGTCTACGTGTCTGTTCGACATCTGTTTTTTGTGGAGCGTGCTTTTGTGACGTCCGTGTATTAGAAGGTTCATGGTGGAAGAGGCATACGCCATGTTAATTTCTGACTCTGATGAAAGCGATACAGAAATTGCGTCCGAGGTAGAAATGTATTTTACCAGTGATAGCGACGACAGTGATACGCTTTCTGCAATTCAAGTGTCGCTGCACAGTCCACAATCACAGGGCATGTCGCAGAAGTACCACAAAACACGGCCCACTCTATTCCCCCAGAATATATTGAGTGGGTACCCACAGAGTCATTTTCCCCTAATATCCCAGAATTTATTGCCACACCAGGCATAAATATTAATGTGGAAAATTTTACAGCCCTCGATTTTTAAAAAATATTCATTACAGATGAACTATTGGAGTTGGTTGTCAACCAAACCAAAACCAAACCAATCTGTATGCTCGCCAATTCTTTGCTGAAAAGCCAATGTCCTCCTATGCAAAGCAGTGGCACCCCACAAATACTGGCAAACATTTTTGGGGTTCATCCTCAACATGGGGTTAGTGAAAAAGCCCTCAATCCGGTCATATTGGGTAACAAACCCTACGCATGCCACACCTGTTTTTCCAGCCGTTAAGACCAGAAGCAGATATGAGGTGATAATGCGCTTCCTTCATTCTAACGACAATCACCAGCCCCCCTCCCCCATAGTGATCCAGGCCGTGACCGCCTGTATTAAATAAGGCCCCAGACAAAAATTTGGGAGGAGTTATTTATGCCGATGTACAACCGCAAAAAAAACCTAGCGGTGGATGAATCGCTGATGAGTTACAAAGGCAGGCTCTCAATCCACCAGTACATCCCCTCAAATAGAACAAAATATGGGGTTAAAATCTACAAGCTCTGTGAGAGCGGTACAGGCTACACATCTGCCTTTAGAATTTACGAAGGCAAAGACCGTGATATTACCCACATTATTAACTCATTTACTTTCACACTGTTTTTGTAGGGAGAACCAAAAGGGAGGGTTGCTTATTGGATAATGTTTCACTGTAAAAATGCAGCAATACCGGGAGTGCTACATCGGGGGTTATTTCACATATTTATCAGTTGTTGATCAGTAAATTTTTTGATAAATACCCCCTGATGGCTTCTAAAAAATGGGAAAGAGATATGGGTCCCATCTCTGAAGAACAATGGATAGATATTATGAAAGCAGTTCCGAATATTTCTCTTAGTGAGGCTGGGCGCCTTTCTCAATTATATATTATCCATAGAGTATACAGGACTCCTAAATTTATTTTTCATATTGGGGTAAGGAGTGACTCGAAATGCCCCAGATACGCGGAAGAGGAGGCTGACCATATGCATATGTTGTGGTCCTGCCCACAGTTAACCACGTACTGGATGGATGTACTGAAGGTGATTCAGGAGGCCTATGGACCTGTGTTGCAAGGGACTCCTAGGGAATGTGTTTTGGGATGTATTATGGATACCCCACCCTCTACTTTGGAGCGGTTGGCTATTGTAAGGTTGCTATATATAGCTAGAAAACGAATTGCACTACATTGGATACAAGGCGCCCCGCCGACTAGGAGCGAATTCATTGCAAAAGTGAATAAAATGATTGTATTGGAAAAGGTTGTCTATGTAAAGCGCAAAACGCTTAAAATTTTTTAATCCATATGGGGACCATGGGTAGGGGTAATGGAATCTGTATTATAAAATTTATTCAGGGACTCTGTATGACCGCCAGCCTTTACACGGTATTGGGGTTATGTATATAGATGTGGGATAAGGAGAAGGGGGGGAAATAGAGAGGATTAAATATCTGCCATATATTATATCTGTTTTGTATTATACATGCTTGTAGATGATTAAGCTACTTGACATTTGGAAAATGATCTGTCCCATGTACCTTGTATTTTGTGAATAATGTATTCGATATTTGGTACAATTTCTATTTCATATACTATCTCATTTGGAATTTTGTGACGGTGCCTGGGGGGAGGGTTTGGGATAGGGTTTGTTTAATATGTTTTGTACTATATAATTTTGAAACTTCAATAAAAAAATTATCTGATTTAAAAAAAAATTAAAAATGCAGCAATACTGTATTTTCTGGAATAACTTATTTTGTATTTCTTTCCACCTATTAAAAATACTCACTATACCCCTAGTGAATATTAGCAGGACATTTATACTTGTCAAAATGACCTGCAATACCACGCCAAATATAGCGTGGTTCCCTAAAATCAGCTCTGGCGTAAAAAGGCCTCCAAAAGCCAAAATGGACTCCTATTATATGCCATATAACGGGTCCATATAACAGATTAGACACACATATTTGGTAACGCCGTACACGGGAGAAATAGCAGAATGTGGAAAGGTGTCACTTTTACCAGTATGTCATATGGTGTTTCGAAATGGCTTAAGAAAAGTGCCACTTTTGTTAAAAAAAAATGCAATTTAAATTTTTTTGGCCCAAGTTTGGACAAATTCTGTAAAAAGTGTGAAGGGTTAAAACAGAAATGTAACCGCTAGAAATAGAATTTGGGGTGTGTATTTCTTGTATTATGGTCATTTTTGGTAAATTCTGAGAGTCTGCCACTCCAGTACTATGGCAAATGCAGCATGGTGCACTAAAATAAATTCTGGTGTGACAGGCCTCCAAAAGCCAAAATGGACTCCATCTATGATATGCCCTATAACGGGTCCATATAATAGATTAGATACACATATTTGGTATCGCCGTACACGGGAGAAATATCAGAATGTGGAAAGGTGTCACTTTTACCAGTATGTCATATGGTGTTTCGAAATGGCTTAAGAAAAGTGACACTTTTGTAAAAAAAAAAAGCAATTTACATTTTTTTGGACCAAGTTTGGACAAATTCTGTAAAAAGTGTGAAGGGTTAAAACGGAAATTGAACCGCTAGAAATAGACTTTAGAGTGTCTAGTTTGTAGAACATAATGTTTTTTTTACCATTATTTATTGGACTTCAAGTCCATTACCCATACATTAATACCATGGTATAAAAAACAAAATTAAGGCATTTTAGTGTGCAATTGAAAAAAGGGGCACTTTTGTTTTATACTATATTTCTGGTCCAAAAAAATAAACTACACCTCCAAGTCAGGTGTCCTTATGATCAGTATAAATGAAAAAATATATTTCAATACATTTGTATGATACAATTACTTTTATTTTCAAACTGTTACATTTTAAATGATGAAAAATCTAAATTTTTCTTTTTTTCTGTCTTTCCACGGCTATACAAAAAGTAACAAAATGTTACCTGTACATATATACCACAAAAAGGATGCACTACATGTCCCAGGAAAACAGTGCAAAATTCACTTAGATACATAAAACACATACAGAGTTATACTGCGTTACATCTGTGAATAGCAAAACTGCGAAAATTGCTCTGGTCACTAAGGTTTAAAACACCTTCGGTATTAAAGGGTTAAATTCATTAAAAGTACACAATTAAGAAAACAGATGGATACAAACAAAAAGCCAAGTGTCACTAGAAAGACTCTAAAAACTATACAAATTCATATGGATGTAAATACACACAAATCATGAGCACTGTCATTAGCATAAGTAACACCATTGACTCTCAGTAATATAAGAAAAACACGTCATGTATAACCACAGGAGAGCGAGAAAAATGGAAGCTAAGTGAAAGCAAATAAAAACATGTGGATCAGAAAGACACACGGTCAGTGCGTAATCGTCCATAGAAAGACCGGTAAGTCAAAGTTGAAAATGCATGTTCGTCTACGGACGGAGTTACAAGAAAAAGACTAAGACAGGGAAGACCAGTGCACACCCGATACGTCTCCTGAGAAAGAATTTTTTCAAAATGTGCGTCGAGGCGGCTGGGTGTACACTGGTTTTGCCTGTCTTGGTCTTTTTCTGGTCTCGTCCGTCCGTAGATGAACATGCTAGTTCAACTTTGACTTACCGGTCTTTCTATGGACGATTACGCACTGACCGTGTGTCTTTCAGATCCACTGTTTTTCTGCTTTCACTTAGCTTCCATGTTTCTCGCTCTCCTGGTGTTATACAGGACATGTTTTTCTTGTATTACTGAGAGTCAGTGGTGTTACTTATGCTAATGACAGTGCTCATGATTTGTGTGTATTCACATCCATATGAATTTGTATAGTTTTTAGAGTCTTTCTAGTAACACTCAGCTTTTTTTTGTATCCATCTGTGTTCTTAATTGTGTACTTTTAATAAATGTAATAAAATATATCTTTTAGGTGTACAAGTAACTCTTTTTTTAGTGGCCATTATGCTCTTTAGGAGCTTTAGATTGGTTTAATATTTATGGATGATGTCAGTGAAGTGCCTGCATGGACACGATGCGATAATTAAAAATGATGTATCCACGGCTATTCTCAGACATTCACTTAATCTGAATAGAAGATGTTATGCAAATTCAGTTTGTTACATATGCTCATTTATTTGACTCATATTAAAAACACGTTTTCAGCTTCATTAACACTCTTACTACAACTGCTTTTATCATTTAAACCCTCGAGGACACAGCCTGTTTTGGCCTTATGGACTAGACCATTTTTTTCAATTCTGACGTGTCACTTTATGTGGTAATAACTTTGGAATTATTTTACCTATCCAAGTGATTCTGAAATTGTTGTACACATTATACTTTATGTTAGTGGTAAAATTTGGTCGCTACATTCAGTGTTGATTTGTAAAAAACACCAAAATTGAGAAAAAATGTGCAAATATTAAAATTTTTCGAAATTTGAATGTATCTGCTTGTAAGACAGATGGTAATACCACACAAAATAGTTACTAGTTACATTTCCTATATGTCTACTTTATGTTGACATAGTTTTTCAACGTCCTTTTATTTTTCTAGGTTTTTAGGTAGACAGCAGGATGGTCCAAGGGGCCTGAGGAGAGAACTTGGGTACCCGCCCGGGATGTTCACGCCGGTATATTGCTCAGGAAGTTCCATCTTCGGTTGCCCAACAAGCCAGGCCCACCTAGGAAGGGTCCAGTGGCCCCTCATAAAAGGGGGGTACTGTAAAGGGTTTGCCTGACACAGGTTCTGTGTCGACACCCGGGGTTAATCAGCCTTCATCAGCTCCAAGGTCTGCTAGAGTGACGCGATCTCTTACCACTCAGGCTTGCAGGCTGAGGAGAGGGACCTATCACAGCCTGGCCTGACGGTTCTAGCTCCCGCCCTTGGTCTATTTATACCCTCACTTGCAGCATGTTCCTTGCCTGTGATTCTCTTGTTTTCCTAGCTCTGCTATTCCTGCTATTTACCTGATTGACCGCTGTACCTTTTTGACCCTGGCTTGCCTGACTATTCTCCTGCTCTGTTTTGCTACTACGTACTCTCCTGGTTTGATTTTGCTCATTCACCACTGCCTGTTGCTCACAGTTTTCCGTGTGCAACTGCCCTTACTCCCCTTGCTTCTGTGTGCCCTTGTCTTGTGTTTTCTGTCTTTGCACTTACTGAGCATAGGGACCGTCACCCAGTTGTACGCCGTCATTTAGGACGGGCCATGCAAGTAGGCAGGGACTGAGTTGCGGGTAGATTAGGGCTCACCTGTCGTCTCCCCATCCCGTACCATTACACAAGGATTTGCAAAGGGACCAAAACAGTGGAAACTGTAAAGGATCTGCCAGGCACTACGTCTGGGTATACTCCCAGGATTAATCAGTCGACACCTGAGGCCAGACCTCTGAGACTGACACCTGCTCCCACCAATCAGGGTGGCAGGCTCAGGAGTGGGAGAGCCTATCGCGGCCTGGTCAGTCAGAGTTAGCTCCGCCCCCTGTCCATTTATACCTGCCGTTTTCTCTTCCTCCTTGCTTGTTATTCTTCTTGGATTCCTGGCCCCACTGCTGCCTTGCTCCAGCCTGCTTCTGCCGTGCTTCTGCCTTGCTTCAGTTCCGTTTATCCTGCGTTGCTCTACCCCTGGCTTGCTTCTGCTCCGTGCTCCCGTTTGTATACTCCACTACTTCCTGATCCTGACTGGCTCATTCCCGCTCCGTTTCCTCGCGGCGTTCCGTGGGCTACTGTATTCCCTTGCGTGTTCCCTGTTTGTCTCCCTTGCACTTAGACAGCGTAGGGACCGCCGCCATGTTGTACCCCGTCGCCTAGGGCGGGTCGTTGCAAGTAGGCAGGGACAGGGCGGTGGGTAGATTAGGGCTCACTTGTTCCCTTCACCTCCTTCCTGCCATTACATAATAACAAGCCCTTACCTAGTCTACCATTTCTTCTACGCTGACGCTATCATGGACCCCCTTGAGACCCTGACCCAGCAGATGCAGGGCCTCTCCCTACAGGTCCAGGCCCTGGCTCAGAGGGTCAATCAGTCTGACGCTGCCTTTGTAGTACCCCTCACCTCACCTTTAGAACCCAACCTCAAGTTACCTGACCGGTTCTCAGGGGACCGTAAGACTTTTCTCTCCTTCCGGGAGAGTTGCAGACTTTATTTCCGCCTAAGACCTCACTCCTCAGGTTCCGAGAACCAGCGGGTGGGTATCATTATATCCCGACTCCAGGAAGGGCCCCAAGAGTGGGCCTTCTCCTTGGCTCCTGACGCCCCTGAACTTTCCTCCGTTGATCGGTTTTTCTCTGCCCTCGGTCTCATTTACGACGAGACTGACAGGACTGCCTTAGCCGAGAGTCAGCTGGTGACCTTACGTCAGGGTGGGAGACCTGTTGAGGAATACTGTTCTGATTTTAGAAAGTGGTGCGTAGCTTCTCGGTGGAACCACCCGGCCCTAAAGTGCCAGTTTAGGTTAGGATTATCTGACGCCCTGAAGGATCTGCTGGTTAGCTACCCCTCTTCTGACTCCCTAGACCAGGTTATGGCCCTAGCAGTACAACTTGACCGACGTCTCAGGGAACGTCAGCTTGAACGTTTCAATGTTTTCCCCTCTGACTGCCCTGCGATTCCCCCCGAGGTCCCGTCTCCTCGCTCTTCCACGGAGGACTCGGAGGTACCTATGCAACTCGGGGCCTCCATGTCCCCTCGACAACGTAGAGAGTTTCGCAGGAAGAATGGTCTCAGCTTCTATTGTGGGGACGACAAGCATCTACTGATCACCTGTCCCAGGCGCAAAAATAAGCAGCCGGAAAACTTCTGCGCCTAAGTGATCATCGGGGAGGTCACTTGGGCGCACAGGTATTTCCCGTTAATACTAAACGCAATAAGATTTTGCTTCCCTTTCAGGTCTCGTTTGCTGGCCGGTCTGCCACTGGCAGTGCCTTCGTGGATTCGGGCTCATCTGCTAATATCATGTCTGTGGAATTTGCTATGTCTCTAAAAATGCCTTTTATTGATTTACCTTATCCTATCCCGGTAGTGGGTATCGACTCCACTCCTCTTGCTAATGGTTATTTTACTCAGCATACTCCTGTTTTTGAACTCCGTGTTGGCTCCATGCATTTGGAGCAGTGCTCTGTACTGGTGATGCAGGGATTATCGTCCGATCTGGTATTAGGTCTTCCCTGGTTGCAGCTGCATAATCCCACGTTTGATTGGAATACTGGGGATCTCACCAAATGGGGTAGTGATTGCCTGATGTCATGTCTTTCGGTTAACTCTATTTCTCCCCGGGAGGAGGTAAACTCGCTTCCTGAGTTTGTTCAGGACTTCGCTGATGTGTTTTCTAAGGAGGCCTCCGAGGTGTTGCCCCCTCATAGAGATTACGATTGCGCCATCGATTTGGTGCCTGGTGCCAAGCTTCCTAAGGGGAGGATATTTAATCTTTCATGTCCTGAACGTAAAGCTATGAGGGAGTATATCCAAGAATGCCTGGCCAAGGGTTTCATTCGCCCCTCGACTTCTCCTGTAGGTGCTGGCTTCTTTTTCGTGGGGAAGAAGGATGGTGGTCTTCGGCCGTGCATTGATTATCGGAACTTGAATAAGGTCACAGTAAGGAACCAGTATCTCCTTCCTTTGATTCCGGATCTTTTTAATCAGGTTCAGGGGGCCCAATGGTTCTCTAAGTTCGATCTACGGGGGGCATATAACCTTATCCGCATCAAAGAGGGGGATGAGTGGAAAACTGCGTTCAACACGCCCGAAGGTCATTTCGAATACCTAGTCATGCCCTTTGGGTTGTGTAATGCCCCTGCCGTCTTCCAGAATTTTATTAATGAAATTCTGAGAGATTACCTGGGTAATTGTCTTGTAGTGTACCTTGATGACATACTGGTGTTTTCCAAGGACTGGTCCTCGCACGTGGAGCATGTCAGGAAGGTCCTCCAGGTCCTTCGGGAAAATAATCTGTTTGCGAAGACCGAAAAATGTGTGTTTGGGGTACAGGAGATACCATTTTTAGGGCAAATCCTCACTCCTCATGAATTCCGCATGGACCCTGCCAAGGTTCAGGCTGTGGCGGAATGGGTCCAACCTGCCTCCCTGAAGGCGCTACAGTGTTTTTTGGGATTCGCTAACTATTACAGGAGATTTATTGCCAACTTCTCGGTCGTCGCTAAGACTCTTACGGACCTCACTCGCAAGGGTGCTGATGTCCTCCATTGGCCCCCTGAGGCCGTCCAGGCTTTTGAGACCCTCAAGAAGTGCTTTATCTCGGCCCCCGTGCTGGTTCAGCCCAACCAAAGGGAGCCATTTATTGTGGAGGTTGACGCGTCCGAGGTGGGAGTGGGGGCCGTCTTGTCCCAGGGTACCAGCTCCCTCACCCATCTCCGCCCCTGTGCTTACTTCTCTAGGAAGTTTTCGCCCACGGAGTGTAACTATGATATTGGCAACCGCGAACTTTTAGCCATTAAATGGGCTTTTGAAGAGTGCGTCACTTCTTGGAGGGGGCCAGACACCAGGTAACGGTCCTTACTGACCACAAGAATCTGGTTTTCCTAGAATCTGCCCGGAGGCTTAATCCTAGACAAGCTAGTTGGGCACTGTTCTTTACCAGATTTAATTTTTTGGTTACCTATAGGGCTGGGTCCAAAAATATTAAGGCTGATGCACTGTCACGTAGTTTCATGGCTAATCCTCCTTCTGAGAAGGATCCTGCTTGTATTTTACCCCCTGGTATAATTGTTTCTGCCACTGATTCTGACTTAGCCTCTGACATCGCGGCTGATCAAGGTTCAGCTCCCGGGAACCTCCCTGGGGACAAACTGTTTGTCCCCCTGCAATACCGGCTAAGGGTACTCAGGGAAAACCATGACTCCGCTCTATCTGGTCATCCTGGCATCTTGGGTACCAAACTTCTCATTACCAGAAACTATTGGTGGCCTGGGTTGCCTAAAGATGTTAGGGCTTACGTCGCCGCTTGTGAGGTCTGTGCTAGGTCCAAGACCCCTAGGTCCCGACTTGCGGGCTTACTACGTTCCTTGCCCATTTCCCAGAGACCTTGGACCCATATCTCCATGGATTTTATCACCGATTTGCCTCCATCTCAGGGCAAGTCGGTGGTGTGGGTGGTAGTAGACCGCTTCAGCAAGATGTGCCACTTTGTGCCCCTTAAGAAACTACCTAACGCCAAGACGTTAGCTTCTTTGTTTGTGAAACACATTCTGCGTCTCCACGGGGCCCCGGTCAATATAGTTTCGGACAGAGGGGTACAATTTGTTTCCTTATTTTGGAGAGCTTTTTGTAAAAAGTTGGAGATTGATCTATCCTTCTCCTCCGCCTTCCATCCCGAAACTAATGGCCAAATGGAAAGGACTAACCAATCCCTGGAACAATATTTAAGGTGTTTCATTTCTGACTGTCAATTTGATTGGGTCTCATTCCTTCCCCTCGCCGAATTTTCCCTGAATAACCGGGTCAGTAACTCGTCAGGGGTCTCCCCGTTTTTCTGTAATTTCGGGTTTAATCCTAGGTTCTCCTCTGTTTCCCCTGGTTGTTCCAATAATCCCGAGGTAGAGGACGTTCATCGGGAACTGTGCACAGTCTGGGCCCAGGTTCAGAAGAACCTAGAGGCGTCCAAGAGCGGACAAAAGATTCAGGCTGATTGTAGACGTTCTGCTAACCCCCGGTTTGTCGTCGGGGATCTGGTGTGGTTGTCGTCGAGGAACTTGCGCCTTAAGGTCCCGTCCAGGAAGTTTGCTCCCCGATTTATTGGACCTTATAAGGTCATTGAAGTCCTCAACCCTGTATCCTTCCGTCTGGAGCTGCCCCCATCCTTTCGCATACACGACGTCTTCCATGCCTCCCTCCTGAAACGCTGCTCCCCGTCCTGGTCCCCCTCGAGGAAACCTCCTGTTCCCGTTCTCACCCCTGAGGGGGTGGAATTCGAGGTGGCCAAGATTGTGGACAGTAGGATGATCCAAGGCTCCCTCCAGTACCTGGTCCATTGGAGAGGATACGGGCCGGAGGAGAGGACTTGGGTACCTGCTCGAGATGTTCACGCTGGGGTATTGATAAGGAGGTTCCACCTTCTCTTCCCCACTAAACCGGGTCCTCTTAGTAAGGGTCCGGTGGCCCCTCATAAAAGGGGGAGTACTGTAAAGGATCTGCCAGGCACTACGTCTGGGTATACTCCCAGGATTAATCAGTCGACACCTGAGGCCAGATCTCTGAGACTGACACCTGCTCCCACCAATCAGGGTGGCAGGCTCAGGAGTGGGAGAGCCTATCGCGGCATGGTCAGTCAGAGTTAGCTCTGCCCCCTGTCCATTTATACCTGCCGTTTTCTCTTCCTCCTTGCTTGTTATTCTTCTTGGATTCCTGGCCCCACTGCTGCCTTGCTCCAGCCTGCTTCTGCCGTGCTTCTGCCTTGCTTCAGTTCCGTTTATCCTGCGTTGCTCTACCCCTGGCTTGCTTCTGCTCCGTGCTCCCGTTTGTATACTCCACTACTTCCTGATCCTGACTGGCTCATTCCCCGCTCCATTTCCTCGCGGCGTTCCGTGGGCTACTGTATTCCCTTGCGTGTTCCCTGTTTGTCTCCCTTGCACTTAGACTGCGTAGGGAGCGCCGCCAAGTTGTACCCCGTCGCCTAGGGCGGGTCGTTGCAAGTAGGCAGGGACAGGGCGGTGGGTAGATTAGGGCTCACTTGTTCCCTTCACCTCCTTCCTGCCATTACAGGAAACCCTTCAAAAGTTACCCCATTTGGGAAACTACACCCCTCAAGGAATTTATTGAGGGGTATATTGAGCATTTTGGTGGATTTATTGGATTTAGACCATGAAAATGAACATCAATATTTTTTTTCACTAAACCATAGAGTTTTTTAATTTTCACAAGAAATAAAAGAGATAATGCACACCAACATTTGTTTGTTGGTAATTTCTACTGAGTATGGCAATACTCCATATATAGACATAAAATGCTTTTTGGACACACGGCAGGGCTCAAAAATGCAGGAGCGCTATTTGGCATGCAGATATTGCTTATTGCTAGATTGTTTTTTTGACGCCATGTCGTATTTGCAGAGCTCCTGAGGTAGCAGTGCGGGGGAAACCCCTAAAAATAGACTTCATTTTGGATTCTACACCCCTCGAGGCATTCATCTAGGGGTGTAGTGAGCATTTTAACCCTACAGGTGGTTCCTAGATTTTATTAGTATTAGGCAGTGAAAATTAAAAACAAATAATTTTCAAAGATATGTCGTTTTAGCTCTAAATGTTTGCAAGGGGTAATAGAAGTAAAGAGACCACACAGTTTCTTACTCAATTTCTTCAGAGTATGGCAATAATGTGACCCTAAACTGCTGTTTGGGCACATGGCAGGGCTCAAATTGGATGGCGCACCATTTGGCTTTTGGAGCGCAAATGTTGTTTGATTGGTCTTTGCATTTGCAGACCTCTTGTAGGTACCAGATTACAGTGGAAACACAGAAAAGTGACCAAATTTTGAAAACTACACCTTCAATGCATTTATCATTTTCCTGGACATATGACAGGGCTTAGGAGTGAAAGAGCACCAAGCGCAGTTGAGGCCTATTTTGGTGATTTTTGCAGCATTGGCTCACAATTGCAGGGCTCTGAGGTCAAATAATAAAATAAACCCCCCAAGTAGTGACCCCCCCATTTTCGAAACAACACCCCTTAAGGCATTTTAAGTGGTGTAGTGAGCATTTTGACCCCACAGGTGTGTTTTCATTAGAAATTAATGCGAAAGGATGGTGCAAAGTGAAAATTGCAATTTTCAACTAATATGCCATTTTAGTGCACAATATGTTGTGCCCAGTTTGTGTCACTGAAGACCAATACCTCATAAACTGTTAAGCGGGTTCTCCCGGGTATGGTAATGCCATATATTTTACAGTAAACCGATGTTTGGGCACATTGTAGGATTCAGAAGAGAGGGGGCGCGATTTGGCTTTTGGAGCGCAGATTTTGCTTGGTAGTAGTTCTGTTTGGGGTTTTACTGGTATTTTAGTTTATAATGTGGGGGCATATGTAATCTGTGCAGAATACATCAGGGCATAATAAGAGGGTATAATAATGGGGTAAATAAATAATAATCCACAGATATGTGGCCAGTGTGGCACTGATAAATGCTGCCTGATCTTATCCCCCCTTTGGAACACACTCTGCACATTTTGTGTCGCCATATTCTTAGAGTCAGAACTTTTTTTCTTTTTTTTCTTCACCGGAGCTGTGTGGAACTTAGTTGTTGTGTGACAATCTGTAGTTGTCATTGGTACCATTATGGGGTACATGTGACTTTTTATCACTTCTTATTCCTTTTTTTGAAAAGGAAGGTGACCAAAAACCAGCAATCCTGACATTATTTTTTATTCTTTATTTTTACAGAGTAGACCATGTGCTATAAATTACATATTTACCTTATTCTGTGTGTCGACATGATTACAGTGATGCCAAATGTATATACCGTATTTTTCTGACCATCAGGCCTACACGAGCGTGTGCGTTTTTCGCACGCAAAAAACGCTGCGTTTTGCATGCGCAAAAGGCACTTAACAGCTGCGTGTGTCATCAGTGTATGATGCGCGTCTGCGTGATTTTCGCGCAGCCGCCATCATTATGACACTCCGTTTGGATGTTTGTAAACAGAAAGGCATGTGGTGCTTTTCTGTTTACATTCAGAGTTTGACAGCTGTTGCGCGAATCACGCAGTTCGCACGGAAGTGCTTCCGTGCGACCTGCGTGGTTTTCACGCACCCATTGACTTCAAAGGGTGCGTGATGCGCGAACAGCGCACAAAGAAAGGTCATGTTGTGAGTTTTACGCAACGCACTCGCGCTGCGCAAAATTCACGCACTGTCTGCACTGCCCCATAGCCTAATATAGGTGCGTACGACACGCGTGAAAAGCACGCGCGTCGCACGCGCGTATATTACGCTCGTGTAAATGATGCCTCAGATGCAGGTTTTAGCCCTATAAAATGCCCCTCCCCAATTTTTTTTCCCATTTTCTTTCAACTAAAATTAGGGTGCCTCTTATGGTCCAGTGCGTCTTAAAGTAAAAAAAAAATACGGTAGTTTTTTTCCTATGTTTTACAGGGTTTGCACAAAAAAATGTTTTGTTTTTAAAATCATCTATTTTTTGTGTCACCGTATTCTGAGAGCCATAACTTTTTTATATTTCCATAAAAAAAGCTGTGTCAGGCTGAGTTCACACGGGGCGTATACACTGCATAAAGCCATGCAGCATATGTGCCCCCTGCGATGCAGGGAATTCCAGGCGAAAAACCTCACCAAACTGTGGTACAGTTTTTTGGCCGAAATGTTTCATCCCATGTGACTGCCGCTACAGACTGTGATTGGCTGCAGCGGTCATATGGGATGAAGCGTCATCCTAGCAGCCTAGCCTGAAGAAAGAAACACAGAGATCTGGGTAAGTATAAGATTTTTTTTTTACTGAGTTGCGTTTTTTGCAGCGGAATCGCTGCGAACTTGCCGCAAAAAAATGCAACAACTGCTATTTCTTGCTTGTTTTACCTCCCCATTTAATTCAATGGGGGAAAACCCGCAATTATTAAGCAGCATTTACGCAGACACAATTGACATGCTGCGGAATAAAATTCTGCACCGCAGGTCAATTTCTAAAAGTTTTTCCGCCCAGTATTTACGCAGCATCCCCCATCCACTTTGCTGCTACTGTATTTGCTGCAGATTTTCCGCCACTAATTCCGTTGCGGAAAATCCACAGTATTTTACGCACTGTGTGAACCGACCCTCAAGCTTGGCTTTTTTGCGGGACAGGTTGTGGCTCTATTGGTTGGTACTATTTTGGGGTACATGCGACTTTTTAATCAGTTTTTATTTTATGTTTTTAGAGGGGTGGTGACCAAAAAATATTGTCTCTTGAATTATATTGTATTTGTTAATTTTTTTTTTACAGCGTTCACCGGCCTGAAAAATAACATGATACTTTTATCGTTTGGGTCATTATGGACGCAGCGATACCAAATATGTGTACTTTTTTTTTTAATGCTTTCAGTTTTAAAGGACTTATGGGAAAAATTTGCGTTTTTTATTTTTTATTTTAACTTGAAGCGTAATTTTTTTTTATTTTTTACAACATTTTTATTATCTTTTTGTAACTTTTTTTTTCATCCCACCAGGGGACTTGAAGGCATGAAGCCCTGATCACTATTCTAATACACTGCATCTACAAAATTCAGTGTATTAGAGCTGTCAGTTATACACTGACAGCAAGCCTTCTGAGCGGAGCCTAAAAGGCTTTTGTACTTGGCAGACCAGGAGGCCATTGTTTGTAACATACAGCTGACACCCGCAGGCTCAGTTTCTTAGCCCACTCCATCTTCTTGTCACGACAGGAAGCCTAACCGGCTGCTTGTTAAGCCTTGTTAAGCCATCGGCACACCAGCGAATGTGCGGCGGGCGTGCCGATCAGCTACAAACGACCAAGATGCAGCGGTCTCTTTTGACCGCGGCATTTAGGGGATTAATGGCTTGGATAATTCGTTTTCTCAGGTCCCCGACATTACAGCGGGCTGTCACTTGTCATGTACAGCTGACACCTGTTGGTAATGGCGCAGGCTCGGCTTCTGGGCCCTCTCCATCACTGCAACGTACAGTCATTGACTGCAGTAGCGTAACTGTATGTCGCCTGTCATTAAAGGGTCAATTATCTAAACGGGCATCTGTCGTCCAACAGAATCTTATATTTTGGGGCATTTAAAACATGCCCTAATGAAGCGACGATAGTTAGTGCATCTGTAACCACTAAATTGCCCACTAATTCGCTATTTCGGGACTTATTCCTCTGATATGTCTTATTTTGGCATATAGATATCAAAGAGTGGGGAACGCTTGATATTGTCTCCACTCTTTGAGCCAGAGCTGAGAGCCACTGCAAAAAGCAGTACTGATTATGGTGGTTTCTATGCAACCATGTATTATGGTGACTCACTAATTTAAAATGGTGGCATGTAATATTACCGCTACAGGAGAATAAATGACCCCACAAAGCTTCCACTGGTGACAACAGGTGATTGCTGTGGCTTAGAGAATCTAAACTTGTGGCAAACAGTTGATCACCAGAGGGGGTTTATTGAAAGAAGGGGTGGTCCAGATGTATATTTATTGGTAAACCTTTAAGTTCTTGGTCAGTCAGAAGTGCTGTGAAGGGTCTCTTGTTGGCTCCAAACAAATTCACAGATTCAATCAAAAGTGAATGAATATGAGCAGTTAGAAGAAGCCTTTGTTTGAGCACCCTTGGCACTTGTGATTTGCCAAAAGCACTAAGGGAAAGTCATTTATATACAGTGTGCACAACCTCTCGGCTACCAGATAGAAGGATTGGGTTTGGTTTAGGGGGTGCAAGCACTATATTTTCTTTACTATGGCTTCTTATAAATCTGCCACAATTAAAGATTTTTTTTTTGGTGACAGATACTACTCCCGCAGCCTTCTTTTGGTTTTTCACTTTTGTTTTTTCCTACATAACTTCCACAACTTTTCTTCATTTTTCCATTCATATTGCCGTTTGAGGGCTTGTTTTTTACGGGACGGGTTGTAGATTTTCATGACACCATTTATTTTACCATATAATGTAGTGGTGTAAAATAGTGTAAAAAATATTTGTGGGGTGGAATAAGAAAAAACTGATTCCTCAATCTTTTGAGTTTTTGTTTTTTTACAGTATTTACTGTGCGGTAAAAACGGCATGTTAACGAGTACGGTGATATCAAATTTATATCGTTTTTTATGTTTTACTACTTTTACATGGGTAAAACTGATTGTTAAAAATAAAATTTGAGTTCTGTCGCCACATTCTGAGAGCTATAACTTTTTTATTTTTCTGTCGATTGAGCGGTATGAGGGCTTATTTTTTGCGGGGCTAGCTGTTCTATTTCTTACCATTTTGGGCTGCATGAGACTTTTTGATCACTTTTTGTTACATTTTTATGAGAGATGAAGTGACCAAAAAACAGCGATTCTGGAGTTTTCTATTTTTATTTTTTACAGCGTTGACCGCACGGACTACAAAATTATATATTGTAACAGTTCAGACTTTTACGGATGCAATGATACCAGTTATGTTACTTATAATTTTTGATCTAACACATTGACTTTAATAGGTTTGACAGGTTTCTATTGTGGTGTCCGTGGTTTTACCGGAAACAAAAGCACAAGGTGCCAGCTGTATATTACAGCTGACACCCTCCTGTAACGGCCAGGACCGGAGCTATGAAATGAATAAATGAAAAACAAGTCCAGAATCTTTGTTTTTAGGTCACATCTCCCAAAAAATTGTATAAAAAGTGATTAAAAAAGTCACATTTACTCTAAAATAGTACTAATAAAAATGACAACCCGTCCTGCAAAAAAAAATAAAAAATCCTTGACACAGCTTTGTCCACGAAAAAATAAAAAAGTTATGGGTCTTAGAATATGGCGACACAAAAAACAAATGATTTAAAAAAAAAATGTGATTTTATTGTGCAAAAGCTGCAATACATGAAAAAAACAACAAATATCCGTAATCGTATCGACCCGCAGAATAAAGTTAACATGTAATTTATTGTGCACGGTGAATTCCGAAAAAAAAACTATTCCAGAATTGCTTGTTTTTGGTAATTTCCTCTTCCAAAAAATTAAATAAAATATGATCAAAGAGTCATATGTATCCCAAAATGATACCAATAAAATCTACAGCTTGTCTCGCAAAAAAACAAGCCCGTACACAGCTCCATCAATCTAAAAATAAAAAAGTTATAGCAAATAATGTGGTGATGAAAAAACATCCCCATGTGCAGGCCGGAGGGGAACATTCATTCAGTTTAGGGCCCTACTATTTAGGTACAAGATAAACCTACAGAGTATGGGGTGCAATTAACACACAGTAATCATGAATAGAGAAACAAATAATCTTTATTAAGCAAGGTACAGACAATAAAAAGCATAAAAGCGAGTCATGCTGAGCATGAGCAGGACGTCCCTCTGTGCTAAGAGCAAGGTGAAAACACTAAATAGCAACCATGGGTGAAGCCATACAATCCAAACCACAATGTCTGGATAGTAAATGTACATATCAACTTACTATCAATTAATAAGCAAGTAGCTGGCAATGCAGCAATGGTGTGAACATTCCTCAAATATATATATAGTAATGATGTAACATAGATATGGACAAAGAACAAAGTCAAAGAGGAAATGAACAGATTACCTACCCATGGAATTCACTCAGCACACTGAGAGACGTCACACCCGACGCGCGTTTCGGCGAAATGCTTTCGTCCAAGATTTACTTGGTTTATACATGTTTTTGTCCCTTTCTGGGTTACAATTTTCTAAACCATACTTTAAGGTCGACATTAACTTTCCTGAATGTACCAATAGGTGTTTGTTATTTAGGTACAAGGAAGGGAATGGACATAGAACATCTGTTGGAAGCGAGAGCAACCGTGTTACACCAGCACAACACTTTCCTAGCAAAATTTCCCAAACTACAAAGGAAGAAAAGTCCCCAAAAGGTTCAGTATTACAAAAGGGGGATAAGAAAGGAAACAGTTAATCAGTGTGACACTGGCCTGTGCATAACAGATTCCTTACAGCACACCACACATCTATGGATAATTGTATTATTTATCCCATTAGTATAGCCTCTTATTATGCCCAGATGTACTCCGCACAGCTTACATATGCCCCCACATTATAAACTGAAATACCAGTGATACTCAAACAAAACTACTACCAAGCAAAATCCATGCTCCAAGTGGATGTCCTTCCCTCCTTAGCCCTACAGTGTGCCCAAACAGCAGCTTACGTCCACAAGTAAGGCATTACCATACCCGGGAGAACCTGCTTAACAATTTATGGGGTAAGATTCTCCAGTGGCACAAGCTGGGCATAACATATTGTACGGTGAATTGGCATATCAGTTGAGAAATTGCAATAGTCACTTTGCATCATCCACAGTGTAATAATTTCTGAAAAACACCTGTGGGGTCTAAATGCTCACTACACCTGTAAAGGATCTGCCAGGCACAACTTCTGTGTATACGCCCATAGGTAATCAGTCTGCACCTGAGTCTATGTCTCTGAGACTGACTCCATCTTCCACCACTCAGGAAGGCAGGCTTAGGAGTGGGAGAGCCTATCGCAGCCTGGCCTGGCCTGTCTATTTATACCTGCCTTTCCTGTTCCTCCTTTGCTTGTGATTCTTCTCGTGTGGTTTCCTGGCCCAGCTACAACTTCTAACTATTTGATCCTGCTCCATACTGACCCTGGCTTACTGACTACTCTCCTGCTCTGCGTTTGGTGCCTCGTGCACTCTTGGTTTGACTCGGCTCGTTCACCACTCTTGTTGCTCACGGTGTTGCCGTGGGCAACTGCCCCATTTCCTTGCTTTGTGTACCCTTGTCTGTTTGTCTCGTGCACTTACTGAGCGTAGGGACCGCCACCCAGTTGTACCCCGTCGCCTAGGGCGGGTCGTTGCAAGTAGGCAGGGACAGAGTGGCGGGTAGATTAGGGCGCACTTGTCCGTTTCCCTACCCCCTTCATTACAACACCCCTTGATAAATGCCTTTAGGGGTGTCGTTTCTAAAATGGGGTCACTCTTTTTTGGTACATCAGGGGTTTTGTGATTGCGACATGGCGTCCACAAACCATTCCAGCAAAATCTACACTCCAAAAGTAAAATACCACTCTTTTTCTACTGAACCCTCCCATATGTGTAAAGAGCCATTTATAACCACATATGGGGTGTTACCATACTCGGGAGAAATTGCTTTACAAATGTTGGAGTGCTTTTTCTTCTTTATTTCTTGTGAACATGAAAAATGTTGATCTAAAACGACATCTTATTGGGAAAAAAATTAACATTTTTCATTTTCACTGCTCTAATTAATTCAGCAAAAAACCTTTGTGGTCAAAATTCTCACTATACCCCTATATGATTCTTCAAGGGGTGTAGTTTCCCAAATGGAGTCACTTTCGGGGAGTTTCCACTGTACTATTACTACAGGGGCTCAGCAAATGTGACATGGTGCCCAGAAACCTTTGCAAAATCCAAATGGCACTCCTTCCCTTCTGAGCCCTACCGTGTGTTCAAACAGCAGTTTATGACAACATATGGGGTATTGTTTTACTCAGGAGAAATTGCTTTACAAACCTTGCAGTGCTTTTTCTCCTTTAGTCCTTGTGGAAATAAAAAAAAAAATTGTTAAACCTATATTTTCTTTAAAAAAAATTATTTTCACGTCATATTTCCAATAATTTCCGCAAAAAAACCTGTGGGGTCAAAATGCTCACAATCCCCTTAGATAATTTCTTCAAGGGGTGTAGTTTCCCAAATGGGTTCACTTTTGTGGAATTTCCACTGTTTTGGCACCACAAGACCTCTTCAGACCTGACATGGTGTCTAAAATATATTCTATTAAAAAGGAGGCCCCAAAATTCCCCAGGTGCTCCTTCGCTTCTGAGGCCGGTGCTTCTGTCCATTGGCACACTAGGGCCACATGTGGGATATTTCCTAAAACTGCAGAATCTGGGCAATAAATATTGAGTTGAATTTCTATGGTAAAACCTTCTGTGTTACAGAAGAAAATGGATTAAAAATTAATTTCTGCAAAAAAAAATGAAATTTCTAAATTTCACCTCCATTTTGCTTTAATTCCTTGAAACTTCTAAAGGGTTAAGTAACTTTCTAAATGCTGTTTTGAATACTTTGAGGGGTGCAGTTTTTTTTAAAATGGGGTGACTTATTGGGGGTTTCCAATATATAAGACCCTCAAAGCCACTTCACATCTGAATTGGCCCCTGTAAAAATAGCCTTTTGAAATTTTCTTGAAAAGGTGAGAAATTGTTGCTAAAGTTCTAAGCCTTGTAACGTCCTAGAAAAATAAGAGGATGCTCAAAAACTGATGGCAATTTAAAGTAGACATTTGGGGGTGTTAATTAGCAACTATTGTTTGTGGTATAACTGCCTGTCTTACAAATAGATGCATTTAAATTTAGAAAAATGCTAATATTTGCAATTTTTTTGCTAAATTTTGGTGTTTTTTACAATAAAGTAATATAAAGTCCAATGTGCCACGAGAGAATAGGTAAAAGCATTCCGAAGTTCTTACCACATAAATTGAAACATGTCAGATTTGAAAAATGAGGCTCTGTCAGGAAGGTCAAAAGTGGCCACAGCGGGAAGGGGTTAAAATGTATGGGTTCCTCTTAGTTCTTATAACCAAAACAACTAAACTATTTATTATAAGATCATAACAACTATTGTTATTTCAATTGAATAAATGAAAACAGATAATTAGGATTTGACATCAATATATTTTGTGTTTGACTAGTTAGAAAGGAAATAAAATGATTCAGGGCTTGCTACAGATTGTTTCTGTGAAAGAAAATGTACAGTTTATTTTGTACCTCCATTAAAAGCCTTTTTTTTTCTAAACGTGTTGGCACTCAGCTCTTTGCTTTCAAAAACAGCAGCAATGATTGCCTGGCTATTTCAGTCATTGCCTTTCATTTATTTAGTTTGACCTGAAAAAACACATTTCAATAAATAAAAATGGACACGATTTTTCTTGTATGGCTCTTGTTAATGTATATATATGAAAATATTACTGCTCACTTTCTGACCTTAGTGGTAATTGTGGCATCTTATGGTTTATGTTATACTGAGGTGAGTATGGTTGTGTAGCTATAGAGGTTACAGAGGTTGAACAGTTGCGCTCCTGTAGGTGCCTGTAGGTCCCATAGAACATTTGATGCTTTATAATATATACTGGTGGCATGCAATGTCAGACTGGAGTACCTTGGGCCCACCAGAAGAAATAATTCTTGGGCCCCACACTTCAGCTATATTGAAATAATGTGACCACTCTTAATTATGTAGTAAAACAAAGACCAATATTACCATTACACAGTGACCATATAGTGGTAGATACCAGTTCTACACATGCGCTCTGTAGGCCATTTAAATGAATACAGAACAGTGAAATTCAGTGACTCACAGGTGAGGTCTGCTTAGATTGGAGTCGTTCACTTTCTCTTTTCTTCTTCATCCGGCCCAGAACACAATGATGACTTCTTTTAGACACTACTCGTCTCTGCAGAATTTGCAACTTAAGCATCTTTGGCTCCTTGCTTTTCCAGCACCCTCCCCACCTATTCCCCACCCTCTACAAAAACTCGCAATTTATAGTGCCCCAAATAGATATATTGACCCTCTTGGTGCCCCACACTGTTATAGTACCCCCTTTCGTGCCCCAGACAGTATTAGTGCCCCCGCACAGTAAGAGTGCCCCCTTTAGGCCCAACACAGTAATTAGAGCCCTCCCTACACAGAAATGCGTCCCTTGTAGTTGGGTCCTCTTTGTGCCCCCTATAGTAGTTAGACCCTTCTTTGTGTCCCCATTTAGTAGTTAGGTCCCGTTTGTGTCCCCATATAGTAGTTAGGGCACCTTTGTGTCCCCGTATAGTAGTCAGGCCCCCTTTGTGCCCCATATAGTAGTTATGTCCCCTTTCTGTCTCCTATAGTAGTTAGGTCTGCTTTTTGCCCCTATATAGTAATTAGGTCCCCTTTTTGCTACCATATAGTAGTTAGGTCCCCTTTGTGTCCTCATATAGTAGTTAGGGCCCCCTTTGTGTCCATATATAGTAGTTATTTCCCCTTTTGTGCCCCTATGTGGTAGTTAGCCCCCCTTCATACCCCTATTTAGTAGTTAGGCTCGCTTTATACCCTATATTGTAGCTGGCCCCCTTTGTGCCCTATATAGTATCTAGGTCCCCTTTGTGCCGCCATATAGTAGTTGGTTCCCTTTGTACCACTATTTAGTAAATAGGACCCCTTTGGCCCCTATGCAATATTTAGGTCCACCTCTGTACGCCTTTAAAGCAGTTAGGCCCCCCTTGTGCCTCTATATAGTAGTTACATTTCGTTTGTGCCCATATATAGTAGTTAGAACTCCCTTGTGCCCTTCATATAGCAGTTAGGCCCACTTGTGCCCTCCATATAATTTTGTGGGTGCCCCATTTCTGACAATGGAAGAAATAAGAAAAACTCATCTTACCCTGCTCACACAAAGAGCAGATGGGTCCTCTGCCTGCTTTTGATGTCCGTGTCCTGGCGCAGTGACTTCATCACGTCATCTGTGCCGGGATGCAAACTTCCTCCTGACCTCTAGTAGGCCACAGGACTTAACCCCTAGGCACACCAGTCAGTAACTGTATGTCCTGGCGGAAGGTTACTTTGCGCACAAGGACGGACAGTTACTGAGACAGTGTGCACCGGGATCTGGGAGAGCAGCTGTCCCCGACATCTAACATTCCCCAGTTGCCAGCAATGGACCCGTAATAGCGGTCCAATGCCGGCGATAAATGTGATCGATGGATCTGTGCAGATCGACTCATCACATTGTGTCTAAGTATAATGTGTTTTAAAAACCATTCCCCGGACTTGTGTTAAGTCTGGGAATGATAACTATGGCCCCCCCCCAAGCCCAAATGTCCCATGTGACCGGCAATGGACCAATAGCAGTGGTCCATTGCCGGCAATTGCTATGATTTGTGGGTCTGTTCAGACTCACCAATCACAGTGCGTTTTTACCCAGGGCTGGTGAAAAATAACGGACACAGGCTCTGATCTCTTAGTATGTGAAGAGAAGTTGGATAGATCAGAGCCTGTGCCGTTTTGTGTGCCCCACACAAACTGAAAATTAGAATTAACCCCTCATTTCCAGCTCTTCTGTTCCCAGTGTGTGACCCCACCACCTCCCAGTGTATATAGATTTTTTTTTCATTTTTCTATTTTCATCATAATTCACAAAAAATTGTAATTAGATTTAGTTAGGTAGTCGACTAGCTCGTTTACGTCAATTCATCGCATCAGTTGTCATTTCGTCAGCGTCAATCCATCACATCAGTTTGTCAGCGTCAATCCGTTATATCAGTTATCAGTGTCAATTTGTAGAGTTCGTGTCAGTTCGTCACTGTCAGTCGCGTCACTTGTCAGTTATCAGCATCAATCCGTCACTGTCAGTCTCGGCACTTGTCAGTTAGTCAGCATCAATCCATCACTGTCAGTCGCGTCACTTGTCAGTTAGTCAACATCAATCCGTCACTGTCATTTGCGTCACTTGTCAGCTAGTCCGCATCAATCCGTTGCTGTCAGTCGCGTCACTTGTCAGTTAGTCAGCAAAAAATCCGTTACTGTCAGTCACGTCAGTTGTCGGTTAGTCAGTGTCAATCCATGAAGGAAAAAATAAAAGCACTTCCTTAATTTATTTTTCTAAACATCAAAACCGTGTGTCATAAGGATGACATATGCGTGAAAATCACGCAGCCACGCAGCAAACACTGATGACACACGGAACTGCAACATGCACACGTTCATGTGAATAAGGCCTAAGGGTATGTGCACACGATAGCAGGCATTTACGGCTGAACTGACAGACAGTTTTCAGAAGAAAACAACTGCGTCGTTTCAGCCGTAAATGCTCCTCCTCGTAATATACGAGGCGTCTGTGACGCTCGTATATCTTGAGCTGCTCTTCATTGAGTTCAATGAAGAACGGCTCAAATTACGTTGCAAAGAAGTGCCCTGCACTTCTTTACCGAGGCAGTCAATTTACGCGTCGTCGTTTGACAGCTGTCAAACGACGACGCGTAAATTACAGGTCGTCTGCACAATACGTCGGCAAACCCATTCAAATGAATGGGCAGATGTTTGCCGACGTATTGTAGCCCTACTTTCAGGCGTAAAACGAGGCATAATACGCCTCGTTTACGCCTGAAGATAGGTCGTGTGAACCCAGCCTAAGTGTTATAAAAAAGATAATAATAATTTGTGTTTGTCAGTGTTAGGCTTCGTTCACATCTGCATTGGGGTCCTGTTCTAATGTTCCGTCTGAGGTTTCCGTCAGAATGGGACCCTGAACAGACACGAACTGACAGGAACGGAAACCAGAGGTTTCCATTTCCATCACCATTGGTTTCAATGGAGACGGCTCCTGTGCCCGTGGTTTCCGTTTGTCTTTTATGTGCACCGGACTCATCGTTTTGCCGGAAAATAGGGTAGTCGACTGCGCTATTGCTTCCGGCAAAACGATGGGTCCGGTGCACAACAGAGACAAACGGAAACCATGGACACTGGATCCGTCACCATTGAAATCAATGTTGTCAATTGTGTCAGTTTGTGTCTGTTCAGCAGATGTGAACGAAGCCTTAGTTAGTTTTTTTAGTGTTTTTTACGTAGAAAAACAAAAATAACTAAAAAATGTGATATACAACTGTTTGTTACAGTTTACTGAACTACGTTTGTATATACAGTACATATATATATATATATATACACAAATTTATAAAATGGCCACGAAACGTTACACCACAGAAGAGGCGTATGCCATGATCACGTCTGCTACAGACACAGCTAGCGGTGAGAAACCAGAGTTCATTCTCTCGTCCTCCTCCAGTGATAGTGAGGAACCTCTTCGTAGTCGCAGGAGAGTTCATGCCGAGGTTCTATGTGATCCTGGTACTGCCTTTCTGCCTGACACTGGTACTGCCAGCATTGATTGGTCACCCCCAACCAATTACATCCCCCAAACCCCAGAATTGACTGCTGCAGCAGGAACTCATGTGCAGACGGAAGGGCTGCCTGTAATGGGCTTTTTCAAATTGTTCTACAGAGACCATTCGAACCAGCTTATGGTGGACCAAACTTACCTTTATGCCCACCAATTTATTTCTGAACACCCCAACTCCTTTTTTGCCCAGCTCAATAGGTGACCACCGACCAATTTTGCAGAAATGATGAAATATTGGGGTTAGTCCTCAACATGGGTCTCAATAAAAAGCCCAAAGTGAGATCCTTCTGGTCCACGGATATTTTATATCATTGTCCGTTGTACCGCAATACTATGACCAGACCCCTTTTTGAGGCCCTTCATACATTTCTGCGCTTTACTGACTCCCAATGCCCCCCTCAGAATGAGCCCAATTCCGACAGACTGTTCAAATGTCTTCTAGACAAAAAGTAAACCTGAAATTCTACACTTCAATTGCATCTCAGTTGTTTCATTTCAAATCCAATGTGGTGGCATGAACAGCCCAAATCAAGAAGACTGTGTCACTGTCCAAATAATTCGGGACCTAACTGTAAATAGAATAATAATAAATACAGTAAATACAACTCAATAATACACGTCACAGTGTATACATATAGTAAAAGTACCAGCAGTATTGTATAAATACAGTAAAATCACCAGCCACAGTGCATAAATTCAAAAATAGAACAAAGCAAAGTGAATAACTACAGTTTTAGCACCAACTACAGCAGTAGCAACCGCATAATGCATAAATTCCCTATCATTTCATTCTCGCTCCTGATCTGAGATCGGGCATGGACAGATGCAGAGAGCACATTGGGCAGTACAGTTGCTGAGGCAACCATACAACACTTTAAGGGTATGTGCACACGATAACGTCAATTACGGCTGAAATTACGGAGCTGTTTTCAGGAGAAAACAGCTCCTAAATTTCAGACGTAATTGCTCGTACTCGCGTTTTGCGAGGCGTCAATTACGGCCATAATTTGGAGCTGTTCTTCATTGGATTCAATGAAAAATGGCTCCAATTATGTCCCAAGAAGTGTCCTGCACTTCTTTGACAAGGCTGTTATTGTACGCGCCATCTTTTGACAGCGACGCGTAAAATTACAGGTCATCGGCACAGTACATCGGCAAACCCATTGAAATGATTGAGCAGATGTTTGCCGACGTATTGGAGCCGTGTTTTCAGGTGTAATTCGAGGCGTAAAACGCCTCCATTACGCCTGAAAATAGGTCGTGTGAACCCAGCCTCAGGATCTCATGCACTTCTTTTATAACTTGTTGCTGCCGCTCGTCATGAGCGGCAGGACGTTTCTGCATCAGGACGAGCATAATACAGACCTGCAACCTCTGATTTCTGCCATTAACCCTTTGAGTGGTTAAATCAATACTGATCTCGGCTTTCAAAGGGAAAAAGTGAGGGGAGCTCCCCTTTGATTGGGTCACAGGGAATCCCTGTGATGCGAACGAAACCCATACCTTGTAAAAATTGATATAAATTTAACACTAACAGTACGATACGTTGGCCACTGAAAAAATTCCATACTGCATGGTGCCAAAGTAGCAACGTCACACAATGCCTAAGTAAATACTACCTTACAGTGCTCCAGTAATAGAAAAATACAGGGTCCAAATAACAGCTTCATACATAACTAATATCAATGCTATACAGTGCCTAAATAATAATGCTATCATTAATAAATTAATATTTGTAGTGGTTACAAGCCTCAGAAGGGTGTGACTGCAGAGGTCGCACACCCATAAGTTCAGCCCTGTCTACTTTATAAACACAGTAACTGTTCCAGCCCTAGATTTTAGATGCAATAATATCATGAGACACTGTGCATGAATTACCCAATAGCACCAGCCATAGTTAGTAAAGACAGTAATACTACCTGCCACAGTGCACCAAACATACTGTTTAGAGATAGTAATATTACCAGCTATAGTGCATACATTCAGTAATGCTATTCATGGCCGCCATCAGGGCAGTACTAGTAATACTCCCGTCAGGGGCCCGGCCACATGGCTGAAGAAAAGGCGCCCACCGGGCTGTCATTGCCCCCCCAGAATGTCAGCCCCCATTGCAATGCTTTCCGCCCCCCCTGCATACCTGTTGCTTCACGAACTGGACGGGGAAGATGCAGCATGAGAAGCAGAAGCTCCGTGTGTAGATCCCGCCCCCCAGCCAGCTCCTCTACACAGTCGACCGGACCTTCTGGCTGGTGAGTTTTTCTCCCCTCTCCATCCTGCTTCCCATTCCTCCTGACCCCACTTGTAGAATATATAAAGTATGTTAAAATATTTGTTTTGTTTTTTTTTCCGTTTTCCTAGCGTTTTTGTTGCTGCAATTGTCATAATCGCGGCAAAAATTATGCAGTTTTTCCACGATTATATAAAAATCTATGAAAATTGCATTAAAAAAAAGGATAAAAAACATGAAAAATTAGTGCTGTTAGGCTATATTCGCACAGTGCGGTCAAATCACGTTTTTGCAGCGATTTTGCAAAAATTGTGGCAAAACAAATGGGATTTGACCGTACTGAGTAACTAGACTAAGGCCCTATTCAGACATTCAGTTTGGTTCGTAATATACGGAGAGTGTATAGGCCGTATTTCCCAGGCCGACCACAATTCATGGAGCCGGACTCCTAGCATCATAGTTATCAATGCTGCTAGGAGTCCTTGCCTCTCCGCGGGAATAATGCCCCATACTGTAATGATGCTTTCAGTAAGGGACCAGGGACAGTATTCTCACTGGAAGGGAGGGGCTCCTATGATTATAAATAACTGTGATGCTAGAATCCCGGCTCCCTGAACTGTGGTCAGTCTGGGAAATATGGCCGATACACGGTCCGTATATCACAGACCGAACATGGACGTCTGAATAAGGCCACTTACTTGTCTCCAATTTTTGGTGTGGATTGCGCACTGAAAATTCACTACAAATTACAATATAAGGCTATATTCAGACGAAAATGTGATTTGTGAAAATGTGATTTGCACCCGTGCGGGACCAATTTTCACAGATCCCTCATAGACTTGAGTCTATTGAGGGATCCGTGAAAATGCACAAAAACATGTCCTATTTTTTTACAGGCCCTTCACACGGTCCGTTAAAGCAACGACCATGTGAATAACCCCATAGAAATACATGCAGCCGTGTGACAGCCATTAAAAAAAACGTCCTTTACACGAACGATTAACGCGTTAGTCTGAACAAGCCCTAACTCATGTGAATGGGGTTTGTCAAATCTCCATGCACGTGCAGCAGAAAAAAAATCTGCACGGAATTTAGGACGTGCTGCTGATTTATAACCCCTTAACACAATATCACGTAACTGTACGTGATAAGGGTTAGGTATGTATGGGAAGTATGGAACGGGCTCACAGGCTGAGCAAACTCCATACACAGCGGGTAACTACTGTGTTACGCAGCCGACACCTCACTGCAATGGGCGGAATCAAAGATCACTTCCGCCTGTTTAACACCTTAAATGCCGTGGTCAATAGCGACCTCGGCATTTAAAACGTTAGAATCAGGTCGGCGCCCCCTGAAACAAGCCATCGCGCCCTACCCCCCCGCATCGGCTGTTAACAACGGTTGTTATAGCAGCCTGGGGGCCTAATGAAAGACCCCAGGTCTGCCATCTTTGTACTCCTTTGAAACTTTGCCTCCGGCAGACTGTCAGAATCACGATGAATGATCATTGCAGTGAATCGCTGCTTCAAGTCCCCTAGCGGGACTAATAAACAAAGTAAAAAAAGGTTAAATAAAGTTTTTTTTTTTTTTCCTAAAAAAAATAATTAATAAAGTAATAAAATAAAGTATTAAAAGTTCAAAAAACTCCCCTTTTCCCCAATGTTATAAAAAATAAAAGTTAACATATCTAGTATCACTGCGTCCTTAAAAGTCTGAACTATCACAATATAGTGTTGTTTAACCCGCTGAGTGAATTCCGTAAAAAAAATATATAAAACACGCAAAATTATGTTTTTTGGTCACCTTAGTGCTGCAAAAAAGTGATCAAAAAGTCGCATATAACCCAAAATGGTATCGGTGAAAACTACAGCTCGCCCTGCAAAACGTAATCACATCGAACATCTTTTTAAATTAGCAAATAGTTTTATTTTTTTAAAAGTGGTAAAACAAAACAAAACATATAAATATGGTATCGCCGTAATCGTATCAACCTGTAGAATAAGGTGAATATGTAGTTTTTACCGCCTGATGGATGCCGTAAAAACAAAACTACCCAAAAAATGGCATAATCGCTGTTTTTTGCCCATTTCACCCCACAAATATTTTTTTTTCAGCTTCCCAGTACATTATGCAGTACAATAAATGGTGTCATGAAAAACTACAACTTGTCTCGCAGAAAACAAGCCCTCATATGGCTATATAGATGGAAAAATAAAAAAATGATAGCTTTTGGAAGGTGGGGAGGAAAAAACAAAAGTGAAAATCCGAAAAATGGCTGAGGAGGGAAACGGTTAAATCCACTGCATGACTATTATGTTGCAGAATTGTAACGTATTTCATCCTTTAGGCCTTATTCACAGGACCGATGGCTGTGTCCCCGCTGATTAACCCCTTAAAAGCCGAGTTCTATAGAGATCGCGGCTTTTTAGGTGTTAAGCTGCCATCGCCGGCCTGCTACACGATAGCAGCCGGCGATGGTGACTATGGCAACCGGACACCAAACAATGGCGTCCGGCTATGCCATAGACGGAAGCCTAGTGGGTCCTGACAACGTCAGGACCCACTATGCTTGCTGTCAGTGAGTAGCTGACAGTTCTAATACACTGCACTACGCATGTAGTGCAGTGTATTAGAATTGTGATCAGGGCCTCTTGCCCTCAAGTCCCCTAGTGGGACAAAGTAATAAAGTAAAAAAAAAGTAAAAAAAATATGTGTAAAAATAAGAAAATAAAAGTTTTAAAAATATTGGTATCGCCGCGTCCGTAACGGCCTAAACTACAAAATTATTTTGTTATTTATCCCGCACGGTGAACGCCGTAAAAGAAAATAATAATAAACCGTACCACAATCACAATTGTTTGGTCACTTCACCTCCCAAAAAATGGAACCTAAAAATGGTACTGAACGAAACTAAAGTTTGTTACGCAAAAAATAAGTCCTCGCACGGCTTTATTGATTGAAAAATAAAAAAGTTATGGCGTTTAGAATAAGGTAACACAAAAAGTGAATGATTTTTTACAAAACGTATTTTATTGTGCAAACGCCATAAGACATAAAAAAAAAAGATTTACATATGGTATCGCCGTAATCGTATCGCCCCGCAGAATAAGGTGAATATGTCATTTATAGCGCACGGTGAACGCTGTAAAAAAAATAGAATAAAAAAACAATAGTAGAATTGCTGTTTTTTAGTCACCGCGCCATCTAAAAATAGAATAAAAACTGATCAAAAAGCCGCATGCACCCCAAGAAAACTACAATGGATTCCTCAAGGGGTGTAGTTTCCAAATTGGGGTCACTTTTGGGGGGTTTCCAATGTTTTGGCACCACAAGACCTCTTCAAACCGGACATGGTGCCTAATAAAAAAGAGGCCTCAAAATCCACTAGGTGCTCCTTTGCTTCGGAGGCCGGTGCTTCAGTCCATTACCGCACTAGGGCCACATGTGGGATATTTCTCAAAACTGCAGAATCTGGGCAATACGTATTAAGTTGCGCTTCTCTGATAAATCCTTTTGTGTTTTAAAAAAAATGGTATAAAGAGGATTTTCTGACAAAAAAAAATGTAAATTTCACCTCTACTTTGCTCTAAATTTCTGTGAAACACCTAAAGGGTTCATAAACTTTCTAAATGCTGTTGTGAATACTTTGAGGGGTCTAGTTTCTTAAATGGGGTGTTTGATAGGGGTTTCTAATATATGGGCCCCTCAAAGCAACTTCAGAACTGAACTGAAACCTAAAAAATAAATAAATTAGGCAATACTTTGCTTCTTACATTATACTGATAATGAGCCGTGCCCACCCCGAGATGACCCTAGTTTTGACCGTTTGTATAAACGGAGACCCCTATTAGACAGTTTCAGTGTCCGGTTTTCCCAAGCATACACCCCCGAGAAGTGTATTTCTATTGATGAGTCCTTGGTACATTTTAAAGGGAGGGTTCAATTCCGCGAGTACCTGCCGGGTAAGAGGGCAAGGTATGGCGTGAAGATGTATAAGCTGTGCGACAGTGCATCAGGGTATGCCTACAGATTTAGGATATATGAAGGAAAGGCCACCCCCAAACCAGACTGCATCCTGGACTACAATAGGTACATGGGAGGGATGGACTTGTCAGATCAAGTCCTGAAGCCCTACAGCGCCATGCGGTGTGGTATAAGAAGCTGGCCGTGCACATCATACAGATGGCATTGTACAACGCGTACGTGCTACATCGATGTGCAGGCCTGAGGGGAACTTTCCTGGAATTTCAAGAGGTGATTATCAAGAACCTAATCTTTAGGGACCAAGAAGGGGGGGCACCCAGTACTTCTGGAAGCGGGGCCACACGCATCGTACCAGGGCGGCAACACTTTCCAGGAGAAGTTCCCCAAACTGGCAAGAAGGGAAAAAGTCAAAAGAGCTGCAAAGTCTGCTATAAGAGGGCGTTAAGGGATGACACAGTATATCAATGTGACACGTGTCCCAAATAACCAGAGCTCTGTATGAAAGAGTGTTTTAAAATTTATCATACATCCCTTGGTTTATAATTTACCCCAATTTTACTTACCCTGATGTACTCCGCACAGCTTATCCCCCCTCGTCTTTCCCCTCTGGGCCCTGCTGTGTGCCCAGACAGCTGATAACAGCCACATGTAGGGCATTGCCATACCCGGGAGAACCCACATTACAGTATATGGGGTGTATGTCTCCGGTCAAAATGCTCACTACACCTCTAGATGAATGCCTTAAGGTTGTAGTTTTTAAAACGGGGTCACTTTTTGCGGGTTTCAACTGTACTGGTACCTCAGGGGCTTCTGCATACATGACTTCGCACCAGAGAATCCTCAGTAGGCCAAATGGTGGTCCTTTCCTTCTGAGTCCTCCCATGGGCCCAAATGGCAGTTTATCACCACAAATGGGGTATTGCGGCACTCAGAACAAATTGCGCAACAGATTGGGGTATTTTGTTTCTTGTGAAAATAAGAAATTTTCAGCCAAAACTACATATTATTTGAAAAAAATAATTTTGTTTTAATTCCCAGCCCAATTCAAATAAGTTCTATGAAAAAACTATTGGGTCAAAATGGTCACAACACCCATAAATGAATTCCTTGAGGGGGTGTAGTTTCCAAAATGGGGGTCATTTGTGGTTGGTTTTCATTGCTTTGATACCTCTGGGGCTCTGCAAATGCGACATGGCACCCGAAAACCAATCCAGCAAAATCTGGACTCCAAAGAACAAATAGCGCTCCTTTCCTTCTGAGACCTGCCATGGGCCCAAACGGCAGTTTATCACCACAAATGGGGTATTGCCGCACTCAGGACAAATTGGGCAACAAAATTGAGTATTTTATTTCTTGTGAAAATAAGACTTTTTGAGCTAAAACGACATATTATTGGAAAAAAAAATGTTTTTAAATTCCCAGCCCAATTCAAATAAGTTCTGTGAAGAAACTATGGGGTCTAAATGGTCACATTACCCATAAATGAATTCCTTGAGGGGTGTAGTTTACAAAATGGGGTCACTTCTGGTGGGTTTCCATTGCTTTGATACCTCTGGGGCTCTGCAAATGTGACACGGCACCCGAAAACCAAACCAGCAAAATCTGCACTCCAAAGAACACACAGCGCTCCTTCCATTCTGAGGCCTCCCATGGGCCCAAACGGCAGTTTATCGTATCGCCACAATGGGGTATTGCTGCACTCAGGAGAAATTGGGCAACAAAATGGGGTATTTTGTTCCCTGTGAAAATAAGAAATTTTGATAAAAAATGACATCTTATTGGAAAAAATGTCATTTTTTTCATTTCACAGCCCAATTCAAATAGGTGCTGTGAAAAAACCGTGTGGTCAAAATTGTAACAACAACCATATTTGAATTCCTTGAGGGGTGTAGTTTCCAAAATGGGGTAACTTCTGGTGGGTTTCCATTGCTTTGATACATCTGAGGCTCTGCAAATGCGACATGGCACCCGAAAACCAATCCAGCAAAATCTGGACTCCAACAAACACATAGCGCTCCTTTCCTTCTGAGCCCTCCCATGGGCCCAAACGGCAGTTTATCACCACAAATGGGGTATTGCCGCACTAAGGACAAATTGGGCAACAAAATGGGGTATTTTGTTCCCTGTGAAAATAAGAAATTTTGATCACAAATTACATTTTATTGGAAAAAATGACATTTTTTTTCATTTCACAGGCCAATTCAAATACGTGCTGTGAAAAAACTGTGCGGTAAAAATGGTAACAACAACCATAAATGAATTCCTTGAAGGGTGTAGTTTCCAAAATGGGGTCACTATTGGGGGATTCCTACTGTTTTGGCACCTCAACACCTTTTCAAACCTGGCATGCTGCCTAAAATATATTCTAATAAAAAAAGAGGCCTCAAAATGCACTAGGTGCTTCTTTGATTCTAGGGCTTGTGTTTTATTCCACTAGCGCAGTAGAGCCACATGTAGGACATTTCTAAAAACTGCAGAATCTGGACAATACATATTTAGTAGTGTTTCTCTGGTAAAACCTTCTGTTATAGAAAAAAAATTGAATAAAATTGAAATTCAGCAAGAAAAATTAAATTTGCAAATTTCACCTCCATTTTGCTTTAATTCCTGTGAAATGCCTGAAGGGTTAAAAAACTTTCTAAATGCTGTTTTGAATACTTTGAGGGGTCTAGTTTTTAAAATGGGGTGTTTTATCAGGGTTTCTAATACATAGGCCCCCTCAAAGCCACTTCAGAACTCAAGAGGTACCTTAAAATAAAGGCTTTTGAAATTTTCTTCAAAATATGAGAAATTGCTGTTTATGTTCTAAGCCTTGTAACGTCCAAGAAAAATAAAAGAATGCTCAAAAAACAATGCCAATCTAAAGTAGACATATGGGAAATGTGAACTGGTAACTATTTTGGGTGGTATAACTGTCTGTTTTACAAGCAGATGCATTTAAATTCTGAAGAATTCTATTTTTTCTAAATTTTCTCTAAATTTTGCAATTTTTCACCAATAAACACTGAATATATTGACCAAGTTTTACCACGAACATGAAGCCCAATGTGTCACGAGAAAACAATCTCAGAATCGCTTGGATAGGTTTAAGTATTCCGACGTTATTACCACATAAAGTGAAATATGTCAGATTTGAAAAATGGGCTCTGAGCCTTAAGGCCAAAACTAGGCTGCGTCCTTAAGGGGTTTAACTTTAATGGCAACGTAAAAACGGAGCATTAGTGCTGCTTACATCCTCACAAGCGCTTCCCCCTCCCTTAAGGCCCCTTCACATCATGTTGTTGCCCTTAGTTTATCGTGTACGTCAGGAAATCTTCTAACGTACACTATAAACAATGTCGACGATAATTCATAGGGCTCCATTATGTCCTTTTAGCCTATATTGGGCTGGTAGACGTCGATATACCTTATTTTTGAAGGATGGAATAGCATAGTAGACTTTGCTATTCCGGAGTCCCCAGGCAGCATCACAAGTGCTCTACCCATGGACTTTGTCCCTGGGAAAGCTCCTGACGTTACTGTCCATATATGTAAAGTGACGTCAGGGGATTCTCCAGGGCCGGAATCCCTAGACATCAGGAATAGCGCCATAGTCCCTGGGCAGAGCACTAGTAGAAGGCTCCAGCCCTGTTCATGGACAGTGACTTCAGTAGTTTCCCCAGGGCCATTCCCCGGGCGACGTATCCCACTATATGCCATACAGTGGGATATGTTTTGGCTAAATAGATCAAAATCCAGAGCATTAACCGGTCACTGCCTGCTCCATGGTTTCCATCACTGTAATTGACATCAGCACCAAAATCAGTTAATGCATATAACTTACAAACGTGACTGCCACACTTTCCGTTAACCACCCTCGGTAATGGAGGAATGGGGGGCAGACATCTTGGCTGTATGGGGCCCAGAAATTCTTGATGGTGGCCCTGATGTTATTGACCTGTGATGCATAAATTCAGGAATAGCAGTGTATAAATACATTTATAGTATCAACTGCACTTCAAACATACGGTAATAGTACCAGCAATAAGGCAGTTTTAGCATCAATCATAGTGCATAAATTCAGTAATACTTTTAGCTGTCAGGGGCGTAGCTAAAGGCTTATGGGCCCCAATGCAAAAGTGCTTCTTGGGCCCCGCCCAAACTTCTCATGGCTGATGGCCCGCAGTTTTCAGCTGCATCACTGGGTGTCCTAAGTGACTCAACTATGCAGCACTAACAGCCAGGGGCATTACTAAGGTCTTAAAACGTCAGGGGCAATAGCCCCAATACATATACCCCCCAAAAAACGTGTGTGCGTATATGTATATGTGTGTCTATCTATCTATCTATCTATCTATCTATCTATCTATCTATCTATCTATCTATCTATCTATCTATCTATCTATCTATCTATCTATCTATCTATCTATCTATCTATCTATATATGGGACATCATATCTATAGCACTACAAGCCTATAGTTATGGATAGGACTAGATACAGTGGCTCAGCAGATAGTATCACAAATGATAGGATTAGATACAGTTGCTGAGCAGACTGTATCACCTTTTATAGGCTTATATACAGCAGTTTAGCAGACAGTATCACACATGATAGGATTAGATATAGCGACTCAGTAGACAGTATCACACATGATAGGATTAGATACAGTGGCTCAGCAGACAGTATCACACATGATAGTATTACATACAGTATTTTAGCAAACTCTATCACATACGATAGGCTTAGATACAGCAGCTCAGCAGACAGTATCACATATAATAGGTTTAGATAAAGTGGCTAAGCAGACTTTATCACACATGGTAGGCTTAGAGATAGGGCCCAGATCGCTGATATTGCGGCTCAAGCGCTGGACCCAGGAAAGGTAAGTATAATAATCGCTTTGCTTTTTTATGTGTTACAATAATTTTTATTGTGTTGTTGTGTTTTTTTACAGGTTTGGTTGTTGGACTACGTCGGATTCGAGGACTACTTCGATGACGGCATTTTTTTTAATTCTCAATCATATGGTTAATGAGGGTTGTGTGTGGGTTTTTTATTTCCATAAAATATATTTTCTATATGGTTGTATTTTTTTTAACTTTATTACTAGCGCCTTAGTAATGGCCGATGGCTGATTGACAGCGTCCATTACTAAGGCGAGGATTAATGGAAGCCAGTGAAAAGGATAACACTAACCCCTTATTAATACTCCGGTACCCACCGGCAGCAGGGGTTCGGGAAGAGCCGGGTGTGATCTAGTACCCTACCATCTGTAGTGATTGGCAGTCTCGGGGGCGGCCGCAGGCTGGTATTATTATGCTGGGAAAGTCCAAAAACAGTGGCCCTTCCCACCCTGGTAATGTTAGCCTTCTGTTGCTATATTGTATCTGGCTGGTTATGAAAAATGGGGGAACCCCACATCGTTTTTTGTTTTTTTTACAAAATGACGTGGTGTACCCCCATTTTTCATAACCAACCAGCCACTGCTCGTTCCTACAGGAATATCTCCCCAAAACAATCCCAGCACACCCGGAACTTTAAAAGGAACTCTGCCACGTCCTCATTGCCTGAGCAATGATGTGTCTAACTTGTTTTAGTCTGCAAAGGTTCCCAAGCGTTATCCTGCATCCTATATCCTGTATCCTATATTCAGCATCCGTGTCCGGATAAATACAGCACCAGAACAAAGCTCAGTACATATATACAGCACCAGAACAAAGCTCTGTATATAAATATAGCACCAGAACAAAGCTCAGTATAGAAAAACAGCACCAGAACCAAGCTCAGTACATAAATGCAGCACCAGAACCAAGCTCAGTACAAATATACAGCACCGGAACTAAGCTCAGTACATAAATACAGCACCAGAACCGAGCTCAGTACATAAATACAGCACCAGAATTAAGCTCAGTACATAAATACAGCAACAGAACAAAGTTCAGTACATATATACAGCACCAGAATCAACCTCAGTGCATGTATACAGCACAAGCACATATACAGCTCAGTACAGAGATCATATGCAAATTCAGTTTAACCCCTGCCATATAAGTTTGTACAACATAAAACTACGGCTCCCAGTATGACCTGAACAATGGTAAGGATATGCTGGTGAATTGCTGTTTCCCTTGGTTGAACTTGATGGACATATATATCTTTTTTCAACTGTACTAACTATGTAACTATATATAACGATACACTCATCATCTTGCTACAGATCATACAGTATTACAGTACTGATCAGTCACAGGGAGAATAAACATTTACATTTAGTGACTCACAAGGGACGTCTTCTCAGATTGGAGTTGTTCTTTTTCTCTTTTCTTTTCCATCCGATCCATACCTCCACTGACGAGTTTGCCGCTCAGATGTCTTCGGCTCCTCACTTTTCAAACATTTCCACACCTATAAATGAAGATACAATTCTCATGGTGCAACACACTGAATATAATAGCACCATACACTGTGCTGCTGTATAAAATTGTGTCAATCACTGTAAAGTAAAGCACCATACACTGTGTCCCCTGTAGACTGTGCCACTCAAAATGCCCCCTGTAGATTGTGCCCCCCATAGAGTCCCCTGTTGATGGTGCCCTCATAGAGCCCCCTGTAGATAGTGCCCCTCATAGAGCCCTCTATAGATAGTACACCCCATGGAGCCTCCTGTATAAAGTGCCCCCCATAGAGTCCCCTGTAGATAGTCCCCCATGTAGTCTACAGGCTGTAGATAGTGCCTCGTAGATAGGGCCCGCTGTAGATAGTGAACCCATTGAGTCCTTTGTAGATAGGGTCCCCATATAATCCCCTGTACATAGTGCCCCTCATAGTGTCCCCCAGAGATTCTCCTGTAGATAGTGCCCCCTGTAGATAGTGTGCCAACACTGCCCAATGAAAAACAATAAAAACCAACATGCTTATCTTAGCCGTCCTAGAAACATTGCTTAAGAACTGAATGGCGTGGCATCCTGTGCCTCGCAAGGCAGCGCTAGACTATTCAATTATATCCGTGTCCTAAAATGCAGATATAATTGAGTGTATGGGTCCGGTTCCAATTCCGGGTTTCTGCGTTATCCTGGTTCTCCAAACCGGCTGTAATTTTAACAACCAGTACGTGAGAACTGGGGAGGACCGACTGGATCCCACCCCTGAGTGTGGGGGATACTGCTGAATGAGGGGGTCAGATTCTGATAACTTTTGTAAAAGGGGGGCCAAAGAAAGAAGTCAGATTAGGGAATGTTATTGGCCTGTCTAAAAAGATATGTTTTCAGGGCACGCTTAACCCCTTCCCGACATGCGCCATATATATACGGCACACATCAGGAGGGGGAGTATGGAGCAGGCTCATGGGCTGTGTCGGCTGTGCATTACAGCCAACACTTCCGGGTAACGAGCGGGATCCCGCTCGAGTGCGATCCCACTCATTTAACCCGTTAAATGCTGCGGTCAATAACGACCGTGACATTTAAATTACTGAAAACTGGGGTGCGACCCACTGTAACATTCCAATGGCCCCCCGTGGTGAGATCGGGGGGTGCCGCTGGTTGGCATGGCAGCCTGGGGGCCATCTTTGTACTCCAGCAGGGCTTCATAGGAGACTCTAAGAATCACGATATACTGCAATACATTAGTATTGTAGTATATCGTGCAAGCGATCTAACGAATGCTGGTTCAAGTCCCCTAGGGGGACAAGTAAAAAAAAAACAGTAAAAAACAGTAAAATAATGTTTTTCTAATAAATATATATTTTTTTTAAATGTAAAGTTCAAAAAAACCCCTTTTTCCCATTTTCCCTCAAGCACAATGTAAAAAAAGAAAAAATTAACATAACTAGTATTGACGCGTCCATAAAAAGTCTAACTATTACATTATATCATTATTTAGTCCACTCGGTGAACGCCGTAAATAATAAAAATTAAATGGTCACTTCATCTCCCACAAATTTTTTTTATAGAAAGTGATAAAAAGTACCCCAAAATGATACCAATATAAATTACAGCTCGCCCCACAAAAAAATAAGCCCTCATACCGCTAAATCGACTGAAAAATAAAGAAGTTATGGCTCTCAGAATATGACAACAAAACTCAAATTTTATTTTTAACAATCAGTTTTTTCCTTGTAAGAGTAGTAAAACATAAAAAAAAACGATATAATTTTGGTATCGCTGTAATCGTATGGACCCACAGAATGAAGTTAACATGCCGTTTTTACTGCACGGTGAATGCCGCAAAAGCAAAAACACCTAAAATATTGAGGAATCACAGTTTTTTTCCTATTCTACCTCACAAATATTTTTTTCCCAGTTTTTCACTACGTTATATGGTACAATAAATGGTGCCATAAAAATCGACAACTTGTCCCACAAAAAACAAGCCCTCATACAGCAATATTGATAGAAAAATAAAAATGCTACGGCTTTTGGAAAGTGAGGAAGAAATAAAGAAGGTGAAAATCCGAAAAATGGGTGCGGCAGGAAGGGGTTAAAACTGTGGATGTTGGGAATTAATCTGATTGTTTGGGGTAGCACGAGAAAAAGTGCAGAGAACTAGTGCAGCACGAGAAAAATATTGGTGTGGGAGGTTCGGATTATGAAAGATGTTAGTCTAAGGTCGTTGGCAGAATGTGGAGCATGGGTTGGATAGTAGAAGGAGATGAGGGAGGAGATGTAAGAAGGTGCAGCACCGTGTAGAGCTTTGTGGGTGAGAGTAATACGTTTGAACAAAATTCTGAAGGGAATGGAAAACCAGCGCAATGACTGGTGCACGATAGAGGCATTGGTGTAGCAGTTGGTCGGAAAGATGAGCCTGGCTGCTCCATTTAGGATAAATTGGAGAGGGGAGAGTTTAGTGTGGGGAAGACCAATTAGTAATGAGTCACAACCAGTGGCGGATTAAGTAGACCATAGGCCCTGGGCTGTTACCCAAACTTGGGCCCCCTTCCGCACCGCCTCCCTGCCGCGCCGTAATTATTTTTAACACTATCTTTTTGGGCAAGCATTAACAAATGTGTGTTACGATTCCCCTTGTCACAGGGCTGTGTCCCTACATACTGACAGTATCACACTATGCAGGGACACATCCTCCTGACAAGGGGAATTGTCTATCAGTCCTGGACCGCAGAAACACTTTTTGTGAAATACAAGGATTTCCTATAATAAACATGTCAGGAAGAGTTGACAGATTCTCTATATATCTAGTGACTCACAGGTGACGACGTCTAATATTCTAGTAGGTTTTTTTCCTCTTTCCTTATCCATCTGGTCCAGAGCTCATGACGACTTCTCCCGGCCATGACCCATTTTCTGCAGAATTTGCCACTCAGATGTCTGCGGCTCCTCACTTTTTCAACATTTCCACACCTATAAACAAAAATAAAATTATCATGGTGCCACATACTGTGCCCCTAAATATAATAGCACCAAAGACTGCGCGCCTGAATATAATAATACCAAACACTGTAAAACACCACATATACACAGCCCCCTTTACATAGTGCCACACACAGCCCCCTGTACATAGTGCCACACACAGCCCATGTAGATATTACACACCCCCATAGATAGCGCCACACACAGCCCCTGTACATATTACACACCTCCCTATAGCTAGCACCACACACATCCCCCCCATAGAGAGCGTTACACACAGCCCCCTATAGATAGCGCCCTACAATCCTCCCCCTCTTCTAAATAGCACCACAGAGCCCTCCCTGTAAAGAGCGCCACAAACATACGGCTGTGGATAGCGCCACACAGCCCCTCCCCTTGTATAGTGTCACACAGCGCTCCCCCTTTTGTATATAGGGCCACACAGCGCTCCCCCTTGCATATAGGGCCACTTAGCGCCCCCTTGTATATAGGGCCACATAGCGCTCCCCATTGTATATAGGGCCACTTAGCTCTCCCCCCTTGTATATAGGGCCACATAGCGCTCCACCTCTTGTATATAGTGCACACAGCGCTCCCCCCTTTATATATAGTGCCACACAGTGCTCCCGTCCCCCTTGTATATAGTGTCACACAGCGCTTTCCTCCCCCTTGTATATAGGCCCACACAGTGCTACCCTCCCCCTTGTATATAGGGCCACCCAGCACTCCCCACTTGTATATAGTGTAACAGAGAAACCCCCCCTTGTATATAGTGTCATGGAGCACTCCCCCCTCCTTGAATATATGCACAGCGCTACCCCCACCTAAAAAAAGAAATATATATTTTACTTACCTTGCTGCATTCTCGTGGCGGCCGTTCAAGCTGGACGCATGTGAAGCCTCCGGACTAGACGCATACGCAGACTGGCGTGATGCAGTACCTCATCACGTCGGCCTGCGCAGGGAGTTTTCCCAGCACCAGATAGGCTGCAAGCCTAAGATGGCCTGCAGCCTATAATATTCGTTTGTATCTGAGGACTTAGATACAAATGAATGTGGCTACCTGGGCCCCCTCCAGTGCTAGCGACGCCACCGGGCATGATTGGGCCCATGCGGTCTTGTGCGGTTCGAGTGGCCATCGGCCCCCTGGGAGCCTTGGGCCCCAGGTGGCCGCCCGAACCGCCCTAATGATAATCTGCCACTGGTCACAGCAGTCAAGATGAGAGTGAATAAGAGCGACAATGAGTTTTGGCTGTTTCCACAGTAAGAAAAGAGTGGATTCTGGAGATGTTTTTGAGGTGAAAGTGACAGGAGCGTAAAAGTGATTGAATGTGTGAAGTAAAGGAAAGATCAGAGTCAAAAATAACCCCAAGGAATTATGCCTAGGAGTTATGGTAGTGCCACATACTGAGATGGAGACATCAGGTTTAGGTAGGTTAGTAGATGGTGGGAACACAAGGAGCTCATTTTAAGGGCTTGTCCACACATAAATGGAACTGATGCAGAAAATTTCTGCAGCAATTCCACAGAAACTAGCAGAAATTCCGCTGTGAAAAAAACTGACGTTTTTACTGCAGAAAATGGTGCGAAATTTTCAGTGTTTTTCTGAATGCTCTGAGATGGTGACATCTCTTCTGAAAAACGCAGCAATTCAGTCCACTTTCCACAGCAGGAATTGCCATGCTGAGGTATAAAAAATATGCACCGCAGGTGAATTTCTGCAAGGAAATTTTACGCAGCGTGTGGATGAGATTTGTTAAATCTCACCCACTATGCGGCTACTGTACACTGCTGCATATTTTCCATCTGCAATTCAGGATGGAAAATAAGCAGCAATTCCACTACGTGTGGACAAGCCCTTAGAAAGATTCAGATTCAGATAGACAGAGGACATGATGGGCGAAAGAGTCTGATGTGGAGGGAAATGTGAATGAGAGTATCGGGGGGAATGACTTGTAAAGTGCAGTGTGAGGAAAGAAGTATGCCTACTCCTCCACCTTACCTGTTCTCAGGTCGTAGGGCATGGAAAAAGTGGAGACCACCATAAGATAGAGCAGCAGGGGAAGTAGTGTCAGACAGGTGTAGCCATGTTTCTGTAAGAGCCAGGAGGTTGTGAGAGTTAGAAAGGAATAAGTCATGAATAAAAGTGAGCTTGTTGCATACACACCAAGAATTCTAGAGCGCACAGTTAAAAGAGACAGGAGAAGACATACAAGCAATGTTTAAAAGATTAGCAGGATTTAGATGTGTGTCAGATAAGTTGTTGAAATTAGCAGTAGAAAAGAAAAGACCAGAATAAGGCTACATTCGCACAAGCGTAGCTAACCTCTGGCTAACCTCAGACGTGAAAAATTGCAGGTTTTCATGTCCGATGTGCCCCCGTGCGAAGCGCGTTGTCACGGATCCCCCATAGACTGAAGTCTTTGGAGGAATGCGTGACACGCAGATAAATAGGACCTGTCCTATTTTTACACGGACCCTTCACACTGTCCGTTGAAACAACTGTCGTGGGAACGACCCCATTGAAGTACATGACTCCGTGTGACGGCCGTTGTTTTATGGCCGTCAAACGACAACATATGCACTCGTCTGAGTGAGCCTTAGGAGCGATGTCCTCTGCATCTAATAGCAGAAGAATGGAGAGAGTCAGCAGATGGTTCAGTGATTTATCAGAGGGACTTTTGTGTTGAACAGTAGGATGAGAGATTTTAATCCCTTCCCCCTGCTTGCATTCTGGGCCCTAATGACCAAGCCATTTTTTAAGTCACATTCGAAGAGCTATAACTATTTTATTATTCCGCCGATGCAGTTGTATGAGGGCTTGTTTTTTGCGGGACGACTTGTAGTTTTTATTGGTACCATTTGAGAGTAGATGTGACTTTTTGATCACCTTTTATCACTTTTTTTTAAGTCAGGATTAACAGAAAACACCAATTTTTCCATTGTTTTTTATTTTATTTTTACAGAGTTCACCGTGCGGGTTAAATAATGTAACTGCTTTGATACCAAATATTTGTAACTTTTTTGCTTTATTGTGTTTTTTTTAATAGTAAGGGGAAAAAGTGGGTTTTTAATTTTTTTTTTTACCTTTTTTTTAATTAACTTTATTAAACTTTTTTTTTTACTTGTCCTACTAGGGGACTTCACTATGCGATCCTCCGATACACTGCAATACTTTTGTATTGCAGTGTATTACTGCCTGTCCGTTTAAAATGGACAGGCATCTGCTAGGTCATGCCTCTGGCATAGCCTAGCAGGCATTCATTACAGGCAGAACTGGGGGCCTTTATTAGGCCCCCGGCTGCCATTGGAGACACTGACACTCGGCGATCTTATCGCCGGGTGTCAGTGGGATGAGAGGGAGCTCCCTCCCTCTCTCTAAAACCACTCAGATGCGGTGCACGCTATTGTGCACCGCATCTGAGGGGTTAAATGGGTGAGATCGATACTCATATCGATCTCACCCGGCAGAGCAGGGACGCCCCCAGCCCTCAGCTGCCTTTGGCAGCTGAGAGCAGGGAGATTTGACAGCTCCCTGCTCTGTTTACTTTATTCTAACGCAGCACCATGCCACGGCGCTGTAGAATAAAGCCCATTAATGACCGCCGTTAAAAAGGCTAATCGGCGGTCATAAAGGGGTTAAGTTGATTAAGGAAAGTGAATAGTATATGGGAGCTGTACATGGGCGAGAAAAGGGTCAAAGGGACTGATGTGGATACAATTTAGCAAAGGCATGAATGGGCGGTAGGATTGTAAGCAAACAACAGCTATAATGATGAGTGAGGCAGTAAACATGGTATAGTGTTTTTTTGTTGTTGAGGAAAACAGATAAAATGTGAAATATAATAATTATAATATGTGCAAATTTGTTTGTTTAGTCCACATAGCCTACTTGTCTCATGCTTTTTTTTGTAAAATCTTTTTATTAAGTTTTCAACCGTACATACAACAAATAAACACATGTCATATGGATATGTCCATAAAAAAAAAGTTATTACAGTATCTATTTTAACCTGCCCCCCCCCCCCCTCCCATCCATACAAACGGACACCAGGTAAGTACCAAGATAGTGAGTAATAATAAGCAGGACCAAGACAAGTGAAGATGGAACGATACCTTAGATTGTTCTATTGTTTCAGACGGCCTATAAATATCTCTTGTCAAGTACCAGGTGGTGTATTGAAAGGGTGTTATTAGTTCCTTAATTTCCTGGGGCTAAAAATGTTTTCAAATGAATGTCTTCCATTTTTGGAAAAATTTAGAGGACTGTGCCACTGCCATCCTCTTGATCTCCAGCCTATCCTTATGAATAAATGTTTTCATCTGTATTATAACTTCAGTTAATGTTGTTATCTGCTGAAGCCAGTGTGCTAGTATACATCTTTTGGCTACCAACAATAAAGCTTGTAAGGCTTTCGACGAGCGGGAAATGTTTTTGCATTGCATGAAACAACAGGGGTAAAGGATTATTTTCTAAAGCTATCCCCATGTATTTGCTATCAGTGCCAAGATTTCAACCCAGTATTGTTTTATATTAGGGCAGCAAATGAGTTATATGATATTTGGCGCATTCATCATGATGTAGAATGAGATTATACCTTCTTTTCGCCTGTGCACGCTACTTACTCACGGATAGACATGTTTCTGGTAAATAGATCACTGCTGCAGAACATCAAACACACCTCCATTGATATCATAAAGTGGTCGGACCACGCCGCCATCTCATTGCACCTAGAGGAGTCTTATGTGGCGCCCAATGTGTTTCTCTGGCGATGTAATCCGTATTTGTTAGCCCACACCTCCTATAAAGAGGAATTGGAATCAGCTTTGAAGGAGTATTTTCAATTGAATGTGGGTTCTGTCACTAGCCCTTTTACACTGTGGAATGCTCACAAAGCCTTCATTAGGGGGGTTTTTATTAAACTAGGGCATAGGGCTAAAGTTGAAAGGGAGAAAAAAGTGTGAGATCTCCTACAGAGAATAAGATCTCTGGAAACGTTAAACAAAGCTTCTGTCTTACCTGCTCAATCGTCACAGCTTAGAGACCTTCGTATTTAGTTGAAAGATTGCTTGTTATATGCTTATGAAAAATCCTTGACCAAGGTTAAGGCCCAATACTATTCGCAAAATAATAAAGCAGGCAAGTTGTTGGCTAGACGTTTAAAAAAGGAGTGCAAAACTAGGATTGCGTATCTTTTTCGTAAATTTTCCCAGTCAAAAATATATGACCCCCAGGACATAGCTAAGGAATTTATGGAATTCTATTCCGACCTATATAATTTAGATGATCAGAATGGTTCTCTAAGAGACCCTGCACCTTCTAGTGCACACTTTCTGAGTAACCTAAGCCTCCCTACTCTCTCCCAACAACAACGGGAAACCCTGAGTTCTCCCATTACAAAGCTAGAAATAGAGGATGTAATTAAGGCCCTACCTATGCAGAAAGCTCCTGGTCCAGACGGACTAACAAATCTCTACTACAGAACCTTCCTGGATGTTTTGCTCCCACACTTGCATTCTACTCTAGTACATGCTTTTAATGAAGGATCATTTTCAAGGGAAATGCTTTCAGCAATGATTGTTACGCTTCAGAAACCTGGGAAATCTACTGATGCCCCGCAAAATTTTAGACCGATCTCGCTGTTAAATACGGATGTAAAAATATATGCGACAATTTTAGCTAATCGTATGGCACCTTTATTACCTTCATTGATAGGGGGAGATCAGGTGGGCTTTGTGAAGGGCTGACAAATCACGGAAAACACCAGGAGGGTTCTTAACATTATGGACTTTGTACAAAGTTCAGGTAGGGCGTCGGTAATGGTGACTCTTGACGCGGAGAAGGCATTCGACCGGGTGCGATGGTCATTTGTCTTCTCGGTGTTGGGAAAAATGGGAATACAGGATGGAATATTAAGAGCTATCAGGGCACTATACTCTACACCCTCTGCGTAGGTTTTTGTGAATGGAGCATTATCTGAGAGTTTTGATATAACGAATGGAACCAGACAGGGGTGTCCCTTGTCCCCTTTGATATTTGTATTGTCTATAGAACCATTGGCCCAAGCGCTTAGATCACACTCAGAAATTAGAGGGGTCCGGATAGGTGATAGACAGCATTGTATTTCGTTATTTGCTGATGACATTTTTTTGACACTGAAGCAGCCGGAGACATCCTTGGAGGTAGCAATGGCGGTAATTAAGGAATTTGGATCTCTCTCCCTATACAAAATTAATGAGCATAAATCCCAAATCTTGCCTTTTAATATCCAGACGGAAGCACTGGCTTAGCTAAAATGTAAATTCCCGATGGATTGGCAGTTACAACATGTGAGGTATCTTGGGATAGAGGTCACTACCTCGGTACAGGATTTATATAAATATAATTACATCCCTTTGTTGAAAACTATAGAACAAGATATGCAATTGTATAATAAATCTGAAATCTCATGGGTGGGTCGTATAGCAGCCTTCAAAATGTTAATTCTGCCCAAAATTTTGTATATCTTCAGAACCGTCCCTATTCGTCTACCAGCCTCCTTCTTTAATAAAATACAGAAACTGTTAAACAACTTCATTTGGAAACCGGGCAAACCTAGAATTGCCTCTTCAATCCTTAACAGAGATAAAAAGTTTGGCGGTTTAAGTTTGCCTAACATTTTAGACTATTATTACGCAACTCAAGTATCGTTATTAAGGAATTGGTGGATTGGGGATGTGTCTCAACATTGGATACACATAGAAACCTTTTTAGCTCCGGGTCAAAATTTGAGGGCTTTACTGATAGCGGCTCTGACTACAATAGCTTTACCAGCCCGTCTTCCCTATTTTTTGTCTACTTCTTTGTTTTACTGGAAAAAATTTCACTCTGGTAGCGAATCTTCCCAAATTTCCTTACCGCATGTAACGCCTATTGAGATATTTCACATTGCTCTTCTAGACATGAAACTGGACTCTTGGAAAGAGAGAGGCATAGTATACTTAACAGGTCTACTGGATGGCGGGAAGTTAGTCCCGTATTCGGAACTGACCCATAAATATGGTATTGCACATAGAGATTTTTATAAATACTTACGAATTAGACATTTCTTACCCACTATGGATTTGAGCGTACTTTCAGCCAATGCGGACGTATTCCAATTATGGTCAGCCCCATCAGATACCCCAGTCCGCCTTAAACCCCATTATTCTGTAATTGGCTCTAAATCCTCGTTTATTAAAACCTCCCCCCTCCTTGCTTGGGAGAGGGACCTAGGCCAGACATTCGCTGTATCCCAATGGACATACTCCTTGAAATTCCTTGTTTCTACTTTTAAATGTGTATCTCATTATGAAGCCGCTATCAAAACAGCCCTCAGATGGTATTATACACCCTGCAAATTGAGCCGTATGTACCCGGGTTCTTCTGATCTTTTCTGGAGGGGTTGTGGGCACAGAGGTACTCTCATACATATAATATGGTCTTGCCCTTGTCTTGCTCCTCTATGGTCATCGATCTTTCAACTGCTTTCCGGGTTGTGCAATAGGGTCATTCCGCTATCACCATCTTTAGCACTTCTTTTTCTCGGAATAAATGAGATACCTATAGAAAATAGGGTACTTGTGGCACATATCCTTTTGGCTACTACATTAGGGATAACTAGGTATTGGAAGAGTGTGAACCTTCCCTCTGTTGGGGAAATATATGACATGCTAAATACTACATGTGCTTACGAAAAAATGATGGCCTATAAAGATCACAAATACCCGCAGTATGTAGAGATCTGGAAGAATTGGCATCTTTTTTCTCAAAATTGTATATCCCCGTAATACATGTTCGAAACCGATATATTTAAACCTGAAACTCTCCATTTTTGTTTTTTTGTACATATGTTTTTGCCCTATTTTCAGGGCCTTTTTGTGTGTGTTGACCACAAGCAACATGTTTTAATGTATTTTCTTTCTCCGCATGGTTAGTACTTTGTATAAATGTGGGGGTGCTTAGAATGACTCTGAGTTGCCAATTTACGACACTATGCTAGTTCTATGTACTATGTATATTATGTGCTATACTGCGTTTTTGTACAACCATGTGTTTGTGGTTATTGTGTATTATATTTGTCATTTTGAAAAATTTTCAATAAAAATAATGATGGTATATTAGGGCAGCTCCACATTCCATGAAATAAATCAGTTTTGGAAGTATTGCATCTCAGGCATGCCAACAGCCTAGCCGTCGGGTTGGAATGCGGAGGAATATTAAACCCATATATTACTTTATAACGCAATTTGAAATGGTATTCCCTCCATTGCCCACATATGACAGCTTTGCTTACTCTTGCACATCCCTCTAGATAAGCGACAATGAGGATTTAGTGGACGGGCTAGTAATTAGCAGGTCTAAAGTATTTCCCACACATTCTGGTGATACATCTCGGAGCTTCATAGTTACATAGTTCCATAGTTAGTACGGTTGAAAAAAAGAAGGAAGGATATCAGCTGGTAATATACCAGATGATGGTGTGGTGGGATTTTCATAGTGGATGTGAGTTTATCAAAGGTCACATACCGTCTATTGGAAGGATGCAAAAAATGGCTCAGTTTGGTAATGTATATATAAAAGTTTAAATCTTTATTACACAAACACTGTACATAGTTAAAATAACATAAAGAGACAACTCTAGTATAACGAGCGGAGACCGCACCAAGTATTGTTACTACTTATAATCCAAGGGTAGCTACATGACTATTTAAATAGGCATCTGATTCAAAGTCAACATAACAGTAATACACCATTACTCAGAAGTAAGAAAGAGAGAACAATGTCTCCATAGGTAAACGGTTGTGAGTAGGGAAAGGTGCAGTACATATCATGGTAGATAGTGGTTAAGTCAAGACAAAACTGCTAAGACACAGGCTTACCCATAGGTAGTATCAAAAGGATATAGACAGGTGGTGTCCGCTCCGCTGCATAGACCCCGACGCGCGTTTCGCCACGTAGTGCTTCCTCAGGGGGATGTAGACTAGTGTGTGCTCTATCTTTGCCCCTATATATACTGCCCAGGCCCTGAGATTGTGATGCCGTTCAGCGGCGCATCCTCGCTGGGACCGCCGGAAGCGAGGCAGTCCCCACATCCGGCTCTCGGCACGGTAGCACGTGTCCGGATTCCCGACGCGTAACGGGAGTTCCGGACATGCGCAGTGCGCCAAAGGAGGCGGAGGGGGACCCCTTTGTTTACATAGTGAGCTGGTTTGTGGTATAACTACACATTGAGAATATTATGTATTCGAACTAGGTGGGAATGTATTGATGTACTTAAGTAATAATTTCATTATTTGATATATGGGGTATTTTTATTTTATATATTGGGTAATTATTTATTTATTTTTCGCCATCGATTGATTTAAGCACTGAATGTGTTAACTTTATGTACTGTGTTTGTCATTTTAACCCCATATTCAATCAATTTTTGTTATATAGTATCTAATGTTTCTTTACTGTATGGCATATGCCTCCTTTGTTTGTGAATTGCACTTGGGTCAGTCATGTACCCCCTAATACTTTCATTCTTTATTCACCTTCTTTTCGTGACACGATTCTGTATTATACACTGTTTCTTTTCTTTTCTTTTATTCTTATTTTTATTTTCACTTACACTCATAAAAGACGGCATCTACCCGCCTCCATATACACAAATGGGAGTAGCCGTAATTTTAGATCACCCCGTTTCTTTACACTAATATACACATACACTGGTTAATATATATCAAGTGATCTCTTTTATTGTAAATATATTCATAGCCCTCTATATAACAGACATACATAGATAAATGAAGAGGCAGCCTCGGACCATCCCTATGGTTATGACGAAAATATTGGGTTCACTTACAAGTACACTGTCAAGATATTTTATGGCGTGAGGATAAGGGGATCGACTGGCGTAATGCATTAGGGTTAGGCTCTATACCTGGATTCTGGTGCCGTCGTGCGCATGCCCGCTGTGGCGGCTGTCAGCGATGCTCTCCCCCTCCGCCTCCTTTGGCGCACTGCGCATGTCTGGAATTCCCGTTACGCCTTGGGAATCCGGACACGTGCTACCGTGCCGAGAGCCGGATGTGGGGACTGCCTCACTCCCGGCGGTCCCAGCGAGGATGCGCCGCTGAACGGCATCACAATCTCAGGGCCTGGGCAGTATATATAGGGGCAAAGATAGAGCACACACTAGTCTACATCCCCCTGAGGAAGCACTACGTGGCGAAACGCGCGTCGGGGTCTATGCAGCGGAGCGGACACCACCTGTCTATATCCTTTTGATTCTACCTATGGGTAAGCCTGTGTCTTAGCAGTTTTGTCTTGACTTAACCACTATCTACCATGATATGTACTGCACCTTTCCCTGCTCACAACCATTTACCTATGGAGACATTGTTCTCTCTTTCTTACTTCTAAGTAATGGTGTATTACTGTTATGTTGACTTTGAATCAGATGCTTATTTAAATAGTCATGTAGCTACCCTTGGATTATAAGTAGTAACAATACTTGGTGCGGTCTCCGTTCGTTATACTAGAGTTGTCTCTTTATGTTATTTTAACTATGTACAGTGTTTGTGTAATAAAGATTTAAACTTTTATATATACATTGGCGATAAAGGCTCTTATTTGTCTCTTTGTGGTATATGGATTATCATGGAGCTGCCTAGATGATATGGGGGGACAGTTGTGGTGTAAACAGTTCCCAGCCCTTGTTACAAATCCATTTGGAGTCTATATATTGACTCAGTTTGGTAATACCCAAAAGAACGCCATTTATGAAATTGGATGTTATCTTTCCCTTGAGGAAACTACGGATGTCCCCAAAGGTACATATGTTTGGATATATGTTGTGGTAGTTTTAAAGAGGTCCTAACGATTTTTCCAGGTCATGATCGTGTCTCTAAATAAGATAGTTGTTTAATATTCTTAGGGAGTACTCCCAAAGCAGTGTGTAGCAGAGATGATAAATGCCAGAGTCCCACTAACCGTGCTTCCAGTGAATAATTGGAGTAGAAACTAGATTGTTGTAACCAATCGATACACTGACGAAAGAGACTCGCTAAGTTATAGCTGTGGAGGTCGGGAAAGTTAGATCTCTCATGGCCTATGGTACCATTACATTTTTAAGTGCTATTCTCTGGTGTTTTAGGGACCAAATATAAGTAGTAAATGTTGAATTTAATTTAATGATGTCTTTATGTTTCAAGAGTAGGGGAATAGTTTGTATTGGGTACAATAGATTGGGGAAGCTGATCACCATAAGTAAATAGCACTTGCCCATATAATATAAGGGAAGATGCCGCCATCGCTTTAGTTAATTTATAATCTTAACCCGTTAGTGACCGCCAATACGCCTTTTCACGGCACTAACAGGCTCTTCACGGAGCTGCATCAATGTGATTCAATTGCGGTGTGCCGGTGACTTCTATAGCAGCCGGGCGCCTAACAAAGGCCCCCAGGTCTGCCTCTAGTTAATGCCAGTTAGGCCGTGCCAGAGGCATTGCCTAATAGATGCCTGTCAGTTTTACAGAAGTATTGCAGTTTATTATAAAAGCAATCAAAAAATCGCATAGTGAAGTCCCCTAGTGGGACTAAATTTTTTTTTAAAAAGAAGTTTACTAGTTGCTGACACAGCACGGTGGGTACTTCGTGCATTAGGATGAGGATTCTGATCCTGTGTGACAGTCGTAACCGTGCGCGATCAGGGTAACGGCTGTAATACACAGCCGCAGCCCCGCTCTAACGGCAGAGAGAAGAGAAACCTCTTCCCACTACCATTAACCCCTTGAATGCCACGATCAAAGCTGATCGCGGCATTAAAAGTAAATAAGGAGAGGGGGAACTGCCGTTTGATCGCGCCACAGAAAATCCCTGTGACACGATCAAAGCCCATAACTTGTATGACCAGACAGCCTAGGGACCAGTGAAAGACCCCAGGGCTGTCTGACCATATTTTCTGTTGTTGGGGCATACTGAGGTATGCCCTAACAACTGCCTGTGTACATTCAGTACACAGGCTAATGTACTGGCATATAGATATATGCCAGTACATTACAGTTAAAAAATCTAAATCAAAATAGAAAATCCCTTATGGGATTAAAAAAAAAAAGTTTAATTAAATATAAAAAAAAAATTATGTTAAATTAAAAAAAAGTTAAAAAAATACACTGAAATACAATTTTTTTTACAATAAATAAACTTTTTTAAATATAAGTCTCAAAACATGAAATAATATAGACATATTTGGTATCGCCACGACCGTAACAACCTGAACAACAAATGTATAACATTATTTCTGATGAACAATATATGGCGTAAAAAAATTAAAATAAATTAAAACTGCTGCGCAACTGCTTTTTTTATGCATTTTCGCCAAAATAAGAATTTATAGAAATTAAACGATAATGTATTTGTACAAAAAAAAAGGTACCTACATAAAGTACAACTTGTTCTGCAAAAAACAAAGTCTCATACAACTATGTCATACAAAAAATAAAAAAATTATGAGCGTCGGGATGCAAAGAGGGAAATATAAAAAAATTGTTCTGTCCTCAAGGCCAAAATTGGTCGTGTCCTTAAGAGGTTAATAAAGTTTATAATAAATATATACAAATCCCTAGTAGATAAAACCCACTTTTTTCCCTTACAAATTGCTTTATTATGCAAAAAAAAAGTAAAAAAGTTACACATACTTGGTATCGCTGCGTCCATAACAACACTAACTATAAAGCTTAGAGCTGTCACTGCTTAGTTACTTAGCCTTATAAGTGGTACAGGATCACCCGAGATGAGCCAGAATTTTGGCGCATCTCGGGCGTGTGTGCACCTATAAACCTAGTGCGGGGACTCCTTCAGATACAAAGGAGTCTCCGTGCTAGTAGTTACTAGCATTGGCGGGGCTCAGCAATAAAGTTTCCGTTAATGCAGGCCTGGTCTTTTCTGATTAGGCCTGCTCTGGCGGAACGACGGCAGGCGGCGAATTGATGTCATCGCGCCACCTGCGTAACAAGAAAGTGCCGAATGATGAGGAAGGGAACTAATAGTTCCCTTGCTTCACCGGCGCTTTCAATTGCATCCGCTTCCTAAGGATGGGGATACAATTGAAGATGTGCCTCAGATTAATAGTCATTTAACCCCATAGTGTTTCTCACAGTCATAATGGACAACGTTAGGTTAATGTGTGAGGTACATGATGGGGTTAATTACTATTAATGTGTGGCATATGGAGGTTCAAAATTCATAACATCTCGTGCCTCACATTAAGTGAAAGAAAGCAGTTTTCGTGTTCACATTATAAATGATGCTATAAATTTGTTGTGCATGTTATTACGGTCACGACGATACCGAATGTGTGTATATTTTATGTATTGAGACTTATTTGAATGTTTATTGTAAAAAAAATTTGTTTTTTTTACATTTTTCTTATTTAACAATACTTTATTTTTACTTTTGTTTATTTTTAAACTTTAATGTACTGGCATGTATCTATTTGCCAGTACATTAGCCTGTGTACTGATCGTACACAGGCAGTTGTTAGGACATACCTCAGTATGCCCTAACAACAGGAAATATGGTCAGACAGCCCTGGGGTCCTTCAATGGACCCTGGATTGTCTGCCCATATATGGTATGTCCGACAAATCTCTGTGACGCGATCCATGGGGCATCTCCCTTTGCATTTTCCTCTTGAATGCTGCTGTCAGCATTAATCACAGCATTCAGCGGAATAACCACAGAGATCAGAGGTTTTTCTGATCTCCGCCGTTAGAGTGGGGCTGCGGCTTTGTAATACAGCCATTGCCCAGCTCCTGACTAACAAGTGTGTTTATGAGTGTGTGCACGGTCAGCATAAGGTGATGCGGCTGGTGCTGCACTAATAAGTGGTGGCGCCGGCACTGTAGACAGAACATTGGGGGGACGCCGGCACTGAAGACAGAACATTGGGGTGTTTTGCAGTGCGCCCGACATGTTCTCTGTCTTCAGTGCCGCTGCTCATTAGTGCAGCGCTGGTCGCATCACTTCATGCTGACCACACGCGCACACTTGTCAGGACTCAGGAGCGGAGCAATGGCTGTATTCACGGCCGCCATCAGGAATTTCAGGGTCCCATGCAGCTAAATTGTCTGGCCCCCCTACCGTGGCACCGCCTGTTAACGGCACTAGATCATGCTACCCCTTCATTTCTACTTGCTCTCTGTGAATCGTCGACACAGATGTAGCGCAATTCAGAGTATTGCAGCCTTCTCACATTCACTTCATTGTGAGAAGGCTGCAATACTGTGAATCGCCGCTACATTCGTACCGACGATTCATAGTGAGCAAGTAGAAATGAAGAGGAAGCAGCGCTCGGACCGACCCATAAACTATTGATGGCCTATCCTGATTCTGCAGCATAAATTGACATGCTGCGGCTTAAAAAACCAAACCGCAGGTAAATTTTTTTTGCAGCGTGTGGATGAGATTTGTTCAAATCTCATCCACTCTGCTGCGACTGTAATACGCTGCGGATTTTCCGCAATAAAATGTGTTGCATAAAATCTGCAGCATTCATGCCTAGCGTGTTTCTACCCTAACAATAAGGCCCAGTTCACAGAGTTTTTGGGCCTTGATATTGACTCGGAGACTGCGTCAGAATCAGCACCCAAAAACTTCCAAAACCGCCTCCCATTGATTTAATCTGAAATCAATGGGAGCCAGTCGCGGAAAAAATTAAAAGCAGCATGTCCTTTCTTGCCGCGGTTCCGCCTCTGACCTCCCATCAAAATCAATGGGAGGCAGAAAATGCATTTTTCGCTGCGTTTTTTGTCTGCTGTCCTCAATCGCCGCGGGCAAAAAACACGGCAAGATAGTGTGGGCAGGTCAAAATCTGCCTCAAAACTCTTTAAGGATCGTGCCGGCGCGCCTGGGCGCTCGCTCAAGCGGGCGGTGTTTGATGGCCCCCATGACGAGAGGGGGGGCCCGCAGCTCACGACATTCTTGGGGTCTGTTTTATTCGTCGTGGCAGTTGCCGGGCCCCCCTTTCAATTAGGTTTGGCCGGGCCCCTTACAGAAGTACCCCTAATACCCCCCTGATGGCGGCCCTGGCTGAATTACACAGCCGCAGCCCTGCTCACTACATTCATGTATTTAGATACTATGCTGTGCGACTGCACAGCTTATTATTGAAATACATGAAGTAACGGTATTCAACCCTACATTCTTAAACGTTTACTTACCTGACATGCAGCGGTGCCATTCTGTCCTGCTCTGCCGTCCGAGTCTAGGACACGCCCTCTATTCGCGGATTGGTCACAGCTGCTCACAGCTCACAGCTGCTCACGCCAGCAGTTCTAGCCAATCCATTAACAGAGGGCGTGTCTTAAGCCTAAGAAGTGCTCGCACCCACCTGTCCTGTGAGTGACCGGACCACTGGACGGTCAGGTCACAATGTAAGTTTTTAATACAAAAAGAGGATCCTGCAGCCGCCCCCCATTGCTGGACGCCCCAGGCACTACACCCCCAGTGCCTAATGGCAAATACGGCTCTGGTCCCACCTTTATGCCATTGCTTTGGTCAAGGCTCCAGTGCTATATAAATAGTAGAGGCGAGAGTGGGCACCCCTCACGCGTCCCTTCGAACAAGGTAAAAGGAGGGTGAAAGAAGATCTGGGGTGTACACACTAGCCTTAGGGGTGGTATACAGGTATTGTATTCATGTACAGAAGGGTCCCCTCATCATCATATAATCCAATTCTGCAGAACCATCCCCGATCCACCATATAAAATGCTTTTTCTGCATCAACGGGCAGGAGTGCTGGGGATGAATGGGCAGAAGGGTGAAGTTTAATTCCATCCAAGACAGTAAGGATCTTGTGGATGTTGGAAACCACAGAGCGATCTTTAACAAAGCCAACATGACTGGGTGAGATAAATCTGGAAAGTATATTAGCCAATCTATCAGCCATAATCTTAAATATTAGCTTTAAATCTGAGTTTATCAGTATGATAGGACGGTAAGAGGATGCCAATTCCGGATCCTTGCCTTGTTTGGGCAAAACTTTTCATACAGCTATGTCAATGTAAAAATAAAAAAGTTATGGGTTTTGGAAGGTGGGGAGGTAAAACAGAAAATTAAAAAAACTCAAATTGGCCTGGTCTTTAAGGGGTTAAAGTGAATGTCTAGTCATTTTTGTCTTTTTGGTCCCCAACTGTTTTTGAGAGATGAGTTGTAGTTTTTAATGTACCATATAATGTACTCGGAAAAAATGTATTTGTGAGTATTAATTGGAAAAATAGTGATTCTTCAGTTTTTTGTGTTTTGTTTATGCAGCGTACAGCATTCGTGGGGTTAAACTACATGGTTACTTTATTCTGTGGGTCAATACGATTACGACAATGGCACATTTTTCAGCCATGACGTACAGTTAAGTCAAAGGTCGAAAAGTGGTCAAATATAATTTTAAGTTATTTTTTAGTCTAAATAAGGTAGGTTCAAAATTGTGTGATGAAAAATTTCTTGATATATCTTTTTACAGGGGTCAGAGCTCCATTTTTCTGATTTAGTGCTCAAAATCCCCTAGACAAAGAGTTAAATTATACAATTCTGTCTGTCTGTGGCCACCGCTACGGAGAGCTTAGGAACTTACTGCATACTGTTTATACATTGAACTCAATAGTAAAACAGTATGCAGTAAGCTGCTAAACTCCCCCTAGCGGTGGTTGCTGGTAGCCAAAATTTCAATATAAAAATTAAGGTCTATTTAGGCAGAATGGAGCTCTGTATCATAAAAAAAGAAACTCCTATATATTAAGTAATTATATTATATGATAAGAAATTAATCAGAACAGAATGTGTTATAAGGTGAAAAATTACTTTAAGTGTAATATTAGACTAGTAGTAGTCCTGTCTGCTTACTATTATTTTCATTTTATTTTCCCTGTACATTTTTAACAAAAGACTTTAATAATTGTCAGGAAACTTGAATTAAAAAATATGTCAGGTCTATCATGCAACACTTTAGATTTAAGATTACCAATATGTGGCTGTGTATGATAGGGAACTCTGTGGAAAAATGTGTTGAGACAGTCACATGTTTTCAGCACTGCTTAAAGATGCATTATTCCCTTATTCAATTGAAATTAGTAAAGTCCTTAATATTTCCTTTTAAAATACATGACTGATATGGCACACTTTTTGGAAAATTGGAAAACCTCAGCTGTCCAAAAACTGTGTGGATCTTTTTTTATGCAGCATATGAGTAAAAAAATACCATTCACATCGCATATTTTTTGGGCACCAAGGGTATTACAAAACGTAATAAGAAATTTTGAGAACCTGAATGTGATTATGTAAAACAATGAGTGCCTGACCAAAAATAGCACCTGTAAATCCTTTACCATGGTACTAAATGCATTTTTGAGAAGCACACAAAAAAACACACTTTCAGTTGCCATTGAAATATTGCTTAAAGCTCCATTCTGCGTATGCCACACCAAAATGCATGGCACCCCAATAAACCACATAGGCAGTAAACATCTGAGTCATATCAAGTGGTGGGTCAACATCTGTGGACTTTAGTCATCAACTTTCTTTTGCTTGATTCTCCCTGTTTTCTAAAATTTCTTCAGGTTTTATTACTGCCGTCTTGGTAATAGAAACATGTTCAGCGAGGTCATAGTTAAAATCTGCATCAATTTCCCTGTGTACACCTTTGAAATAGTTTTTTTTAATTTATATTTTTATTAAAAATGTCTAGCAGTGTGATTGGTGCAACTTTCTAATTACTTTTTATTAAAAATGATTTTTACTTTTTGAGATACAGCTGCTTTGTATTCTGTATACAGAGCAGCTGTATCGTGCGCTGAGACCTGAATCAGTCAGGACCGCGGGTCTGACGGATTCAGTGAAAACGGTTCCTGCGTGTCTTAGCGCACGATACATCTACTCTGTATACAGAAAACAAAGCACCTTTCAGCACCTATCACTTTTTAGGTTGCAATGCCAAAATGATTTCAGTGTGCCATTGTTAAAGCAGCCAACAATTCTCAGCCTGAATATAGCGCTGGGCAATAATTATAGAATGCTTTACCTCTCCCTACACCAGTGGTCTGAAACACGCGGGCCGTATGAGGCCACTGAAGCTTTCATCTGCAGCCCGCAGCCAGCAGGAGAGCAGAGAGCAAGCTGAAGGAGGAGCGCCGCACCCACCTGTAGATAGTGCCTCACCACACACCCCACCCTGTGGACAGCGCTACACCCCCCTCTCTATAGATAGCTTTCCTTTTCCCATCCCTTGGTTGAACTTGACGAACATGTGTCTTTTTTTTCAACCGTACTAATTATGTAACTATGTAGCTTCATTGGGGCTCCCTCTAGGAGTGGAATTCCCAGCCAGAACGCTCTGGTCGAGGATTCCGCTGATAGACAAGTGCTCTGATGTAGTTGTCCATATATGGATAGTGACGTCAGTGTCTCCTGCTGGACCAGCAGTTGCCGACGCACTGGTCGGGGATTTCGGCTGATGGACGAGGCCTCTAATGTAACCGTCCATATATGGATAGTCAGGGCCGGCCTTAGGATAGATGGCGCCCTGTGAGAAATTATCGTTCGGCGCCCCACACCATCATAAAAATATTCCCCATAAAAAAGTATAATGCCCCCCACAGTATAATGGCCTATATAGTGCCCCCACACAGTATAATGCCCATTTAGTGCCCCCCATACAGTATAATAATAATATTTAATAATCTAATATATTATAACCCCTTCAAGGACAGTATTTTGTCCTCTAATTGTGCCTACACAGTATTATGCCCCCTAAGTGACGCACACAGTATATTGCCCCGCTTAGTGGCCTCCACACAGTATAATGCCCCCTCCCCTGGCTGTCACACACAGCCCCCCTTAAATGAACAGAGACATCAGGGGCTTCTCAAGGAGTGGAATCCCCAATGCTGTGACCGGGGATTCCACTCCAGCAGAAGCCCCTGAGTCCAAAAATGGATAGAGACATCAGTGGCTTCTCCTGGAGTGGAATCCACGGTCACAGCGTCGGCAATGCTGTGGACGGGGATTCCCCGCTTCAGGAGTTGCCCCTGTTGTCACTGTCCATATATGGACAGAGACATTAAGCGCTCTGTCCAGGAGCGGAATCCCAGCCACAAGTGGATTCCGCTCCTTCAGGGAGCTACAGTGGTGCTACCTACAGGAAGGGGCTGTGTGGCACTAACTACAGGGGGTATCTGTGAGTGGGGGCTGATGGTCATTTTACTGTGAGTGGCGGGCTGATGGTCATTTTACTGTGAGTGGTGGGCTGATGGTCATTTTACTGTGAGTGGGGCTGATTTTTTTTCCAGGGGTGCCTGTAGTACGTAAAGGAAACTGTGTACTAGGCTACAGGATCACACTGGCCTATGCAAGGATCCTGTCATCGGTGTTGTGGAGCAGTTCAGTTTGTCTTGGGAATGGCACCTAGGTGAGTACAATTTTTTTTTTGTTTGGGCGGGTATTCCGCTACAACAGTTGTCCCTGATGTCACTGACCATATATGGACAGAGGCATCAAGTGCTCCATCCAGGAGCGGGGTTTCCGCTCTTGCAGAGAGCTACAGTGGCGCTAGTAGTAATCTTGAATGTACCAATAGGTTGTAGTGGTGCTAGTAGATAGCAGAGCAGGAAGATACCTCCCTGCTCTGCTATAGTGTTCAATAGTATCTGCGTCCTAAGGAGTACTGTGTACTTTGTAACATACCATTTACAGTAATTTTGATATGAATAAAACATTTTTTTGGACTGTTCACTTCTTTTTTAATTAAAAGGCTATAAATATCTTTCATTACATAGTGTATGAATAGTAATCTTTATCACTGAAAATCATTGAATTAGTCAGTACATATATATAACACATCTACAAATTACTACTTACATCATGTTCTCCAAAGCTTAGTTAAAATCTGTAGTAATTATTCACAACATACTTCCAGAATCACTTGGCTCTAAATCCAAACTGAGAACATTTCACATTATGTTTTGACAGGGGAATTTTTTTAACAGCGCAGTGACCCTTAAGAGCTGGATTTCTATTTCTTTTTCAAGCGAAGGAACAGATCTTTTTGTAGATGATAACCAGGGGTCTTTTCACTATGTTTTGTTAATAATGTGGTTTTTTTTTTAAACTTCCGTTCTATATTTCTTTCCATGTTATGTTCACCTAATGCAACTTCTGCTTGCAATATTGAATTATTGGGGTCAGTTTACACAGAGATTTTGGCACTGATATTGATGCGGAAACTGCGCCAAATCGCTCCCCAGTGATTTCAATGGGAGACAGAGACTTTTTTTTTTTCGGGTGACTTTTGGCCACTCGCGGGGAAAAATAACGGCATGTCCTTTTTTGACCAGTTTCTGAAACTGACCTCACATTGAAATAAATGGGAGGCAGCAGAAAACTGCGGCACTCGTTTCTGAGCATTTTTTCACAGCATTTTTTGCCTGCGGTCCTTGCATTAGCTTTAGTGTTTTTCCCGCTGCGTGGGAATGAGATTTTCTGAATCTCATCCACTTTGCTGCTACAGTAAATGCTGCAGGAATTTCCACACACAATTCCATTGCGGAAATTCCTGCAGCATTTACGCCACGTGGGAACCCGGCCTTACAATTGTCTTGACATGCTGTTGGAAGTCATGTCTACCTTAATGTTTCTTTGGGACAAACAAAAATGTATTTAAAAAAAAATGCATTGTAACATACATTTGTGACTACAACTTACATACAAGCATAACACAAAATAATAGACAAATGTGTACAAAGATCAGATTAACCTAATACGTCTACATCAACAAGAGCTTGATCTCTCAGAAACGCTGATGTGATATTTGGCCATAAGCCACAAATGTGTTAAAAATATATACAGCACATGGCAAACAGCTACTTTACTACCAAATTGAATTTTTTTGAGAGTGCACAGTATGCCTTGTCAAAAAATACAACTCAATAATTTATACACACAACCATCTATACGCAACTTTGCATCAAACAGTGATTCTAAGTAAAATTTGCATGAAAATTTAACTTGCGACTAAAATGTGTACTTAAGCAGATGCCTTATGCAAATAAAATGTACTCTGCAAAAAACTGTAAGACATTGATACATACCGCACATGTCTACGTTCACAGGTGTGTTAAAGGAATGCCAAAACCGGAGGAATGCACCAACCAATTTTTGCATGAAATTAATATCTGGGATTATATAGGTATATAATTTCCCCCTATCAAATTTTAATGCTTTGTTCACACTTTGCAGTCAAAGAGCGAAAAATCGCTACGAAACCACACCATTTTGCGGGCCAAAAAATTGCAAATTGACTGCAACATGTGAACACAGCCTTAACCTAATCAATATATGCACATTTCTAAACCTAAGCTAATCTGTTAATTAATACTGATTTACTAGTGGAACTAGTTAGAAAAGATTGTTTATGGCAACCGTAAGTGGGTATAAATGTTTTTTTCTGACTGGCGGAATTCTATTTCATCCATCAGAAATATAACAGATATTTTTATCTAGTGATAATCATTATCACTATGATAGTAGTGTGTATCGCTAGAGAAGTGGTCAATGGATTTTACACTAAAGATCGAGGTACAGATAGGATAGGGACTGTGTCAAATGTACACTTAACCCCTTACCGAACCATGACGTGCTCGCACATCATGGAGCGGGTGGGCAGGGGGGGGGGGTGATGTATGGAGCGAGCCCGCTCCATACATTGCAGGCGTCAGCTGTGTTTTGCAGCGGACACGCTGCTCTAACAGCCAGGAACAGCAATTTCGCTGTTCCTGGCCATTTAAAGGGGTTGTGCCATAAAACACATGTATACACAGGATGGGGGATACATGTGTGATCGATAAGGAGAACGGGGACCGAAAGTCGCTGCATTAGAAGATTTGACTTCCGTGTTCTGTGTCCAGCAGCTTCATAGAGATCAATGGGATTCTTCTGCGCATGCGCGAGCATCTCTCCATTGATTTCTATGGAACTGCGGAAGAGGTAAGCTGGACACAGAACCCGGAACTCCAGGCTTCTCATGTAGCGCTCTGGGTGACTTTCGGTCCCCTGTTCTCCTTATCGCTGTGGGTCCCAACGGTCGAACCCCCAGCGATCTCACATGTAGCCCCTATCCTGTGGATATGGGCTACATGTGTTTTATGGCAAACCCCTTTAACTAGTTAAATGCTGAGGTCAATAGCGACATTTATAGGGGTTTTTCTATGAAGAACATTTATGACATATCCACAGGTTATGTCATAAATGTCAGATAGATGCAGGTCCCAACTCTGGGACCCACACCTATCTCTAGAACGGGGCCCCCTAAACCTTGTTCCAGCTTTCTGTGCCCTCCCGGCCTCTTGATTACATGTGGAGTTACTGAAACAGCGTAACTCGCTGAGCTACGCTGATTCCGTAACTCCCATAGAACTGAACAGTAGTTGCAGAAACAGCATAGCTCGCTTCCGTAACTGCCATTCACTACTATGGAAGTTAGGGAAACAGCGTAGCTTCAGCAATTCCACATGCAACCAAGTGGCCGCTAGTTCAAGTCCCCTAGGGGAACTAATAACATGTGTAAAAAAAAAAAATTAGATACATTTTCAGAAGTCAGATATATACCATTATTTAACTCGCACAGTGAGTTTAAAAATTGAAAACATCAAAATAGTTTTTTGGTCACCTTAGCGCTTAAAAAACTGAAATAAAAAACAAAAGTGATCAAAAAAATCGTATGTACCAAAAAATGGTGCCAATAAAACGACAGCTCGTCCAACAAAAAATAAGCCCTCACACCGCTCAATCGATGAAAAAAATATAAAAAAATGTATGGCTCTCAGAATGTGGTGAAATAGAATAAATGATTTTTTAACAAATAATTTTTTGCCTATTTTCTGTTGTTTAAAACCTGGGTGCGTCTTATGGTCAGGTGCGTATTATAGTCCGAAAAATACAGTATTCATAAAAAAGATTTATTTTTAAAAATAAATTCTACTTTGTGTTGTTAAAAAGATTTAGAAGAATTTCCAATACACAATTGATCTAATAATATGACGCCTATAGACAGCCATTCATCAAAACCAGTGAGGTTTTTTTTACAATTTGGGATTTGATTATTACACCATATTTGTGATTAAATACTTTAGAAAATAATTGTTATGCTTTTTTTATATGGACAGCGATGTCAGGAGCTTCCCCAGAGCCGGAGTCCTGGGCAGAGCGCTAGTAAAGGCTCTGCTCCGGGACTCTGGAATCCCCTGACATCACTGTCCATATATGGACAGTGATCTCTAAGGCTTACCCAGAGCCAGAGTCCCGGGCAGAGCACTGGTATAGGCTCTGCTCCGGGAATCTGGGGAAGCCTCTGACATCACTGTCCATACATGGACAGTGATGTCAGGGGCTTCCCCAGAGCTGGAGTCCCACAGCAGAGCACTAGCGCTCTGCCTGGGATTCAGGCTGTGGGGTTGCCCCTGACATCACTGTGCATATGTGGACCGTGATGTCAGGAGCAGAGCTGGAGTATTTTTGTTCACTGTATTTCCTTAGCATCTGATGCATGAAAAACAAACAGTACACAGATGTGCTGTTCGTGTTTTTTACGCACCTATAGATGTCAATGTGCGAGTCTTAACCAGAAAAGAATGTGGTGAGTTTTATACAATGGACACACTCCATGAAAAAACACGGATGTGTGAATAGCCTCATTGAATTGCATTGGTAAGTGTGTTCTCAGTTTTTTAAACGGACAGCACACGGACATTAAATATTTTTGTGTGAATAAGGCCTAATTCACACCAGCGTGTTCAGTCCGTCATATACGGTCCGTATGTCGGCCGCATTTCCCGGACCGAGCACACTGCAGGGAGCCGGGCTCCTAGCATCATAGTTATCTATGATGCTAGGTGTCCCTGCCTCTCCGCGGAACTACTGTCCCGTACTGAAAACATGATTACAGTTCGAGATAGTTTTCCCGCAGCGAGGCAGTGACACCTAGCGTCATAGATAACACTCCCTGCAGTGTGTTCGGTCCGGGAAATGCGACAGACATACGGACCGTATATCACAGACCGAACACGCTTGTGTGAATTAAGCTTAAGGCCCTAGAATTAGAATAGATTCAGACTCTGTGCTAGATAACTCCTGGAAAATCAAATGCAGAATTAAACACCTGAGAACCCAAAAACACCTAACAACTGAGGCTAGAGTGTACCTCTATATTTATCATAAATTTCAAGGAATCCCATCAGGTCCTGTTGCTTTATTCTTAAAAAAATGATGATATAGCTGTCTCAATTTTCATAGTTATGGGGAGGTCCAAACAGACTTTACTATGCCCAGATAATTTGTTTAACCCTAGTCCTTTTCATAATCCTTTGATCTATAAGGAGTTTTATAATAGGATCAAAGACTGAAATAATTGTAGTATTATTAGAGACTACCTGTCCATATTGATCATAGACACAAAAAACATGCAATGGACACTTTTTGCCCCAAATTCATTACAGTGTCTTTAAATAATTTAGCAGATTCCAGAAATAAATTCAAGCTAGTTTTAGAGGATTTTTTTTTTATTATCCAATTTCTCGAAAGCATTAATATTTAGTCTCCTTGCTTCAATTTTTCTTTATCAATTTTTCTAAGTTTTATCTTCTTCTGAAGTCCTCTGAGATATGCCTTCCCACAGTCCCAGACAATTAATGATGATGAACTAGTATTTACTTGAAAAAATTATTTTAAATCATCTAAAAAAAATGTATGGTCAGAGATATGGAACAGCCAACATGGTTTAAATTTCCATAATATATTATTGACCCTATATAATAGGTCCAAATCCAAGGTCAATATGGCAAGATCTAAGGGTATTCTAGTGCCAAATGTAATGTTTCGAACTAAACCTGTCAGGGATCATTACTATGTATATTGTTTGAAAAATATTATCCTCACACATATGTATATACATTTCAGTTCTTTGTGTAATATACTGATATATAATAAGTTCTTTGTTCATGTCGGACACACCTATGGAAGACACCGCCCCCTGGAATGCAAGAAGAGTGAGTCTGAGAACTTACAACTGAGAAACCGGTGGGGGCTTGGGCACTCCCACATCTCTGGGGAGGAGGCATGTGTCTTTTTCTGTGTTTCTTTGTTCTGAATAAAAAGTTTCAGTTCTTCTCTTTTCTGATGAAGGGAAAGTTGTGTACCGAACATCTCTGACTGGTTTACTTCTTTCCAGGCATGCCTTCAGCTTTCAATTTACAGAGCTGGTTTTTCGGTGTGAAATGACAGGGAGAAAGGAGCTTCCCTGATATACGGACCTGACATTTGGCACCCCAGATGGGACCTTACTCGAGGAAATATCGAAATCTGGATAACCGACAATCACAGGGTGAAACAGAGGACCCGAGATTTCCCACTGATAAGGAATTTGATCACCTCCGCAATAACACGGTAAGCAAATTGATTTTATAAATCTTCGACTTATCTGTGTTAGTGGACGGTCTTGTGGCGATCTGTAGAACCCTTTTGTTGATTTCCTGGATTATCTCAGGCGACAGAGGTGATATATTCCACTGTGAGGTCGAAAACCTGTAAAACCTTAGTCGCGCCCGACTAACCATCCTCTGGGTAATTAGGGACTAGACAAAGATTATATAACAGACCGGAGAGCTGTAGACTGCAAATTTTAATATTTCCAGCGACGCCAGAGTGTCTAAATAAAGATTATTATATCCTAGCGAGATGTAATAAATACATTGCAGACTAGAGATTATACTATTTCGGCGAGACTTAGCGTTGCAGACTGTGGAATTGTAATATTTCCGGCCAGACCAAGAGTTGCAGATCGAAAATTGTTATATAAATTACGTGTATAATACGTGTATAATATAGACTGTTAGAATGGATAGTTTGCGGTCCATATTCAAATCTCCAGGATCGTCCGTTTCCGGACAGTCCTATTCATATGATTTAGTGAAGCGAAGAGAAGGGAAGCAGTATGTGAGTAAAATGAAGAAATTGATGGAAGTGTGTGGAATCCATAGAGGAGGGCGGCTGCAAGCCGGAGATTGGGCAAAAGGTATTCTGGAGAACAAAGGGAAGTTGGAAGGTAGTAAGTTTATGGAAAGTGCTTTAGAGGGATTTGCAGAAAAAGGAAGTTAGGAATAAGAAAGGTATTGTATGTATTAGAAAACACAGGACCAGCCGACGCCCGGTAATGGCGTCCGTACCTCATGTTGAGTGTGTCCTCATTGTGGGTGGGAAAACCCCCTCACAGCTGCGCACTGTGTTTCCAATGGGAGAGGCTGCCCCCCCTGCCCCTGATGTGGCCACGCCGGCCCAACCAAATCAGTATGAAATAATCGCCTTGTTAATTTTGTCATTTGTAGTGTCTTTTCTATTTTTAGATTCAATTCTAGTGTGCAGTACGCTGTTCACTGATGAAGCAACACGTCATCATAATATAGAGCTGGTGGCCGACAGATTGGACTGTTACAGATTATGCGTTTGATGTTTTGAACATAGATAATTCCTATACAATGGTGTGATGAATGATTGCAGATACGTATGTTGTTTTGCCGGCATTGAAAGTGTTAAGATTGTGAGACTAGATGCTGTGAGAAGTGAGTGTGTGACCCCCCCTCCCCCCTGTAGTATGCTGTGTTTGGGAGGAGGAGGGGGGGCTGACTGGGTGCAGTCTGCAGGGCTGATGAGACAAAGGATTTCAATATGCACTGCTTTTTGAGATATATATACAGTGAAGGAAATAAGTATTTGATCCCTTGCTGATTTTGTAAGTTTGCCCACTGTCAAAGACATGAACAGTCTAGAATTTTTAGGCTAGGTTAATTTTACCAGTGAGAGATAGATTATATAAAAAAAAAGAAAATCACATTGTCAAAATTATATATATTTATTTGCATTGTGCACAGAGAAATAAGTATTTGATCCCTTTGGCAAACAAGACTTAATACTTGGTGGCAAAACCCTTGTTGGCAAGCACAGCAGTCAGACGTTTTTTGTAGTAGTTGATGAGGTTTGCACACATGTTAGATGGAATTTTGGCCCACTCTTTGCAGATCACCTGTAAATCATTAAGATTTCAAGGCTGTCGCTTGGCAACTCGGATCTTCAGCTCCTTCCATAAATTTTCGATGGGATTAAGGTCTGGAGACTGGCTAGGCCACTCCATGACCTTAATGTGCTTCTTTTTGAGCCACTCCTTTGTTGCCTTGGCTGTATGTTTCGGGTCATTGTCGTGCTGGAAGACCCAGCCACAAGCCATTTTTAATGTCCTGGTGGAGGGAAGGAGGTTGTCACTCAGGATTTGATGGTACATGGCTCCATCCATTCTCCCATTGATGCGGTGAAGTAGTCCTGTGCCCTTAGCAGAGAAACACCCCTAAAACATAATGTTTCCACCTCCATGCTTGACAGTGGGGACGGTGTTATTTGGATCATAGGCAGCATTTCTCTTCCTCCAAACACGGTGAGTAGAGTTAATGCCAAAGAGCTCAGTTTTCGTCTCATCTGACCACAGCACCTTCTCCCAATCACTCTCAGATTCATCCAGATGTTCATTTGCAAACTTCAGACGGGCCTGTACATGTGCCTTCTTGAGCAGGGGGACCTTGCGGGCACTGCAGGATTTTAATCCATTATGGCGTTACCAATGGTTTTCTTGGTGACTGTGGTCCCAGCTGCCTTGAGATCATTAACAAGTTCCCCCCGTGTAGTTTTCGGCTGAGCTCTCACCTTCCTCAGGATCAAGGATACCCCACGAGGTGAGATTTTGCATGGAGCCCCAGATTGATGTCGATTGACAGTCATTTTGTATGTCTTCCATTTTCTTACTATTGCACCAACAGTTGCCTCCTTCTCACCCAGCGTCTTACTTATGGTTTTGTAGCCCATTCCAGCCTTGTGCAGGTCTATGATCTTGTCCCTGACATCCTTAGAAAGCTCTTTGGTCTTGCCCATGTTGTAGAGGTTAGAGTCAGACTGATTAATTGAGTCTGTGGACAGGAGTCTTTTATACAGGTGACCATTTAAGACAGCTGTCTTTAATGCAGGCACCAAGTTGATTTGGAGCGTGTAACTGGTCTGGAGGAGGCTGAACTCTTAATGGCTGGTAGGGGATCAAATACTTATTTCTCTGTGCACAAAGCTATAAATGTGTTTATGAGTTTAGATTGACTATGTTAACATCAGAGGGCAATAAACAAATTGTCTGAGAGGGGTGGGCACACATGAAACCTTTGCACGTTGGGCTACTAATTGTTGCCCTGGGACCGCCAATACACTATTTGAGAAATGTTACCAAGCTCCTTCATTAACAAGTACGTTTGATTTAGCTGCACGTGTATGTAATTTAAATTGGGCTCTTAGATAAATTGACACCTCTGAAAAAACTTTTCCCTGCTAAGAGAGATATTGTGTAATGGTTGAGCAGTCCCAATATAACTTAGATTGTCATTGAAATATGTAGAAATTGGCAGGATCCATTTCAGTAAAAATTACAACCACTTTAAATTTTAGTCATTATATGGAAACTTGTATATAAAAAGATAACCAAAAATATTTCTACTAGACTCAGGTATCTTTAGATGTTTCATTAATTTTTAATTAATGTCTGAGTCAAGTTTTCCTTTAGCCCCTTTCCGCACCATGAGGTAACTGTACGTCATGGAGCAGGGAAAGAATTATGGAGCTGAGTCTGCTCCGTATGCTGTAAGGGTCAGCTGTGTATTGTAGCGGACACCTCGCACAAACGGCTGGGATTATAGATAACTCCAATCCTGACTGTTTAACTTAGATGTCACAGTCAATAACAACCACCACCACAGCTAAACTGTGAGAAAGAGATGGGGAGCCTCCTCTGTCAATCGATCGCCCCACACAATAACACGATCGTGGGGTGCCAATGGTTGTTATGGTAGCCTGGGGAGTTAATAATCAGAAATAGTGTTATTTCTCAAATACACATATCAGTTTATTCTGAAAAGTCACCTAAAAAGTTAGGTAGGCTTTAACAGAAGAAATCATGTTTGGTTTCTGTTTTATCTGTAATAGTAAAGATTTATCAGAACAATTTCTACTATTTGAATTTGTAAAACTGAGTGCATGATAAACATACAGTAATAGACATTAAAATACTTTAGGTCCTATGCTTTGTATTTTACTATTCTATTTAATATACCAATAAAAGTGTAAAATAAAATTAAAAAGGAGCGATTTTTAAATAAACTGTGATACAATTAAATAAATACTAGAAGACTTACTTAACCCCTTAATTACCAGGCCTGTTTGGGCCTTAATGACCAAACCATTTTTATTCAGCCCTGCATTCCAAGAGCCTTTTTTTATTTTTTTTCCATCAATGTAGCAGCATGACGACTTTTTTTTTGCGTAATCAATTGTAGTTTTAATTGGTATAATTTTGAAGTATATAGAATTTATTGACTAATTTTTATTTTAAAAAAATTGTCCCATAAAAATTGTTACATAACAGGCAACCGATTAGGCCATACCTCTGGGATGGCCTAATAGGCAAATAATGATAGAGAGACCTGCGGGCCTATATTAGGCCCCATCTGCTATGGTAACCCTTTGGAGCCCCGCAATTGTGTAGTGGGGCGCCAATTTGCTGATAAACAGTGCCCCCCTTCTGTTAAACACCTTAGATCCTGCGGTCGCTATTGACCACGACATCTATGAAGTTAAACTGCCGAGATCAGAGTTATTTCCGATTGCGGCAGGAGCCTCTTTCACTTTTTTCACATTTTGTTATGTTGAGGCCTTGTTGCCAAAATAAAAACAATCTAGTTTTTTTCCCATCATTCTGCACTCAATACACCTCAATGACAAAGTGAAAACTGAATTTTTGCACATTTATTAAAAATGAAAAACTCAAACTTCGTATTGACATAAGTATTCAGACCCTTTGCTATGACACTTAAAATGTATCTCTTGGGGCCTCCCATTTTTCTAGATGATCTTAGAAATGTTTCTACACCTTGATTGGAGTACATTTGTGGTAAATTAAGTTGATTGGACATGATTTGGAAAGACACACCTCTGTCTATATAAGGTCTCACAGCTTATAATGCATATCAGAGCAAAAACCAAGCCATGAGGAGGAAATAACTGCCTGTAGAGATCAGAGACAGGATTGTGTGGAGACACAGATCTGGGGAAGGGTACAACAAAAATTTCTGCTGCACTGAAAGTTCCCAAGAGCACAGTGGCTCTCTTAAATGGAAGAAGTTTGGAACAACAAGGAGTCTCCCTACAGCTGGCCACCCCACCAAACAACGTAATTGGGGGAGAAGGGCCTTGGTAGAAGAGGTGACCAAGAACCCAATGGTCACCCTGGCTGAGCTCCAAAGATCCTGTGTGCAGATGGGAGAAACTTCCAGAAAGTTCAACCAGCACTCCACCAATCTGGGCTTTATTGCAGAGTGGCCAGAAAGCAGCCTCTCCTCAGTAAAAGACACATGAAAGCCCCCCTGGAGTTTGCAAAAAAACACTTAAAGGACTCTCAGACTGTAAGAAACAAGATTCTGTGGTCTGATGAACCCAATATTGAACTTTTTGCCCTCAACTCTAAGCATCATGTCTGGAGGAAACCTGCCCAACACCATCCTTACAGTGAAGCATGGTGGTGGCAGCATCATGCTGTTAGGTGTTTTTCAGCCGCTGGGACAGGGAGACTGGTCAGGGTTGAGGGAAAGATGAATGAAGCAAAGTAGAGAGATATTTTTAATGAAAACCTGATCCAGAGTGCTCTGGACCTCAGACTAGGTTGAAGGTTCATCTTCCAAAAAGAGAATGACCCTAAGCACACAGCCAAGACAACACAGGAGTGGCTTATTGACAACTCTGTGAATGCCCTTGAGTGGCCCAGCCAGAGCCCCGACTTGTACCCAATCGAACATCTCTGGAGAGACCACTGACCGTCCCCATCCAACCTGACAGAGCTTGAGTGGATCTGCAGAGAAAAATGGCAGAAAATCCCCAAATCCAGGTGTGGAAACCTTGTGGCATCATACCCATAAAGACTGGAGGCTGTTATCGCTGCCAATGGTGCTTCAACTAAGTAGTGAGTAAAGGGTTGGAATACTTATGTCAATGCAATATTTTAGTTGGTTTTTTTTTTCAATAAATTTGAAAAGATTACTAACATTCTGTTTTCACTTTGTCATTGTGGGGTATTGAGTGCATAATGATGGGGAAAAAACAATTTTTTTTTTAAATTTAGCACATGGCCTCAATATAACAAAATGTGAAAAAATTGGAAGGGTTTGACTTTCCGAACGCATTGTATAACAGCCGAGCTCCTGCCACTTTTTCGGTACAGTGGCAGTACACATAAGATACTAATAACATATATATACGTCACAATAAAGGAACTAGCATCTGCTAATAACAATATATCTGGCATTAATCGTTAAGGGGTTAAAGAAGCACTCCAGCAAAAAAAATAAAAATTATTTTGCCTGTACAGTTCAACATAGGCTATAATTAATTAATAATGTACAGGCTCTTGTGTATGCCTTGTGTATAGCTGTTTTAATTGATGTGCCATTTATGTGTTGTTTGTCATCTTGATTTCTTCTTGTACTGGCTGTGCAGAGTAGGCACTAAGGTCAGCAAGTGATAAATCAGTGACATAGAACTTCTGTCCCCTAAATCACACTGCAAAGTCTCAGTGTTTCCTGTGTAATGCAGCTTCAGCCTATCTCCTCTGTCTCATGCTTGTGATAGGTTTCTCCCTATCAGGTGTTATAAGCAGGAGGCAGGGCAAATCAGTGTAAAGCTGCATCTCATAGAAATACACTAGGGATTCTGCACATAGCACTCACAAATACTATAGACATTAAATAGGGCAGAAATTATTTCTTAAGCAGCACTCTATGCATTGAGGGACATACAGATGAAGAAAGAGATCATAACTTGGTGGGTAGAGGTCTGAGAGCTGCCAGGAGTGTTTTGAAAGATGCTGATCTAGTTCACAGTAAGTCAGCCACAAGGGAGACTGACTGCCTGTTTACACAGGAGAGCAATCTCTGGACAGACTGGCATTTACAATACACAGCTGCCCATAATAAAAGGGTTCAAAATGTATGGATGCAACTGGGATGAAATTAAATATACTGCTAGAAATAATGCTGGTGAGTTAGCATTACATGTAAAAAAAATACATTCCTGAAGTGCTTCTTAAACTAAATTCAATATATCAAAAATATGGCATGCAGTAAGTAATTTATAGATTATGTTATTCTATGAAGTCAATTTATCAAGCAGTGAGATATTTAAATACTCAGGGATTAGAAAGATTTTCTCACAGGAAATATTTTGTTAACATTTGGCAAATCTAGTATATAATTTCCAAAACAAATGGAACAAGAAAATATGACTGAAATTCCATTATGATTGATTCAGGCACTGACAGTTTATTTTCAGTACGGATGTTCAGATTTCTAGAGCTTAACAAAATCATTACAAGGTTTATCAAATTTAATAGGGAATACCAAATGAACTGAACTATATTATCCCTTCCATTTAATTACATGTGTTGTAAAGCAATATGTGTCTTTTCTGAACTCTCTCAACTTGTATTGAAGAGTGCTGACAATTCTCTCCTTCATGATCATATTAATTTAGTTTCACACGTGCAAACAAAAAGAATTTCCACTGTGAGTTATAACAACTTATGTGGAAAATCCCTTGAGGGTGGGGGAAGCTGTGCACGTATGTTTATGAAATTGTAACTGAATTATGCTATCATATTTTTATGTGAGATGGATTCTTGAAATTCAGAAAAAAATGAAAAATGCCACATTACCTAGAGAAAAATGTTTTAATGATGTTTCTCACTCCTTTGCGATGCAAAATTAGTAAAATAGTAAATATTAAATGCTGTATCTTTCTAGCACACATATATATATATACACAGTGGAGGAAATAAGTATTTGATCCCTTGCTGATTTTGTAAGTTTGCCCACTGTCAAATTCATGAACAGTCTAGAATTTTTAGGCTAGGTTAATTTTACCAGTGAGAGATAGATTATATATAAAAAAAAAAAAGAAAATCACATTGTCAAAATTATATATATTTATTTGCATTGTGCACAGAGAAATAAGTATTTGATCCCCTACCAACCATTAAGAGTTCAGCCTCCTCCAGACCAGTTACACGAACCAATACAACTTGGTGCCTGCATTAAAGACAGCTGTCTTACATGGTCACCTGTATAAAAGACTCCTGTCCACAGACTCAATTAATCAGTCTGACTCTAACCTCTACAACATGGGCAAGACCAAATAGCTTTCTAAGGATGTCAGGGACAAGATCATAGACCTGCACAAGGCTGGAATGGGCTACAAAACCATAAGTAAGACGCTGGGTGAGAAGGAGACAACTGTTGGTGCAATAGTAAGAAAATTGAAGACATACAAAATGACTGTCAATCGACATCGATCTGGGGCTCCATGCAAAATCTCACCTCGTGGGGTATCCTTGATCCTGAGGAAGGTGAGAGCTCAGCCGAAAACTACACGGGGGGAACTTGTTAATGATCTCAAGGCAGCTGGGACCACAGTCACCAAGAAAACCATTGGTAACACATTACGCCGTAATGGATTAAAATCCTGCAGTGCCCGCAAGGTCCCCCTGCTTAAGAAGGCACATGAACAGGCCCGTCTGAAGTTTGCAAATGAACATCTGGATGATTCTGAGAGTGATTGGGAGAAGGTGCTGTGGTCAGATGAGACTAAAATTGAGTTCTTTGGCATTAACTCAACTCGCCGTGTTTGGAGGAAGAGAAATGCTGCCTATGACCCAAAGAACACCGTACCCACTGTCAAGCATGGAGGTGGAAACATTATGTTTTGGGGGTGTTTCTCTGCTAAGGGCACAGGACTACTTCACCGCATCAATGGGAGAATGGATGGAGCCATGTACTGTCAAATCCTGAGTGACAACCTCCTTCCCTCCACCAGGACATTAAAAATGGCTCGTGGCTGGGTCTTCCAGCACGACAATTACCCGAAACATACAGCCAAGGCAACAAAGGAGTGGCTCAAAAAGAAGCACATTAAGGTCATGGAGTGGCCTAGCCAGTCTCCAGACCTTAACCCCATCGAAAACTTATGGAGGGAGCTGAAGATCCGAGTTGCCAAGCGACAGCCTCGAAATCTTAATGATTTACAGATGATCTGCAAAGAGGAGTGGGCCAAAATTCCATCTAACATGTGTGCAAACCTCATCATCAACTACTAAAAATGTCTGACTGCTGTGCACTCCAACAAGGGTTTTGCCCCCAAGTATTAAGTCTTGTTTGCCAAAGGGATCAAATACTTATTTATCTGTGCACAATGCATATATATATATATATATATTTATTGAAATTTTTTTACAGGAAATTACTACACTGCTTTATAGTTTTAGGTTACCTTTTCTGATCTACTAAGTCATCTAACCATTCAATTTAAATATATAGGCTTGATATAGTGTCAGTTATAATGACAAAAACATGTGAAAAAATTCTGTGTATAATAGAGTTTGACATCTACACTATATAGCTAAAAATATGTGGACACCCCTTTTAATTATTGAGTTCAGATTTTTAAGCTTTTATATTTACAAATTGCCTGTAGGCTACAGATGATTTATTGTAGGGGAGTGTGGCGGGACCTCACCGATAATACTGCTTGCTAGCTGAGATCTGCTCAGTGTGATCCACTTTCAGCGATCCAAACTGACTACAGGCATGACTACAGGCACCTGGTTTACTGCCAAACCCTTACCTCTGTCTCCAGAGATGCTCCTGATGTCCATCATGACCAAAAGGAAGGCGCAGTTAATATGCCTCACAGACTTCTTCTCAGCATGAGACTGCATGGAGGATAATAGCACCAAATCCCATTTAACCGCTGGCTTCCCGTGCAGAGACTCTCCTCTGGGATCCCTCTCTGGTATCCATGGCAGTGATCCAGAGGCTACTGCCACAGCTCACTAATCTCCTGCACACTCTGCTGATGACTCTCATCCCGGCAGACCGCAGAACAGCAGGGAGTCACATTATAGCAATAGGTCGTGGTGCATCAGGAGTTTGGGCTCAGGCTAAAAAAACAATATGGAGCCTCTTCATCTGTGTTGTCCAAAAGCCCAGTGAAGCAAAAACCTTGTTTGGATAAGGAGGTAAGCCACTTGGACACCCTGCAATTATCTGCACCTGCAGAGTTAACTTGTATAAATATATGAATGGCCCCTACAAGAAATAGAGTGAATACCTGTTCCATGTAAAATCCCCTCAAAAGACAAGGGGGCACTTTCCCTCTCCATAGACTTGTATTTACAGGCAGTGAAGAGACACCCCCCCCCCCACTTACTGCAGTCCATCTGTAATTTGGGATGGATTTTGCTTGTCAACAGGGGGTGGACATTAGATTACAGGAAGGGAGACACCTAGTGGCAGTAACTTGACATACAATTTGAATGGACAAAACAACAAACTTTTAAAGTAAGTAAATTACAAATTTGATCTATATCAGGTATACTATTAGATTAGCATAGTTGTTTGAAAAGTTTTTGGCCATACTATTGCCCCTTAGCTTTGCAATGTTTTTAATCACGCCATGCAGTTTCCAAGAAAAATCTTCAGTCCACCATCGTGACGATACTGAAACCTGGCAAAGACCCTCTCTTAACTACAAGGTACAGAGCGATATCGCTTCCCAGCATGGATGCTAAACTTTACGCTAAGATTATTGCATCCCACTTGGTACAGCTTCTTCCACAATTGAGAGCAGGAGATTAAGTGAGCTCTTTTAAATCACGCCAGACCTCTGATGATACTTGTAGATTTATACATCTAGTTGGATGGTCGGAGTCCAGTCGAACACTTTCTCTACTCTTCTACTTGGATGCAGAGAAGGCGTTCAACAGGGTCCACTGGGGGTATACATTCTCAGTTTTTAACAAAATGGGTTTTCATGGTCCCATTCTCCAGGCCATCAAGGCACTCTACACCCCTCCCCATCTGCAAGAGTACTCAATTCATGGTTTACTATCTAAACCATTCAGAATTTCCAATGGTACTAGACACGGTACCCTCTTTCATCTTCAATTTTTGTTTTAATTCCCAAACTCTTAACAGATGCCATTAAAACTGACAAAAATATTACAGGCACCCTGTAATGGTACTGGCAAAAGGTAGCCAGTCCAGCAAAAGCGCACCCATTACCAAACTAGGCTAGTTGCCTGATTTATCAAAAGGTGGCAAACTAGCCCTGTGAGGCCCCTGACAGAACTAGGGCCCTGCCTAAAGCAGATAAACCGCCCTGATAAGGGCAAACCCACTATCAGGAACCTAGCTAGCAGAACCTGAGTAAACTCTGTTGGTGGAAAAGATGTCTTGCTTTTGCCACGCAGCTGCAGGGAGGTGGAGCGGATGGGTAGCTCTTACTCCAGACCTTCGTCTACTTTGCGCAGGAATAGAGTCTTATTCCGTTCACCATAGATCCATCATATGCCATATTTTAACGGCAACTACTACCTCATTTACGAAACTATGGAAAACCCCAGATGTTCCCACTTTGCTTGAAATAATCCAAAAAGTCAACACTAGCTATAAATGTAAATATATGATGCCTCGTAAAAACCAAACTGTGAGTAGACTCATGGATTCCTAGTTCTATTGATAGTCTTCAAAGTTTGCTGATCTCCTCCCATGATTTTCTTAGTTTATCTATTCCTATACAAAGTGGTATTATCCAAGTGACGTAGGCAGGCAACCTGTTACTTTTTATGTTATTGCAAATTTTCTTCTGTTCTTTCTGTTCATTTAATGCTCATTTTAGCTCACTCTGACAATGTACATAAAGGGATAGTCTTCAGTTTTGACGTTCTAGCTTTTACTACTAAACTACTGAAATTCCTGATATATGCCATTTCTGTTTTTTTTTAAATTCTGTCTTGCCAGACTTAATATTGACCTGTATGTCTTACCGATCATCAAATTTCTCTCTGGCTATGTTTTAGCTACATGGAATATCTGAAAACCAATTGCTATATCAATGTCATTTCATGTTTACATGTTGTTTTATGTTTTTGTCTTTCTTCCACAACTTTAATAAAGAAATATTGATTTAAAAAAGATTACTTTTTGTCCACCTCACTGAACATGTCATAATACATCTCTGATATTTAGACCAAAATAAAACTCAAAATACCCTTCACCACAAATACTATTAAAAAAAAATATTGTCCCTTCCTTTCTTGTATGACATTGTAGAAGTATAATTGTAGTTTTGAATAGAAAACTTCACTCAATTCACAACAATATAATGTATATTTGTATTATGTCAGTGATACACTGGCATCTCTGCAGTACACACAATAACAAGAATACTCAGTGTACAATGGAAGAAGATGAAGGAATTTAATTAAAATATTAGCAACAAAGCCCATGTTGATATATTTTGCTGCATCACAGTGTCCTCTGTCGGTTAGGATATTAAAAGCTTAACATTTTTAGCCATCTGCCAGTTAACATTAGGACCCAGAAGTGAAAATTTGGATAAAAAAAACTGCTACAAGGAGAAGCACGATACAGCTATAAACAAAAAGAGAGCTTTATTAAGACCAGCGTTTCAATAAGATGCTACACATTTAATAAATGTCACATCTTTGGCTGGACATGTTCCATAATTGCGGCTTAAAAACCGTGGCCGTGAACCAACCATATCCTCCAACCGGAAATAAAATCCCAAAAATGTATGCTCACCTCACCGCTCCTCTTTGCTTCTCCCCTTCGGGTCCTCTCAGTCTCCTTCAGCAAGCCGCCGCTCATACAAGTTCCTGACACCTTATATGCAACACAGCACTCAACTTTGAAACTGCCCGGTGTCAGTACCTTGCATATGGAAAGGCCTGGTGAGTGAGCCTGAGAGAAAAAGCGGTAAGGTGAGTAATGTATGCATATATTTATATAATTATTTTATTTTCAATGGGAAAGAGGGAATAGTCTGATTGGGTGATGCAAGGTATGGGGCCCAAAACGGGCCTCTGCTAACTTGATAAATTCCACTTAAATGCCCTGTGTGCCCATGGCATAAATTAAAGGCTATGATCTCCTTTACGGTCATTTTTTTTGTTTTTTGCAAATGTCTAGTGGTCCTTAGGCTAAGCCGTTGCCTTTTCATGGTTTAAGTCCTGTACGGGTGTCCCATATGGTCTGGAGCTTCTGCTCAGCTGTTTAATAGCAGCAGGGCTATTGCTTCAATGGCTGGGATAGAAGTTACCTTTGACTCTGGCCATTTAACCCCTTAGATGCCTTGATCAATAGCGACTGTGGCATCTAAGTGGTTTAGAGGGAGGGGGCTACATCTGTCACCCATCACCGCCTCCAAAACCGGCCACAGGCCGCTGATGCGTTGCTATGGCAGCCGGGGGCCTAACAAAGGCCCCCAGGCCTGTCACAGGTGTATGCCTATTAGATTGCATGTCAGTTTTATGTCACTTTCACACTGCCTTATTTTGGTCAATATTTTGCATCAGTACTTGTAAACCAAAATCAGAAATGGGTCCAAAATACGTAAAGAGGTACAATTGTTTCCATTATGCTTTTGTCTGTGTAGGTTCCACATATATATGGTTTCACCTTGATCGTAATTATCAAAACAATAAAGTTAACGTGTTATTTAACCCCTTCCCGCTGTTGCCAGTTTTGACCTTTCTGACTGCCTCATTTTTCAAATCTGACATGTTTAGATTTGTGGTAATAACTTCAGAATGCTTTTATCTATTCAAGCGATTCTGAGATTGTTTTCTCGTGACACATTGGACTTTATGTTACTGGCAAAATTTGCTCGATACATTCAGTATTTTATTGTGAAAAACACCAAAATTTTGCGAAAAATGGCAAAAATTAGCTTTTTTCTAAATGTAAATGTATTTGCTTGTAAGACAGGCAGTTATACCACACAAAATAGTTGCTAATTAACATCCCCCATATGTCTACTTTGGATTGGAATAATCTTTGAAAATCTTTTTATTTTTCTAGGATGTTACAAGGCTTAGAACTTTAGCAGGAATTTCTCATATTTTCAAGAAAATTTCGAAAAGGCTATTTTTTTCAACATTTACAAATTAAATTTTTTTTTTGCAGAAATTCATTTTTAATCAATTTTTTTTTGTAATACAGAAGGTTTCCCCAGAGAAACGCAACTCAATATTTATTGCCCAGATTCTGCAGTTTTTGGAAATATCCCACATGTGGCCCTAGCATGCTAATGGACTGAAGCACCGGCCTCAGATGCAAAGGAGTTTTGAATTTTGGGGCCTCCTTTTTATTAGAATATATTTTAGGCACCATGTCAGGTTTGAAGAGCTCTTGCAGTGCCAAAACAGTGGAAATTCCCAAAAAGTTACCCCATTTGGAAAACTACACCCCTCAAGGAATTTTCTAGGGGTATAGTTAGCATTTTGACCCCACAGTTTTTTTGCAGAAATTATTGGAATTAGGCTGTGAAAATGAAAATCTACATTTCTTCAAAGAAAGTGTAGGTTTAGCTAATTTTTTTTTTACATTTCCACAAGGACTAAAGGAGAAAAAGCATTACAACATTTGTAAAGCAATTTCTCCCGAATAAAACAGTACCCTATATGTGGTCATAAACAGTTGTTTGGATACACAGTAGGGCTCTGAAGGGAAGGAGTGCCGTTTGGCTTTTGGAATGGGCACCATGTCACATTTGTTGAGCCCCTGTAGTACTAGTTTACGGGAAACACCTCAAAAGTGACTCCATTTTGGAAATACACCCCTTGAGGAATCATCTAGGGGTATAGGGAAAATTATGACCACAAAGTTTTTTTGCTGAATTAATTAATATTTTTCCAATAAGACGTAGAGTTAGATCAACATTTTTAATTTTCACAAGAAATAAAGAAGAATAAGCGCCTTAACATTTGTAAAGTAATTTCTCCCAAGCATGGTAACACCCCATATGTGGTTATAAACTGCTGTTTACATATATGGGAGGGTTCAGAAGAGAAGGAGTGGTATTTGACTTTTGGAGAGTAGATTTTGCTGGAATGGTTTGTGGACGCCATGTTGCATTCGCAAAATTCCTGATGTACCAAAAAAAGTGACCCCCATTTTAGAAACTACACCCTAAAGTTATTTATCAAGTGGTGTAATGAGAAATTTTGTTTAAAAGTGTTTTTATTGTTAAAAAGTAGTAAATCATAAAAAAAACTATACATATTTGGTATCCCCGTAATCGTACCAACCCATAGAAAAAAAGGTAACATGTTATTTACACTTATATATATATGGCTCCTGCCAACATGTAATGTCATAAAGTAACTATCATGCATCGAGCAGGCCATTTGGGCCAATATGCAAAATTTTATTTTAATAGTCATTGATATAAAATAATAAAATATTTAATAGGGAAATGAGAACTAAATATCTATGGTATAAAGTACAGTAAATCAGATTATGAATATGTAGCGAATTATAGACTGTAGTGCCACTGTGGAGTTATTATCAAGGCTGTCATTATTTACTATTATTATTATTTAATATCTGACTATCTTTGTAAACTTACTAGAGCCTAAAATTAAAGTGCTCACACATGAGTCTAGAGCCTAAAATTAAAGTGCTCACACATGAGTCCGGACGTTATATTCTAAGTGGCTGAGCATGCGAAATGGATGGTCTATTACATTTTATACCAAAAGGGGTGTCTCCTTCACTAATAGTGCAAGCCCACTGGCTATTGTCCAATAAGAATGAGAATCATTGTTTAGAGACCCAATCATCAAATCGGAAAGAGGGGCCGGCACCATATGCAAGATTGGTACTGACCTTGAGAAGTATTATAGGTCCCAACGAATGGTATGCGTTCACCATAGCCCTAATACTTATGAGGAACGCCGTCACACAGCAAAAAATGTGGGGCTGCTTTGTTGCTAATATTTTGATTCAATTGATTCTCCCCTTTCAATATACCTTGAGAAACCGTGTGGTGGTAAGTATTATAGTGCTGATATAAGACATAATAAATGCTGTATATCCTTTAAATTTCTGCAGCATTTCCACTTAAACTAGCAGACAATCTGCTGCGGAAAAATCGCACCATTTCCTGCTTTTGTACTGCAGATAACAGTGCGGATTTTACTGCATTTTTTGGCGAAAAACGCTGTAATTCAGTTCACTTTCCACAGCAGGAATTGACATGTTGCGTAAAGAAAAATACGCACCGCAGGTGAATTTCTGTTCTGAGTTTTTCCGCAGTGGATAACAAATTTTCATTTACACCCACTTTGCTGCCACTGTGTTTCGCTGCAATTCCGGATGGAAAATATGCAGCAATTCCGTTATGTGTGGACAAACCCTTTGCTCTACAAAATGAGAATTATACTTCTACAAGTCATACATTAAAGGAATTTTAAAGTTCTAGAGAGGACAAATAATAGTCTAAAACATAGCTTTTAATTTAGTATTAAAATATGGGTATTATAGTAATTGTACTAATTATACGATAAACATACTGATATACAAAACACAAACACTAAAGACAGCCGGGCACCTGTTCTAACAGGTGGGGTCGATTTCAACATCGATCTCACCCGTTTAACCCCTTAGATGTGGCGCTCAATAGTGATTGGTTTTGGAAGGAGGGTGCTCACTCTCTCACCCCATCGACACCCTGCAATTGCAATCGCAGGGTGCCGATGGCTTCTATGGCAGCTTGGGGCCTAACAAAGGTCTGCCTGTAGTGGATGACTGCGTGGCCATGCCTGAGGCATGTCCTAGCAGGTGCCTGTCAGTTTTACACTGACAGGCAATAATATGCTGCAATACCAAAGTATTGCAGTGTGTTATAAAAGCGATCAGAAGATCGCGTAGTGAAGTCCCCTTGTGGGACTAAAAAATAAAGTTATCAAAAAGTTTAATAAAGTAAATAATAAACAAATAAAAAAAATAAAAAACCCACTTTTTCCCTTATAGTTACATAGTACGGTAGAAAAAAGACACATGTCCATCAAGTTCAACCAAGGGATGGGAAAGGGAAGGAAAAAATTTCTACACACAGGGGCCAATATTTTTTTGTTCTAGGAAATTATCTAAGCCTTTTTTTAAAGCCATCTACTGTCCCTGCTGTGAACAGCTCCTGCGGTGGACTATTTCAGAGATTCACAGTTCTCACAGTAAAGAAGGCTTGACGCGTCTGCAGGTTGAATATTTTTTTCTCCAGACGGAGAGAGAGCCCCCTTTTTTAGGGGGTTTTACATGGAACAGGATTTCAACATATTTTTTGTATTTGTGCAACTTATATTTATATACAGTGAAGGAAATAAGTATTTGATCCCTTGCTGATTTTGTAAGTTTGCCCACTGTCAAAGTCATGAACAGTCTAGAATTTTTAGGCTAGGTTAATTGTACCAGTGAGAGATAGATTATATAAAAAAAAAAAAAAATCACATAGTCAAAATTATATATATTTATTTGCATTGTGCACAGAGAAATAAGTATTTGATCCCTTTGGCAAACAAGACTTAATACTTGGTGGCAAAACCCTTGTTGGCAAGCACAACAGTCAGACGTTTTTTGTAGTTGATGATGAGGTTTGCACACATGTTAGATGGAATTTTGGCCCACTCCTCTTTGCAGATCATCTGTAAATCATTACGATTTCGAGGCTGTCGCTTGGCAACTCGGATCTTCAGCTTCCTCCATAATTTTTAGATGGGATTAAGGTCTGGAGACTGGCTAGGCCACTCCATGACCTTAATGTGCTTCTTTTTGAGCCACTCCTTTGTTGCCTTGGCTGTATGTTTCGGGTCATTGTCGTGCTGGAAGACCCAGCCACGAGCCATTTTTAATGTCCTGGTGGAGGGAAGGAGGTTGTCACTCAGGATTTGACGGTACATGGCTCCATCCATTCTCCCATTGATGCGGTGAAGTAGTCCTGTGCCGTTAGCAGAGAAACACCCCCAAAACATAATGTTTCCACCTCCATGCTTGACAGTGGGGACGGTGTTCTTTAGGTCATAGGCAGCATTTCTCTTCCTCCAAACACGGCGAGTTGAGTTAATGCCAAAGAGCTCAATTTTAGTCTCATCTGACCACAGCACCTTCTGCCAATTACTCTCAGAATCATCCAGATGTTAATTTGCAAACTTCAGATGGGCCTGTACATGTGCCTTCTTGAGCAGGGGGACCTTGCGGGCACTGCAGGATTTTAATCCATTACGGCGTAATGTGTTACCAATGGTTTTCTTGGTGACTGTGGTCCCAGCTGCCTTGAGATCATTAACAAGTTCCCCCCGTGTAGTTTTCAGCTGAACTCTCACCTTCCTCAGGATCAAGGATACCCCACGAGGTGAGATTTTGCATGGAGCCCCAGATCGATGTCGATTGACAGTCATTTTGTATGTCTTCCATTTTCTTACTATTGCACCAACAGTTGTCTCCTTCTCACCCAGCGTCTTACTTATGGTTTTGTAGCCCATTCCAGCCTTTTGCAGGTCTATGATCTTGTCCCTGACATCCTTAGAAAGATCTTTGGTCTTGCCCATGTTGTAGAGGTTAGAGTCAGACTGATTAATTGAGTCTGTGGACAGGAGTCTTTTATACAGGTGACCATTTAAGACAGCTGTCTTTAATGCAGGCACCAAGTTGATTTGGAGCATGTAACTGGTCTGGAGGAGGCTGAACTCTTAAAGGTTGGTGGGGGATCAAATACTTATTTCTCTGTGCACAATGCAAATAAATATATATAATTTTGACAATGTGATTTTCTTTTCTTTTTTTTATATAATCTATCTCTCACTGGTAAAATTAACCTAGCCTAAAAATTCTAGACTGTTCATGACTTTGACAGTGGGCAAACTTACAAAATCAGCAAGGGATCAAATACTTATTTCCTTCACTGTAAGTTAATCATGTCTCCCCTTAGTCGTCACTTTTTAAGGCTAAATAGGTTTAATTATTTTAAACTTTCCTCATAACTTAGATTCTCCATGCCCCTTATTAGCTTTGTTGCTCTTTTTTGTATTTTTTCCAACTCCAGGGCATCCTTTCTATGAACTGGAGCCCAGAACTGAAGTGCATATTCTAGATGAGGTCTCACTAATGCTTTGTAAAGTGGTAATATTATATCCCTGTCCCGCGAGCCCATGCCTCTTTTAATACACGACAATATCTTGCTGGCCTTTGAAGCAGCTGATTGACACTGCATGCTGTTATTTCGTTTATGATCTACAAGTACACCCAGATCCTTCTCAACAAGTGACTCCCCCAGTATAGCTCCCCCCAGGACATATGATGCATGCAGATTGTTGGTACCCATCCTCTATATAATAAATAAGTTGAATAATAGTGGTCCCAGCACGGAACCCTGGGGTACACCACTTATAACCGCGGACCATTCAGAGTAGGAATCATTGACCACAACTCTCTGGATACGGTCCTTGAGCCAATTCTCAATACAATTACAAACGATGCAACCTATAGTCCTTAATTTACTCATTAGAGTCTATGAGGGACAGTGTCAAATGCCTTTGCAAAGTCCAAAAACACTATATCCACAGAGGCCCCTGTGTCTAGGCTTCTGCTCACCTCTTAATAAAAACAAATCAGGTTGGTTTGACAACTTCTGTCCTTAGTAAAACCGTGCTGGCTGTCACTTATAATACTATTTTTTTCACATAATCCTGTATGTGGTCCCGCAATAGCTTCTCAAACATTTTCCCCACAATGAATGTTAAGCTTACTGGTCTATAATTACCCGGGAAAGACATAGAGCCCTTTTTGAAAATAGGCACCACATTTGCCCTGCGCCAGTCCTTTGGCACTATACCAGTCACTAGAGAATCTCTAAATATTATGAAGAGGGGCACAGAAATAACTGAACTAAGCTCTTTAAGAACTCTTGGGTGCAACCCATCTGGTCCCGGGGCCTTGTGCACATTTAGTTTATTTAACTTAGCTTGGACCATATCTACCTTCAGCCAATTCAGTATATTAACTGATATATTAACACCACTTGCACCGGCTACATCAGCTGTTCTTTCTTCTGTTGTATGTAAAGAGCTAAATAACCCATTTAGGAACTCTGCCTTCTCTTGATCCCCCGTGACCAACTCACCATTACCACTATTTAGGGGTCCTACATGTTCAGACCTTGGCTTTTTTGCATTTACATAGTTGAATAATTTTTGGGGATTTGTTTTACTATCATTGGCCACCTGCCTTTCATTTTGTATTTTTGCTGATTTTATTCCCTTTTTACAGATTTTATTAAGCTCTTTTTAATTTACAAATGCTACAGCTGTACCCTCAGATTTGTACTTTTCAAATGCCCTTTTCTTGTCATATATTGCCCTTCTTACAGAAGGTGTAAGCCATGTGGGGTTTAATTTTAGTCGTTTATACTTGTTACCTATAGGAATAAATTTTGCACTATAATTACCCAAAGTAGATTTTAAAATCTCGAAATTTATAATTCGTACCATTATTTGACATTAGTTCTTCCCAGTTTATATCCTGAATTGCAGCCCTCATCCTGAGGATATTGGCCTTAATTAAGTGTTTTTGCCCTCCCAGCCTGAGTTTGTTTTTTACAGTATAGGTAAAATGTAACTATATTGTGATCAATGTTACCGAGGTTTTCATGAACATTGACATTCCCAACAAGCTCTGCATTATTATAAATGACCATATCCAACAGAGCTTCACCTCTAGTCGGGTCTTCCACAAAATGGCCCCTAAAAAATTTTTGCAACAGGTTGAGGAAATTTCTCCCCTTTGCAGTTGACGCTTAACCATGACCCCAATAAATATCCCAGTAATTAAAATCTCCCATTATCACTACAGTACCAGCCTGTGCAGCGCGCTCCATCTGATTATATAGCTGAAATTTCATCTGATCAGTTATATTGGGGGATCTATAAACTAAACCCAAAAGTAATTTTTTTCAGTGTTTACCTCCCTTTGTAATTCCACCCACAAGGTTTCAACCTCCTCACAATCTTCACCCACTATTGTCTCTTTCACACTCGCCTTCATATCACTTCTCCCATACACACATGGTCCTGTCTTTCCGAAACAATGTAAAACCCTGTGGATTTACAGCCCAGTCAGTGGCGGATTAAGTAGACCATGGGCCCTGGGCTGTTACCCAAACTTGGGCCCCCCTTCCTCACCGCCGCCCTGCCGTAACTATTTTTGACACTACTTTTTTGGGCAAGCATTAACAGTGTTACGATTTCCCTTGTCACAGGGCTGTGTCCCTACATACTGACAGGATCACACTGTGCAGGGACACAACCTCCTGACAAGGGGAATTGTCTATCAGTCCTGGACTGCAGAAATACTTTTTGTGAAATACAAGGATTTCCTATAATAAACATGTCAGGAGAGGTGACAGATTCTCTATAAATCTAGTGACTCACAGGTGACGACGTCTCAGATTCTAGTAGTTTTTTTCCTCTTTTCTTCTCCATCCGGTCCAGCGCTCATGACGACTTCTCCCGGCCATGACTCATTTCTGCAGAATTTGCCACTCAGACGTCTCCTCACTTTTCCAACATTTCCACACCTATAAACGAAAATAAAGTTATCATGGTGCCACATACTGTGCCCCTAAATATAATAGCACCAAACACTGCGTGCCTGAATATAATAATACCACACACTGTAAAACACCACATACACACAGCCCCCTGTACATAGTGCCACACACAGCCCTGTAGATATTACACACCCCCATAGATATCGTCATACACAGCCCCCTCTATATATCACACATCCTCCCCGTAGAGAGCGTTACACACAGCCCCATATAGATAGTGCCATACAGCCCCCTGTAGAGAGCGCCACACAACCCTCCCCCTCTTGTAAATAGCACCAAAAAGCCCCCCCTATAAAGAGCGCCACACACATACCACTGTGGATAGCACTACACAGCCCCCCCTTGTATATATTGCCACACAGCGCTCCCCTTGTATATAGTGCCACACAGCGCTCCCCCTTGTATATAGTGGCACACAGCGCTCCCCCTTGTATATAGTGGCACACAGCGCTCCCCCTTGTATATAGTGGCACACAGCGCTCCCCCTTGTATATAGTGCCACACAGCGCTCCCCCTTGTATATAGTGGCACACAGCGCTCCCCCTTGTATATAGTGCCACACAGCGCTCCCCCTTGTATATAGTGCCTCACAGCGCTCCCCCTTGTATATAGTGCCACACAGCGCTCCCCCTTGTATATAGTCAAAACCACAAAAAAGGCCATACTCACTAGGTAGGTGGGTGGGTGAAAACCCGTTCCCATCAGGACGCAGACGGGTCAAAGAATGCTGCAGAAGGAGTGTGCATTAAGTAGTGATAGCCACTCCCACTAGTCTTGAGGGGAGTGGCGGACTAAGTGCTCAAAGGTGTGCGATAAATGAGTGTCAGTGTAGTGCTAGGGTGTGAATGGATGGTAAAAAATAAATATGTATGTATGAAAGTGTGTAATAATGTAATAAAAATAAATAAATAAATAAATGTGATGAATAGGGGTCAGTGCTGTGAATAGTACATGGGGTGTCAGTACTATGTGTAATACGTGGAGGGATAATGTGCTGGTCGTCAGGCATGGCGTATCTTGCCGAATAACAGCCTATTTGTAACGCCGCTAGTGTTAGCTAAAGCGGGCTGCTCTGCATTCCAAACCAAACGCCAGCACATCATGCCCTCCCAGCATATAAGACCCGGCTGCGTCCTGAAAAAAAGTGTAGTATACGTAGTAAGAAATATCCATGAAACATGGGGTATTAGTTGTTATTTTGGCCAAATTTTGCAGCATTCTTTGACCCGTCTGCGTCCTGATGGGAACGGGTTTTCACCCACCCACCTACCTAGTGAGTATGGCCTTTTTTGTGGTTTTGATGATCTTTATGTCCCATTTTTTCTGTTTGTGCCCTTGTATATAGTGGCACACAGCGCTCCCCCTTGTATATAGTGCCACACAGCGCTCCCCCTTGTATATAGTGCCTCACAGCGCTCCCCCTTGTATATAGTGCCACAAGGTTATGTACACATTTAAAAACTTAATATCATAATTTTATATATATATATATATATATATATATATATATATATATATATATATATATTACCCAATTACCCTAATATAGACATGTAATATATAACAATTTACGGTAAACAATGACGATTACAAATAAAAGGTCTATTTTAGGGTAAAACTATGTTATTACCAAAAAAAATAGCTGAAACGTAAAAAAGCTTTTTTGTTTACTATTATTTTCAAACTTTATGAATAAAAATTTTAAAATAGCAAAAAAGGTGTGTATAAAAACGATAAAAAACGAAACCTGCATTGTCTACGGAAAAAACGTCGCAAAAATCACGTCGTTTTTATTTCTTTTTTATAAAAATGTGTGTTTGGTGCAACTTTGTAATTACGTTTTATTAAAAAATATTTTCACTTTTTGAGATACAGCTGCTTTGTATCCTGTATCCTGACAGGATCAGTGACACGCAGGATCCACCTCAAATCTATCACATCTAAGATTATAATTTAGCGCAGGGCCCGTTTCACTGATCCCGTCAGTCCTGCTGACCTGACGGATACAGGATACAAAGTAGCTGTTTCTCAAAAAGTGAAAATATTTTTTAATAAAACGTAATTACAAAGTTGCAGCAAACACACATTTTTATAAAAAATAAATAAAAACGACGTGATTTTTGCGACGTTTTTTCCGTAGATAATGCAGGTTTCTTTTTTTTTATCGTTTTTATACGCACCTTTTTGCTATTTTAGAATTTTTATTCATAAAGTTTGAAAATAATAATAAAAAAATAAGCTTTTTTACGTTTCAGCTATTTTTTTTGGTAATAACATAGTTTTACCCTAAAATAGACCTTTTATTTGTAATCGTCATTGTTTTCCGTAAATCTTTTATATATCACATGTCTATATTAGGGTAATTGGGTCAGCGCTAGCGTTACAACAATGATTGGCGGGGGGGGACGACGGTTTTTATTGGGGTGGGTATTTTATGTGTATTTATTATTTCATTTTTTTTTGCACTTTACTTTCCTATTTTTTATTACTATGTTCTGTTCCTCAAAGGTCAAAAAAGACCTTTGGGGAACTTTATATATTTTTTTTCTTTCTTTTACACCATGTTTTTCCCCTGTAACTGGAGCTGCACAGCAGCCCCAGTTACAGGGGAAATCAGCCCTCTCATAGTGACGATTGTCACTAATAGGGCTGTGCTGGGTCTTGTTAGACCCAGCAGCAGTCTGCCACTAACGGCACCCGGCGATCATGTGACCAGTCACATGATCACCGGGAGGAATAGAGACAGCGCCGCTGCTGCTGCTGTCTCTATTCCTATACACAGCGTTCATTGAACGCTGTGTAAGAAGACATCGGAGAAGACAGAAGCAGCGAAAGCTGCTTCTGTCTTCTCCTCAGGGTCCCCGGCAGTCACTGACAGCCGGAGACCCGACATTAAGCTGCCCGATCGCGCGGGCAGCAAGTTAAAACCCGAGCCGTAGAAAGTCTATGGCTCGGGTTTTAAGGACCCGTCCCTGACCGCTGGCCGTAAAAATACAGCCAGCGGTCGGGAACCAGTTGGGCAGGAGGATAAGCCTGCTGTACTGACCTGAGCGCCGGTGACCGACCGCCCGGCTCTTGTCTTGCAGATTCGGAGTAACAGAACAGCCGTCCGTCGCTGTTCTGTTACTCAATGGCGGCGGCCCGCACTTGTCAGGGAGGCGTGTCCTACCCCTTTCCCGGCCAATTCCCTGCTCCTCCCCTCCTCATCTTCGTTAGTTAGCAGCGCTAGCGCGCTGAATAGGTGCCTTTGCAAGATGATGTGCGGTTCGGGCTGCCATGGGCCCCCTGGGAGCCTCGGGCCCCGGGCGGCCGCCCGAATCGCCCATATGATAATCCGCCACTGAGCCCAGTCATGTGAAGAGTGTAGCCATGTTTCAGCAACACCAATTATATCAATATGTTCCTCCAGTACCAAGGCCTCCAGCTCCCCTATTTTGCTTGCTAGACTTCTGGCATTTGTGAACATACACTTTAACTTGCCTTTCAATTTTTCACTTTCAGTATCAGAAATATGATTATTTTACATTATTTCAGAATTTTTTGTTTTCATTTCTGTTTTGTAACAAAAGCATCTCCTTATCCTGTTGTCTAGTCCTCTCCCCACAGTCTATTTCTCCCCCATCAATTTAGTCTGACCATTCTCTAACCTGACTATCCCTTTATTTTCTACCTCTACCTTGACCTCCCTCCTCAGCCCTAGTTTAAATACTCCGCCACCTCAGCTAGAATTCTCTCCCCCAGCGGACCCCCTTCCATTTAGGTGCAAATCATCTGCAGAATACAGTGTGTACCCCAATGAAAAGTAAGCCCAGTGCTCTAGGGACCCAAAGCCATCTCCTCTACACCATGACTTAAGCCATGCATTTAACTCCCTGAGCTCCCATTGTCTTTCCTGTGATGCGCATGGCACAGGCAATATTGCTGAGAATACTACCTTGGAGGTCCTTCCCTTCAGCTTGTAGCCTAGTTCTTTAAAATTATTCTTAAGGCTCCTCCACCTACCATTTATTCTGTCGTTGGTTCCCACATGGAGCACGACAGCTGGATCATCACCAGCCCCTCCCAGTAATTTATCCACCCGTTCCACCCCATGCCGAATCTTGTCACAGGGATACAGCAAACCATTCGGTAGAGGCGGTCTTGGCGACAAATTATTCTATCCGCCTTCCTTATTGTAGAATCCCCTACAACTACTAATTGTCTAGCCTTACCTGCATTACCATCCCGCCGACTACTAGCTGGGCTGTTCTCCCGGCTGTTAGGGAGATCAGTATCCACTAGGTCTGCCATTTTTGAGACCAACACCTTCGCATCATCACCCAACTTGATAATTTTGCTTGGAATATCAGAAACAGCATTGGCCTTCCTTTTCTTGGACCCCTTTCTACTGCCCCTAACTACATTAACCCAGCTACTTGTCTGATCCTGCTGACCCATGTCTTCACCCTCCAGGTCTACCCCACTAACGGCATGCTACGTGAGCAGCATGCTCCGCTCAAGATTGTCTATCGCCCGCAGTGTCACATTTTGCTCCTCCAGATCTCTAATGTGAACTTCCAGGTGAACAACATGCTCACATCTGCCACAGAGGTATTCACCCTGGAACTCCGGCTCCAGTCGTGCATACATATGGCAACCTGTGCACTGAAGAAAACCTCCAATCTTGCTGTCCATTATCCCAGTTACAAAAAAACAGTGAACAATTGTTAAAGTAAAAGAAAAGAAGAGCACTTACAGGTTTAACTCCTCTTTTCAACTCCGGTTTAGTAACTCCACTTGATCGACAAGCCACTTAATTTAGCAAAGCCAAAACAGAGCAAGCTCAACTGAAGCCTGCAGGCTAATTTATATCACCTGAGAGCAGTTAACCCATCCCCTTTAGTCAGTTGCTCAGCAGGATAGAAGCTAAGAAGGAAAAAAGGGTTTTAAATTGTGTCAGTTTTGCTAACTTCTATTAGCAAGCACTCAATTCATATATCACACACAGTATCCCACACAGTATCACACACAAGAACGCAGCAAGCCAATCCGGTTTAGTAACTACACCTGATCCACAAGCCACTTAATTTAGCAACGCCAAAACAGTGCAGTTTTGTTTAATATAAATATTACAAATATTTGGTATCGCCACATCTGTAAGAACGCCACCTATAAAGCTATTATGTTATTTAACCCGCACGGTCAATGCCGTAAAAAAATAAAATAAAAAACAATGCCAGAATTGCTGTTTTCTGTTTATCCTGCCTTCAAAAAAATTTGATAAGAAGTGATCAAGAAGTCGCATGTACTCCAAAATATTACCAATAAAACCTAGAAAAACAAGTCCTCATACAGCTGCATCCGCGTAAAAATAAAACAAGTATGGCTCTTATCACTGTGTAAAAGTAGTTAAACATCCAAAATCGATATAAATTTGGTATTGCCACAATCATAATGACCCACTGAATAAAGTTATTATGTTTTTATACCACAGTAAATAGCATAAATCTAAAACGCAAAAAAGTGTCAAAATTTATGTTTTTTTTTCATTACCCTCCAAAAAAGTTAATAAAAGTTAATCAATAAATTATATGTACCCCAAAAGGGTGCTATTAAAAAGTACATCTTGTCCCACAAAAAAACAAGACCTTGTACAGCTTTGTCGGCGCAAAAATAAAAAAGTTATAGTTCTTGGAAAAATATAAAAAATAGCTTGTTATTAAAGTCTAAAATAGGCTGGCCATTAAGGGGTTAAGAATATTTGTGTTGAAAGGGATTTTGAGTTGTTTTTTGTGTATAAATAAAAGGGATGTCTTATGACTAGAGATGAGCGAACCGGGACAACCGAACCCGGTTTCGGTCCGAACTTCCTGAAAAGTTTGTTTCGCAGAGAATCCGAACTTCACCGGGTTCGGCCGAACCCGTTTTGACCGAACCCGGCTAAATTTTGGCGCCTGCCACATGTTACATCTAAAATGGAGGATTTCACAAGATCACCTGACATCAGGCTACCCCATAATGCCTTGCAAACGGCTCTCCCAGCCAATCGGGAGGCAGCATAGGGGCGGGCTCAAGCCTGCAATAAAAGTCTATGCACGGAGCTCAGCGGCCATTTTACAGACAGGAGCTGTAGGGATAGCATCTCTGTGCAGTAAGAGAAAACTTTAGGAATCTAAAAGGCAGGAATCCAGCAATCGAAGGGGCTCATCCACTACTCACTACTCAGCCAGTGTGTGAATACGCTTTTATAAGGGGCTCATCCCCGTTGCATCCAACTTGCAAGCCAGGCAGGATTTGTAGTACTACAACACCCAGCATTCCCTGAGTCAGTGCACAGTGGCTGATAGAAATTCTCATTCATTGCCATTTGCCAAGCCAGTGTCAGTGTGAATATGCTTTTAGAAGGGGCTCATCCCCGGCCGTTAACATAACAAACAAATAACAATCCAACTTGCAATACAGGCAGCCTTTGTAGTAGTAGTAGTAGTAGTAGTACTACAAGGCCCAGCATTCCCTGAGTGCACTGCAGCGTGGCTGATAGAAATTCTCATTCATTGCCATTTGCCAAGCCAGTGTCAGTGTGTGAATACGCTTTTAGAAGGGGCTCATCCCCGGCCGTTAACATAACAAACAAATAACAATCCAACTTGCAATACAGACAGCCTTTGTAGTAGTAGTAGTACTACAACGCCCAGCATTCCCTGAGTGCACTGCAGCATGGCTGATAGAAATTCTCATTCATTGCTATTTGGCAAGCCAGTGTCAGTGTGAATACGCTTTTAGAAGGGGCTCATCCCCGGCCGTTAACATAACAAACAAATAACAATCCAACTTGCAATACAGGCAGCCTTTGTAGTAGACGTAGTACTACAACGCCCAGCATTTCCTGAGTGCACTGCAGCGTGGCTGATAGAAATTCTCATTCATTGCCATTTGCCAAGCCAGTGTCAGTGTGAATACGCTTTTAGAAGGGGCTCATCCCCCAGGTTTTGATTCAACTTGCTGCACTCCAGCAGTGAAATGTCTGGTAAAAAAAAGGTTGTGAAAGGACGGGGTAGAGGAAAAAACACCCATGCCGTCTCCTCTTCCAGTCCAAATGTTGGATCTGTTGGTGCCAGACCCAGTACCAGCATTTGTGGCACAAGACATGTGCCCAGTTCCACTAGTAGCAGCAGCCATGTGCCTGCTGGTAGTAGTAGCAGTATCAGCAAGCCAGACTTGTCCATCTCCTCCGGTGGGCGGGTTACTTTAGACAATACGGCCATTGTGGACTGGTTGGCTGGCTCTAGGTCATCTCAGCAGGAAGACTCTGACGATCTGGCTTCAAGCCAGGTTTCGTTGGATTCCAGATCCTCTACAGTTCCTTGGCACAGTGACAGTAGTAATATAGGTATTTCTAGTGTTTCCATTACATCATCTATGTCTTCGCTCCCCCTTCCTAGCGGGAAGCCATCTTTCCTGAGAGTCCTAAGAGACATCTCCTCGGGTTCGAAGGAAGATACTGAACAACATAGTGATGATGATGATTTGTTTTCCGCGAGTCAGCCAACGGAGTGTGTTGCGACGGTGGAGGTGGAAGCGGTGTCCGAGACGCATAGCTGCGGTATTGGGGGTGTTGGTGGTGGTAGCCGTGGTGGCAGACGCAGTAATGAGGGGGGGCATGGAGCCCGCCATGATGTCACATCACATTCACAACAGAGTGACAGAAGTGGCGGGGGTGATGAGGAAGGCTATGATGATGATGTTGTTTTAGACAGGACGTGGGAACCAGGTGACGAGGTGATGACGGCGTCAGAGGAGGAGGGTAGTAGTGGCGGCACTGGCCGTGATAAACAGCCAAGCCGAGGTAGGGGCAGAAGTCAATCTGCAAAACGTTGCAGCGGTAGGGTCAGCTCAGTTTCCGGTGACGGCGACACTGATGCTGGTGTAGGCTCCCGAAAAAAGCATGCCAGACAAGGGGCAAGCTCGGGTGGTGGTGGTGGTGGTGGTGGACGTGGTACTACCTCTTTACGGTACTCTGCCGTGTGGCAATTTTTCTGTACCTTCCCGGAGGACGAAAACATGGCACAGTGCCGTATCTGCAAGCAGAAAGTAAGACGTGGGCAGGGCAGCAATGTAGGATCTACCGCTCTACGTAAACACATGGAGCGGCATCACAAGGCCATGTGGGACAATCGACAATCTAATGAAGACCCCTCTGCCGCTGCTGCTGCTGCTCCGAGTCCCTGTCATCTAAGTAGTAGCCAGGCCTTATCCACCATGTCGTTGTCATCATCACTGTCATCTAGTGCTCCTCCTACGTCCCATCAGTTATCCATTACGGAATCGTTGTCCAATAAGCAACAATATATACCCAGTCATCCACTTGTCGTGCGGCTTAATTCACACCTGGCTAAGTTGTTGGTGGTGCAGTCGCTGCCGTACCACCTGGTCGACTCCGCCGGCTTCAAGCAATTGATGGCGTGCGCTCAGCCTAGGTGGTGAATACCTAGCCGACATTACTTCTCCAAAACAGCTGTCCCTGCCTTGCACAAGCATGTGGAGGAAAAAGTGTGCCAGTCCTTGCAATTATCCGTGTGCAGCAGGGTACATGCCACCGTCGACACGTGGAGCAGCAACTATGGGCAGGGACAGTACATGTCTTTCACGGCCCACTGGGTCAATATTTTGCAGTCCGATGCACCACCGCAGCAATACCAGGCATTACCACCTCCACGCTTGTATCTTTCTGGTTCAACTCCGGACACCAGGCGCCTACCATCCTCCTCCTCCTACTCCTCCTCCTCCTCCTTGCCTTCCTCCTTGGAGGTCTTCCCGTCCCCGACAGGACACAGCGTATCTTCCACTCCTCCTCCCTTTTCTTATCATAGGTGCAAGGTGAAGCGCCACAACGCTGTCTTACACCTGCTGAGCCTGGGCGAGAAAAGCCACACAGGGCAGGAGCTGCTGCTGTGCATCAAGGAGGAAATCGCACGCTGGCTGTCTCCTCTGAAACTCACAGTGGGCAATGTTGTCTCTGATAACGGCAAGAACGTTGTGGCTGCACTGCGTCTAGGTCACCTGACACACGCTCCTTCCATGGCACATGTGATCAATCTGGTCATAACACGCTTCTTAAAGTCATATGTTGGTTTGAAGGGTGTGCTGGCCATGTCCAGGAGGGTTTGCGTTCGCTTTAGACGTTCGTATGCATTTAAGCACGCCCTCCTGGACTTGCAGCGTCAAAACAATCTCCCAGAACACAGCCTGATTTGTGACGTTCCAAAACGCTGGAATTCCACCCTGCACATGTTGGACCGTCTGTACGAACAGCGGAAAGCCGTGAATGTTTTCCTGATGCAGCAGACGGGCAGCGTTTGGAGCCAGTGTACTTTCGAGCTCAGGCACTGGCAGCTAGTTAGAGACGCATGTCGCGTTTTGAGGCCCTTTGAAGAGGCCACACGATTTGTGAGCCCAGACGCTAGCGGAATGCACGATGTTATGCCGCTGATATTCATTATGGAGCAAATGCTCACAGCGATGATTCAGCAAAGGATGGAGGAAGGATCACATCTGGCTATGGATGTTGAGGAGGAGGATGAGGATGAGGAAACAAGACCTGAAGAGGAGCTGGATTTGGAGATGGAATCACAGGAAGGGATAGGGGACGAGGCAGCCGCACAACATGACAGTGATGGTGGTGATGACAAGTCCGACGACGACCTTGATGATGGACAACCATGGCAGTATGGGGCGGAGATGGAACCAACCGGGCCCCCTGAAACGCTGGCCAGGATGGCGAGCTGTATGCTTCGTTACTTGCGCGCTGACTGTTGTATTGTTAGCATGAAGCAAAGAGATGAGTACTGGATAGCCACACTTTTAGACCCTCGGTATAAAGCCAGAATGGGGGAGTTTTTTGCACCTTCCGAGAGGGAGGCAAAATTGGCTTATTATCGAGAGAAGCTATGCAGCCAGCTTGTCACGGCTTTCAAACGGCAAATACCTGCTGCAAGCATGTCTGACCGGGGGGGCCACTCTCTGCTCCCCACTGTCTCATCGTTCCACCGCCTCTGGCAGAGCTTCCTCTGCAATAGGCGGCGGCAGCGGCAGCAGCAGCAGCAGCCAATTCAGTTTGGAAAATATGATGACAACATTTTTACATCCAATACCCCGACCTGACACACATCGTAGTCACCAAAGGGATGTTCACCATCACCAGGTGCAGCACCTAAACAACCAGGTTCACTCGTACCTGGACTGTGCCCTTTCTCCGTCAGAAATGCTGATCCCAGACCCCATGGACTTCTGGGTCAGCAGATTGGATCATTGGCAAGAACTGGCCCAGTTTGCCATGGGTGTACTGTCTTGTCCACCCTCCAGTGTAGCGTCAGAGAGGGTATTCAGCGCGGCAGGGGGATTCGTCACCCCTAAGCGAACAAGATTGTCCGCCAACAGTTTGGAAAATCTCACGTTTCTGAAAATGAATCAAGCGTGGATCGGTGAGGATTTTAAAACCCTTGTGCCTGATTCCACTGATTAGATCTGACATTGCTGCTGCTGCTGCCGCTGCTGTCTGCTACTGCCGCCTGCTACTGCCGCCTGCTACTACGGGATTCTGTCCTTTCCACTCTTTTTTTAATGTGCCGCTGTTGGTGCTGCTACTACTTCTACCACCAATCCACCCCCAGTGCCGTCTGCTACAAGCAGGCCTGCCCCACCACAGGGCTTTGTCCTGTGACTGTCGTCCAGTCTCTTTTTTCAATGTGCTGCTACTACTACTACCACCCTTGCTGTCTGTGTTGGCTACCTCTACTACCACCAATACACCTCCACTGCCGCCCGTCTGCTATAAGCAGGCCTGAGGCCTGCCCCACCACAGGGCTTTGTCCTGTGACTGTCCAGTCTCTTTTAATGTGCTGCTACTACTACTACCACCCTTGCTGTCTGTGTTGGCTACCTCTACTACCACAATACACCTCCACTGCCGTCCGTCTGCTACAAGGAGGCCTGAGGCCTGCCCCACCACAAGGCTTTATCCTGTGACTGTCGTCCAGTCTCTTTTTTTAATGTGCTGCTACTAGTACTACCACCCTTGCTGTCTGTGTTGGCTACCTCTACTACCACCAATACACCTCCACTGCCGTCCGTCTGCTACAAGCAGGCCTGAGGCCTGCCCCACCACAGGGCTTTGTCCTATGACTGTCGTCCAGTCTCTTTTTTTAATGTGCTGCTACTACTACTACCACCCTTGCTGTCTGTGTTGGCTACCTCTACTACCAACAATACACCTCCACTGCTGCCCGTCTGCTACGAGCAGGCCTGAGGCCTGCCCCACCACAGGGCTTTGTCCTGTGACTGTCGTCCAGTCTCTTTTTTTAATGTGCTGCTACTACTACTACCACACTTGCTGTCTGTGTTGGCTACCTCTACTACCACCAATACACCTCCACTGCCGCCCGTCTGCTACAAGCAGGCCTGAGGCCTGCCCCACCACAGGGCTTTGTCCTGTAACTGTCATCCAGTCTCTGTTTTTAATGTGCTGCTACTACTACTACCACCCTTGCTGTCTGTGTTGGCTACCTCTACTACCACCAATACACCTCCACTGCCACCCATCTGCTACAAGCAGGCCTGAGGCCTGCCCCACCACAGGGCTTTGTCCTGTGACTGTCGTCCAGTCTCTTTTTTTAATGTGCTGCTACTACTACTACCACCCTTGCTGTCTGTGTTGGCTACCTCTACTACCACCAATACACCTCCACTGCCGCCCGTCTGCTACAAGCAGGCCTGAGGCCTGCCCCACCACAGGGCTTTGTCCTGTGACTGTCCAGTCTCTTTTAATGTGGTGCTGCTACTACTACTACCACCCTTGCTGTCTGTGTTGGCTACCTCTACTACCACCAATACACCTCCACTGCCGTCCGTCTGCTACAAGCAGGCCTGAGGCCTGCCCCACCACAGGGCTTTGTCCTGTGACTGTCGTTCAGTCTCTTTTTTTTAATGTGCTGCTACTACTACTACCACCCTTGCTGTCTGTGTTGGCTACCTCTACTACCACCAATACACCTCCACTGCCGCCCGTCTGCTACAAGCAGGCCTGAGGCCTGCCCCACCACAGGGCTTTGTCCTGTAACTGTCGTCCAGTCTCTGTTTTTAATGTGCTGCTACTACTACTACCACCCTTGCTGTCTGTGTTGGCTACCTCTACTACCACCAATACACCTCCACTGCCACCCATCTGCTACAAGCAGGCCTGAGGCCTGCCCCACCACAGGGCTTTGTCCTGTGACTGTCGTCCAGTCTCTTTTTTTAATGTGCTGCTACTACTACTACCACCCTTGCTGTCTGTGTTGGCTACCTCTACTACCACCAATACACCTCCACTGCCGCCCGTCTGCTACAAGCAGGCCTGAGGCCTGCCCCACCACAGGGCTTTGTCCTGTGACTGTCCAGTCTCTTTTAATGTGGTGCTGCTACTACTACTACCACCCTTGCTGTCTGTGTTGGCTACCTCTACTACCACCAATACACCTCCACTGCCGTCCGTCTGCTACAAGCAGGCCTGAGGCCTGCCCCACCACAGGGCTTTGTCCTGTGACTGTCGTTCAGTCTCTTTTTTTTAATGTGCTGCTACTACTACTACCACCCTTGCTGTCTGTGTTGGCTACCTCTACTACCACCAATACACCTCCACTGCCGCCCGTCTGCTACAAGCAGGCCTGAGGCCTGCCCCACCACAGGGCTTTGTCCTGTGACTGTCGTCCAGTCTCTTTTTTTAATGTGCTGCTACTACTACTACCACACTAGCTGTCTGTGTTGGCTACCTCTACTACCACCAATACACCTCCACTGCCGTCCGTCTGCTACAAGCAGGCCTGAGGCCTGCCCCACCACAGGGCTTTGTCCTGTGACTGTCCAGTCTCTTTTAATGTGGTGCTGCTATTACTACTACCACCCTTGCTGTCTGAGGGCTTTGTCCTGTAACTGTCGTTCAGTCTCTTTTTTTAATGAGGAGGACAATTTTCAGTGAGGAGGACAATATGTAATCTTTTTCCTACAGGCACTTTGTAAATATAAAAGTTATGTAACTTACCAACCATTTAGGCTCCAGTTTTGTGCTTTGCACATATTTAAGCCACGCCCATTGCAACTAGTAGCATACAAATCAAGCACAGAGACATGCAATCTTCCATAGACAAGCATTGCTAATAGTATGGGTTGTACTGAAGAGCTCAGTGACTGTAAATGAGACACTATAGTAGGATGCCACCTTTTCCACAAGTCAGTTTATGATCTGTCCTGGTGAACAGTAGGTGCTATTAAGGGCTTATTTAGACGAACGAGATATACGTCCGTGCAACGCGCGTGATTTTCACGTACGTCGCACGGACCTATATTAGTCTATGGGGCCGTGCAGAGAGGTGCGTGATTTTTACGCAGCATTGGCCCGTTGTGAAAAAGTCACGACATGTCCGTTCTTTGGCCGTTTTTCACGCATCACGCACCCATTGAAGTTAATGGGTGCGTGAAAACCACGCATGCCACACGGAAGCACTTCCGTACGCACAGCGTTTTTCACGCAAGACTTGTTAAGTCTATGCAAATGAGTTGAGAAAACTTGTCCAAACAAGCACAAACCAGGAAGTGGGTTTTCACTTGTTGACCACATGCGCATAGTGAAACCGACAACTGCTGCAATGCCTCGTGCGTGCGATGTGGAAAAGCTGATCTGCCTGGTCCAGGAGAGGCCACAGTTGTGGGACATGCGGGCAGAGGCCTACCACGACCGCACAGGCAAGGAGGTTGCCTGGGATGAGGTCTTGCAGAACCTATTCGGCCAGGATTGGGCTAATGGCAGCACAAGAGACCGAAAGAGCATTGGTAAATACACTTTATATATGCCATGTCAAACACACATGCTGTAGTGTATCCTTGTGTTAACATGTTCCAACTGGGCAAGGTAGCGGCTGTGTCATAGCATCATTGAGCTAGTGTATAATGTATCGTGGTGTGTAAGGAATGGCAACGTTTCGGACAAGTGCCGTTTTCAGTGATGTCACCTAGTGACATGGGCTTTTTTTTGTTGTTGTTCCTATGTACAGTTGATGATGTCAAAACCCGCTGGAGGAGCTGTCGGGATCAATTCCGGCGGGAATTTGGTGCCAGAGGGCGAAGTGGGGACGGCACCCCAAAGAAGCGCAAATACATCTACACACAGCAGCTGATGTTCCTCAAGGACATTATGGAGATGCGCCCGTAAGTACTGCCTGTACCTTGAAGAAATGTGTGTGTTCACATGTAATTCAACCAAAACAGGTTGTTTGTCCCTTGGGGCAATGCAAGGAATAACGGAAAATGTTTCTGCCAGATGCAGTGACAATCTCCTCGACACTGAAGAGGAAGCTGGGTATGAAGAGTCGCAGCTGGCCCAAGAACATCATCCCGTGCTGCCCTTAACCCCAGAGGCGACTGCACCACAACCAGCCACACAGGTGAGCAGCCAACCCCAGCTGCCACAGGACGGAGCAAATCCACGGACGCCACCAGCCAGGCGCAGGCGCAGCCACGTTGCTTCGGCAGGTGCCCACGTGGACTCCAGGGTACTGGAGTACCTGCGCCGCTGCTCCGAGGAGGACGCCTGTGACGACTTTTGCCGCAGCCTTTTGCCGCTACTCAGGTGAGTACCCAAGCACCGGATGGCGCGCGTCCAAGGCTCGGCCACACCTCCTAACAATCCACGCCAGTGCTTCCAGGCAATTGAGCATTGGCGTGGATTGCCTGAGGCATCCGTGCCCTACACTGCACCTGTCCCTTCCCAGCCTGGCACCCCCTTGCCACGGCAACAGTACCAGCGCTCAATGGCGACCAGAATGTCACCAGGTCATGTGCCGGTGCGGGACCGGCCTTTACCACCATACTGCAGACCCCTGGAACCCTTTGCCCACGGCCCACCTGCAGGGTACCACACTCTGCATCAGCACCACTATGCTGTTTAGGAACATCCTCAGCAGGCCCATGGACAGCATAGTGGTGCTGAAATGGGCAGCTATCCCTCCCCATCTCGCCGATATCAGGACTTGTAGTGCTGTGTCGGCAGAAAAGGTTGGGGTTGGTTTTTTAAGCAAAGCTTGAAAATAAATGTGTATTGTGCATCATGTTGGTGCGTTTATGTGTTAATTATTAATATTTTGAGCTCCGTTAAATATAATGTTTATTTCGCACATTACACAATAAAGTGTGGTTTTGTTTAGCAAGAAAAGTGTGTGTGTTTGCCGACATCTATGTGGTGTAACAAACTTTCCAAAACAGGTCCTTTAGGTATCGTTGGAACATTCAGGCCAGGGCCCAAGATAGTTGCATGCCATAATTGAGGTATTAGTGTATTAATGGTTTTGCTCAACTCCAAAAAGTATTCTCTGCCGCCTTGCAGTGCTATGATAAAGGCCGGGCGAAGGAGATTTGTGTTTGCATTTGGTAACATTGGATATGTCAATGTGCTTCACATACAATTACTTTTTGGGCAGCAAAACAATAGGGCGAAACCACAAAAGATATAAGCTCACAACCCACGTCAAGGGTCCTCATGTCTTGTGAGTCCCTAATACTAAACTCCCCACCTTAAATTTCTACATTTTCCCAGACAAATGATACATTGTGGCACTAATCTCCACGAAGCCACCCTTCACAGAGAATCGTCCTGCCATGGCAGTGCTCCATCGGGGCTGTCAAAATATTCAGCAAATATGTCGCGCACTCGGATACCAGATGTTTGTGCCCTTCCTAGTGGAATTTGGGCCGGAAAGGTTGATGTGGTAGCATTACTTTTAATATATTCAGCATCAAAACCTGCGTCATGGATGCAGCAAAAATTATGAAGAACGACAGACGCTTGTATGACACGGGTCACATTTTGCAGCGTCAGTTGCATTGTTGTGAGAAACACCCGCCATTTGGTTGTCATAATGCCAAATGCACATTCCACACATCTACAAGCTCGGCTTAGCCGGTAATTGAAGATGCGCCGACGGTCATCCAAGCCCCTTCTTGCAAATGGACGCATTACTTGGCTTGTGAGGCCAAAACCCTCATCTGCAATGATGACATATGGGACTGGTGGTCCTCGCGAGCCAGGCAGGATGCTCGGTACCGGCACAGAAAGTTGATTGGCCATAAGACGATGGCCCATTTGGGATGAGCGAAATATGCGGGCATCAGCAGAGCTTCCATAGGACCCAATGTGTACAATGGTAAAACAATAATTACTGTCGGCCAAGGCCAACAAGACTATGGAAAAATACTGTTTGTAATTATAGTATCTTGAGCCAGAGTGGGGGGGGCTTCTTCACACGAATGTGCTTCCCGTCTAGGGCACCAATACAATTAGGAAATTGGGTGGTGGCCAGAAAATCTTCAGAAATAGTAAGCCAGTGCTCTGTCGTGGGCTGAGGCATCACTGTGGGCTTTCATTTCTGCCACAGCACAACACAGGTGCCTGTCACAATACCAAAAATTGTGCTCACTCCCAGAAGGAATTCGAAATGTAAGGAATGGTAGCTATTTCCTGTAGCAAGAAATCTACATGGGCGAGAAAAAAACACACAAACAAAAAGACACTTTATGTAGGACATGACACCCACACACCATCCTGTAAGCTGGAATTGTATAAAACACACATACCTCAACGTCACAAGGAGTCGCTCCTCGGGGGAAATGCAGCGCCGCATGTTTGTGTCCTGGTAGGTGATTCCTGGACGAATCAGCTCCAGCAGAATATCAAACGTCGCCATAGACATGCGGCAAAACGACCTAAATTTATCTGGGTGACGGCGGAGGTCATCATAGAGAGTATGAAAGTGCCCTTTGGAGGTACGCTGGGCCACAAGAGGATGAATCCAAATCCTCCCTCTTCTCCGGGTTCCCTCCTGAAGCATGGGTCGGCGCTCGCCAAATCTCCTTGAAACCATCCACGATACCAGCACACGGCTCAGTGGAGTCAACGGCATAATTTCGCTTTTAAGACGCAAACGAGCCAAGAAACACCCTAAACGACCAAAAGTAGTTTGCAAGGTGCAAAAAGGATTAGAACATGTGCTCACATCAAGCAGGTGTTTGGGAAGAGTGCCTTTCTGTAGGCTGCCCTCTCCATTACTGCACCCTCCGTTTTTTTAACGCGCGTAAAAAACGCATGCCATACGCGCGTAAAAAATGCAGAAACGCAGCCATAATGCATGCCACACGCAACTACAACGCACACAAAATGCCGTGTTTTTTACGCGCGCAAAAACGCCACGCTCGTGTGAATCCGGCCTAATGAGAAGTGGAAGTGTCCAGGAGTCACAACAGCTAAGCCATAATGTGCTGAAACGCATAGCACATAGAAAACCCCTATCTTCTATTGTATCACTCCCTACAGAAAGTGACCTCCGCCTCTGAAAGTTACGTTAGAATAAGAAGTGGGTTTCCATGGTAGTTCAACTGCACACAAACCAAAGATCACCATGCATAATGCTAAGCGTCAGTTGGCGTGGTGTAAAGCACGCTGGCAATGGTCTCTGGAGCAGTAGAAACTTGTTCTTTGGAGAGATCACATTTCACTATCTGGTTGTCCGATGGAGAAATCTGGGTTTGGTGAATGCCAGGAGAATGTTACCTGCTGGAATGCATAGTGCCTACTGTATAATTTGGTTTAGTAGGGATAATGGTGTGCGACTGTTGTTTAGGGTTTTTATGTTGCGTTTTTAAACTGCAACAAGTCATTTTTCAATAGAAGTCAATGGTGAAATTTGTGTTAGGGTATGTTCACACGGCCAAATTTCAGACGTATACGAGGCGTATTATGCCTCGTTTTTCGTCTGAAAATACGGCTCCAATACGTCGGCAAACATCTGCCCATTCATTTGAATGGGTTTGCCGACGTACTGTGCAGACGACCTGTTATTTACGCATCGTCGTTTGACAGCTGTCAAACGACGATGCGTAAAAATACAGCCTCGTCAAAAGAAGTGCAGCTCCAAAAACGGACGTAAAAAACGCCGCGAAAACGGCGTGAAAACGCCGCAAAAAATGCGAGTTGGTAAAAAAACGTCTGAAAAGCAGGGTCTGTTTTCCCTTGAAAACAGCTCTGGATTTTCAGACGTTTTTGTTGACTACGTGTGAACATACCCTTATGGACAGACTGCTGCTATTATATTACAATGTGTTTTTTGTGCAGTTAACTGCATCTTCATAATGTCCGACTGCATGCAGTTAATGACCGCGCTGCCAAAGTTGTTGCTGAACTGCTTGCGTTTTTTGCTAACAGTTCTGTAATACATAGTAATGAACTATATACAGGAAGCACCTAACAAACTTCAACACGGTTGAAAACTATGTCCATCAATTATTTCCTTTAAAAATGCAACTGAACTGCTGCATTACAGAGACAAAAAACCTGTGCAGTTGACCGCATGCGGTTTTCAAACTGAACAAAACTGCAACAAAACCGCGTCAACGACACACCGTTTGGCCTTACCCTCACTCTACTTACTCCATAGAGGAGACTGTGCTGATATCTAATATTAGGTATTAGGTATTTTGGAGCTATGGTCTTATGTGTAATATATTTGAGTAATGGGTCCACAGTGCTTTTCTGTTAATTTTCTAGATTCTGGACCCTACCCATTTTATCCTTTGACATACAGTATTCCTGTGACATGTCAGAAGATAGAAAAATGCGTACAAAAATTAAGCCGCTTACTTAACATAAACGGACTAATGCCTCGTAGAAAGCTTTGGCTGAGATAAAAGTACATCGGTATGTTGTATATTGAATATTTTTTCCACATATATAACCGAAGTACATGAATAGCCAAGTAAAAAAACATTAAATAACCATTTTCCAAGTACAGAATTGCTAGGAGCTTCACTGCTAATTAATGAATACAATTAAAGATCAATACAAATTAGTAAGACAAATGTGAGCAGAACATTGTACTACTAGTGAATTAGGTCACGTTAAAAGTTATACTAAAATATATGATAACACTGTGTATCTTGCATTGGCTGTGCTAGAAGGCAATGCCATTGTTATATGTTAACAACAGCTGAGTTGCTTGCTTCATTGACTTAGCCCTACAGCTGTTTTATTGCATATGGCTGAATATAGAGTTTTATAATTAAATGAGTACTAATGTTAAAGTGTCCTCTAAGGGTGTTTTTACATCTGCCGAATGGCACCTTAATTTTTCCGTGCTGACAATTACCCCTTGGCAAAACCTTGCATGCTTTATAGCTAATTGCCCCATTTTTGCGGTTTTTGGCTGCACAGTTTCTACATGTCAAACCATTTAATCTCCAAAACGGCATGTCTTGTGGGGTTTTTCTGGTATGTAGTGGCTGGTACCTGCCAATAGTGGTCCATAAAGCAGAAGAACTGAACAGGTGATAGGGTTATGGGCACCCAAGGTACATTGATGCATTTGGGGAGCAAAGGCTAGCCAGTCTGGTCCGATCCCACAGAAGAAATACTGTAGCACAAATTGCTAAAAAAGTTTAGGCTGGCCAAAAAGATGTGAGAACACACAGTGCATCACAGCTTTCTGCGTTTGGAGCTGTATAGTTGCAGACTAATCAGAGTCATGTCCGGCCTTAGCTTTGTTCGACCAGTGCGGTTCCACAGGGTGCCAGCCGCCACACTGCATGAGGGGCACCAGCGGATGTGTGTATCCCCGCGCCATTGCACCTACCAGCGGGGATACACACACTAACTGCAGTCGCCTTTCCACCCGGGCGCTTCCTCACTTAGTGGCCGTCGCTACCGTAGCGGCTGCTAGCGGTGACACCGGGCATGAGGGCGGTTGCGCCGCTAGCAGCTGCTGTGGCTGCTATAGCGGTAGCGATGACACTATAGCAGAGCAGGGATGTATCTCCCTGCTCTGCTGTCCACTAGCGCCACTGCAGCTCCCTGAAAGAGCGGAATCCCCATGTGGCCGGGTATTCCGCTCCTGGAGCGCTGCTTGATGTCTCTGTCCATATATGGACAGTGACATCAGGGGAAACTCCTGAAGCGGAATCCCCGGTCCCTTGCAGACTCTATGACCGGGGATTCCACTCCAGGAGAAGCCAATGACGTCATGGACACAGACGACAGGAGCTTCTCCAGGAGTGGAATCGACGGTCATAGCATCTGCAACGCTGTGACCGGGGATTCCGCTTCAGGAGTTTTGCCTGATGTCACTGTCCATATATGGACAGAGGCATCAAGCAGCGCTCCAGGAGCGGAATCCCCGGCCACATGGGGATTCTGCTCCTTCAGAGAGCTACAGTGGCGCTATCTATACTGGAAGGGGGGGTTGCTATCTACAGGGAGGCACTATAGAAGAGCAGGGAGGTATCTCCCTGCTCTGCTGTCTACTAGCACCACTGTAGCTCCCTGAAGGAGCGGAATCCTCGTGTGGCCGGGTATTCGGCTCCTGGAGCGCTGCTTGAGGTTTCTGTCCATATATGGATAGTGACATCAGGGGAAACTCCTGAAGCTGAATCCCCGGTCACAACCTTGCAGACTCTATGACCGGGGATTCCACTCCAGGAGAAGCCAATGACGTCATGGACACAGACGACAGGAGCTTCTCCTGGAGTGGAATAGACGGTCATAGCGTCTGCAACGCTGTGGACGGGGATTCCGCCTCAGGAGGTTTCCCTGATATCACTGTCCATATATGGACAGAGCCATCAAGCAGCGCTCCAGGAGCGGAATCCCCGGCCACACGGGGATTCCGCTCCTAAAAGGAGCTACAGTGGCGCTATCTTTACTGGAGGGGGGGGGGTTGCTATCTACAGGGGGCTGTGGGCTGTGTGGCACTACCTACAAAGGACAACTGTGCAGGAGCACACAAAATACCCAGCTTTCCCGTGTATCAAAAAAAAGTGTGGAAATAAACTAAAATATAACTTTTATTTCATTTTGCTAAAAGGATTAATCCTTTACTCAGACTAAATAAAAGTTATATCTTAGTTTATTTCCACACATTTATTTGATAGCTGGGAAAGCTGGATATTTTGTGTGCTCCTGCACAGTTGTCCATTTTTGAATGTCTAATGACGTCATGGACACAGACAACAGGAGTGGAATCAACGGTCATAGCGTCTGCAACGCTGTGGACGGGGATTCCGCCTCAGGAGGTTTCCCTGATGTCACTGTCCATATATATACAGAGCCATCAAGCAGCGCTCCAGGAGCGGAATCCCCGGCCACATGGGGATTCCGCGCCTAAAGGGAGCTACAGTGGCGCTATCTTTACTGGAAGGGGGGGTTGCTATCTACAAGGTGGCTGTGGGCAGTTTGGCACTACCTACCAGGGGGTTGTGTGCTGTGTGGCACTACAAACCAGGGGGCTGTGGGCTGTGTGGCACTACCAACCAGGGGGCTTTGGGGCACTACCAACCAGGGGGCTGTGGGGCACTACCAACCAGTGGGCTGTGTGGCACTACCAACCAGGGGGCTGTGGGGCACTACCAACCAGGGGGCTGTGTGGCACTACCTACCAGGAAGCTGTGGGCTGTGTGACTCTACCAACCAGGGGGCTGTGGGCTGTGTGGCACTACCAACCACGGGGAAGTGGGCTGTGTGGCACTACCAACCAGGGGGCTGTGGGCTGTGTGGCACTACCTACCAGGGGGCTTTGGGGCACTACCAACCAGGGCACTGTGGGGCACTACCAACCAGTGGGCTGTGTGGCACTACCAACCAGGGGGCTGTGGGGCACTACCAACCAGGGGGCTGTGTGGCACTACCTACCAGGAAGCTGTGGGCTGTGTGACTCTACCAACCAGGGGGCTGTGGGCTGTGTGGCACTACCAACCACGGGGAAGTGGACTGTGTGGCACTACCAACCAGGGGGCTGTGGGCTGTGTGGCACTACCTACCAGGGGGCTTTGGGGCACTACCAACCAGGGGGCTGTGGGGCACTACCAACCAGTGGGCTGTGTGGCACTACCAACCAGGGGGCTGTGGGGCACTACCAACCATGGGGCTGTGGGGCACTACCAACCAGGGGGCTGTGTGGCACTCCCTACCAGGGGGCTGTGGGCTGTGTGGCACTCCCTACAGGGGACTGTGTGGCACTCCCTACAGGGGGCTGTGTGGCACTCCCTACAGGGGGCTGTGTGGCACTACCTACCATGGGGCTGTGGGCTGTGTGGCTCTACCAACCAGGGGCTGTGGGCTGCGTGGCACTACCAACCATGGGGAAGTGGGCTGTGTGGCACTACCAACCAGGGGGCTGTGGGCTGTGTGGCACTACCAACCAGGGGGCTTTTGGGCACTACCAACCAGGGGGCTGTGGGGCACTACCAACCAGTGGGCTGTGTGGCACTACCAACCAGGGGGCTGTGGGGCACTACCAACCAGGGGGCTGTGTGGCACTCCCTACCAGGGGGCTGTGGGCTGTGTGGCACTCCCTACCAGGTGTCTTTGCGACACTCCCTACAGGGGGCTGTGCGGCACTCCCTAGAGGGGACTGTGTGACACTCCCTACAGGGGGCTGTGTGGCACTCCCTACAGGGGGCTGTGTGGCACACTCTACAGGGGGCTGTGTGGCGCTATCTACAAGGGGGCTGTGTGGCGCTATCTACAAGTGGGCTGTGTGGCGCTATCTACAAGGGGCTGTGTAGCGCTACCTACAAGGGGGCTGTCTGGCGCTACGTACAAGGGGGCTGTCTGGAGCTACCCACAAGGGGGTTGTGTGGTTCTACCTGCAAGGGGCTATGTCGTGCTACCCACAAGGGGGCTGTGTGGCCCTACCCACAAGAGGCTGTGTGGCGCTACCCACAAGGGGGCTGTCTGGCGCTACCTACAAGGGGCTGTGTGGTGCTACCCACAAGGGGCTGTGTGGTGCTACCTACAAGGGGCTGTGTGGCGCTGCCTACAAGGGGCTGTGTTGCGCTACCTACAGGGGGAATCTGTGAGTGGTGGGCTGATGGTCATTTTACTGTGAGTGGTGGGCTGATGGTCATTTTACTGTGAGTGGGGGGTTGATGGTCATTTTACTGTGAGTGGGGGGCTGATGGTCTTCAAGTGGTTTCCACCTCTGACCTCCAATTGAAATTAATAGGAGGCAGAAAATACCTGTGCCGCTCGTTTGGAGCTTTTTTTTTCCTGCGTCTTCTGCATTTGCTTCAACAGCTTAAGAAAAAACACAAAAAAAGGTCACACAACGCTGTCAGTTGCTGAAGGAATTTTGAGACAGATTTTTTTTTGCCTTACAAAAAACGTGTGTGAACGTACCCTACGAGTGTAGTGCTTGTTCTTAGCCATTTTCTGTCTTTCTCAAATCAATTTTTGGTAGGGGGGCCCTGAGGAAATTTTGTTTTTCCAGTGCTGCCTCGAGTCCGAAAAGGTTGGGAAACTCTGTACTAGGCTACAGGGTCCCATCATGGAGCAGCTCAGTTCGTCGTGGGAACGGGGCCTAGGTGAGTACAATTTTTGTTTGTGTTTAGGGGCACTGTAGGACTGTGCGGGGACTGTATGGCACTATCTACAAGGGGGTGGTGGGGGACTGTATGGCACTGTCTACAAGGGGGAGGTGGGGGACTGTATGGCATGATCTACAAAAAGGAGGTGCGGAATTATGGCACTATCTACAGGAAGACTGTATGGCAAAATCTACAGGGGGACACTATACTGTGTGGGGGCCACTAAGCGGACATTATACTGTGTAGGGGTACTACAGATGGCATAATACTGTGGGCACAATTAGAGGACAAAATACTGTGCCCTTGAAGGGGTTGTAATATATTATATTATAAAATATTATTATTATACTGTATGGGGGCACTAAAGGGGCATTATAATTTTTTTATGGCCAATTTTTTTTAATGATGGGGTGGGGCGCCGAAAGATCATTTCGCACAGGGCACCATCTATCCTAGGGCCGGCCCTGATCAGAGTGCCCATGTTGACTCCTGTCCACTGCTCAAAGGACCTACAATGGGCTTGTCAGCATCACATCTGAACCATGGAGTAATGGAAGAAGGTGACCTTGTCTGATGAATCATGTTTTCTTTACATAAGTACTAGGTAAAAAACTCTAAGGAGGTGCATAATAGTCATAATCAAGCCACCAGTTACTAATAAATAAAAATTATGTGACAAATGTGATAGACCGGAAGAGTTTCATTAAAAACAAGCGTTATAAATATAAACCTTTCAAAAGATTTAAAAATTAAGTTTTACTTACGCTTTATACAAATTTATTTTATGCATTATAAGAATACACCGTTCATCATTGGGAACCTCCCAATTTTAGTTAGTAATGGCCCTATTACACCTGCTGATTCTTGCCAGTGCAGCGAGCGCCGATCAACAAAACAGCTCGTTGATCGGCACTCGTTTGCTCCTGTCACCAGGAGATATGCATCGGGATGGGCGGTCGTTACTCCGATTGCTCGTCCCCATACGTTATTAACATGTCGGCAGCGTGTCTCTCTGTTTACACAGGGAGATGTGCAGCCAACAACGATAATATTTTACTTTTTTAGAACAATACGATCAGCAGATGATTGCTTGACCAATTGTGCCTGACACATCCTGACACAGCTAATTATCAATGCGTTTTAGGACCACACAATTTAATTCCTACTTAAGGCCCATTTAAACGGTCCAGTACTCGACTGAACAGGTGTTCTTGCGAATGCTCGTTCCCGATTATTGGCTGTTTGTCAGCAGGAATCAAATGATTGCTCGTCAGCTGTTAACAACGTTCATGCAGGCTATAAAGTCATCGTTGTCGCCAATAATATGGGATGTACTGCTGACAATGATGAAAACTATCATTCATCCCCATACAATAAAGCATAAGCCTGTGTAAAAGGGCCTGTTAACGAGCGCCGATCGACTTGTTATATCGTCAATCTTTGCTCGATATGGTCAGAACTTTGCCTGTGTAAATCAGCCTTAAAGGGCTTTTCCAGGTTCTGACAACTGATGACCTATACACCAGATAGGTCATCAGTACATGATCTGTGGGGGTCAGACACCCGGGCCCCGCACAGATCAGCTGCTACAGTGCCTTCGTGCACAGGACATACATGCCGGATGCAGTTAGCTCCGGTGACGGAATAGCGGCCGAGCTGCAGTACTGCAGCTCTGCTCCTATTCAAGTGAATAGCAGCGGAACTGCAGTTCTGCAGCACGGCTGCTATGCAATGGACAGAGTCAACTGCTTCCGGGCTCCATCCATAGCATTATGCACCACAACATCCGGTGCCCGTAGGCCACTGGAGCGGCTCATCGGTGCGAGGTCCGGGTATCGGACCCGCACTAATGACATACTGATGACCTATCCGGTGGATAGGTCATCAGTTGTCAGAAGCTGGACAACCTCTTCAACACAGCCAAGTCTCTGTTTGTATATAGTCCACATTATATGTAAAAAATGTGTGTAGTGGGACATAAAGTCCATATGTCTAAAACAATTGTGATAACCACATCAGTGTGTTACATGGTAACCAAGTAGATGCCCGTCAAAGACCTATATAGTGAAACATCTCTATATTAAGGTCATAACAGGCAAGTATAGTAAGTGACATCTTGCATGAAATAGCAATGAATGTACTATAAACTAATTTATATTTTGAGCTTCAGCATAGGTATAGAATGGAAAATAAATAGTATGGCCAATGTGCATAAATGCAGGGTAAATATCTCTATTGAATCATCAGGTAAGATAATGGTATATTATAGCAGTATAATGAAAGCAGTCAAAAGTCCAGCAGGCATCAAATTGGGCTCTGCACTCTGGAGGCATAAGACTATATCAATGATGATATGTTAAATTGCATAATATGTAGTCCAAATAGTACCTAAGTAGTGTTAATAAATAATCGCTTTAAAAATCACCTATACTGTGTCAGGTTGGGTACGTGGACCCACTGGACCATATCACCTTAACGGTATGGCAGCTGGCCAACAGGACACAGGTCAAGGTCTATAGTTCGTATAGGTTTACCTGAAGTAGCTTCGGAAAGTAGCAAGGCAGGCTCGGAAGGGACTTTGGCAGCAGGTGGACACCATTTGTGGTGTAACAGGACAGGCATGGTATACGGCACAGCACAACTCCAACTCGATATGGCACTTGACCAATATAGCACGAGATACAGGATACAGGTAGCAGGAACAGGAAATACTGGGAACTGGAAGACACTAGGAGACCATTTGCAGAGACAAACTAGGGTAACGACAACAAAGCTCAGGGTGCTCATGGGCTAATTTGGCACTTAACTCAGGTGCACGTGCTGGCCCTTTAAGAGCAGGCACGAGTGTGCGCGCGCACCCTACAGGACACGGCCGGAAGAAGCGGAAGTGAGTGCTGACGTCTCCTGAGGAGGAGATGGGTGCCAGCGCTCACAGATCCATGGCTGCGGTCGTCAGGAGGTGAGTGAGCCTGACGGCCCGCGGCCATGGGCATGACATACTGGAGTGCTGTCCCATTTCTCTTGAACATTATAATCTTGCACCTGGTGACAACTAATTGTGAATTTCTATCTCTTGGTGAGAAGTTAACTGTCTATTTATCTGCAAAAATGTGCGGATAATAATAGTCACCATGGCCACCTATATTAGAGGTGTATTTAGTTGTACGCAGCTCACAAAATAATGACCTGATTGTTTTTAATTGATATTATATATGATACACAACCACCCAGCAATTACTATGTCTAAGTTAGAAACAATTAATAAAAAATAAAATAGAAAAACTTTCTCTATAACTGATACAGAAAATTAAAGGGGAATTCCCAAAATAGATATTTATCATCTATCCACGGGATAGGTGACAAGTGTCTGATCGCTGGGGACCTCACAGTTAGAACCCACACGATCACTATAATGGGGGTTCAAGCCTCCCGGTACCCCACACGCCAACCCCAGCAGCGAGTAGGAGCTTGAATGGGTCACAGGACTAGCATGCGCAGTGCCACTACATTCTGCAGAAAAACATCAGTTTATGTTTCAACAAAGTAAAATGACATATCTCTAAAAGTGTGTTTGGAAATACAGTCTTATAATAAAAAAATCCAAGTATTATATATAGACTAGTTTCATTTCATCTGAGAGTTTCCACATGCCATTTAACATTCTGTTAGTTGCTCCTTAACAATAACATAAAAACTACAACTTTTGAAGTATAAGCATCTTTAAGCCAGGAGATATAAATATCTCATTTTGAACTTTAACAAATAGTAGATGTTGCGTTTTCTGCAGCAAAAAAACAGCGAATCCGCTGCAAAATCGCAAGTCAGAAAAAAAATAAATCTCATACTTACCTCGCTCTCTATACTTTTACGTCCAGGCCGGCCTCCTGGAATGACATTTCATCCCATGTGACTGTTGTAGCCAATCACAGGCTGCAGTGGTCATTGCCTTCTCGGACAACGGAGGGACGCATCGTCATGACTATGGCCTGGGATAATTATAAAAGTTTTTTTAGCGCTGCTCTAAGCAGCGGAAATTCCGTCTGAAGAGTTGCACCACTGCAGGATCCAAGGCGGATACGCAGCATATCCGCCCTGTGTGAACATAACCCTTAGGGTGTATTCACACGGTGCCGTTTTACTGCTGTTTTTGCCATGCGGTCAAAAGATGCACAGAAAAAACGTATGCATTTTTAGCGTGATTTGCCGCAGTTTTGAAAATCGCGGGAAGAACACATGCGTTGCTTCAGCGCGGTTTTCAGCCGTGTGGCTAATATTAATACTGGGAAGCTGGTGCATGTTAAATTTCTACAAACTATAGCAAGTGTTCGTAATTGTGCATAATAAGACATGCGCAGTCAGGTTATTTCCTATTTGGATTGGATACTCCTCCTTTGCCAGGTCCATCCAGCCCTAGGAATGTTTGCAACATCACGAAATTAGTAATTGGTGTTGGTGGAAAATTGCGGTAGGCAAGGCAGCAGAGAGCCAAAAACACTCACATTTAGCAGTGCACACTGGGTAGATTTAATACTGTAACTGTTTTTAGAATAAGTAAAAAAATGCACCAAATTTTGGCACAATATGGCGCATATTGTTGCTATTTTGATGTTTTCATCTCACTAGACACTTTTTAAAAGTGTATCGGAAAGAGGGCGGTCCTTAGCAGGAAAGGGGCGTGGCTTATAATGTGATAAATTTGGCAAATTTTTTGACTATCTAGTCTAAGTGTACACGTTCTAGCTATCAGAAAACATTAATAATTTAACATTAGTGGGCCACTGTCTGTATGTTCAGCCCTGAGAGTCAAGAGTGAATGATGGAGGAGAAGCACACTGAATGAATTTCAGTCCTAAGTGGCAAATCACACTCGTGCTCTCAAAATTGCAGCAAAAAAAAACAAAAAACACATAAAACCAGCATATGTAAATACACTCTAAACCTTGCCAGT